>NC_081295.1:131552500-132170000 GCF_030435805.1 Mustela lutreola
CCTGCTTCCAGAGCGTTTCCAGACCCCAAGGCCAAGGGCACCTTCTCTTCCCCGGGGGCGGCGTGCTGCGCCTTCCCCACACTTGCTCCTGGGGAGCGCGGTGACTGGCGTGTGCAACCATGCTTCTGTCTCAGCCACAGGGGATTCTAGGGCAAAGAGTATTTCGCTCCATGCGGGTATCTTCCACTGTGCTGCGGAGACTTGCTCAGGCAAGCAGCAGCAGCATCCCCAAACCCAACTCTGATTTCCCAACGAATGCTGTGCTTTCCCAGGGGAGATGCCCAGGCAAAGAGGCTTTCGCTGTATGCGGGTATCTACCACCGTGAGACTGGGCTCAGGCAAGCAGCAGCAGCCCGCAGAACATTTCTCAGCGATTGCTGTGCTTTCACAGAGGCTTTGGCTGGGAGCGAACTGCACTTTGCCGCTGCTTCCTCAGAGGCTTCAGTCGCTTCAGGAAAGAAGAGCTGCGGGAGAGCTGGTGCCATTGGGCCTTGCTCTCCGGGTCTCCATGTTCGCGTCCTGGTTTCACCCTGCCAAGCCTAACTAAGCAGACACAGCCACAACCATGCAGTAGCATGCATAACCTAGGATGGCACTCTATGCACACTACCATCTCCCGGTGTAGGCATCGCTTGGCCTTTTACTCTGGCGCTCAGACGGAATTGCGGACTAGGCCAGTGCTTTCCCCACAGGAAAGGAGAGGTGACAGGATCCCTGCACACCGCCGCTGCACTGAATAGAGAGCTTTGGGGGACTGTCCCCACTCCTTCCCCTTAAACCCCGTGCCTCCTCCAAGCTTCCACAACCTGGAGGAAGACGGCATCTGATGGCCAGTTCTTTCTGGCAATTGTTTCTCGAGATCAGGGTAGGCGCCTGGTGGCAAGCCCATGTCTCCACCAGGGACAGGTGGCCAAGGAGCTGCTGTCTCCTTGGGCCCAGAGGCTCATGACAGGCATGCTTTCTGCCCAGACTACGTCCTCAGAGTGGAGCCCTTTCCCCTGCCCTAATCTTCCCCTTGTGTCTCCTTAGCAGCCAGGCATCCGTCGCTCTGCAGTGACACACGTGTCCCTTTCCTTAAGGCTCTTTCCACAGGCGCCACTGCACTTCTCTGTCAGGCAGAGGGGACGCCCAGGCCAAGAGGATTTCGCTCCATGCGGGTTTATTACACCGTGCTCTGGAGACTAGCCCGGCAAGCAGCATGCAGCATCCCAAGACCCGACTCTGATTTCGCAAGGAATGCTGTGCTTTCCCACAGGGGATACCCCGGCAAAGAGGCTTTCGCTCTATGTGGGTTTTCTCCATCGTACTTCGAATAGTAGGCTAAGGGAAGCAACAAAAGCAGCCCACAGAAACGACTCTGATTTCCCAGCGACTGCTATACTTTCGCAGAGGTTTTCAGCTTGGCGCGATCCGCACTTCGCTGCTGCTTCTTCAGCAATGTTCTGGTTGTTCGCTCTGTCGTGGCAGGGAAGAAGAGCCGCGGGAGAGCTGGTGCCTCTTGGGCCTTGCTTTCCCGTGCTCCAAGTTCACGCCCGGGGTTCAACTAGCTAAGCCGAGCTAAGCAGACACACTCAGAACCCTGCAGTAGCGTGCTTGGCCTTGCATGGCACTCTATGCCTATTTCCATCGCCTGGCGTAGTTAAGGCTTTGCCTTTTGCTCTGATGCTCAGGCACACTCGGGGTCTAGGCCAGTGCCTTCACCACAGGATAGAGGAGGCGACAGGATCCCTGCACACGGCCCGTTCACTGGGATGGGGGACTGTCTCCACTTCTTGCCCGGAACACCCCTGCCACCCACAAAGCTGCCACATCTTGGTGGAAGAGGGCATCTGACTGCCCATTTCTCCATGGGGTTGTTTCTGCGAATTTCCGGGTATGGCATCTGGTGGCAAGCCTGTCTGCCCTTGGGACAGGTGGCCAAGAAGATGCTGTCCCCTTGGGACCAGAGGCACAGGACAGGCCTGCCTTCTCCCCAGACTCCTTCCTCAGAGTGGAGCACGCATACCTGCCCTAGTCGTCCCCTCATGTCTCCTTAGCAGCCAGGCTTCCATCTCTCTGCACAGGGAGCAGGGGACACTTGTCTTGCCACCAGCCTGCTCTTCGTGCTATGGCAAGCTATCCTGCTTCCCGAGCTTTTTCCAACCTCAAGGCCAATGGCTCCTTCTCTTCCTCGGGGCGGCGTGCTGCGACTTCCGCACACTTGCTCCTGGGGAGTGCGGTGACAGTCGTGTGCAACCACGCTTCTCTCTCAGGCAGAGGGGATGCTAGGGCAAAGAGTATTTCGCTCCATGCGGGTATCTTCCACTGAGCTACGGAGACTAGCTCAGGCAAGCCGCAGCAGCATCCCAAACCCAACTCTAGTTTCCCAAGGAATGCTGTGCTTTCCCAGGGGAGATGCCCAGGCAAAGAGGCTTTCGCTGTATGCGGGTTTCTCCCACCGCGCTGCGAATACTAGGCTATGGCAATCAACAAAAGCAGCCCAAAGAACCGACTCTGATTTCCCAGCGACTGCTATGCTTTCGCAGAGGTTTTCAGCTTGTCGTGAACCTCACTTCGCTGCTGCTTCTTCAGCAAGGCTCTGGTTGTTTGCTCTGTCGTGGCAGGGAAGAAGAGCCGCGGGAGAGCTGGTGCCTCTTGGGTCTTGATTTCCCGGATCCAAGTTCGCGCCCAGGGTTCACCTTGCTAAGCCGAACTAAGCAGACACATTCACAACCCTACAGCATCGTGCGTGGCCTAGCATGGCACTCTATGCCTATTACCATCTCCAGGCGTAGGTAAGGCTTTGCCTTTTGCTCTGGCGCTCAGGCACACTCGGGGTCTAGGCCAGTGCCTTCACCACAGGATAGAGGAGGCGACAGGATCCCTGCACACGGCCCGTTCACTGGGATGGGGAACTGTGGGGGACTGTTTCCACTCCTTCCCCGGCACAGCCCCTGCCACCCACAAAGCTGCCACATTTTGGTGGAAGAGGGCATCTGACGGCCCATTTCTCCATGGGGTTGTTTCTGCGAATTCCGGGTATGGCACCTGGTGGCAAGCCTGTCTGCCCTTGGGACAGGTGGCCAAGAAAATGCTGTCCCCTTGGGACAAGAGGCACAGGACAGGCCAGCCTTCTTCCCAGACTCCTTCCTCAGAGTGGAGCATGCGTACCTGCCCTAGTCGTCCCCTCATGTCTCCTTAGCAGCCAGGCATCCATCTCTCTGCACAAGGAGCAGGTCACAATTGTCTTGCCACCAGCCTGCTGTTCCTGCCATGGCAAGCTATCCTGCTTCCCGAGCTTTTTCCGACCTCAAGGCCAATGGCTCCTTCTCTTCCCCGGGGGCGGCGTGCTGCGCCTTCCCACACTTGCTCCTGGGGTGCGCGTTGACAGACGTGTGCAACCACGCTTCTCTCTCAGGCAGAGGGGATGCTAGGGCAAAGAGTATTTCGCTCCATGCGGGTATCTTCCACTGAGCTGCGGACACTATTTCAGGCAAGCAGCAACATCATCCCCAAACCCAACTCAGATTTCCCAAGGAATGCTGTGCTTTCGCAGGGGAGATGCCCAGGCAAAGAGGCTTTAGCGGTATGCGGGTTTCTCCCACCGCGAGACTGGGCTCAGGCAAGCAGCAGCAGCCCGCAGAACATTTCTCAGCGAATGCTGTGCTTTCACAGAGGCTTTGGCTTGGAGTGAACAGCACTTTGCCGCTGCTTCCTCAGAGGATTCAGTCGCTTCAGGAAAGAAGAGCTGCGGGAGAGCTGGTGCCATTGGGCCTTGCTTTCCCGGGCTCCATGTTCGCGTCCTGGTTTCACCCTGCCAAGCCTAACTAAGCAGACACAGCCACAACCATGCAGTAGCATGCATAACCTAGGATGGCACTCTATGCACACTACCATCTCCCGGTGTAGGCATCGCTTGGCCTTTTACTCTGGCGCTCAGACGGAATTGCGGACTAGGCCAGTGCTTTCCCCACAGGAAAGGAGAGGTGACAGGATCCCTGCACACCGCCGCTGCACTGAATAGGGAGCTTTGGGGGACTGTCCCCACTCCTTCCCCTTGAAACCCGTGCCTCCTCCAAGCTTCCACCACCTCGAGGAAGACGGCATCTGATGGCCAGTTCTTTCTGGCAATTGTTTCTCGAGTTCAGGGTAGGCGCCTGGTGGCAAGCCCATGTCTCCACCAGGGACAGGTGGCCAAGGAGCTGCTGTCTCCTTTGGCCCAGAGGCTCAGGACAGGCATGCTTTCTGCCCAGACTCCTTCCTCAGTGTGGAGCCCTTTCCCCTGCCCTAATCTTCCCCTCGTGTCTCCTTAGCAGCCAGGCTTCCGTCGCTCCGCAGTGACAGACGTGTCCCTTTCCTTAAGGCTCTTTCCACAGGCGCCACCGCGCTTCTCTGTCAGGCAGAGGGGACACCCAGGCAAAGGGGATTTCGCTCCATGCGGGTTTATTACACCGTGCTGTGGAGACTAGCTCCGGCAAGCAGCAGGCAGCATCCCACAGACCCGACTCTGATTTCCCAAAGAATGCTGTGCTTTCCCACAGGGGATGCCCCGGCAAAGAGGCTTTCGCTCTATGCGGGTTTTTCCCATCGTGCTGCGAATACTAGGCTATGGCAATCAACAAAAGCAGCCCACAGACCAGACTCTGATTTCCCAGCGACTGCTATACTTTTGCAGAGGTTTTCAGCTTGGCGCGATCCGCACTTCGCTGCTGCTTCTTCTCAAGGCTCTGGTTGTTCGCTCTGTCGTGGCAGGGAAGAAGAGCCGCGGGAGAGCTGGTGCCTCTTGGGCCTTGCTTTCCCGTGCTCCAAGTTCGCGCCCAGGGTTCACCTTGCTAAGCCGAACTAAGCAGACTCACTCAGAACCCTGCAGTAGCGTGCGTGGCCTAGCATTGCACTCTATGCCTATTACCATCTCCTGGCGTAGTTAAGGCTTTGCCTTTTGCTCTGGCGCTCAGGCACACTCGGGGTCTAGGCCAGTGCCTTCACCACAGGATAGAGGAGGCGACAGGATCCCTGCACACGGCCCGTTCACTGGGATGGGGGACTGTCTCCACTTCTTGCCCGGAACACCCCCTGCCACCCACAAAGCTGCCACATCTTGGTGGAAGAGGGCATCTGACTGCCCATTTCTCCCTGGGGTTGTTTCTGCGAGTTACGGGTTGGCATCTGGTGGCAAGCCCGCCTGCCCTTGGGACAGGTGGGCTTGGAGATGCTGTCCCCTTGGGACTAGAGGCACAGGACAGGACTGCCTTCTGCACAGACTCCTTCCTCAGAGTGGAGCACGCGTACCTGCCCTAGTCGTTCCCTCATGTCTCTTTAGCAGCCAGGCTTCCATCTCTCCGCACAGCGAGGAGGTGACACTTGTCTTGCCACTGGCCTGCTGTTCCTGCCACGGCAGGCTATCCTGCTTCCAGAGCGTTTCCAGACCCCAAGGCCAAGGGCACCTTCTCTTCCCCGGGGGCGGCGTGCTGCGCCTTCCCCACACTTGCTCCTGGGGAGCGCGGTGACTGGCGTGTGCAACCATGCTTCTGTCTCAGCCACAGGGGATTCTAGGGCAAAGAGTATTTCGCTCCATGCGGGTATCTTCCACTGTGCTGCGGAGACTTGCTCAGGCAAGCAGCATCAGCATCCCCAAACCCAACTCTGATTTCCCAACGAATGCTGTGCTTTCCCAGGGGAGATGCCCAGGCAAAGAGGCTTTCGCTGTATGCGGGTTTCTACCACCGCGAGACTGGGCTCAGGCAAGCATCAGCAGCCCGCAGAACATTTCTCAGCGAATGCTGTGCTTTCACAGAGGCTTTGGCTTGGAGCGAACAGCACTTTTCCGCTGCTTCCTCAGAGGCTTCAGTCGCTTCAGGAAAGAAGAGCTGCGGGAGAGCTGGTGCCATTGGGCCTTGCTTTCCCGGGCTCCATGTTCGCGTCCTGGTTTCACCCTGCCAAGCCTAACTAAGCAGACACAGCCACAACCATGCAGTAGCATGCATAACCTAGGATGGCACTCTATGCACACTACCATCTCCCGGTGTAGGCATCGCTTGGCCTTTTACTCTGGCGCTCAGACGGAATTGCGGACTAGGCCAGTGCTTTCCCCACAGGAAAGGAGAGGTGACAGGATCCCTGCACACCGCCGCTGCACTGAATAGAGAGCTTTGGGGGACTGTCCCCACTCCTTCCCCTTAAACCCCGTGCCTCCTCCAAGCTTCCACAACCTGGAGGAAGACGGCATCTGATGGCCAGTTCTTTCTGGCAATTGTTTCTCGAGATCAGGGTAGGCGCCTGGTGGCAAGCCCATGTCTCCACCAGGGACAGGTGGCCAAGGAGCTGCTGTCTCCTTGGGCCCAGAGGCTCATGACAGGCATGCTTTCTGCCCAGACTACGTCCTCAGAGTGGAGCCCTTTCCCCTGCCCTAATCTTCCCCTTGTGTCTCCTTAGCAGCCAGGCATCCGTCGCTCTGCAGTGACACACGTGTCCCTTTCCTTAAGGCTCTTTCCACAGGCGCCACTGCACTTCTCTGTCAGGCAGAGGGGACGCCCAGGCCAAGAGGATTTCGCTCCATGCGGGTTTATTACACCGTGCTCTGGAGACTAGCCCGGCAAGCAGCATGCAGCATCCCAAGACCCGACTCTGATTTCGCAAGGAATGCTGTGCTTTCCCACAGGGGATACCCCGGCAAAGAGGCTTTCGCTCTATGTGGGTTTTCTCCATCGTACTTCGAATAGTAGGCTAAGGGAAGCAACAAAAGCAGCCCACAGAAACGACTCTGATTTCCCAGCGACTGCTATACTTTCGCAGAGGTTTTCAGCTTGGCGCGATCCGCACTTCGCTGCTGCTTCTTCAGCAATGTTCTGGTTGTTCGCTCTGTCGTGGCAGGGAAGAAGAGCCGCGGGAGAGCTGGTGCCTCTTGGGCCTTGCTTTCCCGTGCTCCAAGTTCACGCCCGGGGTTCAACTAGCTAAGCCGAGCTAAGCAGACACACTCAGAACCCTGCAGTAGCGTGCTTGGCCTTGCATGGCACTCTATGCCTATTTCCATCGCCTGGCGTAGTTAAGGCTTTGCCTTTTGCTCTGATGCTCAGGCACACTCGGGGTCTAGGCCAGTGCCTTCACCACAGGATAGAGGAGGCGACAGGATCCCTGCACACGGCCCGTTCACTGGGATGGGGGACTGTCTCCACTTCTTGCCCGGAACACCCCTGCCACCCACAAAGCTGCCACATCTTGGTGGAAGAGGGCATCTGACTGCCCATTTCTCCATGGGGTTGTTTCTGCGAATTTCCGGGTATGGCATCTGGTGGCAAGCCTGTCTGCCCTTGGGACAGGTGGCCAAGAAGATGCTGTCCCCTTGGGACCAGAGGCACAGGACAGGCCTGCCTTCTCCCCAGACTCCTTCCTCAGAGTGGAGCACGCATACCTGCCCTAGTCGTCCCCTCATGTCTCCTTAGCAGCCAGGCTTCCATCTCTCTGCACAGGGAGCAGGGGACACTTGTCTTGCCACCAGCCTGCTCTTCGTGCTATGGCAAGCTATCCTGCTTCCCGAGCTTTTTCCAACCTCAAGGCCAATGGCTCCTTCTCTTCCTCGGGGCGGCGTGCTGCGACTTCCGCACACTTGCTCCTGGGGAGTGCGGTGACAGTCGTGTGCAACCACGCTTCTCTCTCAGGCAGAGGGGATGCTAGGGCAAAGAGTATTTCGCTCCATGCGGGTATCTTCCACTGAGCTACGGAGACTAGCTCAGGCAAGCCGCAGCAGCATCCCAAACCCAACTCTAGTTTCCCAAGGAATGCTGTGCTTTCCCAGGGGAGATGCCCAGGCAAAGAGGCTTTCGCTGTATGCGGGTTTCTCCCACCGCGCTGCGAATACTAGGCTATGGCAATCAACAAAAGCAGCCCAAAGAACCGACTCTGATTTCCCAGCGACTGCTATGCTTTCGCAGAGGTTTTCAGCTTGTCGTGAACCTCACTTCGCTGCTGCTTCTTCAGCAAGGCTCTGGTTGTTTGCTCTGTCGTGGCAGGGAAGAAGAGCCGCGGGAGAGCTGGTGCCTCTTGGGTCTTGATTTCCCGGATCCAAGTTCGCGCCCAGGGTTCACCTTGCTAAGCCGAACTAAGCAGACACATTCACAACCCTACAGCATCGTGCGTGGCCCAGCATGGCACTCTATGCCTATTACCATCTCCAGGCGTAGGTAAGGCTTTGCCTTTTGCTCTGGCGCTCAGGCACACTCGGGGTCTAGGCCAGTGCCTTCACCACAGGATAGAGGAGGCGACAGGATCCCTGCACACGGCCCGTTCACTGGGATGGGGAACTGTGGGGGACTGTTTCCACTCCTTCCCCGGCACAGCCCCTGCCACCCACAAAGCTGCCACATTTTGGTGGAAGAGGGCATCTGACGGCCCATTTCTCCATGGGGTTGTTTCTGCGAATTCCGGGTATGGCACCTGGTGGCAAGCCTGTCTGCCCTTGGGACAGGTGGCCAAGAAAATGCTGTCCCCTTGGGACAAGAGGCACAGGACAGGCCAGCCTTCTTCCCAGACTCCTTCCTCAGAGTGGAGCATGCGTACCTGCCCTAGTCGTCCCCTCATGTCTCCTTAGCAGCCAGGCATCCATCTCTCTGCACAAGGAGCAGGTCACAATTGTCTTGCCACCAGCCTGCTGTTCCTGCCATGGCAAGCTATCCTGCTTCCCGAGCTTTTTCCGACCTCAAGGCCAATGGCTCCTTCTCTTCCCCGGGGGCGGCGTGCTGCGCCTTCCCACACTTGCTCCTGGGGTGCGCGTTGACAGACGTGTGCAACCACGCTTCTCTCTCAGGCAGAGGGGATGCTAGGGCAAAGAGTATTTCGCTCCATGCGGGTATCTTCCACTGAGCTGCGGACACTATTTCAGGCAAGCAGCAACATCATCCCCAAACCCAACTCAGATTTCCCAAGGAATGCTGTGCTTTCCCAGGAGAGATGCCCAGGCAAAGAGGCTTTCGCTGTATGCGGGTTTCTCCCACCGCGAGACTGGGCTCAGGCAAGCAGCAGCAGCCCGCAGAACATTTCTCAGCGATTGCTGTGCTTTCACAGAGGCTTTGGCTGGGAGCGAACAGCACTTTGCCGCTGCTTCCTCAGAGGCTTCAGTCGCTTCAGGAAAGAAGAGCTGCGGGAGAGCTGGTGCCATTGGGCCTTGCTCTCCGGGTCTCCATGTTCGCGTCCTGGTTTCACCCTGCCAAGCCTAACTAAGCAGACACAGCCACAACCATGCAGTAGCATGCATAACCTAGGATGGCACTCTATGCACACTACCATCTCCCGGTGTAGGCATCGCTTGGCCTTTTACTCTGGCGCTCAGATGGATTCGCGGACTAGGCCAGTGCTTTCCCCACAGGAAAGGAGAGGTGACAGGATCCCTGCACACCGCCCCTGCACTGAATAGGGAGCTTTGGGGGACTGTCCCCACTCCTTCCCCTTGAACCCCGTGCCTCCTCCAAGCTTCCACAACCTCGAGGAAGACGGCATCTGATGGCCAGTTCTTTCTGGCAATTGTTTCTCGAGTTCAGGGTAGGCGCCTGGTGGCAAGCCCATGTCTCCACCAGGGACAGGTGGCCAAGGAGCTGCTGTCTCCTTTGGCCCAGAGGCTCAGGATAGGCATGCTTTCTGCCCAGACTCCTTCCTCAGTGTGGAGCCCTTTCCCCTGCCCTAATCTTCCCCTCGTGTCTCCTTAGCAGCCAGGCTTCCGTCGCTCCGCAGTGACAGACGTGTCCCTTTCCTTAAGGCTCTTTCCACAGGCGCCACCGCGCTTCTCTGTCAGGCAGAGGGGACACCCAGGCAAAGGGGATTTCGCTCCATGCGGGTTTATTACACCGTGCTGTGGAGACTAGCTCTGGCAAGCAGCAGGCAGCATCCCACAGACCCGACTCTGATTTCCCAAAGAATGCTGTGCTTTCCCACAGGGGATGCCCCGGCAAAGAGGCTTTCGCTCTATGCGGGTTTTTCCCATCGTGCTGCGAATACTAGGCTATGGCAATCAACAAAAGCAGCCCACAGACCAGACTCTGATTTCCCAGCGACTGCTATACTTTCGCAGAGGTTTTCAGCTTGGCGCGATCCGCACTTCGCTGCTGCTTCTTCTCAAGGCTCTGGTTGTTCGCTCTGTCGTGGCAGGGAAGAAGAGCCGCGGGAGAGCTGGTGCCTCTTGGGCCTTGCTTTCCCGTGCTCCAAGTTCGCGCCCAGGGTTCACCTTGCTAAGCCGAACTAAGCAGACTCACTCAGAACCCTGCAGTAGCGTGCGTGGCCTAGCATTGCACTCTATGCCTATTACCATCTCCTGGCGTAGTTAAGGCTTTGCCTTTTGCTCTGGCGCTCAGGCACACTCAGGGTCTAGGCCAGTGCCTTCACCACAGGATAGAGGAGGCGACAGGATCCCTGCACACGGCCCGTTCACTGGGATGGGGGACTGTCTCCACTTCTTGCCCGGAACACCCCCTGCCACCCACAAAGCTGCCACATCTTGGTGGAAGAGGGCATCTGACTGCCCATTTCTCCCTGGGGTTGTTTCTGCGAGTTACGGGTTGGCATCTGGTGGCAAGCCCGCCTGCCCTTGGGACAGGTGGGCTTGGAGATGCTGTCCCCTTGGGACTAGAGGCACAGGACAGGACTGCCTTCTGCACAGACTCCTTCCTCAGAGTGGAGCACGCGTACCTGCCCTAGTCGTTCCCTCATGTCTCTTTAGCAGCCAGGCTTCCATCTCTCCGCACAGCGAGGAGGTGACACTTGTCTTGCCACTGGCCTGCTGTTCCTGCCACGGCAGGCTATCCTGCTTCCAGAGCGTTTCCAGACCCCAAGGCCAAGGGCACCTTCTCTTCCCCGGGGGCGGCGTGCTGCGCCTTCCCCACACTTGCTCCTGGGGAGCGCGGTGACTGGCGTGTGCAACCATGCTTCTGTCTCAGCCACAGGGGATTCTAGGGCAAAGAGTATTTCGCTCCATGCGGGTATCTTCCACTGTGCTGCGGAGACTTGCTCAGGCAAGCAGCAGCAGCATCCCCAAACCCAACTCTGATTTCCCAACGAATGCTGTGCTTTCCCAGGGGAGATGCCCAGGCAAAGAGGCTTTCGCTGTATGCGGGTATCTACCACCGTGAGACTGGGCTCAGGCAAGCAGCAGCAGCCCGCAGAACATTTCTCAGCGATTGCTGTGCTTTCACAGAGGCTTTGGCTGGGAGCGAACTGCACTTTGCCGCTGCTTCCTCAGAGGCTTCAGTCGCTTCAGGAAAGAAGAGCTGCGGGAGAGCTGGTGCCATTGGGCCTTGCTCTCCGGGTCTCCATGTTCGCGTCCTGGTTTCACCCTGCCAAGCCTAACTAAGCAGACACAGCCACAACCATGCAGTAGCATGCATAACCTAGGATGGCACTCTATGCACACTACCATCTCCCGGTGTAGGCATCGCTTGGCCTTTTACTCTGGCGCTCAGACGGAATTGCGGACTAGGCCAGTGCTTTCCCCACAGGAAAGGAGAGGTGACAGGATCCCTGCACACCGCCGCTGCACTGAATAGAGAGCTTTGGGGGACTGTCCCCACTCCTTCCCCTTAAACCCCGTGCCTCCTCCAAGCTTCCACAACCTGGAGGAAGACGGCATCTGATGGCCAGTTCTTTCTGGCAATTGTTTCTCGAGATCAGGGTAGGCGCCTGGTGGCAAGCCCATGTCTCCACCAGGGACAGGTGGCCAAGGAGCTGCTGTCTCCTTGGGCCCAGAGGCTCATGACAGGCATGCTTTCTGCCCAGACTACGTCCTCAGAGTGGAGCCCTTTCCCCTGCCCTAATCTTCCCCTTGTGTCTCCTTAGCAGCCAGGCATCCGTCGCTCTGCAGTGACACACGTGTCCCTTTCCTTAAGGCTCTTTCCACAGGCGCCACTGCACTTCTCTGTCAGGCAGAGGGGACGCCCAGGCCAAGAGGATTTCGCTCCATGCGGGTTTATTACACCGTGCTCTGGAGACTAGCCCGGCAAGCAGCATGCAGCATCCCAAGACCCGACTCTGATTTCGCAAGGAATGCTGTGCTTTCCCACAGGGGATACCCCGGCAAAGAGGCTTTCGCTCTATGTGGGTTTTCTCCATCGTACTTCGAATAGTAGGCTAAGGGAAGCAACAAAAGCAGCCCACAGAAACGACTCTGATTTCCCAGCGACTGCTATACTTTCGCAGAGGTTTTCAGCTTGGCGCGATCCGCACTTCGCTGCTGCTTCTTCAGCAATGTTCTGGTTGTTCGCTCTGTCGTGGCAGGGAAGAAGAGCCGCGGGAGAGCTGGTGCCTCTTGGGCCTTGCTTTCCCGTGCTCCAAGTTCACGCCCGGGGTTCAACTAGCTAAGCCGAGCTAAGCAGACACACTCAGAACCCTGCAGTAGCGTGCTTGGCCTTGCATGGCACTCTATGCCTATTTCCATCGCCTGGCGTAGTTAAGGCTTTGCCTTTTGCTCTGATGCTCAGGCACACTCGGGGTCTAGGCCAGTGCCTTCACCACAGGATAGAGGAGGCGACAGGATCCCTGCACACGGCCCGTTCACTGGGATGGGGGACTGTCTCCACTTCTTGCCCGGAACACCCCTGCCACCCACAAAGCTGCCACATCTTGGTGGAAGAGGGCATCTGACTGCCCATTTCTCCATGGGGTTGTTTCTGCGAATTTCCGGGTATGGCATCTGGTGGCAAGCCTGTCTGCCCTTGGGACAGGTGGCCAAGAAGATGCTGTCCCCTTGGGACCAGAGGCACAGGACAGGCCTGCCTTCTCCCCAGACTCCTTCCTCAGAGTGGAGCACGCATACCTGCCCTAGTCGTCCCCTCATGTCTCCTTAGCAGCCAGGCTTCCATCTCTCTGCACAGGGAGCAGGGGACACTTGTCTTGCCACCAGCCTGCTCTTCGTGCTATGGCAAGCTATCCTGCTTCCCGAGCTTTTTCCAACCTCAAGGCCAATGGCTCCTTCTCTTCCTCGGGGCGGCGTGCTGCGACTTCCGCACACTTGCTCCTGGGGAGTGCGGTGACAGTCGTGTGCAACCACGCTTCTCTCTCAGGCAGAGGGGATGCTAGGGCAAAGAGTATTTCGCTCCATGCGGGTATCTTCCACTGAGCTACGGAGACTAGCTCAGGCAAGCCGCAGCAGCATCCCAAACCCAACTCTAGTTTCCCAAGGAATGCTGTGCTTTCCCAGGGGAGATGCCCAGGCAAAGAGGCTTTCGCTGTATGCGGGTTTCTCCCACCGCGCTGCGAATACTAGGCTATGGCAATCAACAAAAGCAGCCCAAAGAACCGACTCTGATTTCCCAGCGACTGCTATGCTTTCGCAGAGGTTTTCAGCTTGTCGTGAACCTCACTTCGCTGCTGCTTCTTCAGCAAGGCTCTGGTTGTTTGCTCTGTCGTGGCAGGGAAGAAGAGCCGCGGGAGAGCTGGTGCCTCTTGGGTCTTGATTTCCCGGATCCAAGTTCGCGCCCAGGGTTCACCTTGCTAAGCCGAACTAAGCAGACACATTCACAACCCTACAGCATCGTGCGTGGCCTAGCATGGCACTCTATGCCTATTACCATCTCCAGGCGTAGGTAAGGCTTTGCCTTTTGCTCTGGCGCTCAGGCACACTCGGGGTCTAGGCCAGTGCCTTCACCACAGGATAGAGGAGGCGACAGGATCCCTGCACACGGCCCGTTCACTGGGATGGGGAACTGTGGGGGACTGTTTCCACTCCTTCCCCGGCACAGCCCCTGCCACCCACAAAGCTGCCACATTTTGGTGGAAGAGGGCATCTGACGGCCCATTTCTCCATGGGGTTGTTTCTGCGAATTCCGGGTATGGCACCTGGTGGCAAGCCTGTCTGCCCTTGGGACAGGTGGCCAAGAAAATGCTGTCCCCTTGGGACAAGAGGCACAGGACAGGCCAGCCTTCTTCCCAGACTCCTTCCTCAGAGTGGAGCATGCGTACCTGCCCTAGTCGTCCCCTCATGTCTCCTTAGCAGCCAGGCATCCATCTCTCTGCACAAGGAGCAGGTCACAATTGTCTTGCCACCAGCCTGCTGTTCCTGCCATGGCAAGCTATCCTGCTTCCCGAGCTTTTTCCGACCTCAAGGCCAATGGCTCCTTCTCTTCCCCGGGGGCGGCGTGCTGCGCCTTCCCACACTTGCTCCTGGGGTGCGCGTTGACAGACGTGTGCAACCACGCTTCTCTCTCAGGCAGAGGGGATGCTAGGGCAAAGAGTATTTCGCTCCATGCGGGTATCTTCCACTGAGCTGCGGACACTATTTCAGGCAAGCAGCAACATCATCCCCAAACCCAACTCAGATTTCCCAAGGAATGCTGTGCTTTCGCAGGGGAGATGCCCAGGCAAAGAGGCTTTAGCGGTATGCGGGTTTCTCCCACCGCGAGACTGGGCTCAGGCAAGCAGCAGCAGCCCGCAGAACATTTCTCAGCGAATGCTGTGCTTTCACAGAGGCTTTGGCTTGGAGTGAACAGCACTTTGCCGCTGCTTCCTCAGAGGATTCAGTCGCTTCAGGAAAGAAGAGCTGCGGGAGAGCTGGTGCCATTGGGCCTTGCTTTCCCGGGCTCCATGTTCGCGTCCTGGTTTCACCCTGCCAAGCCTAACTAAGCAGACACAGCCACAACCATGCAGTAGCATGCATAACCTAGGATGGCACTCTATGCACACTACCATCTCCCGGTGTAGGCATCGCTTGGCCTTTTACTCTGGCGCTCAGACGGAATTGCGGACTAGGCCAGTGCTTTCCCCACAGGAAAGGAGAGGTGACAGGATCCCTGCACACCGCCGCTGCACTGAATAGGGAGCTTTGGGGGACTGTCCCCACTCCTTCCCCTTGAAACCCGTGCCTCCTCCAAGCTTCCACCACCTCGAGGAAGACGGCATCTGATGGCCAGTTCTTTCTGGCAATTGTTTCTCGAGTTCAGGGTAGGCGCCTGGTGGCAAGCCCATGTCTCCACCAGGGACAGGTGGCCAAGGAGCTGCTGTCTCCTTTGGCCCAGAGGCTCAGGACAGGCATGCTTTCTGCCCAGACTCCTTCCTCAGTGTGGAGCCCTTTCCCCTGCCCTAATCTTCCCCTCGTGTCTCCTTAGCAGCCAGGCTTCCGTCGCTCCGCAGTGACAGACGTGTCCCTTTCCTTAAGGCTCTTTCCACAGGCGCCACCGCGCTTCTCTGTCAGGCAGAGGGGACACCCAGGCAAAGGGGATTTCGCTCCATGCGGGTTTATTACACCGTGCTGTGGAGACTAGCTCCGGCAAGCAGCAGGCAGCATCCCACAGACCCGACTCTGATTTCCCAAAGAATGCTGTGCTTTCCCACAGGGGATGCCCCGGCAAAGAGGCTTTCGCTCTATGCGGGTTTTTCCCATCGTGCTGCGAATACTAGGCTATGGCAATCAACAAAAGCAGCCCACAGACCAGACTCTGATTTCCCAGCGACTGCTATACTTTTGCAGAGGTTTTCAGCTTGGCGCGATCCGCACTTCGCTGCTGCTTCTTCTCAAGGCTCTGGTTGTTCGCTCTGTCGTGGCAGGGAAGAAGAGCCGCGGGAGAGCTGGTGCCTCTTGGGCCTTGCTTTCCCGTGCTCCAAGTTCGCGCCCAGGGTTCACCTTGCTAAGCCGAACTAAGCAGACTCACTCAGAACCCTGCAGTAGCGTGCGTGGCCTAGCATTGCACTCTATGCCTATTACCATCTCCTGGCGTAGTTAAGGCTTTGCCTTTTGCTCTGGCGCTCAGGCACACTCGGGGTCTAGGCCAGTGCCTTCACCACAGGATAGAGGAGGCGACAGGATCCCTGCACACGGCCCGTTCACTGGGATGGGGGACTGTCTCCACTTCTTGCCCGGAACACCCCCTGCCACCCACAAAGCTGCCACATCTTGGTGGAAGAGGGCATCTGACTGCCCATTTCTCCCTGGGGTTGTTTCTGCGAGTTACGGGTTGGCATCTGGTGGCAAGCCCGCCTGCCCTTGGGACAGGTGGGCTTGGAGATGCTGTCCCCTTGGGACTAGAGGCACAGGACAGGACTGCCTTCTGCACAGACTCCTTCCTCAGAGTGGAGCACGCGTACCTGCCCTAGTCGTTCCCTCATGTCTCTTTAGCAGCCAGGCTTCCATCTCTCCGCACAGCGAGGAGGTGACACTTGTCTTGCCACTGGCCTGCTGTTCCTGCCACGGCAGGCTATCCTGCTTCCAGAGCGTTTCCAGACCCCAAGGCCAAGGGCACCTTCTCTTCCCCGGGGGCGGCGTGCTGCGCCTTCCCCACACTTGCTCCTGGGGAGCGCGGTGACTGGCGTGTGCAACCATGCTTCTGTCTCAGCCACAGGGGATTCTAGGGCAAAGAGTATTTCGCTCCATGCGGGTATCTTCCACTGTGCTGCGGAGACTTGCTCAGGCAAGCAGCATCAGCATCCCCAAACCCAACTCTGATTTCCCAACGAATGCTGTGCTTTCCCAGGGGAGATGCCCAGGCAAAGAGGCTTTCGCTGTATGCGGGTTTCTACCACCGCGAGACTGGGCTCAGGCAAGCATCAGCAGCCCGCAGAACATTTCTCAGCGAATGCTGTGCTTTCACAGAGGCTTTGGCTTGGAGCGAACAGCACTTTTCCGCTGCTTCCTCAGAGGCTTCAGTCGCTTCAGGAAAGAAGAGCTGCGGGAGAGCTGGTGCCATTGGGCCTTGCTTTCCCGGGCTCCATGTTCGCGTCCTGGTTTCACCCTGCCAAGCCTAACTAAGCAGACACAGCCACAACCATGCAGTAGCATGCATAACCTAGGATGGCACTCTATGCACACTACCATCTCCCGGTGTAGGCATCGCTTGGCCTTTTACTCTGGCGCTCAGACGGAATTGCGGACTAGGCCAGTGCTTTCCCCACAGGAAAGGAGAGGTGACAGGATCCCTGCACACCGCCGCTGCACTGAATAGAGAGCTTTGGGGGACTGTCCCCACTCCTTCCCCTTAAACCCCGTGCCTCCTCCAAGCTTCCACAACCTGGAGGAAGACGGCATCTGATGGCCAGTTCTTTCTGGCAATTGTTTCTCGAGATCAGGGTAGGCGCCTGGTGGCAAGCCCATGTCTCCACCAGGGACAGGTGGCCAAGGAGCTGCTGTCTCCTTGGGCCCAGAGGCTCATGACAGGCATGCTTTCTGCCCAGACTACGTCCTCAGAGTGGAGCCCTTTCCCCTGCCCTAATCTTCCCCTTGTGTCTCCTTAGCAGCCAGGCATCCGTCGCTCTGCAGTGACACACGTGTCCCTTTCCTTAAGGCTCTTTCCACAGGCGCCACTGCACTTCTCTGTCAGGCAGAGGGGACGCCCAGGCCAAGAGGATTTCGCTCCATGCGGGTTTATTACACCGTGCTCTGGAGACTAGCCCGGCAAGCAGCATGCAGCATCCCAAGACCCGACTCTGATTTCGCAAGGAATGCTGTGCTTTCCCACAGGGGATACCCCGGCAAAGAGGCTTTCGCTCTATGTGGGTTTTCTCCATCGTACTTCGAATAGTAGGCTAAGGGAAGCAACAAAAGCAGCCCACAGAAACGACTCTGATTTCCCAGCGACTGCTATACTTTCGCAGAGGTTTTCAGCTTGGCGCGATCCGCACTTCGCTGCTGCTTCTTCAGCAATGTTCTGGTTGTTCGCTCTGTCGTGGCAGGGAAGAAGAGCCGCGGGAGAGCTGGTGCCTCTTGGGCCTTGCTTTCCCGTGCTCCAAGTTCACGCCCGGGGTTCAACTAGCTAAGCCGAGCTAAGCAGACACACTCAGAACCCTGCAGTAGCGTGCTTGGCCTTGCATGGCACTCTATGCCTATTTCCATCGCCTGGCGTAGTTAAGGCTTTGCCTTTTGCTCTGATGCTCAGGCACACTCGGGGTCTAGGCCAGTGCCTTCACCACAGGATAGAGGAGGCGACAGGATCCCTGCACACGGCCCGTTCACTGGGATGGGGGACTGTCTCCACTTCTTGCCCGGAACACCCCTGCCACCCACAAAGCTGCCACATCTTGGTGGAAGAGGGCATCTGACTGCCCATTTCTCCATGGGGTTGTTTCTGCGAATTTCCGGGTATGGCATCTGGTGGCAAGCCTGTCTGCCCTTGGGACAGGTGGCCAAGAAGATGCTGTCCCCTTGGGACCAGAGGCACAGGACAGGCCTGCCTTCTCCCCAGACTCCTTCCTCAGAGTGGAGCACGCATACCTGCCCTAGTCGTCCCCTCATGTCTCCTTAGCAGCCAGGCTTCCATCTCTCTGCACAGGGAGCAGGGGACACTTGTCTTGCCACCAGCCTGCTCTTCGTGCTATGGCAAGCTATCCTGCTTCCCGAGCTTTTTCCAACCTCAAGGCCAATGGCTCCTTCTCTTCCTCGGGGCGGCGTGCTGCGACTTCCGCACACTTGCTCCTGGGGAGTGCGGTGACAGTCGTGTGCAACCACGCTTCTCTCTCAGGCAGAGGGGATGCTAGGGCAAAGAGTATTTCGCTCCATGCGGGTATCTTCCACTGAGCTACGGAGACTAGCTCAGGCAAGCCGCAGCAGCATCCCAAACCCAACTCTAGTTTCCCAAGGAATGCTGTGCTTTCCCAGGGGAGATGCCCAGGCAAAGAGGCTTTCGCTGTATGCGGGTTTCTCCCACCGCGCTGCGAATACTAGGCTATGGCAATCAACAAAAGCAGCCCAAAGAACCGACTCTGATTTCCCAGCGACTGCTATGCTTTCGCAGAGGTTTTCAGCTTGTCGTGAACCTCACTTCGCTGCTGCTTCTTCAGCAAGGCTCTGGTTGTTTGCTCTGTCGTGGCAGGGAAGAAGAGCCGCGGGAGAGCTGGTGCCTCTTGGGTCTTGATTTCCCGGATCCAAGTTCGCGCCCAGGGTTCACCTTGCTAAGCCGAACTAAGCAGACACATTCACAACCCTACAGCATCGTGCGTGGCCTAGCATGGCACTCTATGCCTATTACCATCTCCAGGCGTAGGTAAGGCTTTGCCTTTTGCTCTGGCGCTCAGGCACACTCGGGGTCTAGGCCAGTGCCTTCACCACAGGATAGAGGAGGCGACAGGATCCCTGCACACGGCCCGTTCACTGGGATGGGGAACTGTGGGGGACTGTTTCCACTCCTTCCCCGGCACAGCCCCTGCCACCCACAAAGCTGCCACATTTTGGTGGAAGAGGGCATCTGACGGCCCATTTCTCCATGGGGTTGTTTCTGCGAATTCCGGGTATGGCACCTGGTGGCAAGCCTGTCTGCCCTTGGGACAGGTGGCCAAGAAAATGCTGTCCCCTTGGGACAAGAGGCACAGGACAGGCCAGCCTTCTTCCCAGACTCCTTCCTCAGAGTGGAGCATGCGTACCTGCCCTAGTCGTCCCCTCATGTCTCCTTAGCAGCCAGGCATCCATCTCTCTGCACAAGGAGCAGGTCACAATTGTCTTGCCACCAGCCTGCTGTTCCTGCCATGGCAAGCTATCCTGCTTCCCGAGCTTTTTCCGACCTCAAGGCCAATGGCTCCTTCTCTTCCCCGGGGGCGGCGTGCTGCGCCTTCCCACACTTGCTCCTGGGGTGCGCGTTGACAGACGTGTGCAACCACGCTTCTCTCTCAGGCAGAGGGGATGCTAGGGCAAAGAGTATTTCGCTCCATGCGGGTATCTTCCACTGAGCTGCGGACACTATTTCAGGCAAGCAGCAACATCATCCCCAAACCCAACTCAGATTTCCCAAGGAATGCTGTGCTTTCGCAGGGGAGATGCCCAGGCAAAGAGGCTTTAGCGGTATGCGGGTTTCTCCCACCGCGAGACTGGGCTCAGGCAAGCAGCAGCAGCCCGCAGAACATTTCTCAGCGAATGCTGTGCTTTCACAGAGGCTTTGGCTTGGAGTGAACAGCACTTTGCCGCTGCTTCCTCAGAGGATTCAGTCGCTTCAGGAAAGAAGAGCTGCGGGAGAGCTGGTGCCATTGGGCCTTGCTTTCCCGGGCTCCATGTTCGCGTCCTGGTTTCACCCTGCCAAGCCTAACTAAGCAGACACAGCCACAACCATGCAGTAGCATGCATAACCTAGGATGGCACTCTATGCACACTACCATCTCCCGGTGTAGGCATCGCTTGGCCTTTTACTCTGGCGCTCAGACGGAATTGCGGACTAGGCCAGTGCTTTCCCCACAGGAAAGGAGAGGTGACAGGATCCCTGCACACCGCCGCTGCACTGAATAGGGAGCTTTGGGGGACTGTCCCCACTCCTTCCCCTTGAAACCCGTGCCTCCTCCAAGCTTCCACCACCTCGAGGAAGACGGCATCTGATGGCCAGTTCTTTCTGGCAATTGTTTCTCGAGTTCAGGGTAGGCGCCTGGTGGCAAGCCCATGTCTCCACCAGGGACAGGTGGCCAAGGAGCTGCTGTCTCCTTTGGCCCAGAGGCTCAGGACAGGCATGCTTTCTGCCCAGACTCCTTCCTCAGTGTGGAGCCCTTTCCCCTGCCCTAATCTTCCCCTCGTGTCTCCTTAGCAGCCAGGCTTCCGTCGCTCCGCAGTGACAGACGTGTCCCTTTCCTTAAGGCTCTTTCCACAGGCGCCACCGCGCTTCTCTGTCAGGCAGAGGGGACACCCAGGCAAAGGGGATTTCGCTCCATGCGGGTTTATTACACCGTGCTGTGGAGACTAGCTCCGGCAAGCAGCAGGCAGCATCCCACAGACCCGACTCTGATTTCCCAAAGAATGCTGTGCTTTCCCACAGGGGATGCCCCGGCAAAGAGGCTTTCGCTCTATGCGGGTTTTTCCCATCGTGCTGCGAATACTAGGCTATGGCAATCAACAAAAGCAGCCCACAGACCAGACTCTGATTTCCCAGCGACTGCTATACTTTTGCAGAGGTTTTCAGCTTGGCGCGATCCGCACTTCGCTGCTGCTTCTTCTCAAGGCTCTGGTTGTTCGCTCTGTCGTGGCAGGGAAGAAGAGCCGCGGGAGAGCTGGTGCCTCTTGGGCCTTGCTTTCCCGTGCTCCAAGTTCGCGCCCAGGGTTCACCTTGCTAAGCCGAACTAAGCAGACTCACTCAGAACCCTGCAGTAGCGTGCGTGGCCTAGCATTGCACTCTATGCCTATTACCATCTCCTGGCGTAGTTAAGGCTTTGCCTTTTGCTCTGGCGCTCAGGCACACTCGGGGTCTAGGCCAGTGCCTTCACCACAGGATAGAGGAGGCGACAGGATCCCTGCACACGGCCCGTTCACTGGGATGGGGGACTGTCTCCACTTCTTGCCCGGAACACCCCCTGCCACCCACAAAGCTGCCACATCTTGGTGGAAGAGGGCATCTGACTGCCCATTTCTCCCTGGGGTTGTTTCTGCGAGTTACGGGTTGGCATCTGGTGGCAAGCCCGCCTGCCCTTGGGACAGGTGGGCTTGGAGATGCTGTCCCCTTGGGACTAGAGGCACAGGACAGGACTGCCTTCTGCACAGACTCCTTCCTCAGAGTGGAGCACGCGTACCTGCCCTAGTCGTTCCCTCATGTCTCTTTAGCAGCCAGGCTTCCATCTCTCCGCACAGCGAGGAGGTGACACTTGTCTTGCCACTGGCCTGCTGTTCCTGCCACGGCAGGCTATCCTGCTTCCAGAGCGTTTCCAGACCCCAAGGCCAAGGGCACCTTCTCTTCCCCGGGGGCGGCGTGCTGCGCCTTCCCCACACTTGCTCCTGGGGAGCGCGGTGACTGGCGTGTGCAACCATGCTTCTGTCTCAGCCACAGGGGATTCTAGGGCAAAGAGTATTTCGCTCCATGCGGGTATCTTCCACTGTGCTGCGGAGACTTGCTCAGGCAAGCAGCATCAGCATCCCCAAACCCAACTCTGATTTCCCAACGAATGCTGTGCTTTCCCAGGGGAGATGCCCAGGCAAAGAGGCTTTCGCTGTATGCGGGTTTCTACCACCGCGAGACTGGGCTCAGGCAAGCATCAGCAGCCCGCAGAACATTTCTCAGCGAATGCTGTGCTTTCACAGAGGCTTTGGCTTGGAGCGAACAGCACTTTTCCGCTGCTTCCTCAGAGGCTTCAGTCGCTTCAGGAAAGAAGAGCTGCGGGAGAGCTGGTGCCATTGGGCCTTGCTTTCCCGGGCTCCATGTTCGCGTCCTGGTTTCACCCTGCCAAGCCTAACTAAGCAGACACAGCCACAACCATGCAGTAGCATGCATAACCTAGGATGGCACTCTATGCACACTACCATCTCCCGGTGTAGGCATCGCTTGGCCTTTTACTCTGGCGCTCAGACGGAATTGCGGACTAGGCCAGTGCTTTCCCCACAGGAAAGGAGAGGTGACAGGATCCCTGCACACCGCCGCTGCACTGAATAGAGAGCTTTGGGGGACTGTCCCCACTCCTTCCCCTTAAACCCCGTGCCTCCTCCAAGCTTCCACAACCTGGAGGAAGACGGCATCTGATGGCCAGTTCTTTCTGGCAATTGTTTCTCGAGATCAGGGTAGGCGCCTGGTGGCAAGCCCATGTCTCCACCAGGGACAGGTGGCCAAGGAGCTGCTGTCTCCTTGGGCCCAGAGGCTCATGACAGGCATGCTTTCTGCCCAGACTACGTCCTCAGAGTGGAGCCCTTTCCCCTGCCCTAATCTTCCCCTTGTGTCTCCTTAGCAGCCAGGCATCCGTCGCTCTGCAGTGACACACGTGTCCCTTTCCTTAAGGCTCTTTCCACAGGCGCCACTGCACTTCTCTGTCAGGCAGAGGGGACGCCCAGGCCAAGAGGATTTCGCTCCATGCGGGTTTATTACACCGTGCTCTGGAGACTAGCCCGGCAAGCAGCATGCAGCATCCCAAGACCCGACTCTGATTTCGCAAGGAATGCTGTGCTTTCCCACAGGGGATACCCCGGCAAAGAGGCTTTCGCTCTATGTGGGTTTTCTCCATCGTACTTCGAATAGTAGGCTAAGGGAAGCAACAAAAGCAGCCCACAGAAACGACTCTGATTTCCCAGCGACTGCTATACTTTCGCAGAGGTTTTCAGCTTGGCGCGATCCGCACTTCGCTGCTGCTTCTTCAGCAATGTTCTGGTTGTTCGCTCTGTCGTGGCAGGGAAGAAGAGCCGCGGGAGAGCTGGTGCCTCTTGGGCCTTGCTTTCCCGTGCTCCAAGTTCACGCCCGGGGTTCAACTAGCTAAGCCGAGCTAAGCAGACACACTCAGAACCCTGCAGTAGCGTGCTTGGCCTTGCATGGCACTCTATGCCTATTTCCATCGCCTGGCGTAGTTAAGGCTTTGCCTTTTGCTCTGATGCTCAGGCACACTCGGGGTCTAGGCCAGTGCCTTCACCACAGGATAGAGGAGGCGACAGGATCCCTGCACACGGCCCGTTCACTGGGATGGGGGACTGTCTCCACTTCTTGCCCGGAACACCCCTGCCACCCACAAAGCTGCCACATCTTGGTGGAAGAGGGCATCTGACTGCCCATTTCTCCATGGGGTTGTTTCTGCGAATTTCCGGGTATGGCATCTGGTGGCAAGCCTGTCTGCCCTTGGGACAGGTGGCCAAGAAGATGCTGTCCCCTTGGGACCAGAGGCACAGGACAGGCCTGCCTTCTCCCCAGACTCCTTCCTCAGAGTGGAGCACGCATACCTGCCCTAGTCGTCCCCTCATGTCTCCTTAGCAGCCAGGCTTCCATCTCTCTGCACAGGGAGCAGGGGACACTTGTCTTGCCACCAGCCTGCTCTTCGTGCTATGGCAAGCTATCCTGCTTCCCGAGCTTTTTCCAACCTCAAGGCCAATGGCTCCTTCTCTTCCTCGGGGCGGCGTGCTGCGACTTCCGCACACTTGCTCCTGGGGAGTGCGGTGACAGTCGTGTGCAACCACGCTTCTCTCTCAGGCAGAGGGGATGCTAGGGCAAAGAGTATTTCGCTCCATGCGGGTATCTTCCACTGAGCTACGGAGACTAGCTCAGGCAAGCCGCAGCAGCATCCCAAACCCAACTCTAGTTTCCCAAGGAATGCTGTGCTTTCCCAGGGGAGATGCCCAGGCAAAGAGGCTTTCGCTGTATGCGGGTTTCTCCCACCGCGCTGCGAATACTAGGCTATGGCAATCAACAAAAGCAGCCCAAAGAACCGACTCTGATTTCCCAGCGACTGCTATGCTTTCGCAGAGGTTTTCAGCTTGTCGTGAACCTCACTTCGCTGCTGCTTCTTCAGCAAGGCTCTGGTTGTTTGCTCTGTCGTGGCAGGGAAGAAGAGCCGCGGGAGAGCTGGTGCCTCTTGGGTCTTGATTTCCCGGATCCAAGTTCGCGCCCAGGGTTCACCTTGCTAAGCCGAACTAAGCAGACACATTCACAACCCTACAGCATCGTGCGTGGCCTAGCATGGCACTCTATGCCTATTACCATCTCCAGGCGTAGGTAAGGCTTTGCCTTTTGCTCTGGCGCTCAGGCACACTCGGGGTCTAGGCCAGTGCCTTCACCACAGGATAGAGGAGGCGACAGGATCCCTGCACACGGCCCGTTCACTGGGATGGGGAACTGTGGGGGACTGTTTCCACTCCTTCCCCGGCACAGCCCCTGCCACCCACAAAGCTGCCACATTTTGGTGGAAGAGGGCATCTGACGGCCCATTTCTCCATGGGGTTGTTTCTGCGAATTCCGGGTATGGCACCTGGTGGCAAGCCTGTCTGCCCTTGGGACAGGTGGCCAAGAAAATGCTGTCCCCTTGGGACAAGAGGCACAGGACAGGCCAGCCTTCTTCCCAGACTCCTTCCTCAGAGTGGAGCATGCGTACCTGCCCTAGTCGTCCCCTCATGTCTCCTTAGCAGCCAGGCATCCATCTCTCTGCACAAGGAGCAGGTCACAATTGTCTTGCCACCAGCCTGCTGTTCCTGCCATGGCAAGCTATCCTGCTTCCCGAGCTTTTTCCGACCTCAAGGCCAATGGCTCCTTCTCTTCCCCGGGGGCGGCGTGCTGCGCCTTCCCACACTTGCTCCTGGGGTGCGCGTTGACAGACGTGTGCAACCACGCTTCTCTCTCAGGCAGAGGGGATGCTAGGGCAAAGAGTATTTCGCTCCATGCGGGTATCTTCCACTGAGCTGCGGACACTATTTCAGGCAAGCAGCAACATCATCCCCAAACCCAACTCAGATTTCCCAAGGAATGCTGTGCTTTCGCAGGGGAGATGCCCAGGCAAAGAGGCTTTAGCGGTATGCGGGTTTCTCCCACCGCGAGACTGGGCTCAGGCAAGCAGCAGCAGCCCGCAGAACATTTCTCAGCGAATGCTGTGCTTTCACAGAGGCTTTGGCTTGGAGTGAACAGCACTTTGCCGCTGCTTCCTCAGAGGATTCAGTCGCTTCAGGAAAGAAGAGCTGCGGGAGAGCTGGTGCCATTGGGCCTTGCTTTCCCGGGCTCCATGTTCGCGTCCTGGTTTCACCCTGCCAAGCCTAACTAAGCAGACACAGCCACAACCATGCAGTAGCATGCATAACCTAGGATGGCACTCTATGCACACTACCATCTCCCGGTGTAGGCATCGCTTGGCCTTTTACTCTGGCGCTCAGACGGAATTGCGGACTAGGCCAGTGCTTTCCCCACAGGAAAGGAGAGGTGACAGGATCCCTGCACACCGCCGCTGCACTGAATAGGGAGCTTTGGGGGACTGTCCCCACTCCTTCCCCTTGAAACCCGTGCCTCCTCCAAGCTTCCACCACCTCGAGGAAGACGGCATCTGATGGCCAGTTCTTTCTGGCAATTGTTTCTCGAGTTCAGGGTAGGCGCCTGGTGGCAAGCCCATGTCTCCACCAGGGACAGGTGGCCAAGGAGCTGCTGTCTCCTTTGGCCCAGAGGCTCAGGACAGGCATGCTTTCTGCCCAGACTCCTTCCTCAGTGTGGAGCCCTTTCCCCTGCCCTAATCTTCCCCTCGTGTCTCCTTAGCAGCCAGGCTTCCGTCGCTCCGCAGTGACAGACGTGTCCCTTTCCTTAAGGCTCTTTCCACAGGCGCCACCGCGCTTCTCTGTCAGGCAGAGGGGACACCCAGGCAAAGGGGATTTCGCTCCATGCGGGTTTATTACACCGTGCTGTGGAGACTAGCTCCGGCAAGCAGCAGGCAGCATCCCACAGACCCGACTCTGATTTCCCAAAGAATGCTGTGCTTTCCCACAGGGGATGCCCCGGCAAAGAGGCTTTCGCTCTATGCGGGTTTTTCCCATCGTGCTGCGAATACTAGGCTATGGCAATCAACAAAAGCAGCCCACAGACCAGACTCTGATTTCCCAGCGACTGCTATACTTTTGCAGAGGTTTTCAGCTTGGCGCGATCCGCACTTCGCTGCTGCTTCTTCTCAAGGCTCTGGTTGTTCGCTCTGTCGTGGCAGGGAAGAAGAGCCGCGGGAGAGCTGGTGCCTCTTGGGCCTTGCTTTCCCGTGCTCCAAGTTCGCGCCCAGGGTTCACCTTGCTAAGCCGAACTAAGCAGACTCACTCAGAACCCTGCAGTAGCGTGCGTGGCCTAGCATTGCACTCTATGCCTATTACCATCTCCTGGCGTAGTTAAGGCTTTGCCTTTTGCTCTGGCGCTCAGGCACACTCGGGGTCTAGGCCAGTGCCTTCACCACAGGATAGAGGAGGCGACAGGATCCCTGCACACGGCCCGTTCACTGGGATGGGGGACTGTCTCCACTTCTTGCCCGGAACACCCCCTGCCACCCACAAAGCTGCCACATCTTGGTGGAAGAGGGCATCTGACTGCCCATTTCTCCCTGGGGTTGTTTCTGCGAGTTACGGGTTGGCATCTGGTGGCAAGCCCGCCTGCCCTTGGGACAGGTGGGCTTGGAGATGCTGTCCCCTTGGGACTAGAGGCACAGGACAGGACTGCCTTCTGCACAGACTCCTTCCTCAGAGTGGAGCACGCGTACCTGCCCTAGTCGTTCCCTCATGTCTCTTTAGCAGCCAGGCTTCCATCTCTCCGCACAGCGAGGAGGTGACACTTGTCTTGCCACTGGCCTGCTGTTCCTGCCACGGCAGGCTATCCTGCTTCCAGAGCGTTTCCAGACCCCAAGGCCAAGGGCACCTTCTCTTCCCCGGGGGCGGCGTGCTGCGCCTTCCCCACACTTGCTCCTGGGGAGCGCGGTGACTGGCGTGTGCAACCATGCTTCTGTCTCAGCCACAGGGGATTCTAGGGCAAAGAGTATTTCGCTCCATGCGGGTATCTTCCACTGTGCTGCGGAGACTTGCTCAGGCAAGCAGCATCAGCATCCCCAAACCCAACTCTGATTTCCCAACGAATGCTGTGCTTTCCCAGGGGAGATGCCCAGGCAAAGAGGCTTTCGCTGTATGCGGGTTTCTACCACCGCGAGACTGGGCTCAGGCAAGCATCAGCAGCCCGCAGAACATTTCTCAGCGAATGCTGTGCTTTCACAGAGGCTTTGGCTTGGAGCGAACAGCACTTTTCCGCTGCTTCCTCAGAGGCTTCAGTCGCTTCAGGAAAGAAGAGCTGCGGGAGAGCTGGTGCCATTGGGCCTTGCTTTCCCGGGCTCCATGTTCGCGTCCTGGTTTCACCCTGCCAAGCCTAACTAAGCAGACACAGCCACAACCATGCAGTAGCATGCATAACCTAGGATGGCACTCTATGCACACTACCATCTCCCGGTGTAGGCATCGCTTGGCCTTTTACTCTGGCGCTCAGACGGAATTGCGGACTAGGCCAGTGCTTTCCCCACAGGAAAGGAGAGGTGACAGGATCCCTGCACACCGCCGCTGCACTGAATAGAGAGCTTTGGGGGACTGTCCCCACTCCTTCCCCTTAAACCCCGTGCCTCCTCCAAGCTTCCACAACCTGGAGGAAGACGGCATCTGATGGCCAGTTCTTTCTGGCAATTGTTTCTCGAGATCAGGGTAGGCGCCTGGTGGCAAGCCCATGTCTCCACCAGGGACAGGTGGCCAAGGAGCTGCTGTCTCCTTGGGCCCAGAGGCTCATGACAGGCATGCTTTCTGCCCAGACTACGTCCTCAGAGTGGAGCCCTTTCCCCTGCCCTAATCTTCCCCTTGTGTCTCCTTAGCAGCCAGGCATCCGTCGCTCTGCAGTGACACACGTGTCCCTTTCCTTAAGGCTCTTTCCACAGGCGCCACTGCACTTCTCTGTCAGGCAGAGGGGACGCCCAGGCCAAGAGGATTTCGCTCCATGCGGGTTTATTACACCGTGCTCTGGAGACTAGCCCGGCAAGCAGCATGCAGCATCCCAAGACCCGACTCTGATTTCGCAAGGAATGCTGTGCTTTCCCACAGGGGATACCCCGGCAAAGAGGCTTTCGCTCTATGTGGGTTTTCTCCATCGTACTTCGAATAGTAGGCTAAGGGAAGCAACAAAAGCAGCCCACAGAAACGACTCTGATTTCCCAGCGACTGCTATACTTTCGCAGAGGTTTTCAGCTTGGCGCGATCCGCACTTCGCTGCTGCTTCTTCAGCAATGTTCTGGTTGTTCGCTCTGTCGTGGCAGGGAAGAAGAGCCGCGGGAGAGCTGGTGCCTCTTGGGCCTTGCTTTCCCGTGCTCCAAGTTCACGCCCGGGGTTCAACTAGCTAAGCCGAGCTAAGCAGACACACTCAGAACCCTGCAGTAGCGTGCTTGGCCTTGCATGGCACTCTATGCCTATTTCCATCGCCTGGCGTAGTTAAGGCTTTGCCTTTTGCTCTGATGCTCAGGCACACTCGGGGTCTAGGCCAGTGCCTTCACCACAGGATAGAGGAGGCGACAGGATCCCTGCACACGGCCCGTTCACTGGGATGGGGGACTGTCTCCACTTCTTGCCCGGAACACCCCTGCCACCCACAAAGCTGCCACATCTTGGTGGAAGAGGGCATCTGACTGCCCATTTCTCCATGGGGTTGTTTCTGCGAATTTCCGGGTATGGCATCTGGTGGCAAGCCTGTCTGCCCTTGGGACAGGTGGCCAAGAAGATGCTGTCCCCTTGGGACCAGAGGCACAGGACAGGCCTGCCTTCTCCCCAGACTCCTTCCTCAGAGTGGAGCACGCATACCTGCCCTAGTCGTCCCCTCATGTCTCCTTAGCAGCCAGGCTTCCATCTCTCTGCACAGGGAGCAGGGGACACTTGTCTTGCCACCAGCCTGCTCTTCGTGCTATGGCAAGCTATCCTGCTTCCCGAGCTTTTTCCAACCTCAAGGCCAATGGCTCCTTCTCTTCCTCGGGGCGGCGTGCTGCGACTTCCGCACACTTGCTCCTGGGGAGTGCGGTGACAGTCGTGTGCAACCACGCTTCTCTCTCAGGCAGAGGGGATGCTAGGGCAAAGAGTATTTCGCTCCATGCGGGTATCTTCCACTGAGCTACGGAGACTAGCTCAGGCAAGCCGCAGCAGCATCCCAAACCCAACTCTAGTTTCCCAAGGAATGCTGTGCTTTCCCAGGGGAGATGCCCAGGCAAAGAGGCTTTCGCTGTATGCGGGTTTCTCCCACCGCGCTGCGAATACTAGGCTATGGCAATCAACAAAAGCAGCCCAAAGAACCGACTCTGATTTCCCAGCGACTGCTATGCTTTCGCAGAGGTTTTCAGCTTGTCGTGAACCTCACTTCGCTGCTGCTTCTTCAGCAAGGCTCTGGTTGTTTGCTCTGTCGTGGCAGGGAAGAAGAGCCGCGGGAGAGCTGGTGCCTCTTGGGTCTTGATTTCCCGGATCCAAGTTCGCGCCCAGGGTTCACCTTGCTAAGCCGAACTAAGCAGACACATTCACAACCCTACAGCATCGTGCGTGGCCTAGCATGGCACTCTATGCCTATTACCATCTCCAGGCGTAGGTAAGGCTTTGCCTTTTGCTCTGGCGCTCAGGCACACTCGGGGTCTAGGCCAGTGCCTTCACCACAGGATAGAGGAGGCGACAGGATCCCTGCACACGGCCCGTTCACTGGGATGGGGAACTGTGGGGGACTGTTTCCACTCCTTCCCCGGCACAGCCCCTGCCACCCACAAAGCTGCCACATTTTGGTGGAAGAGGGCATCTGACGGCCCATTTCTCCATGGGGTTGTTTCTGCGAATTCCGGGTATGGCACCTGGTGGCAAGCCTGTCTGCCCTTGGGACAGGTGGCCAAGAAAATGCTGTCCCCTTGGGACAAGAGGCACAGGACAGGCCAGCCTTCTTCCCAGACTCCTTCCTCAGAGTGGAGCATGCGTACCTGCCCTAGTCGTCCCCTCATGTCTCCTTAGCAGCCAGGCATCCATCTCTCTGCACAAGGAGCAGGTCACAATTGTCTTGCCACCAGCCTGCTGTTCCTGCCATGGCAAGCTATCCTGCTTCCCGAGCTTTTTCCGACCTCAAGGCCAATGGCTCCTTCTCTTCCCCGGGGGCGGCGTGCTGCGCCTTCCCACACTTGCTCCTGGGGTGCGCGTTGACAGACGTGTGCAACCACGCTTCTCTCTCAGGCAGAGGGGATGCTAGGGCAAAGAGTATTTCGCTCCATGCGGGTATCTTCCACTGAGCTGCGGACACTATTTCAGGCAAGCAGCAACATCATCCCCAAACCCAACTCAGATTTCCCAAGGAATGCTGTGCTTTCCCAGGAGAGATGCCCAGGCAAAGAGGCTTTCGCTGTATGCGGGTTTCTCCCACCGCGAGACTGGGCTCAGGCAAGCAGCAGCAGCCCGCAGAACATTTCTCAGCGATTGCTGTGCTTTCACAGAGGCTTTGGCTGGGAGCGAACAGCACTTTGCCGCTGCTTCCTCAGAGGCTTCAGTCGCTTCAGGAAAGAAGAGCTGCGGGAGAGCTGGTGCCATTGGGCCTTGCTCTCCGGGTCTCCATGTTCGCGTCCTGGTTTCACCCTGCCAAGCCTAACTAAGCAGACACAGCCACAACCATGCAGTAGCATGCATAACCTAGGATGGCACTCTATGCACACTACCATCTCCCGGTGTAGGCATCGCTTGGCCTTTTACTCTGGCGCTCAGATGGATTCGCGGACTAGGCCAGTGCTTTCCCCACAGGAAAGGAGAGGTGACAGGATCCCTGCACACCGCCCCTGCACTGAATAGGGAGCTTTGGGGGACTGTCCCCACTCCTTCCCCTTGAACCCCGTGCCTCCTCCAAGCTTCCACAACCTCGAGGAAGACGGCATCTGATGGCCAGTTCTTTCTGGCAATTGTTTCTCGAGTTCAGGGTAGGCGCCTGGTGGCAAGCCCATGTCTCCACCAGGGACAGGTGGCCAAGGAGCTGCTGTCTCCTTTGGCCCAGAGGCTCAGGATAGGCATGCTTTCTGCCCAGACTCCTTCCTCAGTGTGGAGCCCTTTCCCCTGCCCTAATCTTCCCCTCGTGTCTCCTTAGCAGCCAGGCTTCCGTCGCTCCGCAGTGACAGACGTGTCCCTTTCCTTAAGGCTCTTTCCACAGGCGCCACCGCGCTTCTCTGTCAGGCAGAGGGGACACCCAGGCAAAGGGGATTTCGCTCCATGCGGGTTTATTACACCGTGCTGTGGAGACTAGCTCTGGCAAGCAGCAGGCAGCATCCCACAGACCCGACTCTGATTTCCCAAAGAATGCTGTGCTTTCCCACAGGGGATGCCCCGGCAAAGAGGCTTTCGCTCTATGCGGGTTTTTCCCATCGTGCTGCGAATACTAGGCTATGGCAATCAACAAAAGCAGCCCACAGACCAGACTCTGATTTCCCAGCGACTGCTATACTTTCGCAGAGGTTTTCAGCTTGGCGCGATCCGCACTTCGCTGCTGCTTCTTCTCAAGGCTCTGGTTGTTCGCTCTGTCGTGGCAGGGAAGAAGAGCCGCGGGAGAGCTGGTGCCTCTTGGGCCTTGCTTTCCCGTGCTCCAAGTTCGCGCCCAGGGTTCACCTTGCTAAGCCGAACTAAGCAGACTCACTCAGAACCCTGCAGTAGCGTGCGTGGCCTAGCATTGCACTCTATGCCTATTACCATCTCCTGGCGTAGTTAAGGCTTTGCCTTTTGCTCTGGCGCTCAGGCACACTCAGGGTCTAGGCCAGTGCCTTCACCACAGGATAGAGGAGGCGACAGGATCCCTGCACACGGCCCGTTCACTGGGATGGGGGACTGTCTCCACTTCTTGCCCGGAACACCCCCTGCCACCCACAAAGCTGCCACATCTTGGTGGAAGAGGGCATCTGACTGCCCATTTCTCCCTGGGGTTGTTTCTGCGAGTTACGGGTTGGCATCTGGTGGCAAGCCCGCCTGCCCTTGGGACAGGTGGGCTTGGAGATGCTGTCCCCTTGGGACTAGAGGCACAGGACAGGACTGCCTTCTGCACAGACTCCTTCCTCAGAGTGGAGCACGCGTACCTGCCCTAGTCGTTCCCTCATGTCTCTTTAGCAGCCAGGCTTCCATCTCTCCGCACAGCGAGGAGGTGACACTTGTCTTGCCACTGGCCTGCTGTTCCTGCCACGGCAGGCTATCCTGCTTCCAGAGCGTTTCCAGACCCCAAGGCCAAGGGCACCTTCTCTTCCCCGGGGGCGGCGTGCTGCGCCTTCCCCACACTTGCTCCTGGGGAGCGCGGTGACTGGCGTGTGCAACCATGCTTCTGTCTCAGCCACAGGGGATTCTAGGGCAAAGAGTATTTCGCTCCATGCGGGTATCTTCCACTGTGCTGCGGAGACTTGCTCAGGCAAGCAGCAGCAGCATCCCCAAACCCAACTCTGATTTCCCAACGAATGCTGTGCTTTCCCAGGGGAGATGCCCAGGCAAAGAGGCTTTCGCTGTATGCGGGTATCTACCACCGTGAGACTGGGCTCAGGCAAGCAGCAGCAGCCCGCAGAACATTTCTCAGCGATTGCTGTGCTTTCACAGAGGCTTTGGCTGGGAGCGAACTGCACTTTGCCGCTGCTTCCTCAGAGGCTTCAGTCGCTTCAGGAAAGAAGAGCTGCGGGAGAGCTGGTGCCATTGGGCCTTGCTCTCCGGGTCTCCATGTTCGCGTCCTGGTTTCACCCTGCCAAGCCTAACTAAGCAGACACAGCCACAACCATGCAGTAGCATGCATAACCTAGGATGGCACTCTATGCACACTACCATCTCCCGGTGTAGGCATCGCTTGGCCTTTTACTCTGGCGCTCAGACGGAATTGCGGACTAGGCCAGTGCTTTCCCCACAGGAAAGGAGAGGTGACAGGATCCCTGCACACCGCCGCTGCACTGAATAGAGAGCTTTGGGGGACTGTCCCCACTCCTTCCCCTTAAACCCCGTGCCTCCTCCAAGCTTCCACAACCTGGAGGAAGACGGCATCTGATGGCCAGTTCTTTCTGGCAATTGTTTCTCGAGATCAGGGTAGGCGCCTGGTGGCAAGCCCATGTCTCCACCAGGGACAGGTGGCCAAGGAGCTGCTGTCTCCTTGGGCCCAGAGGCTCATGACAGGCATGCTTTCTGCCCAGACTACGTCCTCAGAGTGGAGCCCTTTCCCCTGCCCTAATCTTCCCCTTGTGTCTCCTTAGCAGCCAGGCATCCGTCGCTCTGCAGTGACACACGTGTCCCTTTCCTTAAGGCTCTTTCCACAGGCGCCACTGCACTTCTCTGTCAGGCAGAGGGGACGCCCAGGCCAAGAGGATTTCGCTCCATGCGGGTTTATTACACCGTGCTCTGGAGACTAGCCCGGCAAGCAGCATGCAGCATCCCAAGACCCGACTCTGATTTCGCAAGGAATGCTGTGCTTTCCCACAGGGGATACCCCGGCAAAGAGGCTTTCGCTCTATGTGGGTTTTCTCCATCGTACTTCGAATAGTAGGCTAAGGGAAGCAACAAAAGCAGCCCACAGAAACGACTCTGATTTCCCAGCGACTGCTATACTTTCGCAGAGGTTTTCAGCTTGGCGCGATCCGCACTTCGCTGCTGCTTCTTCAGCAATGTTCTGGTTGTTCGCTCTGTCGTGGCAGGGAAGAAGAGCCGCGGGAGAGCTGGTGCCTCTTGGGCCTTGCTTTCCCGTGCTCCAAGTTCACGCCCGGGGTTCAACTAGCTAAGCCGAGCTAAGCAGACACACTCAGAACCCTGCAGTAGCGTGCTTGGCCTTGCATGGCACTCTATGCCTATTTCCATCGCCTGGCGTAGTTAAGGCTTTGCCTTTTGCTCTGATGCTCAGGCACACTCGGGGTCTAGGCCAGTGCCTTCACCACAGGATAGAGGAGGCGACAGGATCCCTGCACACGGCCCGTTCACTGGGATGGGGGACTGTCTCCACTTCTTGCCCGGAACACCCCTGCCACCCACAAAGCTGCCACATCTTGGTGGAAGAGGGCATCTGACTGCCCATTTCTCCATGGGGTTGTTTCTGCGAATTTCCGGGTATGGCATCTGGTGGCAAGCCTGTCTGCCCTTGGGACAGGTGGCCAAGAAGATGCTGTCCCCTTGGGACCAGAGGCACAGGACAGGCCTGCCTTCTCCCCAGACTCCTTCCTCAGAGTGGAGCACGCATACCTGCCCTAGTCGTCCCCTCATGTCTCCTTAGCAGCCAGGCTTCCATCTCTCTGCACAGGGAGCAGGGGACACTTGTCTTGCCACCAGCCTGCTCTTCGTGCTATGGCAAGCTATCCTGCTTCCCGAGCTTTTTCCAACCTCAAGGCCAATGGCTCCTTCTCTTCCTCGGGGCGGCGTGCTGCGACTTCCGCACACTTGCTCCTGGGGAGTGCGGTGACAGTCGTGTGCAACCACGCTTCTCTCTCAGGCAGAGGGGATGCTAGGGCAAAGAGTATTTCGCTCCATGCGGGTATCTTCCACTGAGCTACGGAGACTAGCTCAGGCAAGCCGCAGCAGCATCCCAAACCCAACTCTAGTTTCCCAAGGAATGCTGTGCTTTCCCAGGGGAGATGCCCAGGCAAAGAGGCTTTCGCTGTATGCGGGTTTCTCCCACCGCGCTGCGAATACTAGGCTATGGCAATCAACAAAAGCAGCCCAAAGAACCGACTCTGATTTCCCAGCGACTGCTATGCTTTCGCAGAGGTTTTCAGCTTGTCGTGAACCTCACTTCGCTGCTGCTTCTTCAGCAAGGCTCTGGTTGTTTGCTCTGTCGTGGCAGGGAAGAAGAGCCGCGGGAGAGCTGGTGCCTCTTGGGTCTTGATTTCCCGGATCCAAGTTCGCGCCCAGGGTTCACCTTGCTAAGCCGAACTAAGCAGACACATTCACAACCCTACAGCATCGTGCGTGGCCTAGCATGGCACTCTATGCCTATTACCATCTCCAGGCGTAGGTAAGGCTTTGCCTTTTGCTCTGGCGCTCAGGCACACTCGGGGTCTAGGCCAGTGCCTTCACCACAGGATAGAGGAGGCGACAGGATCCCTGCACACGGCCCGTTCACTGGGATGGGGAACTGTGGGGGACTGTTTCCACTCCTTCCCCGGCACAGCCCCTGCCACCCACAAAGCTGCCACATTTTGGTGGAAGAGGGCATCTGACGGCCCATTTCTCCATGGGGTTGTTTCTGCGAATTCCGGGTATGGCACCTGGTGGCAAGCCTGTCTGCCCTTGGGACAGGTGGCCAAGAAAATGCTGTCCCCTTGGGACAAGAGGCACAGGACAGGCCAGCCTTCTTCCCAGACTCCTTCCTCAGAGTGGAGCATGCGTACCTGCCCTAGTCGTCCCCTCATGTCTCCTTAGCAGCCAGGCATCCATCTCTCTGCACAAGGAGCAGGTCACAATTGTCTTGCCACCAGCCTGCTGTTCCTGCCATGGCAAGCTATCCTGCTTCCCGAGCTTTTTCCGACCTCAAGGCCAATGGCTCCTTCTCTTCCCCGGGGGCGGCGTGCTGCGCCTTCCCACACTTGCTCCTGGGGTGCGCGTTGACAGACGTGTGCAACCACGCTTCTCTCTCAGGCAGAGGGGATGCTAGGGCAAAGAGTATTTCGCTCCATGCGGGTATCTTCCACTGAGCTGCGGACACTATTTCAGGCAAGCAGCAACATCATCCCCAAACCCAACTCAGATTTCCCAAGGAATGCTGTGCTTTCGCAGGGGAGATGCCCAGGCAAAGAGGCTTTAGCGGTATGCGGGTTTCTCCCACCGCGAGACTGGGCTCAGGCAAGCAGCAGCAGCCCGCAGAACATTTCTCAGCGAATGCTGTGCTTTCACAGAGGCTTTGGCTTGGAGTGAACAGCACTTTGCCGCTGCTTCCTCAGAGGATTCAGTCGCTTCAGGAAAGAAGAGCTGCGGGAGAGCTGGTGCCATTGGGCCTTGCTTTCCCGGGCTCCATGTTCGCGTCCTGGTTTCACCCTGCCAAGCCTAACTAAGCAGACACAGCCACAACCATGCAGTAGCATGCATAACCTAGGATGGCACTCTATGCACACTACCATCTCCCGGTGTAGGCATCGCTTGGCCTTTTACTCTGGCGCTCAGACGGAATTGCGGACTAGGCCAGTGCTTTCCCCACAGGAAAGGAGAGGTGACAGGATCCCTGCACACCGCCGCTGCACTGAATAGGGAGCTTTGGGGGACTGTCCCCACTCCTTCCCCTTGAAACCCGTGCCTCCTCCAAGCTTCCACCACCTCGAGGAAGACGGCATCTGATGGCCAGTTCTTTCTGGCAATTGTTTCTCGAGTTCAGGGTAGGCGCCTGGTGGCAAGCCCATGTCTCCACCAGGGACAGGTGGCCAAGGAGCTGCTGTCTCCTTTGGCCCAGAGGCTCAGGACAGGCATGCTTTCTGCCCAGACTCCTTCCTCAGTGTGGAGCCCTTTCCCCTGCCCTAATCTTCCCCTCGTGTCTCCTTAGCAGCCAGGCTTCCGTCGCTCCGCAGTGACAGACGTGTCCCTTTCCTTAAGGCTCTTTCCACAGGCGCCACCGCGCTTCTCTGTCAGGCAGAGGGGACACCCAGGCAAAGGGGATTTCGCTCCATGCGGGTTTATTACACCGTGCTGTGGAGACTAGCTCCGGCAAGCAGCAGGCAGCATCCCACAGACCCGACTCTGATTTCCCAAAGAATGCTGTGCTTTCCCACAGGGGATGCCCCGGCAAAGAGGCTTTCGCTCTATGCGGGTTTTTCCCATCGTGCTGCGAATACTAGGCTATGGCAATCAACAAAAGCAGCCCACAGACCAGACTCTGATTTCCCAGCGACTGCTATACTTTTGCAGAGGTTTTCAGCTTGGCGCGATCCGCACTTCGCTGCTGCTTCTTCTCAAGGCTCTGGTTGTTCGCTCTGTCGTGGCAGGGAAGAAGAGCCGCGGGAGAGCTGGTGCCTCTTGGGCCTTGCTTTCCCGTGCTCCAAGTTCGCGCCCAGGGTTCACCTTGCTAAGCCGAACTAAGCAGACTCACTCAGAACCCTGCAGTAGCGTGCGTGGCCTAGCATTGCACTCTATGCCTATTACCATCTCCTGGCGTAGTTAAGGCTTTGCCTTTTGCTCTGGCGCTCAGGCACACTCGGGGTCTAGGCCAGTGCCTTCACCACAGGATAGAGGAGGCGACAGGATCCCTGCACACGGCCCGTTCACTGGGATGGGGGACTGTCTCCACTTCTTGCCCGGAACACCCCCTGCCACCCACAAAGCTGCCACATCTTGGTGGAAGAGGGCATCTGACTGCCCATTTCTCCCTGGGGTTGTTTCTGCGAGTTACGGGTTGGCATCTGGTGGCAAGCCCGCCTGCCCTTGGGACAGGTGGGCTTGGAGATGCTGTCCCCTTGGGACTAGAGGAACAGGACAGGACTGCCTTCTGCACAGACTCCTTCCTCAGAGTGGAGCACGCGTACCTGCCCTAGTCGTTCCCTCATGTCTCTTTAGCAGCCAGGCTTCCATCTCTCCGCACAGCGAGGAGGTGACACTTGTCTTGCCACTGGCCTGCTGTTCCTGCCACGGCAGGCTATCCTGCTTCCAGAGCGTTTCCAGACCCCAAGGCCAAGGGCACCTTCTCTTCCCCGGGGGCGGCGTGCTGCGCCTTCCCCACACTTGCTCCTGGGGAGCGCGGTGACTGGCGTGTGCAACCATGCTTCTGTCTCAGCCACAGGGGATTCTAGGGCAAAGAGTATTTCGCTCCATGCGGGTATCTTCCACTGTGCTGCGGAGACTTGCTCAGGCAAGCAGCATCAGCATCCCCAAACCCAACTCTGATTTCCCAACGAATGCTGTGCTTTCCCAGGGGAGATGCCCAGGCAAAGAGGCTTTCGCTGTATGCGGGTTTCTACCACCGCGAGACTGGGCTCAGGCAAGCATCAGCAGCCCGCAGAACATTTCTCAGCGAATGCTGTGCTTTCACAGAGGCTTTGGCTTGGAGCGAACAGCACTTTTCCGCTGCTTCCTCAGAGGCTTCAGTCGCTTCAGGAAAGAAGAGCTGCGGGAGAGCTGGTGCCATTGGGCCTTGCTTTCCCGGGCTCCATGTTCGCGTCCTGGTTTCACCCTGCCAAGCCTAACTAAGCAGACACAGCCACAACCATGCAGTAGCATGCATAACCTAGGATGGCACTCTATGCACACTACCATCTCCCGGTGTAGGCATCGCTTGGCCTTTTACTCTGGCGCTCAGACGGAATTGCGGACTAGGCCAGTGCTTTCCCCACAGGAAAGGAGAGGTGACAGGATCCCTGCACACCGCCGCTGCACTGAATAGAGAGCTTTGGGGGACTGTCCCCACTCCTTCCCCTTAAACCCCGTGCCTCCTCCAAGCTTCCACAACCTGGAGGAAGACGGCATCTGATGGCCAGTTCTTTCTGGCAATTGTTTCTCGAGATCAGGGTAGGCGCCTGGTGGCAAGCCCATGTCTCCACCAGGGACAGGTGGCCAAGGAGCTGCTGTCTCCTTGGGCCCAGAGGCTCATGACAGGCATGCTTTCTGCCCAGACTACGTCCTCAGAGTGGAGCCCTTTCCCCTGCCCTAATCTTCCCCTTGTGTCTCCTTAGCAGCCAGGCATCCGTCGCTCTGCAGTGACACACGTGTCCCTTTCCTTAAGGCTCTTTCCACAGGCGCCACTGCACTTCTCTGTCAGGCAGAGGGGACGCCCAGGCCAAGAGGATTTCGCTCCATGCGGGTTTATTACACCGTGCTCTGGAGACTAGCCCGGCAAGCAGCATGCAGCATCCCAAGACCCGACTCTGATTTCGCAAGGAATGCTGTGCTTTCCCACAGGGGATACCCCGGCAAAGAGGCTTTCGCTCTATGTGGGTTTTCTCCATCGTACTTCGAATAGTAGGCTAAGGGAAGCAACAAAAGCAGCCCACAGAAACGACTCTGATTTCCCAGCGACTGCTATACTTTCGCAGAGGTTTTCAGCTTGGCGCGATCCGCACTTCGCTGCTGCTTCTTCAGCAATGTTCTGGTTGTTCGCTCTGTCGTGGCAGGGAAGAAGAGCCGCGGGAGAGCTGGTGCCTCTTGGGCCTTGCTTTCCCGTGCTCCAAGTTCACGCCCGGGGTTCAACTAGCTAAGCCGAGCTAAGCAGACACACTCAGAACCCTGCAGTAGCGTGCTTGGCCTTGCATGGCACTCTATGCCTATTTCCATCGCCTGGCGTAGTTAAGGCTTTGCCTTTTGCTCTGATGCTCAGGCACACTCGGGGTCTAGGCCAGTGCCTTCACCACAGGATAGAGGAGGCGACAGGATCCCTGCACACGGCCCGTTCACTGGGATGGGGGACTGTCTCCACTTCTTGCCCGGAACACCCCTGCCACCCACAAAGCTGCCACATCTTGGTGGAAGAGGGCATCTGACTGCCCATTTCTCCATGGGGTTGTTTCTGCGAATTTCCGGGTATGGCATCTGGTGGCAAGCCTGTCTGCCCTTGGGACAGGTGGCCAAGAAGATGCTGTCCCCTTGGGACCAGAGGCACAGGACAGGCCTGCCTTCTCCCCAGACTCCTTCCTCAGAGTGGAGCACGCATACCTGCCCTAGTCGTCCCCTCATGTCTCCTTAGCAGCCAGGCTTCCATCTCTCTGCACAGGGAGCAGGGGACACTTGTCTTGCCACCAGCCTGCTCTTCGTGCTATGGCAAGCTATCCTGCTTCCCGAGCTTTTTCCAACCTCAAGGCCAATGGCTCCTTCTCTTCCTCGGGGCGGCGTGCTGCGACTTCCGCACACTTGCTCCTGGGGAGTGCGGTGACAGTCGTGTGCAACCACGCTTCTCTCTCAGGCAGAGGGGATGCTAGGGCAAAGAGTATTTCGCTCCATGCGGGTATCTTCCACTGAGCTACGGAGACTAGCTCAGGCAAGCCGCAGCAGCATCCCAAACCCAACTCTAGTTTCCCAAGGAATGCTGTGCTTTCCCAGGGGAGATGCCCAGGCAAAGAGGCTTTCGCTGTATGCGGGTTTCTCCCACCGCGCTGCGAATACTAGGCTATGGCAATCAACAAAAGCAGCCCAAAGAACCGACTCTGATTTCCCAGCGACTGCTATGCTTTCGCAGAGGTTTTCAGCTTGTCGTGAACCTCACTTCGCTGCTGCTTCTTCAGCAAGGCTCTGGTTGTTTGCTCTGTCGTGGCAGGGAAGAAGAGCCGCGGGAGAGCTGGTGCCTCTTGGGTCTTGATTTCCCGGATCCAAGTTCGCGCCCAGGGTTCACCTTGCTAAGCCGAACTAAGCAGACACATTCACAACCCTACAGCATCGTGCGTGGCCTAGCATGGCACTCTATGCCTATTACCATCTCCAGGCGTAGGTAAGGCTTTGCCTTTTGCTCTGGCGCTCAGGCACACTCGGGGTCTAGGCCAGTGCCTTCACCACAGGATAGAGGAGGCGACAGGATCCCTGCACACGGCCCGTTCACTGGGATGGGGAACTGTGGGGGACTGTTTCCACTCCTTCCCCGGCACAGCCCCTGCCACCCACAAAGCTGCCACATTTTGGTGGAAGAGGGCATCTGACGGCCCATTTCTCCATGGGGTTGTTTCTGCGAATTCCGGGTATGGCACCTGGTGGCAAGCCTGTCTGCCCTTGGGACAGGTGGCCAAGAAAATGCTGTCCCCTTGGGACAAGAGGCACAGGACAGGCCAGCCTTCTTCCCAGACTCCTTCCTCAGAGTGGAGCATGCGTACCTGCCCTAGTCGTCCCCTCATGTCTCCTTAGCAGCCAGGCATCCATCTCTCTGCACAAGGAGCAGGTCACAATTGTCTTGCCACCAGCCTGCTGTTCCTGCCATGGCAAGCTATCCTGCTTCCCGAGCTTTTTCCGACCTCAAGGCCAATGGCTCCTTCTCTTCCCCGGGGGCGGCGTGCTGCGCCTTCCCACACTTGCTCCTGGGGTGCGCGTTGACAGACGTGTGCAACCACGCTTCTCTCTCAGGCAGAGGGGATGCTAGGGCAAAGAGTATTTCGCTCCATGCGGGTATCTTCCACTGAGCTGCGGACACTATTTCAGGCAAGCAGCAACATCATCCCCAAACCCAACTCAGATTTCCCAAGGAATGCTGTGCTTTCGCAGGGGAGATGCCCAGGCAAAGAGGCTTTAGCGGTATGCGGGTTTCTCCCACCGCGAGACTGGGCTCAGGCAAGCAGCAGCAGCCCGCAGAACATTTCTCAGCGAATGCTGTGCTTTCACAGAGGCTTTGGCTTGGAGTGAACAGCACTTTGCCGCTGCTTCCTCAGAGGATTCAGTCGCTTCAGGAAAGAAGAGCTGCGGGAGAGCTGGTGCCATTGGGCCTTGCTTTCCCGGGCTCCATGTTCGCGTCCTGGTTTCACCCTGCCAAGCCTAACTAAGCAGACACAGCCACAACCATGCAGTAGCATGCATAACCTAGGATGGCACTCTATGCACACTACCATCTCCCGGTGTAGGCATCGCTTGGCCTTTTACTCTGGCGCTCAGACGGAATTGCGGACTAGGCCAGTGCTTTCCCCACAGGAAAGGAGAGGTGACAGGATCCCTGCACACCGCCGCTGCACTGAATAGGGAGCTTTGGGGGACTGTCCCCACTCCTTCCCCTTGAAACCCGTGCCTCCTCCAAGCTTCCACCACCTCGAGGAAGACGGCATCTGATGGCCAGTTCTTTCTGGCAATTGTTTCTCGAGTTCAGGGTAGGCGCCTGGTGGCAAGCCCATGTCTCCACCAGGGACAGGTGGCCAAGGAGCTGCTGTCTCCTTTGGCCCAGAGGCTCAGGACAGGCATGCTTTCTGCCCAGACTCCTTCCTCAGTGTGGAGCCCTTTCCCCTGCCCTAATCTTCCCCTCGTGTCTCCTTAGCAGCCAGGCTTCCGTCGCTCCGCAGTGACAGACGTGTCCCTTTCCTTAAGGCTCTTTCCACAGGCGCCACCGCGCTTCTCTGTCAGGCAGAGGGGACACCCAGGCAAAGGGGATTTCGCTCCATGCGGGTTTATTACACCGTGCTGTGGAGACTAGCTCCGGCAAGCAGCAGGCAGCATCCCACAGACCCGACTCTGATTTCCCAAAGAATGCTGTGCTTTCCCACAGGGGATGCCCCGGCAAAGAGGCTTTCGCTCTATGCGGGTTTTTCCCATCGTGCTGCGAATACTAGGCTATGGCAATCAACAAAAGCAGCCCACAGACCAGACTCTGATTTCCCAGCGACTGCTATACTTTTGCAGAGGTTTTCAGCTTGGCGCGATCCGCACTTCGCTGCTGCTTCTTCTCAAGGCTCTGGTTGTTCGCTCTGTCGTGGCAGGGAAGAAGAGCCGCGGGAGAGCTGGTGCCTCTTGGGCCTTGCTTTCCCGTGCTCCAAGTTCGCGCCCAGGGTTCACCTTGCTAAGCCGAACTAAGCAGACTCACTCAGAACCCTGCAGTAGCGTGCGTGGCCTAGCATTGCACTCTATGCCTATTACCATCTCCTGGCGTAGTTAAGGCTTTGCCTTTTGCTCTGGCGCTCAGGCACACTCGGGGTCTAGGCCAGTGCCTTCACCACAGGATAGAGGAGGCGACAGGATCCCTGCACACGGCCCGTTCACTGGGATGGGGGACTGTCTCCACTTCTTGCCCGGAACACCCCCTGCCACCCACAAAGCTGCCACATCTTGGTGGAAGAGGGCATCTGACTGCCCATTTCTCCCTGGGGTTGTTTCTGCGAGTTACGGGTTGGCATCTGGTGGCAAGCCCGCCTGCCCTTGGGACAGGTGGGCTTGGAGATGCTGTCCCCTTGGGACTAGAGGCACAGGACAGGACTGCCTTCTGCACAGACTCCTTCCTCAGAGTGGAGCACGCGTACCTGCCCTAGTCGTTCCCTCATGTCTCTTTAGCAGCCAGGCTTCCATCTCTCCGCACAGCGAGGAGGTGACACTTGTCTTGCCACTGGCCTGCTGTTCCTGCCACGGCAGGCTATCCTGCTTCCAGAGCGTTTCCAGACCCCAAGGCCAAGGGCACCTTCTCTTCCCCGGGGGCGGCGTGCTGCGCCTTCCCCACACTTGCTCCTGGGGAGCGCGGTGACTGGCGTGTGCAACCATGCTTCTGTCTCAGCCACAGGGGATTCTAGGGCAAAGAGTATTTCGCTCCATGCGGGTATCTTCCACTGTGCTGCGGAGACTTGCTCAGGCAAGCAGCATCAGCATCCCCAAACCCAACTCTGATTTCCCAACGAATGCTGTGCTTTCCCAGGGGAGATGCCCAGGCAAAGAGGCTTTCGCTGTATGCGGGTTTCTACCACCGCGAGACTGGGCTCAGGCAAGCATCAGCAGCCCGCAGAACATTTCTCAGCGAATGCTGTGCTTTCACAGAGGCTTTGGCTTGGAGCGAACAGCACTTTTCCGCTGCTTCCTCAGAGGCTTCAGTCGCTTCAGGAAAGAAGAGCTGCGGGAGAGCTGGTGCCATTGGGCCTTGCTTTCCCGGGCTCCATGTTCGCGTCCTGGTTTCACCCTGCCAAGCCTAACTAAGCAGACACAGCCACAACCATGCAGTAGCATGCATAACCTAGGATGGCACTCTATGCACACTACCATCTCCCGGTGTAGGCATCGCTTGGCCTTTTACTCTGGCGCTCAGACGGAATTGCGGACTAGGCCAGTGCTTTCCCCACAGGAAAGGAGAGGTGACAGGATCCCTGCACACCGCCGCTGCACTGAATAGAGAGCTTTGGGGGACTGTCCCCACTCCTTCCCCTTAAACCCCGTGCCTCCTCCAAGCTTCCACAACCTGGAGGAAGACGGCATCTGATGGCCAGTTCTTTCTGGCAATTGTTTCTCGAGATCAGGGTAGGCGCCTGGTGGCAAGCCCATGTCTCCACCAGGGACAGGTGGCCAAGGAGCTGCTGTCTCCTTGGGCCCAGAGGCTCATGACAGGCATGCTTTCTGCCCAGACTACGTCCTCAGAGTGGAGCCCTTTCCCCTGCCCTAATCTTCCCCTTGTGTCTCCTTAGCAGCCAGGCATCCGTCGCTCTGCAGTGACACACGTGTCCCTTTCCTTAAGGCTCTTTCCACAGGCGCCACTGCACTTCTCTGTCAGGCAGAGGGGACGCCCAGGCCAAGAGGATTTCGCTCCATGCGGGTTTATTACACCGTGCTCTGGAGACTAGCCCGGCAAGCAGCATGCAGCATCCCAAGACCCGACTCTGATTTCGCAAGGAATGCTGTGCTTTCCCACAGGGGATACCCCGGCAAAGAGGCTTTCGCTCTATGTGGGTTTTCTCCATCGTACTTCGAATAGTAGGCTAAGGGAAGCAACAAAAGCAGCCCACAGAAACGACTCTGATTTCCCAGCGACTGCTATACTTTCGCAGAGGTTTTCAGCTTGGCGCGATCCGCACTTCGCTGCTGCTTCTTCAGCAATGTTCTGGTTGTTCGCTCTGTCGTGGCAGGGAAGAAGAGCCGCGGGAGAGCTGGTGCCTCTTGGGCCTTGCTTTCCCGTGCTCCAAGTTCACGCCCGGGGTTCAACTAGCTAAGCCGAGCTAAGCAGACACACTCAGAACCCTGCAGTAGCGTGCTTGGCCTTGCATGGCACTCTATGCCTATTTCCATCGCCTGGCGTAGTTAAGGCTTTGCCTTTTGCTCTGATGCTCAGGCACACTCGGGGTCTAGGCCAGTGCCTTCACCACAGGATAGAGGAGGCGACAGGATCCCTGCACACGGCCCGTTCACTGGGATGGGGGACTGTCTCCACTTCTTGCCCGGAACACCCCTGCCACCCACAAAGCTGCCACATCTTGGTGGAAGAGGGCATCTGACTGCCCATTTCTCCATGGGGTTGTTTCTGCGAATTTCCGGGTATGGCATCTGGTGGCAAGCCTGTCTGCCCTTGGGACAGGTGGCCAAGAAGATGCTGTCCCCTTGGGACCAGAGGCACAGGACAGGCCTGCCTTCTCCCCAGACTCCTTCCTCAGAGTGGAGCACGCATACCTGCCCTAGTCGTCCCCTCATGTCTCCTTAGCAGCCAGGCTTCCATCTCTCTGCACAGGGAGCAGGGGACACTTGTCTTGCCACCAGCCTGCTCTTCGTGCTATGGCAAGCTATCCTGCTTCCCGAGCTTTTTCCGACCTCAAGGCCAATGGCTCCTTCTCTTCCCTGGGGGCGGCGTGCTGCGCCTTCCGCACACTTGCTCCTGGGGAGTGCGGTGACAGTCGTGTGCAACCACGCTTCTCTCTCAGGCAGAGGGGATGCTAGGGCAAAGAGTATTTCGCTCCATGCGGGTATCTTCCACTGAGCTACGGAGACTAGCTCAGGCAAGCCGCAGCAGCATCCCAAACCCAACTCTAGTTTCCCAAGGAATGCTGTGCTTTCCCAGGGGAGATGCCCAGGCAAAGAGGCTTTCGCTGTATGCGGGTTTCTCCCACCGCGCTGCGAATACTAGGCTATGGCAATCAACAAAAGCAGCCCAAAGAACCGACTCTGATTTCCCAGCGACTGCTATGCTTTCGCAGAGGTTTTCAGCTTGTCGTGAACCTCACTTCGCTGCTGCTTCTTCAGCAAGGCTCTGGTTGTTTGCTCTGTCGTGGCAGGGAAGAAGAGCCGCGGGAGAGCTGGTGCCTCTTGGGTCTTGATTTCCCGGATCCAAGTTCGCGCCCAGGGTTCACCTTGCTAAGCCGAACTAAGCAGACACATTCACAACCCTACAGCATCGTGCGTGGCCTAGCATGGCACTCTATGCCTATTACCATCTCCAGGCGTAGGTAAGGCTTTGCCTTTTGCTCTGGCGCTCAGGCACACTCGGGGTCTAGGCCAGTGCCTTCACCACAGGATAGAGGAGGCGACAGGATCCCTGCACACGGCCCGTTCACTGGGATGGGGAACTGTGGGGGACTGTTTCCACTCCTTCCCCGGCACAGCCCCTGCCACCCACAAAGCTGCCACATTTTGGTGGAAGAGGGCATCTGACGGCCCATTTCTCCATGGGGTTGTTTCTGCGAATTCCGGGTATGGCACCTGGTGGCAAGCCTGTCTGCCCTTGGGACAGGTGGCCAAGAAAATGCTGTCCCCTTGGGACAAGAGGCACAGGACAGGCCAGCCTTCTTCCCAGACTCCTTCCTCAGAGTGGAGCATGCGTACCTGCCCTAGTCGTCCCCTCATGTCTCCTTAGCAGCCAGGCATCCATCTCTCTGCACAAGGAGCAGGTCACAATTGTCTTGCCACCAGCCTGCTGTTCCTGCCATGGCAAGCTATCCTGCTTCCCGAGCTTTTTCCGACCTCAAGGCCAATGGCTCCTTCTCTTCCCCGGGGGCGGCGTGCTGCGCCTTCCCACACTTGCTCCTGGGGTGCGCGTTGACAGACGTGTGCAACCACGCTTCTCTCTCAGGCAGAGGGGATGCTAGGGCAAAGAGTATTTCGCTCCATGCGGGTATCTTCCACTGAGCTGCGGACACTATTTCAGGCAAGCAGCAACATCATCCCCAAACCCAACTCAGATTTCCCAAGGAATGCTGTGCTTTCCCAGGAGAGATGCCCAGGCAAAGAGGCTTTCGCTGTATGCGGGTTTCTCCCACCGCGAGACTGGGCTCAGGCAAGCAGCAGCAGCCCGCAGAACATTTCTCAGCGATTGCTGTGCTTTCACAGAGGCTTTGGCTGGGAGCGAACAGCACTTTGCCGCTGCTTCCTCAGAGGCTTCAGTCGCTTCAGGAAAGAAGAGCTGCGGGAGAGCTGGTGCCATTGGGCCTTGCTCTCCGGGTCTCCATGTTCGCGTCCTGGTTTCACCCTGCCAAGCCTAACTAAGCAGACACAGCCACAACCATGCAGTAGCATGCATAACCTAGGATGGCACTCTATGCACACTACCATCTCCCGGTGTAGGCATCGCTTGGCCTTTTACTCTGGCGCTCAGATGGATTCGCGGACTAGGCCAGTGCTTTCCCCACAGGAAAGGAGAGGTGACAGGATCCCTGCACACCGCCCCTGCACTGAATAGGGAGCTTTGGGGGACTGTCCCCACTCCTTCCCCTTGAACCCCGTGCCTCCTCCAAGCTTCCACAACCTCGAGGAAGACGGCATCTGATGGCCAGTTCTTTCTGGCAATTGTTTCTCGAGTTCAGGGTAGGCGCCTGGTGGCAAGCCCATGTCTCCACCAGGGACAGGTGGCCAAGGAGCTGCTGTCTCCTTTGGCCCAGAGGCTCAGGATAGGCATGCTTTCTGCCCAGACTCCTTCCTCAGTGTGGAGCCCTTTCCCCTGCCCTAATCTTCCCCTCGTGTCTCCTTAGCAGCCAGGCTTCCGTCGCTCCGCAGTGACAGACGTGTCCCTTTCCTTAAGGCTCTTTCCACAGGCGCCACCGCGCTTCTCTGTCAGGCAGAGGGGACACCCAGGCAAAGGGGATTTCGCTCCATGCGGGTTTATTACACCGTGCTGTGGAGACTAGCTCTGGCAAGCAGCAGGCAGCATCCCACAGACCCGACTCTGATTTCCCAAAGAATGCTGTGCTTTCCCACAGGGGATGCCCCGGCAAAGAGGCTTTCGCTCTATGCGGGTTTTTCCCATCGTGCTGCGAATACTAGGCTATGGCAATCAACAAAAGCAGCCCACAGACCAGACTCTGATTTCCCAGCGACTGCTATACTTTCGCAGAGGTTTTCAGCTTGGCGCGATCCGCACTTCGCTGCTGCTTCTTCTCAAGGCTCTGGTTGTTCGCTCTGTCGTGGCAGGGAAGAAGAGCCGCGGGAGAGCTGGTGCCTCTTGGGCCTTGCTTTCCCGTGCTCCAAGTTCGCGCCCAGGGTTCACCTTGCTAAGCCGAACTAAGCAGACTCACTCAGAACCCTGCAGTAGCGTGCGTGGCCTAGCATTGCACTCTATGCCTATTACCATCTCCTGGCGTAGTTAAGGCTTTGCCTTTTGCTCTGGCGCTCAGGCACACTCAGGGTCTAGGCCAGTGCCTTCACCACAGGATAGAGGAGGCGACAGGATCCCTGCACACGGCCCGTTCACTGGGATGGGGGACTGTCTCCACTTCTTGCCCGGAACACCCCCTGCCACCCACAAAGCTGCCACATCTTGGTGGAAGAGGGCATCTGACTGCCCATTTCTCCCTGGGGTTGTTTCTGCGAGTTACGGGTTGGCATCTGGTGGCAAGCCCGCCTGCCCTTGGGACAGGTGGGCTTGGAGATGCTGTCCCCTTGGGACTAGAGGCACAGGACAGGACTGCCTTCTGCACAGACTCCTTCCTCAGAGTGGAGCACGCGTACCTGCCCTAGTCGTTCCCTCATGTCTCTTTAGCAGCCAGGCTTCCATCTCTCCGCACAGCGAGGAGGTGACACTTGTCTTGCCACTGGCCTGCTGTTCCTGCCACGGCAGGCTATCCTGCTTCCAGAGCGTTTCCAGACCCCAAGGCCAAGGGCACCTTCTCTTCCCCGGGGGCGGCGTGCTGCGCCTTCCCCACACTTGCTCCTGGGGAGCGCGGTGACTGGCGTGTGCAACCATGCTTCTGTCTCAGCCACAGGGGATTCTAGGGCAAAGAGTATTTCGCTCCATGCGGGTATCTTCCACTGTGCTGCGGAGACTTGCTCAGGCAAGCAGCAGCAGCATCCCCAAACCCAACTCTGATTTCCCAACGAATGCTGTGCTTTCCCAGGGGAGATGCCCAGGCAAAGAGGCTTTCGCTGTATGCGGGTATCTACCACCGTGAGACTGGGCTCAGGCAAGCAGCAGCAGCCCGCAGAACATTTCTCAGCGATTGCTGTGCTTTCACAGAGGCTTTGGCTGGGAGCGAACTGCACTTTGCCGCTGCTTCCTCAGAGGCTTCAGTCGCTTCAGGAAAGAAGAGCTGCGGGAGAGCTGGTGCCATTGGGCCTTGCTCTCCGGGTCTCCATGTTCGCGTCCTGGTTTCACCCTGCCAAGCCTAACTAAGCAGACACAGCCACAACCATGCAGTAGCATGCATAACCTAGGATGGCACTCTATGCACACTACCATCTCCCGGTGTAGGCATCGCTTGGCCTTTTACTCTGGCGCTCAGACGGAATTGCGGACTAGGCCAGTGCTTTCCCCACAGGAAAGGAGAGGTGACAGGATCCCTGCACACCGCCGCTGCACTGAATAGAGAGCTTTGGGGGACTGTCCCCACTCCTTCCCCTTAAACCCCGTGCCTCCTCCAAGCTTCCACAACCTGGAGGAAGACGGCATCTGATGGCCAGTTCTTTCTGGCAATTGTTTCTCGAGATCAGGGTAGGCGCCTGGTGGCAAGCCCATGTCTCCACCAGGGACAGGTGGCCAAGGAGCTGCTGTCTCCTTGGGCCCAGAGGCTCATGACAGGCATGCTTTCTGCCCAGACTACGTCCTCAGAGTGGAGCCCTTTCCCCTGCCCTAATCTTCCCCTTGTGTCTCCTTAGCAGCCAGGCATCCGTCGCTCTGCAGTGACACACGTGTCCCTTTCCTTAAGGCTCTTTCCACAGGCGCCACTGCACTTCTCTGTCAGGCAGAGGGGACGCCCAGGCCAAGAGGATTTCGCTCCATGCGGGTTTATTACACCGTGCTCTGGAGACTAGCCCGGCAAGCAGCATGCAGCATCCCAAGACCCGACTCTGATTTCGCAAGGAATGCTGTGCTTTCCCACAGGGGATACCCCGGCAAAGAGGCTTTCGCTCTATGTGGGTTTTCTCCATCGTACTTCGAATAGTAGGCTAAGGGAAGCAACAAAAGCAGCCCACAGAAACGACTCTGATTTCCCAGCGACTGCTATACTTTCGCAGAGGTTTTCAGCTTGGCGCGATCCGCACTTCGCTGCTGCTTCTTCAGCAATGTTCTGGTTGTTCGCTCTGTCGTGGCAGGGAAGAAGAGCCGCGGGAGAGCTGGTGCCTCTTGGGCCTTGCTTTCCCGTGCTCCAAGTTCACGCCCGGGGTTCAACTAGCTAAGCCGAGCTAAGCAGACACACTCAGAACCCTGCAGTAGCGTGCTTGGCCTTGCATGGCACTCTATGCCTATTTCCATCGCCTGGCGTAGTTAAGGCTTTGCCTTTTGCTCTGATGCTCAGGCACACTCGGGGTCTAGGCCAGTGCCTTCACCACAGGATAGAGGAGGCGACAGGATCCCTGCACACGGCCCGTTCACTGGGATGGGGGACTGTCTCCACTTCTTGCCCGGAACACCCCTGCCACCCACAAAGCTGCCACATCTTGGTGGAAGAGGGCATCTGACTGCCCATTTCTCCATGGGGTTGTTTCTGCGAATTTCCGGGTATGGCATCTGGTGGCAAGCCTGTCTGCCCTTGGGACAGGTGGCCAAGAAGATGCTGTCCCCTTGGGACCAGAGGCACAGGACAGGCCTGCCTTCTCCCCAGACTCCTTCCTCAGAGTGGAGCACGCATACCTGCCCTAGTCGTCCCCTCATGTCTCCTTAGCAGCCAGGCTTCCATCTCTCTGCACAGGGAGCAGGGGACACTTGTCTTGCCACCAGCCTGCTCTTCGTGCTATGGCAAGCTATCCTGCTTCCCGAGCTTTTTCCGACCTCAAGGCCAATGGCTCCTTCTCTTCCCTGGGGGCGGCGTGCTGCGCCTTCCGCACACTTGCTCCTGGGGAGTGCGGTGACAGTCGTGTGCAACCACGCTTCTCTCTCAGGCAGAGGGGATGCTAGGGCAAAGAGTATTTCGCTCCATGCGGGTATCTTCCACTGAGCTACGGAGACTAGCTCAGGCAAGCCGCAGCAGCATCCCAAACCCAACTCTAGTTTCCCAAGGAATGCTGTGCTTTCCCAGGGGAGATGCCCAGGCAAAGAGGCTTTCGCTGTATGCGGGTTTCTCCCACCGCGCTGCGAATACTAGGCTATGGCAATCAACAAAAGCAGCCCAAAGAACCGACTCTGATTTCCCAGCGACTGCTATGCTTTCGCAGAGGTTTTCAGCTTGTCGTGAACCTCACTTCGCTGCTGCTTCTTCAGCAAGGCTCTGGTTGTTTGCTCTGTCGTGGCAGGGAAGAAGAGCCGCGGGAGAGCTGGTGCCTCTTGGGTCTTGATTTCCCGGATCCAAGTTCGCGCCCAGGGTTCACCTTGCTAAGCCGAACTAAGCAGACACATTCACAACCCTACAGCATCGTGCGTGGCCTAGCATGGCACTCTATGCCTATTACCATCTCCAGGCGTAGGTAAGGCTTTGCCTTTTGCTCTGGCGCTCAGGCACACTCGGGGTCTAGGCCAGTGCCTTCACCACAGGATAGAGGAGGCGACAGGATCCCTGCACACGGCCCGTTCACTGGGATGGGGAACTGTGGGGGACTGTTTCCACTCCTTCCCCGGCACAGCCCCTGCCACCCACAAAGCTGCCACATTTTGGTGGAAGAGGGCATCTGACGGCCCATTTCTCCATGGGGTTGTTTCTGCGAATTCCGGGTATGGCACCTGGTGGCAAGCCTGTCTGCCCTTGGGACAGGTGGCCAAGAAAATGCTGTCCCCTTGGGACAAGAGGCACAGGACAGGCCAGCCTTCTTCCCAGACTCCTTCCTCAGAGTGGAGCATGCGTACCTGCCCTAGTCGTCCCCTCATGTCTCCTTAGCAGCCAGGCATCCATCTCTCTGCACAAGGAGCAGGTCACAATTGTCTTGCCACCAGCCTGCTGTTCCTGCCATGGCAAGCTATCCTGCTTCCCGAGCTTTTTCCGACCTCAAGGCCAATGGCTCCTTCTCTTCCCCGGGGGCGGCGTGCTGCGCCTTCCCACACTTGCTCCTGGGGTGCGCGTTGACAGACGTGTGCAACCACGCTTCTCTCTCAGGCAGAGGGGATGCTAGGGCAAAGAGTATTTCGCTCCATGCGGGTATCTTCCACTGAGCTGCGGACACTATTTCAGGCAAGCAGCAACATCATCCCCAAACCCAACTCAGATTTCCCAAGGAATGCTGTGCTTTCCCAGGAGAGATGCCCAGGCAAAGAGGCTTTCGCTGTATGCGGGTTTCTCCCACCGCGAGACTGGGCTCAGGCAAGCAGCAGCAGCCCGCAGAACATTTCTCAGCGATTGCTGTGCTTTCACAGAGGCTTTGGCTGGGAGCGAACAGCACTTTGCCGCTGCTTCCTCAGAGGCTTCAGTCGCTTCAGGAAAGAAGAGCTGCGGGAGAGCTGGTGCCATTGGGCCTTGCTCTCCGGGTCTCCATGTTCGCGTCCTGGTTTCACCCTGCCAAGCCTAACTAAGCAGACACAGCCACAACCATGCAGTAGCATGCATAACCTAGGATGGCACTCTATGCACACTACCATCTCCCGGTGTAGGCATCGCTTGGCCTTTTACTCTGGCGCTCAGATGGATTCGCGGACTAGGCCAGTGCTTTCCCCACAGGAAAGGAGAGGTGACAGGATCCCTGCACACCGCCCCTGCACTGAATAGGGAGCTTTGGGGGACTGTCCCCACTCCTTCCCCTTGAACCCCGTGCCTCCTCCAAGCTTCCACAACCTCGAGGAAGACGGCATCTGATGGCCAGTTCTTTCTGGCAATTGTTTCTCGAGTTCAGGGTAGGCGCCTGGTGGCAAGCCCATGTCTCCACCAGGGACAGGTGGCCAAGGAGCTGCTGTCTCCTTTGGCCCAGAGGCTCAGGATAGGCATGCTTTCTGCCCAGACTCCTTCCTCAGTGTGGAGCCCTTTCCCCTGCCCTAATCTTCCCCTCGTGTCTCCTTAGCAGCCAGGCTTCCGTCGCTCCGCAGTGACAGACGTGTCCCTTTCCTTAAGGCTCTTTCCACAGGCGCCACCGCGCTTCTCTGTCAGGCAGAGGGGACACCCAGGCAAAGGGGATTTCGCTCCATGCGGGTTTATTACACCGTGCTGTGGAGACTAGCTCCGGCAAGCAGCAGGCAGCATCCCACAGACCCGACTCTGATTTCCCAAAGAATGCTGTGCTTTCCCACAGGGGATGCCCCGGCAAAGAGGCTTTCGCTCTATGCGGGTTTTTCCCATCGTGCTGCGAATACTAGGCTATGGCAATCAACAAAAGCAGCCCACAGACCAGACTCTGATTTCCCAGCGACTGCTATACTTTTGCAGAGGTTTTCAGCTTGGCGCGATCCGCACTTCGCTGCTGCTTCTTCTCAAGGCTCTGGTTGTTCGCTCTGTCGTGGCAGGGAAGAAGAGCCGCGGGAGAGCTGGTGCCTCTTGGGCCTTGCTTTCCCGTGCTCCAAGTTCGCGCCCAGGGTTCACCTTGCTAAGCCGAACTAAGCAGACTCACTCAGAACCCTGCAGTAGCGTGCGTGGCCTAGCATTGCACTCTATGCCTATTACCATCTCCTGGCGTAGTTAAGGCTTTGCCTTTTGCTCTGGCGCTCAGGCACACTCGGGGTCTAGGCCAGTGCCTTCACCACAGGATAGAGGAGGCGACAGGATCCCTGCACACGGCCCGTTCACTGGGATGGGGGACTGTCTCCACTTCTTGCCCGGAACACCCCCTGCCACCCACAAAGCTGCCACATCTTGGTGGAAGAGGGCATCTGACTGCCCATTTCTCCCTGGGGTTGTTTCTGCGAGTTACGGGTTGGCATCTGGTGGCAAGCCCGCCTGCCCTTGGGACAGGTGGGCTTGGAGATGCTGTCCCCTTGGGACTAGAGGCACAGGACAGGACTGCCTTCTCCCCAGACTCCTTCCTCAGAGTGGAGCACGCATACCTGCCCTAGTCGTCCCCTCATGTCTCCTTAGCAGCCAGGCTTCCATCTCTCTGCACAGGGAGCAGGGGACACTTGTCTTGCCACCAGCCTGCTCTTCGTGCTATGGCAAGCTATCCTGCTTCCCGAGCTTTTTCCAACCTCAAGGCCAATGGCTCCTTCTCTTCCTCGGGGCGGCGTGCTGCGACTTCCGCACACTTGCTCCTGGGGAGTGCGGTGACAGTCGTGTGCAACCACGCTTCTCTCTCAGGCAGAGGGGATGCTAGGGCAAAGAGTATTTCGCTCCATGCGGGTATCTTCCACTGAGCTACGGAGACTAGCTCAGGCAAGCCGCAGCAGCATCCCAAACCCAACTCTAGTTTCCCAAGGAATGCTGTGCTTTCCCAGGGGAGATGCCCAGGCAAAGAGGCTTTCGCTGTATGCGGGTTTCTCCCACCGCGCTGCGAATACTAGGCTATGGCAATCAACAAAAGCAGCCCAAAGAACCGACTCTGATTTCCCAGCGACTGCTATGCTTTCGCAGAGGTTTTCAGCTTGTCGTGAACCTCACTTCGCTGCTGCTTCTTCAGCAAGGCTCTGGTTGTTTGCTCTGTCGTGGCAGGGAAGAAGAGCCGCGGGAGAGCTGGTGCCTCTTGGGTCTTGATTTCCCGGATCCAAGTTCGCGCCCAGGGTTCACCTTGCTAAGCCGAACTAAGCAGACACATTCACAACCCTACAGCATCGTGCGTGGCCTAGCATGGCACTCTATGCCTATTACCATCTCCAGGCGTAGGTAAGGCTTTGCCTTTTGCTCTGGCGCTCAGGCACACTCGGGGTCTAGGCCAGTGCCTTCACCACAGGATAGAGGAGGCGACAGGATCCCTGCACACGGCCCGTTCACTGGGATGGGGAACTGTGGGGGACTGTTTCCACTCCTTCCCCGGCACAGCCCCTGCCACCCACAAAGCTGCCACATTTTGGTGGAAGAGGGCATCTGACGGCCCATTTCTCCATGGGGTTGTTTCTGCGAATTCCGGGTATGGCACCTGGTGGCAAGCCTGTCTGCCCTTGGGACAGGTGGCCAAGAAAATGCTGTCCCCTTGGGACAAGAGGCACAGGACAGGCCAGCCTTCTTCCCAGACTCCTTCCTCAGAGTGGAGCATGCGTACCTGCCCTAGTCGTCCCCTCATGTCTCCTTAGCAGCCAGGCATCCATCTCTCTGCACAAGGAGCAGGTCACAATTGTCTTGCCACCAGCCTGCTGTTCCTGCCATGGCAAGCTATCCTGCTTCCCGAGCTTTTTCCGACCTCAAGGCCAATGGCTCCTTCTCTTCCCCGGGGGCGGCGTGCTGCGCCTTCCCACACTTGCTCCTGGGGTGCGCGTTGACAGACGTGTGCAACCACGCTTCTCTCTCAGGCAGAGGGGATGCTAGGGCAAAGAGTATTTCGCTCCATGCGGGTATCTTCCACTGAGCTGCGGACACTATTTCAGGCAAGCAGCAACATCATCCCCAAACCCAACTCAGATTTCCCAAGGAATGCTGTGCTTTCCCAGGAGAGATGCCCAGGCAAAGAGGCTTTCGCTGTATGCGGGTTTCTCCCACCGCGAGACTGGGCTCAGGCAAGCAGCAGCAGCCCGCAGAACATTTCTCAGCGATTGCTGTGCTTTCACAGAGGCTTTGGCTGGGAGCGAACAGCACTTTGCCGCTGCTTCCTCAGAGGCTTCAGTCGCTTCAGGAAAGAAGAGCTGCGGGAGAGCTGGTGCCATTGGGCCTTGCTCTCCGGGTCTCCATGTTCGCGTCCTGGTTTCACCCTGCCAAGCCTAACTAAGCAGACACAGCCACAACCATGCAGTAGCATGCATAACCTAGGATGGCACTCTATGCACACTACCATCTCCCGGTGTAGGCATCGCTTGGCCTTTTACTCTGGCGCTCAGATGGATTCGCGGACTAGGCCAGTGCTTTCCCCACAGGAAAGGAGAGGTGACAGGATCCCTGCACACCGCCCCTGCACTGAATAGGGAGCTTTGGGGGACTGTCCCCACTCCTTCCCCTTGAACCCCGTGCCTCCTCCAAGCTTCCACAACCTCGAGGAAGACGGCATCTGATGGCCAGTTCTTTCTGGCAATTGTTTCTCGAGTTCAGGGTAGGCGCCTGGTGGCAAGGCCATGTCTCCACCAGGGACAGGTGGCCAAGGAGCTGCTGTCTCCTTTGGCCCAGAGGCTCAGGATAGGCATGCTTTCTGCCCAGACTCCTTCCTCAGTGTGGAGCCCTTTCCCCTGCCCTAATCTTCCCCTCGTGTCTCCTTAGCAGCCAGGCTTCCGTCGCTCCGCAGTGACAGACGTGTCCCTTTCCTTAAGGCTCTTTCCACAGGCGCCACCGCGCTTCTCTGTCAGGCAGAGGGGACACCCAGGCAAAGGGGATTTCGCTCCATGCGGGTTTATTACACCGTGCTGTGGAGACTAGCTCTGGCAAGCAGCAGGCAGCATCCCACAGACCCGACTCTGATTTCCCAAAGAATGCTGTGCTTTCCCACAGGGGATGCCCCGGCAAAGAGGCTTTCGCTCTATGCGGGTTTTTCCCATCGTGCTGCGAATACTAGGCTATGGCAATCAACAAAAGCAGCCCACAGACCAGACTCTGATTTCCCAGCGACTGCTATACTTTCGCAGAGGTTTTCAGCTTGGCGCGATCCGCACTTCGCTGCTGCTTCTTCTCAAGGCTCTGGTTGTTCGCTCTGTCGTGGCAGGGAAGAAGAGCCGCGGGAGAGCTGGTGCCTCTTGGGCCTTGCTTTCCCGTGCTCCAAGTTCGCGCCCAGGGTTCACCTTGCTAAGCCGAACTAAGCAGACTCACTCAGAACCCTGCAGTAGCGTGCGTGGCCTAGCATTGCACTCTATGCCTATTACCATCTCCTGGCGTAGTTAAGGCTTTGCCTTTTGCTCTGGCGCTCAGGCACACTCAGGGTCTAGGCCAGTGCCTTCACCACAGGATAGAGGAGGCGACAGGATCCCTGCACACGGCCCGTTCACTGGGATGGGGGACTGTCTCCACTTCTTGCCCGGAACACCCCCTGCCACCCACAAAGCTGCCACATCTTGGTGGAAGAGGGCATCTGACTGCCCATTTCTCCCTGGGGTTGTTTCTGCGAGTTACGGGTTGGCATCTGGTGGCAAGCCCGCCTGCCCTTGGGACAGGTGGGCTTGGAGATGCTGTCCCCTTGGGACTAGAGGCACAGGACAGGACTGCCTTCTGCACAGACTCCTTCCTCAGAGTGGAGCACGCGTACCTGCCCTAGTCGTTCCCTCATGTCTCTTTAGCAGCCAGGCTTCCATCTCTCCGCACAGCGAGGAGGTGACACTTGTCTTGCCACTGGCCTGCTGTTCCTGCCACGGCAGGCTATCCTGCTTCCAGAGCGTTTCCAGACCCCAAGGCCAAGGGCACCTTCTCTTCCCCGGGGGCGGCGTGCTGCGCCTTCCCCACACTTGCTCCTGGGGAGCGCGGTGACTGGCGTGTGCAACCATGCTTCTGTCTCAGCCACAGGGGATTCTAGGGCAAAGAGTATTTCGCTCCATGCGGGTATCTTCCACTGTGCTGCGGAGACTTGCTCAGGCAAGCAGCAGCAGCATCCCCAAACCCAACTCTGATTTCCCAACGAATGCTGTGCTTTCCCAGGGGAGATGCCCAGGCAAAGAGGCTTTCGCTGTATGCGGGTATCTACCACCGTGAGACTGGGCTCAGGCAAGCAGCAGCAGCCCGCAGAACATTTCTCAGCGATTGCTGTGCTTTCACAGAGGCTTTGGCTGGGAGCGAACAGCACTTTGCCGCTGCTTCCTCAGAGGCTTCAGTCGCTTCAGGAAAGAAGAGCTGCGGGAGAGCTGGTGCCATTGGGCCTTGCTCTCCGGGTCTCCATGTTCGCGTCCTGGTTTCACCCTGCCAAGCCTAACTAAGCAGACACAGCCACAACCATGCAGTAGCATGCATAACCTAGGATGGCACTCTATGCACACTACCATCTCCCGGTGTAGGCATCGCTTGGCCTTTTACTCTGGCGCTCAGATGGATTCGCGGACTAGGCCAGTGCTTTCCCCACAGGAAAGGAGAGGTGACAGGATCCCTGCACACCGCCCCTGCACTGAATAGGGAGCTTTGGGGGACTGTCCCCACTCCTTCCCCTTGAACCCCGTGCCTCCTCCAAGCTTCCACAACCTGGAGGAAGACGGCATCTGATGGCCAGTTCTTTCTGGCAATTGTTTCTCGAGTTCAGGGTAGGCGCCTGGTGGCAAGGCCATGTCTCCACCAGGGACAGGTGGCCAAGGAGCTGCTGTCTCCTTGGGCCCAGAGGCTCATGACAGGCATGCTTTCTGCCCAGACTACGTCCTCAGAGTGGAGCCCTTTCCCCTGCCCTAATCTTCCCCTTGTGTCTCCTTAGCAGCCAGGCATCCGTCGCTCTGCAGTGACACACGTGTCCCTTTCCTTAAGGCTCTTTCCACAGGCGCCACTGCACTTCTCTGTCAGGCAGAGGGGACGCCCAGGCCAAGAGGATTTCGCTCCATGCGGGTTTATTACACCGTGCTCTGGAGACTAGCCCGGCAAGCAGCATGCAGCATCCCAAGACCCGACTCTGATTTCGCAAGGAATGCTGTGCTTTCCCACAGGGGATACCCCGGCAAAGAGGCTTTCGCTCTATGTGGGTTTTCTCCATCGTACTTCGAATAGTAGGCTAAGGGAAGCAACAAAAGCAGCCCACAGAAACGACTCTGATTTCCCAGCGACTGCTATACTTTCGCAGAGGTTTTCAGCTTGGCGCGATCCGCACTTCGCTGCTGCTTCTTCAGCAATGTTCTGGTTGTTCGCTCTGTCGTGGCAGGGAAGAAGAGCCGCGGGAGAGCTGGTGCCTCTTGGGCCTTGCTTTCCCGTGCTCCAAGTTCACGCCCGGGGTTCAACTAGCTAAGCCGAGCTAAGCAGACACACTCAGAACCCTGCAGTAGCGTGCTTGGCCTTGCATGGCACTCTATGCCTATTTCCATCGCCTGGCGTAGTTAAGGCTTTGCCTTTTGCTCTGATGCTCAGGCACACTCGGGGTCTAGGCCAGTGCCTTCACCACAGGATAGAGGAGGCGACAGGATCCCTGCACACGGCCCGTTCACTGGGATGGGGGACTGTCTCCACTTCTTGCCCGGAACACCCCTGCCACCCACAAAGCTGCCACATCTTGGTGGAAGAGGGCATCTAACTGCCCATTTCTCCATGGGGTTGTTTCTGCGAATTTCCGGGTATGGCATCTGGTGGCAAGCCTGTCTGCCCTTGGGACAGGTGGCCAAGAAGATGCTGTCCCCTTGGGACCAGAGGCACAGGACAGGCCTGCCTTCTCCCCAGACTCCTTCCTCAGAGTGGAGCACGCATACCTGCCCTAGTCGTCCCCTCATGTCTCCTTAGCAGCCAGGCTTCCATCTCTCTGCACAGGGAGCAGGGGACACTTGTCTTGCCACCAGCCTGCTCTTCGTGCTATGGCAAGCTATCCTGCTTCCCGAGCTTTTTCCAACCTCAAGGCCAATGGCTCCTTCTCTTCCTCGGGGCGGCGTGCTGCGACTTCCGCACACTTGCTCCTGGGGAGTGCGGTGACAGTCGTGTGCAACCACGCTTCTCTCTCAGGCAGAGGGGATGCTAGGGCAAAGAGTATTTCGCTCCATGCGGGTATCTTCCACTGAGCTACGGAGACTAGCTCAGGCAAGCCGCAGCAGCATCCCAAACCCAACTCTAGTTTCCCAAGGAATGCTGTGCTTTCCCAGGGGAGATGCCCAGGCAAAGAGGCTTTCGCTGTATGCGGGTTTCTCCCACCGCGCTGCGAATACTAGGCTATGGCAATCAACAAAAGCAGCCCAAAGAACCGACTCTGATTTCCCAGCGACTGCTATGCTTTCGCAGAGGTTTTCAGCTTGTCGTGAACCTCACTTCGCTGCTGCTTCTTCAGCAAGGCTCTGGTTGTTTGCTCTGTCGTGGCAGGGAAGAAGAGCCGCGGGAGAGCTGGTGCCTCTTGGGTCTTGATTTCCCGGATCCAAGTTCGCGCCCAGGGTTCACCTTGCTAAGCCGAACTAAGCAGACACATTCACAACCCTACAGCATCGTGCGTGGCCTAGCATGGCACTCTATGCCAATTACCATCTCCAGGCGTAGGTAAGGCTTTGCCTTTTGCTCTGGCGCTCAGGCACACTCGGGGTCTAGGCCAGTGCCTTCACCACAGGATAGAAGAGGCGACAGGATCCCTGCACACGGCCCGTTCACTGGGATGGGGAACTGTGGGGGACTGTTTCCACTCCTTCCCCGGCACAGCCCCTGCCACCCACAAAGCTGCCACATTTTGGTGGAAGAGGGCATCTGACGGCCCATTTCTCCATGGGGTTGTTTCTGCGAATTCCGGGTATGGCACCTGGTGGCAAGCCTGTCTGCCCTTGGGACAGGTGGCCAAGAAAATGCTGTCCCCTTGGGACAAGAGGCACAGGACAGGCCAGCCTTCTTCCCAGACTCCTTCCTCAGAGTGGAGCATGCGTACCTGCCCTAGTCGTCCCCTCATGTCTCCTTAGCAGCCAGGCATCCATCTCTCTGCACAAGGAGCAGGTCACAATTGTCTTGCCACCAGCCTGCTGTTCCTGCCATGGCAAGCTATCCTGCTTCCCGAGCTTTTTCCGACCTCAAGGCCAATGGCTCCTTCTCTTCCCCGGGGGCGGCGTGCTGCGCCTTCCCACACTTGCTCCTGGGGTGCGCGTTGACAGACGTGTGCAACCACGCTTCTCTCTCAGGCAGAGGGGATGCTAGGGCAAAGAGTATTTCGCTCCATGCGGGTATCTTCCACTGAGCTGCGGACACTATTTCAGGCAAGCAGCAACATCATCCCCAAACCCAACTCAGATTTCCCAAGGAATGCTGTGCTTTCCCAGGAGAGATGCCCAGGCAAAGAGGCTTTCGCTGTATGCGGGTTTCTCCCACCGCGAGACTGGGCTCAGGCAAGCAGCAGCAGCCCGCAGAACATTTCTCAGCGATTGCTGTGCTTTCACAGAGGCTTTGGCTGGGAGCGAACAGCACTTTGCCGCTGCTTCCTCAGAGGCTTCAGTCGCTTCAGGAAAGAAGAGCTGCGGGAGAGCTGGTGCCATTGGGCCTTGCTCTCCGGGTCTCCATGTTCGCGTCCTGGTTTCACCCTGCCAAGCCTAACTAAGCAGACACAGCCACAACCATGCAGTAGCATGCATAACCTAGGATGGCACTCTATGCACACTACCATCTCCCGGTGTAGGCATCGCTTGGCCTTTTACTCTGGCGCTCAGATGGATTCGCGGACTAGGCCAGTGCTTTCCCCACAGGAAAGGAGAGGTGACAGGATCCCTGCACACCGCCCCTGCACTGAATAGGGAGCTTTGGGGGACTGTCCCCACTCCTTCCCCTTGAACCCCGTGCCTCCTCCAAGCTTCCACAACCTGGAGGAAGACGGCATCTGATGGCCAGTTCTTTCTGGCAATTGTTTCTCGAGTTCAGGGTAGGCGCCTGGTGGCAAGCCCATGTCTCCACCAGGGACAGGTGGCCAAGGAGCTGCTGTCTCCTTGGGCCCAGAGGCTCATGACAGGCATGCTTTCTGCCCAGACTACGTCCTCAGAGTGGAGCCCTTTCCCCTGCCCTAATCTTCCCCTTGTGTCTCCTTAGCAGCCAGGCATCCGTCGCTCTGCAGTGACACACGTGTCCCTTTCCTTAAGGCTCTTTCCACAGGCGCCACTGCACTTCTCTGTCAGGCAGAGGGGACGCCCAGGCCAAGAGGATTTCGCTCCATGCGGGTTTATTACACCGTGCTCTGGAGACTAGCCCGGCAAGCAGCATGCAGCATCCCAAGACCCGACTCTGATTTCGCAAGGAATGCTGTGCTTTCCCACAGGGGATACCCCGGCAAAGAGGCTTTCGCTCTATGTGGGTTTTCTCCATCGTACTTCGAATACTAGGCTAAGGGAAGCAACAAAAGCAGCCCACAGAAACGACTCTGATTTCCCAGCGACTGCTATACTTTCGCAGAGGTTTTCAGCTTGGCGCGATCCGCACTTCGCTGCTGCTTCTTCAGCAATGTTCTGGTTGTTCGCTCTGTCGTGGCAGGGAAGAAGAGCCGCGGGAGAGCTGGTGCCTCTTGGGCCTTGCTTTCCCGTGCTCCAAGTTCACGCCCGGGGTTCAACTAGCTAAGCCGAGCTAAGCAGACACACTCAGAACCCTGCAGTAGCGTGCTTGGCCTTGCATGGCACTCTATGCCTATTTCCATCGCCTGGCGTAGTTAAGGCTTTGCCTTTTGCTCTGATGCTCAGGCACACTCGGGGTCTAGGCCAGTGCCTTCACCACAGGATAGAGGAGGCGACAGGATCCCTGCACACGGCCCGTTCACTGGGATGGGGGACTGTCTCCACTTCTTGCCCGGAACACCCCTGCCACCCACAAAGCTGCCACATCTTGGTGGAAGAGGGCATCTGACTGCCCATTTCTCCATGGGGTTGTTTCTGCGAATTTCCGGGTATGGCATCTGGTGGCAAGCCTGTCTGCCCTTGGGACAGGTGGCCAAGAAGATGCTGTCCCCTTGGGACCAGAGGCACAGGACAGGCCTGCCTTCTCCCCAGACTCCTTCCTCAGAGTGGAGCACGCATACCTGCCCTAGTCGTCCCCTCATGTCTCCTTAGCAGCCAGGCTTCCATCTCTCTGCACAGGGAGCAGGGGACACTTGTCTTGCCACCAGCCTGCTCTTCGTGCTATGGCAAGCTATCCTGCTTCCCGAGCTTTTTCCAACCTCAAGGCCAATGGCTCCTTCTCTTCCTCGGGGCGGCGTGCTGCGACTTCCGCACACTTGCTCCTGGGGAGTGCGGTGACAGTCGTGTGCAACCACGCTTCTCTCTCAGGCAGAGGGGATGCTAGGGCAAAGAGTATTTCACTCCATGCGGGTATCTTCCACTGAGCTACGGAGACTAGCTCAGGCAAGCCGCAGCAGCATCCCAAACCCAACTCTAGTTTCCCAAGGAATGCTGTGCTTTCCCAGGGGAGATGCCCAGGCAAAGAGGCTTTCGCTGTATGCGGGTTTCTCCCACCGCGCTGCGAATACTAGGCTATGGCAATCAACAAAAGCAGCCCAAAGAACCGACTCTGATTTCCCAGCGACTGCTATGCTTTCGCAGAGGTTTTCAGCTTGTCGTGAACCTCACTTCGCTGCTGCTTCTTCAGCAAGGCTCTGGTTGTTTGCTCTGTCGTGGCAGGGAAGAAGAGCCGCGGGAGAGCTGGTGCCTCTTGGGTCTTGATTTCCCGGATCCAAGTTCGCGCCCAGGGTTCACCTTGCTAAGCCGAACTAAGCAGACACATTCACAACCCTACAGCATCGTGCGTGGCCTAGCATGGCACTCTATGCCTATTACCATCTCCAGGCGTAGGTAAGGCTTTGCCTTTTGCTCTGGCGCTCAGGCACACTCGGGGTCTAGGCCAGTGCCTTCACCAAGGATAGAGGAGGCGACAGGATCCCTGCACACGGCCCGTTCACTGGGATGGGGAACTGTGGGGGACTGTTTCCACTCCTTCCCCGGCACAGCCCCTGCCACCCACAAAGCTGCCACATTTTGGTGGAAGAGGGCATCTGACGGCCCATTTCTCCATGGGGTTGTTTCTGCGAATTCCGGGTATGGCACCTGGTGGCAAGCCTGTCTGCCCTTGGGACAGGTGGCCAAGAAAATGCTGTCCCCTTGGGACAAGAGGCACAGGACAGGCCAGCCTTCTTCCCAGACTCCTTCCTCAGAGTGGAGCATGCGTACCTGCCCTAGTCGTCCCCTCATGTCTCCTTAGCAGCCAGGCATCCATCTCTCTGCACAAGGAGCAGGTCACAATTGTCTTGCCACCAGCCTGCTGTTCCTGCCATGGCAAGCTATCCTGCTTCCCGAGCTTTTTCCGACCTCAAGGCCAATGGCTCCTTCTCTTCCCCGGGGGCGGCGTGCTGCGCCTTCCCACACTTGCTCCTGGGGTGCGCGTTGACAGACGTGTGCAACCACGCTTCTCTCTCAGGCAGAGGGGATGCTAGGGCAAAGAGTATTTCGCTCCATGCGGGTATCTTCCACTGAGCTGCGGACACTATTTCAGGCAAGCAGCAACATCATCCCCAAACCCAACTCAGATTTCCCAAGGAATGCTGTGCTTTCCCAGGGGAGATGCCCAGGCAAAGAGGCTTTCGCTGTATGCGGGTTTCTCCCACCGCGAGACTGGGCTCAGGCAAGCAGCAGCAGCCCGCAGAACATTTCTCAGCGATTGCTGTGCTTTCACAGAGGCTTTGGCTGGGAGCGAACAGCACTTTGCCGCTGCTTCCTCAGAGGCTTCAGTCGCTTCAGGAAAGAAGAGCTGCGGGAGAGCTGGTGCCATTGGGCCTTGCTCTCCGGGTCTCCATGTTCGCGTCCTGGTTTCACCCTGCCAAGCCTAACTAAGCAGACACAGCCACAACCATGCAGTAGCATGCATAACCTAGGATGGCACTCTATGCACACTACCATCTCCCGGTGTAGGCATCGCTTGGCCTTTTACTCTGGCGCTCAGATGGATTCGCGGACTAGGCCAGTGCTTTCCCCACAGGAAAGGAGAGGTGACAGGATCCCTGCACACCGCCCCTGCACTGAATAGGGAGCTTTGGGGGACTGTCCCCACTCCTTCCCCTTGAACCCCGTGCCTCCTCCAAGCTTCCACAACCTGGAGGAAGACGGCATCTGATGGCCAGTTCTTTCTGGCAATTGTTTCTCGAGTTCAGGGTAGGCGCCTGGTGGCAAGGCCATGTCTCCACCAGGGACAGGTGGCCAAGGAGCTGCTGTCTCCTTGGGCCCAGAGGCTCATGACAGGCATGCTTTCTGCCCAGACTACGTCCTCAGAGTGGAGCCCTTTCCCCTGCCCTAATCTTCCCCTTGTGTCTCCTTAGCAGCCAGGCATCCGTCGCTCTGCAGTGACACACGTGTCCCTTTCCTTAAGGCTCTTTCCACAGGCGCCACTGCACTTCTCTGTCAGGCAGAGGGGACGCCCAGGCCAAGAGGATTTCGCTCCATGCGGGTTTATTACACCGTGCTCTGGAGACTAGCCCGGCAAGCAGCATGCAGCATCCCAAGACCCGACTCTGATTTCGCAAGGAATGCTGTGCTTTCCCACAGGGGATACCCCGGCAAAGAGGCTTTCGCTCTATGTGGGTTTTCTCCATCGTACTTCGAATACTAGGCTAAGGGAAGCAACAAAAGCAGCCCACAGAAACGACTCTGATTTCCCAGCGACTGCTATACTTTCGCAGAGGTTTTCAGCTTGGCGCGATCCGCACTTCGCTGCTGCTTCTTCAGCAATGTTCTGGTTGTTCGCTCTGTCGTGGCAGGGAAGAAGAGCCGCGGGAGAGCTGGTGCCTCTTGGGCCTTGCTTTCCCGTGCTCCAAGTTCACGCCCGGGGTTCAACTAGCTAAGCCGAGCTAAGCAGACACACTCAGAACCCTGCAGTAGCGTGCTTGGCCTTGCATGGCACTCTATGCCTATTTCCATCGCCTGGCGTAGTTAAGGCTTTGCCTTTTGCTCTGATGCTCAGGCACACTCGGGGTCTAGGCCAGTGCCTTCACCACAGGATAGAGGAGGCGACAGGATCCCTGCACACGGCCCGTTCACTGGGATGGGGGACTGTCTCCACTTCTTGCCCGGAACACCCCTGCCACCCACAAAGCTGCCACATCTTGGTGGAAGAGGGCATCTGACTGCCCATTTCTCCATGGGGTTGTTTCTGCGAATTTCCGGGTATGGCATCTGGTGGCAAGCCTGTCTGCCCTTGGGACAGGTGGCCAAGAAGATGCTGTCCCCTTGGGACCAGAGGCACAGGACAGGCCTGCCTTCTCCCCAGACTCCTTCCTCAGAGTGGAGCACGCATACCTGCCCTAGTCGTCCCCTCATGTCTCCTTAGCAGCCAGGCTTCCATCTCTCTGCACAGGGAGCAGGGGACACTTGTCTTGCCACCAGCCTGCTCTTCGTGCTATGGCAAGCTATCCTGCTTCCCGAGCTTTTTCCAACCTCAAGGCCAATGGCTGCTTCTCTTCCTCGGGGCGGCGTGCTGCGACTTCCGCACACTTGCTCCTGGGGAGTGCGGTGACAGTCGTGTGCAACCACGCTTCTCTCTCAGGCAGAGGGGATGCTAGGGCAAAGAGTATTTCGCTCCATGCGGGTATCTTCCACTGAGCTACGGAGACTAGCTCAGGCAAGCCGCAGCAGCATCCCAAACCCAACTCTAGTTTCCCAAGGAATGCTGTGCTTTCCCAGGGGAGATGCCCAGGCAAAGAGGCTTTCGCTGTATGCGGGTTTCTCCCACCGCGCTGCGAATACTAGGCTATGGCAATCAACAAAAGCAGCCCAAAGAACCGACTCTGATTTCCCAGCGACTGCTATGCTTTCGCAGAGGTTTTCAGCTTGTCGTGAACCTCACTTCGCTGCTGCTTCTTCAGCAAGGCTCTGGTTGTTTGCTCTGTCGTGGCAGGGAAGAAGAGCCGCGGGAGAGCTGGTGCCTCTTGGGTCTTGATTTCCCGGATCCAAGTTCGCGCCCAGGGTTCACCTTGCTAAGCCGAACTAAGCAGACACATTCACAACCCTACAGCATCGTGCGTGGCCTAGCATGGCACTCTATGCCTATTACCATCTCCAGGCGTAGGTAAGGCTTTGCCTTTTGCTCTGGCGCTCAGGCACACTCGGGGTCTAGGCCAGTGCCTTCACCACAGGATAGAGGAGGCGACAGGATCCCTGCACACGGCCCGTTCACTGGGATGGGGAACTGTGGGGGACTGTTTCCACTCCTTCCCCGGCACAGCCCCTGCCACCCACAAAGCTGCCACATTTTGGTGGAAGAGGGCATCTGACGGCCCATTTCTCCATGGGGTTGTTTCTGCGAATTCCGGGTATGGCACCTGGTGGCAAGCCTGTCTGCCCTTGGGACAGGTGGCCAAGAAAATGCTGTCCCCTTGGGACAAGAGGCACAGGACAGGCCAGCCTTCTTCCCAGACTCCTTCCTCAGAGTGGAGCATGCGTACCTGCCCTAGTCGTCCCCTCATGTCTCCTTAGCAGCCAGGCATCCATCTCTCTGCACAAGGAGCAGGTCACAATTGTCTTGCCACCAGCCTGCTGTTCCTGCCATGGCAAGCTATCCTGCTTCCCGAGCTTTTTCCGACCTCAAGGCCAATGGCTCCTTCTCTTCCCCGGGGGCGGCGTGCTGCGCCTTCCCACACTTGCTCCTGGGGTGCGCGTTGACAGACGTGTGCAACCACGCTTCTCTCTCAGGCAGAGGGGATGCTAGGGCAAAGAGTATTTCGCTCCATGCGGGTATCTTCCACTGAGCTGCGGACACTATTTCAGGCAAGCAGCAACATCATCCCCAAACCCAACTCAGATTTCCCAAGGAATGCTGTGCTTTCCCAGGAGAGATGCCCAGGCAAAGAGGCTTTCGCTGTATGCGGGTTTCTCCCACCGCGAGACTGGGCTCAGGCAAGCAGCAGCAGCCCGCAGAACATTTCTCAGCGATTGCTGTGCTTTCACAGAGGCTTTGGCTGGGAGCGAACAGCACTTTGCCGCTGCTTCCTCAGAGGCTTCAGTCGCTTCAGGAAAGAAGAGCTGCGGGAGAGCTGGTGCCATTGGGCCTTGCTCTCCGGGTCTCCATGTTCGCGTCCTGGTTTCACCCTGCCAAGCCTAACTAAGCAGACACAGCCACAACCATGCAGTAGCATGCATAACCTAGGATGGCACTCTATGCACACTACCATCTCCCGGTGTAGGCATCGCTTGGCCTTTTACTCTGGCGCTCAGATGGATTCGCGGACTAGGCCAGTGCTTTCCCCACAGGAAAGGAGAGGTGACAGGATCCCTGCACACCGCCCCTGCACTGAATAGGGAGCTTTGGGGGACTGTCCCCACTCCTTCCCCTTGAACCCCGTGCCTCCTCCAAGCTTCCACAACCTCGAGGAAGACGGCATCTGATGGCCAGTTCTTTCTGGCAATTGTTTCTCGAGTTCAGGGTAGGCGCCTGGTGGCAAGCCCATGTCTCCACCAGGGACAGGTGGCCAAGGAGCTGCTGTCTCCTTTGGCCCAGAGGCTCAGGATAGGCATGCTTTCTGCCCAGACTCCTTCCTCAGTGTGGAGCCCTTTCCCCTGCCCTAATCTTCCCCTCGTGTCTCCTTAGCAGCCAGGCTTCCGTCGCTCCGCAGTGACAGACGTGTCCCTTTCCTTAAGGCTCTTTCCACAGGCGCCACCGCGCTTCTCTGTCAGGCAGAGGGGACACCCAGGCAAAGGGGATTTCGCTCCATGCGGGTTTATTACACCGTGCTGTGGAGACTAGCTCTGGCAAGCAGCAGGCAGCATCCCACAGACCCGACTCTGATTTCCCAAAGAATGCTGTGCTTTCCCACAGGGGATGCCCCGGCAAAGAGGCTTTCGCTCTATGCGGGTTTTTCCCATCGTGCTGCGAATACTAGGCTATGGCAATCAACAAAAGCAGCCCACAGACCAGACTCTGATTTCCCAGCGACTGCTATACTTTCGCAGAGGTTTTCAGCTTGGCGCGATCCGCACTTCGCTGCTGCTTCTTCTCAAGGCTCTGGTTGTTCGCTCTGTCGTGGCAGGGAAGAAGAGCCGCGGGAGAGCTGGTGCCTCTTGGGCCTTGCTTTCCCGTGCTCCAAGTTCGCGCCCAGGGTTCACCTTGCTAAGCCGAACTAAGCAGACTCACTCAGAACCCTGCAGTAGCGTGCGTGGCCTAGCATTGCACTCTATGCCTATTACCATCTCCTGGCGTAGTTAAGGCTTTGCCTTTTGCTCTGGCGCTCAGGCACACTCAGGGTCTAGGCCAGTGCCTTCACCACAGGATAGAGGAGGCGACAGGATCCCTGCACACGGCCCGTTCACTGGGATGGGGGACTGTCTCCACTTCTTGCCCGGAACACCCCCTGCCACCCACAAAGCTGCCACATCTTGGTGGAAGAGGGCATCTGACTGCCCATTTCTCCCTGGGGTTGTTTCTGCGAGTTACGGGTTGGCATCTGGTGGCAAGCCCGCCTGCCCTTGGGACAGGTGGGCTTGGAGATGCTGTCCCCTTGGGACTAGAGGCACAGGACAGGACTGCCTTCTGCACAGACTCCTTCCTCAGAGTGGAGCACGCGTACCTGCCCTAGTCGTTCCCTCATGTCTCTTTAGCAGCCAGGCTTCCATCTCTCCGCACAGCGAGGAGGTGACACTTGTCTTGCCACTGGCCTGCTGTTCCTGCCACGGCAGGCTATCCTGCTTCCAGAGCGTTTCCAGACCCCAAGGCCAAGGGCACCTTCTCTTCCCCGGGGGCGGCGTGCTGCGCCTTCCCCACACTTGCTCCTGGGGAGCGCGGTGACTGGCGTGTGCAACCATGCTTCTGTCTCAGCCACAGGGGATTCTAGGGCAAAGAGTATTTCGCTCCATGCGGGTATCTTCCACTGTGCTGCGGAGACTTGCTCAGGCAAGCAGCAGCAGCATCCCCAAACCCAACTCTGATTTCCCAACGAATGCTGTGCTTTCCCAGGGGAGATGCCCAGGCAAAGAGGCTTTCGCTGTATGCGGGTATCTACCACCGTGAGACTGGGCTCAGGCAAGCAGCAGCAGCCCGCAGAACATTTCTCAGCGATTGCTGTGCTTTCACAGAGGCTTTGGCTGGGAGCGAACTGCACTTTGCCGCTGCTTCCTCAGAGGCTTCAGTCGCTTCAGGAAAGAAGAGCTGCGGGAGAGCTGGTGCCATTGGGCCTTGCTCTCCGGGTCTCCATGTTCGCGTCCTGGTTTCACCCTGCCAAGCCTAACTAAGCAGACACAGCCACAACCATGCAGTAGCATGCATAACCTAGGATGGCACTCTATGCACACTACCATCTCCCGGTGTAGGCATCGCTTGGCCTTTTACTCTGGCGCTCAGACGGAATTGCGGACTAGGCCAGTGCTTTCCCCACAGGAAAGGAGAGGTGACAGGATCCCTGCACACCGCCGCTGCACTGAATAGAGAGCTTTGGGGGACTGTCCCCACTCCTTCCCCTTAAACCCCGTGCCTCCTCCAAGCTTCCACAACCTGGAGGAAGACGGCATCTGATGGCCAGTTCTTTCTGGCAATTGTTTCTCGAGATCAGGGTAGGCGCCTGGTGGCAAGCCCATGTCTCCACCAGGGACAGGTGGCCAAGGAGCTGCTGTCTCCTTGGGCCCAGAGGCTCATGACAGGCATGCTTTCTGCCCAGACTACGTCCTCAGAGTGGAGCCCTTTCCCCTGCCCTAATCTTCCCCTTGTGTCTCCTTAGCAGCCAGGCATCCGTCGCTCTGCAGTGACACACGTGTCCCTTTCCTTAAGGCTCTTTCCACAGGCGCCACTGCACTTCTCTGTCAGGCAGAGGGGACGCCCAGGCCAAGAGGATTTCGCTCCATGCGGGTTTATTACACCGTGCTCTGGAGACTAGCCCGGCAAGCAGCATGCAGCATCCCAAGACCCGACTCTGATTTCGCAAGGAATGCTGTGCTTTCCCACAGGGGATACCCCGGCAAAGAGGCTTTCGCTCTATGTGGGTTTTCTCCATCGTACTTCGAATAGTAGGCTAAGGGAAGCAACAAAAGCAGCCCACAGAAACGACTCTGATTTCCCAGCGACTGCTATACTTTCGCAGAGGTTTTCAGCTTGGCGCGATCCGCACTTCGCTGCTGCTTCTTCAGCAATGTTCTGGTTGTTCGCTCTGTCGTGGCAGGGAAGAAGAGCCGCGGGAGAGCTGGTGCCTCTTGGGCCTTGCTTTCCCGTGCTCCAAGTTCACGCCCGGGGTTCAACTAGCTAAGCCGAGCTAAGCAGACACACTCAGAACCCTGCAGTAGCGTGCTTGGCCTTGCATGGCACTCTATGCCTATTTCCATCGCCTGGCGTAGTTAAGGCTTTGCCTTTTGCTCTGATGCTCAGGCACACTCGGGGTCTAGGCCAGTGCCTTCACCACAGGATAGAGGAGGCGACAGGATCCCTGCACACGGCCCGTTCACTGGGATGGGGGACTGTCTCCACTTCTTGCCCGGAACACCCCTGCCACCCACAAAGCTGCCACATCTTGGTGGAAGAGGGCATCTGACTGCCCATTTCTCCATGGGGTTGTTTCTGCGAATTTCCGGGTATGGCATCTGGTGGCAAGCCTGTCTGCCCTTGGGACAGGTGGCCAAGAAGATGCTGTCCCCTTGGGACCAGAGGCACAGGACAGGCCTGCCTTCTCCCCAGACTCCTTCCTCAGAGTGGAGCACGCATACCTGCCCTAGTCGTCCCCTCATGTCTCCTTAGCAGCCAGGCTTCCATCTCTCTGCACAGGGAGCAGGGGACACTTGTCTTGCCACCAGCCTGCTCTTCGTGCTATGGCAAGCTATCCTGCTTCCCGAGCTTTTTCCGACCTCAAGGCCAATGGCTCCTTCTCTTCCCTGGGGGCGGCGTGCTGCGCCTTCCGCACACTTGCTCCTGGGGAGTGCGGTGACAGTCGTGTGCAACCACGCTTCTCTCTCAGGCAGAGGGGATGCTAGGGCAAAGAGTATTTCGCTCCATGCGGGTATCTTCCACTGAGCTACGGAGACTAGCTCAGGCAAGCCGCAGCAGCATCCCAAACCCAACTCTAGTTTCCCAAGGAATGCTGTGCTTTCCCAGGGGAGATGCCCAGGCAAAGAGGCTTTCGCTGTATGCGGGTTTCTCCCACCGCGCTGCGAATACTAGGCTATGGCAATCAACAAAAGCAGCCCAAAGAACCGACTCTGATTTCCCAGCGACTGCTATGCTTTCGCAGAGGTTTTCAGCTTGTCGTGAACCTCACTTCGCTGCTGCTTCTTCAGCAAGGCTCTGGTTGTTTGCTCTGTCGTGGCAGGGAAGAAGAGCCGCGGGAGAGCTGGTGCCTCTTGGGTCTTGATTTCCCGGATCCAAGTTCGCGCCCAGGGTTCACCTTGCTAAGCCGAACTAAGCAGACACATTCACAACCCTACAGCATCGTGCGTGGCCTAGCATGGCACTCTATGCCTATTACCATCTCCAGGCGTAGGTAAGGCTTTGCCTTTTGCTCTGGCGCTCAGGCACACTCGGGGTCTAGGCCAGTGCCTTCACCACAGGATAGAGGAGGCGACAGGATCCCTGCACACGGCCCGTTCACTGGGATGGGGAACTGTGGGGGACTGTTTCCACTCCTTCCCCGGCACAGCCCCTGCCACCCACAAAGCTGCCACATTTTGGTGGAAGAGGGCATCTGACGGCCCATTTCTCCATGGGGTTGTTTCTGCGAATTCCGGGTATGGCACCTGGTGGCAAGCCTGTCTGCCCTTGGGACAGGTGGCCAAGAAAATGCTGTCCCCTTGGGACAAGAGGCACAGGACAGGCCAGCCTTCTTCCCAGACTCCTTCCTCAGAGTGGAGCATGCGTACCTGCCCTAGTCGTCCCCTCATGTCTCCTTAGCAGCCAGGCATCCATCTCTCTGCACAAGGAGCAGGTCACAATTGTCTTGCCACCAGCCTGCTGTTCCTGCCATGGCAAGCTATCCTGCTTCCCGAGCTTTTTCCGACCTCAAGGCCAATGGCTCCTTCTCTTCCCCGGGGGCGGCGTGCTGCGCCTTCCCACACTTGCTCCTGGGGTGCGCGTTGACAGACGTGTGCAACCACGCTTCTCTCTCAGGCAGAGGGGATGCTAGGGCAAAGAGTATTTCGCTCCATGCGGGTATCTTCCACTGAGCTGCGGACACTATTTCAGGCAAGCAGCAACATCATCCCCAAACCCAACTCAGATTTCCCAAGGAATGCTGTGCTTTCCCAGGAGAGATGCCCAGGCAAAGAGGCTTTCGCTGTATGCGGGTTTCTCCCACCGCGAGACTGGGCTCAGGCAAGCAGCAGCAGCCCGCAGAACATTTCTCAGCGATTGCTGTGCTTTCACAGAGGCTTTGGCTGGGAGCGAACAGCACTTTGCCGCTGCTTCCTCAGAGGCTTCAGTCGCTTCAGGAAAGAAGAGCTGCGGGAGAGCTGGTGCCATTGGGCCTTGCTCTCCGGGTCTCCATGTTCGCGTCCTGGTTTCACCCTGCCAAGCCTAACTAAGCAGACACAGCCACAACCATGCAGTAGCATGCATAACCTAGGATGGCACTCTATGCACACTACCATCTCCCGGTGTAGGCATCGCTTGGCCTTTTACTCTGGCGCTCAGATGGATTCGCGGACTAGGCCAGTGCTTTCCCCACAGGAAAGGAGAGGTGACAGGATCCCTGCACACCGCCCCTGCACTGAATAGGGAGCTTTGGGGGACTGTCCCCACTCCTTCCCCTTGAACCCCGTGCCTCCTCCAAGCTTCCACAACCTCGAGGAAGACGGCATCTGATGGCCAGTTCTTTCTGGCAATTGTTTCTCGAGTTCAGGGTAGGCGCCTGGTGGCAAGCCCATGTCTCCACCAGGGACAGGTGGCCAAGGAGCTGCTGTCTCCTTTGGCCCAGAGGCTCAGGATAGGCATGCTTTCTGCCCAGACTCCTTCCTCAGTGTGGAGCCCTTTCCCCTGCCCTAATCTTCCCCTCGTGTCTCCTTAGCAGCCAGGCTTCCGTCGCTCCGCAGTGACAGACGTGTCCCTTTCCTTAAGGCTCTTTCCACAGGCGCCACCGCGCTTCTCTGTCAGGCAGAGGGGACACCCAGGCAAAGGGGATTTCGCTCCATGCGGGTTTATTACACCGTGCTGTGGAGACTAGCTCCGGCAAGCAGCAGGCAGCATCCCACAGACCCGACTCTGATTTCCCAAAGAATGCTGTGCTTTCCCACAGGGGATGCCCCGGCAAAGAGGCTTTCGCTCTATGCGGGTTTTTCCCATCGTGCTGCGAATACTAGGCTATGGCAATCAACAAAAGCAGCCCACAGACCAGACTCTGATTTCCCAGCGACTGCTATACTTTTGCAGAGGTTTTCAGCTTGGCGCGATCCGCACTTCGCTGCTGCTTCTTCTCAAGGCTCTGGTTGTTCGCTCTGTCGTGGCAGGGAAGAAGAGCCGCGGGAGAGCTGGTGCCTCTTGGGCCTTGCTTTCCCGTGCTCCAAGTTCGCGCCCAGGGTTCACCTTGCTAAGCCGAACTAAGCAGACTCACTCAGAACCCTGCAGTAGCGTGCGTGGCCTAGCATTGCACTCTATGCCTATTACCATCTCCTGGCGTAGTTAAGGCTTTGCCTTTTGCTCTGGCGCTCAGGCACACTCGGGGTCTAGGCCAGTGCCTTCACCACAGGATAGAGGAGGCGACAGGATCCCTGCACACGGCCCGTTCACTGGGATGGGGGACTGTCTCCACTTCTTGCCCGGAACACCCCCTGCCACCCACAAAGCTGCCACATCTTGGTGGAAGAGGGCATCTGACTGCCCATTTCTCCCTGGGGTTGTTTCTGCGAGTTACGGGTTGGCATCTGGTGGCAAGCCCGCCTGCCCTTGGGACAGGTGGGCTTGGAGATGCTGTCCCCTTGGGACTAGAGGCACAGGACAGGACTGCCTTCTCCCCAGACTCCTTCCTCAGAGTGGAGCACGCATACCTGCCCTAGTCGTCCCCTCATGTCTCCTTAGCAGCCAGGCTTCCATCTCTCTGCACAGGGAGCAGGGGACACTTGTCTTGCCACCAGCCTGCTCTTCGTGCTATGGCAAGCTATCCTGCTTCCCGAGCTTTTTCCAACCTCAAGGCCAATGGCTCCTTCTCTTCCTCGGGGCGGCGTGCTGCGACTTCCGCACACTTGCTCCTGGGGAGTGCGGTGACAGTCGTGTGCAACCACGCTTCTCTCTCAGGCAGAGGGGATGCTAGGGCAAAGAGTATTTCGCTCCATGCGGGTATCTTCCACTGAGCTACGGAGACTAGCTCAGGCAAGCCGCAGCAGCATCCCAAACCCAACTCTAGTTTCCCAAGGAATGCTGTGCTTTCCCAGGGGAGATGCCCAGGCAAAGAGGCTTTCGCTGTATGCGGGTTTCTCCCACCGCGCTGCGAATACTAGGCTATGGCAATCAACAAAAGCAGCCCAAAGAACCGACTCTGATTTCCCAGCGACTGCTATGCTTTCGCAGAGGTTTTCAGCTTGTCGTGAACCTCACTTCGCTGCTGCTTCTTCAGCAAGGCTCTGGTTGTTTGCTCTGTCGTGGCAGGGAAGAAGAGCCGCGGGAGAGCTGGTGCCTCTTGGGTCTTGATTTCCCGGATCCAAGTTCGCGCCCAGGGTTCACCTTGCTAAGCCGAACTAAGCAGACACATTCACAACCCTACAGCATCGTGCGTGGCCTAGCATGGCACTCTATGCCTATTACCATCTCCAGGCGTAGGTAAGGCTTTGCCTTTTGCTCTGGCGCTCAGGCACACTCGGGGTCTAGGCCAGTGCCTTCACCACAGGATAGAGGAGGCGACAGGATCCCTGCACACGGCCCGTTCACTGGGATGGGGAACTGTGGGGGACTGTTTCCACTCCTTCCCCGGCACAGCCCCTGCCACCCACAAAGCTGCCACATTTTGGTGGAAGAGGGCATCTGACGGCCCATTTCTCCATGGGGTTGTTTCTGCGAATTCCGGGTATGGCACCTGGTGGCAAGCCTGTCTGCCCTTGGGACAGGTGGCCAAGAAAATGCTGTCCCCTTGGGACAAGAGGCACAGGACAGGCCAGCCTTCTTCCCAGACTCCTTCCTCAGAGTGGAGCATGCGTACCTGCCCTAGTCGTCCCCTCATGTCTCCTTAGCAGCCAGGCATCCATCTCTCTGCACAAGGAGCAGGTCACAATTGTCTTGCCACCAGCCTGCTGTTCCTGCCATGGCAAGCTATCCTGCTTCCCGAGCTTTTTCCGACCTCAAGGCCAATGGCTCCTTCTCTTCCCCGGGGGCGGCGTGCTGCGCCTTCCCACACTTGCTCCTGGGGTGCGCGTTGACAGACGTGTGCAACCACGCTTCTCTCTCAGGCAGAGGGGATGCTAGGGCAAAGAGTATTTCGCTCCATGCGGGTATCTTCCACTGAGCTGCGGACACTATTTCAGGCAAGCAGCAACATCATCCCCAAACCCAACTCAGATTTCCCAAGGAATGCTGTGCTTTCCCAGGAGAGATGCCCAGGCAAAGAGGCTTTCGCTGTATGCGGGTTTCTCCCACCGCGAGACTGGGCTCAGGCAAGCAGCAGCAGCCCGCAGAACATTTCTCAGCGATTGCTGTGCTTTCACAGAGGCTTTGGCTGGGAGCGAACAGCACTTTGCCGCTGCTTCCTCAGAGGCTTCAGTCGCTTCAGGAAAGAAGAGCTGCGGGAGAGCTGGTGCCATTGGGCCTTGCTCTCCGGGTCTCCATGTTCGCGTCCTGGTTTCACCCTGCCAAGCCTAACTAAGCAGACACAGCCACAACCATGCAGTAGCATGCATAACCTAGGATGGCACTCTATGCACACTACCATCTCCCGGTGTAGGCATCGCTTGGCCTTTTACTCTGGCGCTCAGATGGATTCGCGGACTAGGCCAGTGCTTTCCCCACAGGAAAGGAGAGGTGACAGGATCCCTGCACACCGCCCCTGCACTGAATAGGGAGCTTTGGGGGACTGTCCCCACTCCTTCCCCTTGAACCCCGTGCCTCCTCCAAGCTTCCACAACCTCGAGGAAGACGGCATCTGATGGCCAGTTCTTTCTGGCAATTGTTTCTCGAGTTCAGGGTAGGCGCCTGGTGGCAAGGCCATGTCTCCACCAGGGACAGGTGGCCAAGGAGCTGCTGTCTCCTTTGGCCCAGAGGCTCAGGATAGGCATGCTTTCTGCCCAGACTCCTTCCTCAGTGTGGAGCCCTTTCCCCTGCCCTAATCTTCCCCTCGTGTCTCCTTAGCAGCCAGGCTTCCGTCGCTCCGCAGTGACAGACGTGTCCCTTTCCTTAAGGCTCTTTCCACAGGCGCCACCGCGCTTCTCTGTCAGGCAGAGGGGACACCCAGGCAAAGGGGATTTCGCTCCATGCGGGTTTATTACACCGTGCTGTGGAGACTAGCTCTGGCAAGCAGCAGGCAGCATCCCACAGACCCGACTCTGATTTCCCAAAGAATGCTGTGCTTTCCCACAGGGGATGCCCCGGCAAAGAGGCTTTCGCTCTATGCGGGTTTTTCCCATCGTGCTGCGAATACTAGGCTATGGCAATCAACAAAAGCAGCCCACAGACCAGACTCTGATTTCCCAGCGACTGCTATACTTTCGCAGAGGTTTTCAGCTTGGCGCGATCCGCACTTCGCTGCTGCTTCTTCTCAAGGCTCTGGTTGTTCGCTCTGTCGTGGCAGGGAAGAAGAGCCGCGGGAGAGCTGGTGCCTCTTGGGCCTTGCTTTCCCGTGCTCCAAGTTCGCGCCCAGGGTTCACCTTGCTAAGCCGAACTAAGCAGACTCACTCAGAACCCTGCAGTAGCGTGCGTGGCCTAGCATTGCACTCTATGCCTATTACCATCTCCTGGCGTAGTTAAGGCTTTGCCTTTTGCTCTGGCGCTCAGGCACACTCAGGGTCTAGGCCAGTGCCTTCACCACAGGATAGAGGAGGCGACAGGATCCCTGCACACGGCCCGTTCACTGGGATGGGGGACTGTCTCCACTTCTTGCCCGGAACACCCCCTGCCACCCACAAAGCTGCCACATCTTGGTGGAAGAGGGCATCTGACTGCCCATTTCTCCCTGGGGTTGTTTCTGCGAGTTACGGGTTGGCATCTGGTGGCAAGCCCGCCTGCCCTTGGGACAGGTGGGCTTGGAGATGCTGTCCCCTTGGGACTAGAGGCACAGGACAGGACTGCCTTCTGCACAGACTCCTTCCTCAGAGTGGAGCACGCGTACCTGCCCTAGTCGTTCCCTCATGTCTCTTTAGCAGCCAGGCTTCCATCTCTCCGCACAGCGAGGAGGTGACACTTGTCTTGCCACTGGCCTGCTGTTCCTGCCACGGCAGGCTATCCTGCTTCCAGAGCGTTTCCAGACCCCAAGGCCAAGGGCACCTTCTCTTCCCCGGGGGCGGCGTGCTGCGCCTTCCCCACACTTGCTCCTGGGGAGCGCGGTGACTGGCGTGTGCAACCATGCTTCTGTCTCAGCCACAGGGGATTCTAGGGCAAAGAGTATTTCGCTCCATGCGGGTATCTTCCACTGTGCTGCGGAGACTTGCTCAGGCAAGCAGCAGCAGCATCCCCAAACCCAACTCTGATTTCCCAACGAATGCTGTGCTTTCCCAGGGGAGATGCCCAGGCAAAGAGGCTTTCGCTGTATGCGGGTATCTACCACCGTGAGACTGGGCTCAGGCAAGCAGCAGCAGCCCGCAGAACATTTCTCAGCGATTGCTGTGCTTTCACAGAGGCTTTGGCTGGGAGCGAACAGCACTTTGCCGCTGCTTCCTCAGAGGCTTCAGTCGCTTCAGGAAAGAAGAGCTGCGGGAGAGCTGGTGCCATTGGGCCTTGCTCTCCGGGTCTCCATGTTCGCGTCCTGGTTTCACCCTGCCAAGCCTAACTAAGCAGACACAGCCACAACCATGCAGTAGCATGCATAACCTAGGATGGCACTCTATGCACACTACCATCTCCCGGTGTAGGCATCGCTTGGCCTTTTACTCTGGCGCTCAGATGGATTCGCGGACTAGGCCAGTGCTTTCCCCACAGGAAAGGAGAGGTGACAGGATCCCTGCACACCGCCCCTGCACTGAATAGGGAGCTTTGGGGGACTGTCCCCACTCCTTCCCCTTGAACCCCGTGCCTCCTCCAAGCTTCCACAACCTGGAGGAAGACGGCATCTGATGGCCAGTTCTTTCTGGCAATTGTTTCTCGAGTTCAGGGTAGGCGCCTGGTGGCAAGGCCATGTCTCCACCAGGGACAGGTGGCCAAGGAGCTGCTGTCTCCTTGGGCCCAGAGGCTCATGACAGGCATGCTTTCTGCCCAGACTACGTCCTCAGAGTGGAGCCCTTTCCCCTGCCCTAATCTTCCCCTTGTGTCTCCTTAGCAGCCAGGCATCCGTCGCTCTGCAGTGACACACGTGTCCCTTTCCTTAAGGCTCTTTCCACAGGCGCCACTGCACTTCTCTGTCAGGCAGAGGGGACGCCCAGGCCAAGAGGATTTCGCTCCATGCGGGTTTATTACACCGTGCTCTGGAGACTAGCCCGGCAAGCAGCATGCAGCATCCCAAGACCCGACTCTGATTTCGCAAGGAATGCTGTGCTTTCCCACAGGGGATACCCCGGCAAAGAGGCTTTCGCTCTATGTGGGTTTTCTCCATCGTACTTCGAATAGTAGGCTAAGGGAAGCAACAAAAGCAGCCCACAGAAACGACTCTGATTTCCCAGCGACTGCTATACTTTCGCAGAGGTTTTCAGCTTGGCGCGATCCGCACTTCGCTGCTGCTTCTTCAGCAATGTTCTGGTTGTTCGCTCTGTCGTGGCAGGGAAGAAGAGCCGCGGGAGAGCTGGTGCCTCTTGGGCCTTGCTTTCCCGTGCTCCAAGTTCACGCCCGGGGTTCAACTAGCTAAGCCGAGCTAAGCAGACACACTCAGAACCCTGCAGTAGCGTGCTTGGCCTTGCATGGCACTCTATGCCTATTTCCATCGCCTGGCGTAGTTAAGGCTTTGCCTTTTGCTCTGATGCTCAGGCACACTCGGGGTCTAGGCCAGTGCCTTCACCACAGGATAGAGGAGGCGACAGGATCCCTGCACACGGCCCGTTCACTGGGATGGGGGACTGTCTCCACTTCTTGCCCGGAACACCCCTGCCACCCACAAAGCTGCCACATCTTGGTGGAAGAGGGCATCTAACTGCCCATTTCTCCATGGGGTTGTTTCTGCGAATTTCCGGGTATGGCATCTGGTGGCAAGCCTGTCTGCCCTTGGGACAGGTGGCCAAGAAGATGCTGTCCCCTTGGGACCAGAGGCACAGGACAGGCCTGCCTTCTCCCCAGACTCCTTCCTCAGAGTGGAGCACGCATACCTGCCCTAGTCGTCCCCTCATGTCTCCTTAGCAGCCAGGCTTCCATCTCTCTGCACAGGGAGCAGGGGACACTTGTCTTGCCACCAGCCTGCTCTTCGTGCTATGGCAAGCTATCCTGCTTCCCGAGCTTTTTCCAACCTCAAGGCCAATGGCTCCTTCTCTTCCTCGGGGCGGCGTGCTGCGACTTCCGCACACTTGCTCCTGGGGAGTGCGGTGACAGTCGTGTGCAACCACGCTTCTCTCTCAGGCAGAGGGGATGCTAGGGCAAAGAGTATTTCGCTCCATGCGGGTATCTTCCACTGAGCTACGGAGACTAGCTCAGGCAAGCCGCAGCAGCATCCCAAACCCAACTCTAGTTTCCCAAGGAATGCTGTGCTTTCCCAGGGGAGATGCCCAGGCAAAGAGGCTTTCGCTGTATGCGGGTTTCTCCCACCGCGCTGCGAATACTAGGCTATGGCAATCAACAAAAGCAGCCCAAAGAACCGACTCTGATTTCCCAGCGACTGCTATGCTTTCGCAGAGGTTTTCAGCTTGTCGTGAACCTCACTTCGCTGCTGCTTCTTCAGCAAGGCTCTGGTTGTTTGCTCTGTCGTGGCAGGGAAGAAGAGCCGCGGGAGAGCTGGTGCCTCTTGGGTCTTGATTTCCCGGATCCAAGTTCGCGCCCAGGGTTCACCTTGCTAAGCCGAACTAAGCAGACACATTCACAACCCTACAGCATCGTGCGTGGCCTAGCATGGCACTCTATGCCAATTACCATCTCCAGGCGTAGGTAAGGCTTTGCCTTTTGCTCTGGCGCTCAGGCACACTCGGGGTCTAGGCCAGTGCCTTCACCACAGGATAGAAGAGGCGACAGGATCCCTGCACACGGCCCGTTCACTGGGATGGGGAACTGTGGGGGACTGTTTCCACTCCTTCCCCGGCACAGCCCCTGCCACCCACAAAGCTGCCACATTTTGGTGGAAGAGGGCATCTGACGGCCCATTTCTCCATGGGGTTGTTTCTGCGAATTCCGGGTATGGCACCTGGTGGCAAGCCTGTCTGCCCTTGGGACAGGTGGCCAAGAAAATGCTGTCCCCTTGGGACAAGAGGCACAGGACAGGCCAGCCTTCTTCCCAGACTCCTTCCTCAGAGTGGAGCATGCGTACCTGCCCTAGTCGTCCCCTCATGTCTCCTTAGCAGCCAGGCATCCATCTCTCTGCACAAGGAGCAGGTCACAATTGTCTTGCCACCAGCCTGCTGTTCCTGCCATGGCAAGCTATCCTGCTTCCCGAGCTTTTTCCGACCTCAAGGCCAATGGCTCCTTCTCTTCCCCGGGGGCGGCGTGCTGCGCCTTCCCACACTTGCTCCTGGGGTGCGCGTTGACAGACGTGTGCAACCACGCTTCTCTCTCAGGCAGAGGGGATGCTAGGGCAAAGAGTATTTCGCTCCATGCGGGTATCTTCCACTGAGCTGCGGACACTATTTCAGGCAAGCAGCAACATCATCCCCAAACCCAACTCAGATTTCCCAAGGAATGCTGTGCTTTCCCAGGAGAGATGCCCAGGCAAAGAGGCTTTCGCTGTATGCGGGTTTCTCCCACCGCGAGACTGGGCTCAGGCAAGCAGCAGCAGCCCGCAGAACATTTCTCAGCGATTGCTGTGCTTTCACAGAGGCTTTGGCTGGGAGCGAACAGCACTTTGCCGCTGCTTCCTCAGAGGCTTCAGTCGCTTCAGGAAAGAAGAGCTGCGGGAGAGCTGGTGCCATTGGGCCTTGCTCTCCGGGTCTCCATGTTCGCGTCCTGGTTTCACCCTGCCAAGCCTAACTAAGCAGACACAGCCACAACCATGCAGTAGCATGCATAACCTAGGATGGCACTCTATGCACACTACCATCTCCCGGTGTAGGCATCGCTTGGCCTTTTACTCTGGCGCTCAGATGGATTCGCGGACTAGGCCAGTGCTTTCCCCACAGGAAAGGAGAGGTGACAGGATCCCTGCACACCGCCCCTGCACTGAATAGGGAGCTTTGGGGGACTGTCCCCACTCCTTCCCCTTGAACCCCGTGCCTCCTCCAAGCTTCCACAACCTGGAGGAAGACGGCATCTGATGGCCAGTTCTTTCTGGCAATTGTTTCTCGAGTTCAGGGTAGGCGCCTGGTGGCAAGCCCATGTCTCCACCAGGGACAGGTGGCCAAGGAGCTGCTGTCTCCTTGGGCCCAGAGGCTCATGACAGGCATGCTTTCTGCCCAGACTACGTCCTCAGAGTGGAGCCCTTTCCCCTGCCCTAATCTTCCCCTTGTGTCTCCTTAGCAGCCAGGCATCCGTCGCTCTGCAGTGACACACGTGTCCCTTTCCTTAAGGCTCTTTCCACAGGCGCCACTGCACTTCTCTGTCAGGCAGAGGGGACGCCCAGGCCAAGAGGATTTCGCTCCATGCGGGTTTATTACACCGTGCTCTGGAGACTAGCCCGGCAAGCAGCATGCAGCATCCCAAGACCCGACTCTGATTTCGCAAGGAATGCTGTGCTTTCCCACAGGGGATACCCCGGCAAAGAGGCTTTCGCTCTATGTGGGTTTTCTCCATCGTACTTCGAATACTAGGCTAAGGGAAGCAACAAAAGCAGCCCACAGAAACGACTCTGATTTCCCAGCGACTGCTATACTTTCGCAGAGGTTTTCAGCTTGGCGCGATCCGCACTTCGCTGCTGCTTCTTCAGCAATGTTCTGGTTGTTCGCTCTGTCGTGGCAGGGAAGAAGAGCCGCGGGAGAGCTGGTGCCTCTTGGGCCTTGCTTTCCCGTGCTCCAAGTTCACGCCCGGGGTTCAACTAGCTAAGCCGAGCTAAGCAGACACACTCAGAACCCTGCAGTAGCGTGCTTGGCCTTGCATGGCACTCTATGCCTATTTCCATCGCCTGGCGTAGTTAAGGCTTTGCCTTTTGCTCTGATGCTCAGGCACACTCGGGGTCTAGGCCAGTGCCTTCACCACAGGATAGAGGAGGCGACAGGATCCCTGCACACGGCCCGTTCACTGGGATGGGGGACTGTCTCCACTTCTTGCCCGGAACACCCCTGCCACCCACAAAGCTGCCACATCTTGGTGGAAGAGGGCATCTGACTGCCCATTTCTCCATGGGGTTGTTTCTGCGAATTTCCGGGTATGGCATCTGGTGGCAAGCCTGTCTGCCCTTGGGACAGGTGGCCAAGAAGATGCTGTCCCCTTGGGACCAGAGGCACAGGACAGGCCTGCCTTCTCCCCAGACTCCTTCCTCAGAGTGGAGCACGCATACCTGCCCTAGTCGTCCCCTCATGTCTCCTTAGCAGCCAGGCTTCCATCTCTCTGCACAGGGAGCAGGGGACACTTGTCTTGCCACCAGCCTGCTCTTCGTGCTATGGCAAGCTATCCTGCTTCCCGAGCTTTTTCCAACCTCAAGGCCAATGGCTCCTTCTCTTCCTCGGGGCGGCGTGCTGCGACTTCCGCACACTTGCTCCTGGGGAGTGCGGTGACAGTCGTGTGCAACCACGCTTCTCTCTCAGGCAGAGGGGATGCTAGGGCAAAGAGTATTTCACTCCATGCGGGTATCTTCCACTGAGCTACGGAGACTAGCTCAGGCAAGCCGCAGCAGCATCCCAAACCCAACTCTAGTTTCCCAAGGAATGCTGTGCTTTCCCAGGGGAGATGCCCAGGCAAAGAGGCTTTCGCTGTATGCGGGTTTCTCCCACCGCGCTGCGAATACTAGGCTATGGCAATCAACAAAAGCAGCCCAAAGAACCGACTCTGATTTCCCAGCGACTGCTATGCTTTCGCAGAGGTTTTCAGCTTGTCGTGAACCTCACTTCGCTGCTGCTTCTTCAGCAAGGCTCTGGTTGTTTGCTCTGTCGTGGCAGGGAAGAAGAGCCGCGGGAGAGCTGGTGCCTCTTGGGTCTTGATTTCCCGGATCCAAGTTCGCGCCCAGGGTTCACCTTGCTAAGCCGAACTAAGCAGACACATTCACAACCCTACAGCATCGTGCGTGGCCTAGCATGGCACTCTATGCCTATTACCATCTCCAGGCGTAGGTAAGGCTTTGCCTTTTGCTCTGGCGCTCAGGCACACTCGGGGTCTAGGCCAGTGCCTTCACCAAGGATAGAGGAGGCGACAGGATCCCTGCACACGGCCCGTTCACTGGGATGGGGAACTGTGGGGGACTGTTTCCACTCCTTCCCCGGCACAGCCCCTGCCACCCACAAAGCTGCCACATTTTGGTGGAAGAGGGCATCTGACGGCCCATTTCTCCATGGGGTTGTTTCTGCGAATTCCGGGTATGGCACCTGGTGGCAAGCCTGTCTGCCCTTGGGACAGGTGGCCAAGAAAATGCTGTCCCCTTGGGACAAGAGGCACAGGACAGGCCAGCCTTCTTCCCAGACTCCTTCCTCAGAGTGGAGCATGCGTACCTGCCCTAGTCGTCCCCTCATGTCTCCTTAGCAGCCAGGCATCCATCTCTCTGCACAAGGAGCAGGTCACAATTGTCTTGCCACCAGCCTGCTGTTCCTGCCATGGCAAGCTATCCTGCTTCCCGAGCTTTTTCCGACCTCAAGGCCAATGGCTCCTTCTCTTCCCCGGGGGCGGCGTGCTGCGCCTTCCCACACTTGCTCCTGGGGTGCGCGTTGACAGACGTGTGCAACCACGCTTCTCTCTCAGGCAGAGGGGATGCTAGGGCAAAGAGTATTTCGCTCCATGCGGGTATCTTCCACTGAGCTGCGGACACTATTTCAGGCAAGCAGCAACATCATCCCCAAACCCAACTCAGATTTCCCAAGGAATGCTGTGCTTTCCCAGGGGAGATGCCCAGGCAAAGAGGCTTTCGCTGTATGCGGGTTTCTCCCACCGCGAGACTGGGCTCAGGCAAGCAGCAGCAGCCCGCAGAACATTTCTCAGCGATTGCTGTGCTTTCACAGAGGCTTTGGCTGGGAGCGAACAGCACTTTGCCGCTGCTTCCTCAGAGGCTTCAGTCGCTTCAGGAAAGAAGAGCTGCGGGAGAGCTGGTGCCATTGGGCCTTGCTCTCCGGGTCTCCATGTTCGCGTCCTGGTTTCACCCTGCCAAGCCTAACTAAGCAGACACAGCCACAACCATGCAGTAGCATGCATAACCTAGGATGGCACTCTATGCACACTACCATCTCCCGGTGTAGGCATCGCTTGGCCTTTTACTCTGGCGCTCAGATGGATTCGCGGACTAGGCCAGTGCTTTCCCCACAGGAAAGGAGAGGTGACAGGATCCCTGCACACCGCCCCTGCACTGAATAGGGAGCTTTGGGGGACTGTCCCCACTCCTTCCCCTTGAACCCCGTGCCTCCTCCAAGCTTCCACAACCTGGAGGAAGACGGCATCTGATGGCCAGTTCTTTCTGGCAATTGTTTCTCGAGTTCAGGGTAGGCGCCTGGTGGCAAGGCCATGTCTCCACCAGGGACAGGTGGCCAAGGAGCTGCTGTCTCCTTGGGCCCAGAGGCTCATGACAGGCATGCTTTCTGCCCAGACTACGTCCTCAGAGTGGAGCCCTTTCCCCTGCCCTAATCTTCCCCTTGTGTCTCCTTAGCAGCCAGGCATCCGTCGCTCTGCAGTGACACACGTGTCCCTTTCCTTAAGGCTCTTTCCACAGGCGCCACTGCACTTCTCTGTCAGGCAGAGGGGACGCCCAGGCCAAGAGGATTTCGCTCCATGCGGGTTTATTACACCGTGCTCTGGAGACTAGCCCGGCAAGCAGCATGCAGCATCCCAAGACCCGACTCTGATTTCGCAAGGAATGCTGTGCTTTCCCACAGGGGATACCCCGGCAAAGAGGCTTTCGCTCTATGTGGGTTTTCTCCATCGTACTTCGAATAGTAGGCTAAGGGAAGCAACAAAAGCAGCCCACAGAAACGACTCTGATTTCCCAGCGACTGCTATACTTTCGCAGAGGTTTTCAGCTTGGCGCGATCCGCACTTCGCTGCTGCTTCTTCAGCAATGTTCTGGTTGTTCGCTCTGTCGTGGCAGGGAAGAAGAGCCGCGGGAGAGCTGGTGCCTCTTGGGCCTTGCTTTCCTGTGCTCCAAGTTCACGCCCGGGGTTCAACTAGCTAAGCCGAGCTAAGCAGACACACTCAGAACCCTGCAGTAGCGTGCTTGGCCTTGCATGGCACTCTATGCCTATTTCCATCGCCTGGCGTAGTTAAGGCTTTGCCTTTTGCTCTGATGCTCAGGCACACTCGGGGTCTAGGCCAGTGCCTTCACCACAGGATAGAGGAGGCGACAGGATCCCTGCACACGGCCCGTTCACTGGGATGGGGGACTGTCTCCACTTCTTGCCCGGAACACCCCTGCCACCCACAAAGCTGCCACATCTTGGTGGAAGAGGGCATCTGACTGCCCATTTCTCCATGGGGTTGTTTCTGCGAATTTCCGGGTATGGCATCTGGTGGCAAGCCTGTCTGCCCTTGGGACAGGTGGCCAAGAAGATGCTGTCCCCTTGGGACCAGAGGCACAGGACAGGCCTGCCTTCTCCCCAGACTCCTTCCTCAGAGTGGAGCACGCATACCTGCCCTAGTCGTCCCCTCATGTCTCCTTAGCAGCCAGGCTTCCATCTCTCTGCACAGGGAGCAGGGGACACTTGTCTTGCCACCAGCCTGCTCTTCGTGCTATGGCAAGCTATCCTGCTTCCCGAGCTTTTTCCAACCTCAAGGCCAATGGCTCCTTCTCTTCCTCGGGGCGGCGTGCTGCGACTTCCGCACACTTGCTCCTGGGGAGTGCGGTGACAGTCGTGTGCAACCACGCTTCTCTCTCAGGCAGAGGGGATGCTAGGGCAAAGAGTATTTCGCTCCATGCGGGTATCTTCCACTGAGCTACGGAGACTAGCTCAGGCAAGCCGCAGCAGCATCCCAAACCCAACTCTAGTTTCCCAAGGAATGCTGTGCTTTCCCAGGGGAGATGCCCAGGCAAAGAGGCTTTCGCTGTATGCGGGTTTCTCCCACCGCGCTGCGAATACTAGGCTATGGCAATCAACAAAAGCAGCCCAAAGAACCGACTCTGATTTCCCAGCGACTGCTATGCTTTCGCAGAGGTTTTCAGCTTGTCGTGAACCTCACTTCGCTGCTGCTTCTTCAGCAAGGCTCTGGTTGTTTGCTCTGTCGTGGCAGGGAAGAAGAGCCGCGGGAGAGCTGGTGCCTCTTGGGTCTTGATTTCCCGGATCCAAGTTCGCGCCCAGGGTTCACCTTGCTAAGCCGAACTAAGCAGACACATTCACAACCCTACAGCATCGTGCGTGGCCTAGCATGGCACTCTATGCCTATTACCATCTCCAGGCGTAGGTAAGGCTTTGCCTTTTGCTCTGGCGCTCAGGCACACTCGGGGTCTAGGCCAGTGCCTTCACCACAGGATAGAGGAGGCGACAGGATCCCTGCACACGGCCCGTTCACTGGGATGGGGAACTGTGGGGGACTGTTTCCACTCCTTCCCCGGCACAGCCCCTGCCACCCACAAAGCTGCCACATTTTGGTGGAAGAGGGCATCTGACGGCCCATTTCTCCATGGGGTTGTTTCTGCGAATTCCGGGTATGGCACCTGGTGGCAAGCCTGTCTGCCCTTGGGACAGGTGGCCAAGAAAATGCTGTCCCCTTGGGACAAGAGGCACAGGACAGGCCAGCCTTCTTCCCAGACTCCTTCCTCAGAGTGGAGCATGCGTACCTGCCCTAGTCGTCCCCTCATGTCTCCTTAGCAGCCAGGCATCCATCTCTCTGCACAAGGAGCAGGTCACAATTGTCTTGCCACCAGCCTGCTGTTCCTGCCATGGCAAGCTATCCTGCTTCCCGAGCTTTTTCCGACCTCAAGGCCAATGGCTCCTTCTCTTCCCCGGGGGCGGCGTGCTGCGCCTTCCCACACTTGCTCCTGGAGTGCGCGTTGACAGACGTGTGCAACCACGCTTCTCTCTCAGGCAGAGGGGATGCTAGGGCAAAGAGTATTTCGCTCCATGCGGGTATCTTCCACTGAGCTGCGGACACTATTTCAGGCAAGCAGCAACATCATCCCCAAACCCAACTCAGATTTCCCAAGGAATGCTGTGCTTTCCCAGGAGAGATGCCCAGGCAAAGAGGCTTTCGCTGTATGCGGGTTTCTCCCACCGCGAGACTGGGCTCAGGCAAGCAGCAGCAGCCCGCAGAACATTTCTCAGCGATTGCTGTGCTTTCACAGAGGCTTTGGCTGGGAGCGAACAGCACTTTGCCGCTGCTTCCTCAGAGGCTTCAGTCGCTTCAGGAAAGAAGAGCTGCGGGAGAGCTGGTGCCATTGGGCCTTGCTCTCCGGGTCTCCATGTTCGCGTCCTGGTTTCACCCTGCCAAGCCTAACTAAGCAGACACAGCCACAACCATGCAGTAGCATGCATAACCTAGGATGGCACTCTATGCACACTACCATCTCCCGGTGTAGGCATCGCTTGGCCTTTTACTCTGGCGCTCAGATGGATTCGCGGACTAGGCCAGTGCTTTCCCCACAGGAAAGGAGAGGTGACAGGATCCCTGCACACCGCCCCTGCACTGAATAGGGAGCTTTGGGGGACTGTCCCCACTCCTTCCCCTTGAACCCCGTGCCTCCTCCAAGCTTCCACAACCTCGAGGAAGACGGCATCTGATGGCCAGTTCTTTCTGGCAATTGTTTCTCGAGTTCAGGGTAGGCGCCTGGTGGCAAGCCCATGTCTCCACCAGGGACAGGTGGCCAAGGAGCTGCTGTCTCCTTTGGCCCAGAGGCTCAGGACAGGCATGCTTTCTGCCCAGACTCCTTCCTCAGTGTGGAGCCCTTTCCCCTGCCCTAATCTTCCCCTCGTGTCTCCTTAGCAGCCAGGCTTCCGTCGCTCCGCAGTGACAGACGTGTCCCTTTCCTTAAGGCTCTTTCCACAGGCGCCACCGCGCTTCTCTGTCAGGCAGAGGGGACACCCAGGCAAAGGGGATTTCGCTCCATGCGGGTTTATTACACCGTGCTGTGGAGACTAGCTCCGGCAAGCAGCAGGCAGCATCCCACAGACCCGACTCTGATTTCCCAAAGAATGCTGTGCTTTCCCACAGGGGATGCCCCGGCAAAGAGGCTTTCGCTCTATGCGGGTTTTTCCCATCGTGCTGCGAATACTAGGCTATGGCAATCAACAAAAGCAGCCCACAGACCAGACTCTGATTTCCCAGCGACTGCTATACTTTTGCAGAGGTTTTCAGCTTGGCGCGATCCGCACTTCGCTGCTGCTTCTTCTCAAGGCTCTGGTTGTTCGCTCTGTCGTGGCAGGGAAGAAGAGCCGCGGGAGAGCTGGTGCCTCTTGGGCCTTGCTTTCCCGTGCTCCAAGTTCGCGCCCAGGGTTCACCTTGCTAAGCCGAACTAAGCAGACTCACTCAGAACCCTGCAGTAGCGTGCGTGGCCTAGCATTGCACTCTATGCCTATTACCATCTCCTGGCGTAGTTAAGGCTTTGCCTTTTGCTCTGGCGCTCAGGCACACTCAGGGTCTAGGCCAGTGCCTTCACCACAGGATAGAGGAGGCGACAGGATCCCTGCACACGGCCCGTTCACTGGGATGGGGGACTGTCTCCACTTCTTGCCCGGAACACCCCCTGCCACCCACAAAGCTGCCACATCTTGGTGGAAGAGGGCATCTGACTGCCCATTTCTCCCTGGGGTTGTTTCTGCGAGTTACGGGTTGGCATCTGGTGGCAAGCCCGCCTGCCCTTGGGACAGGTGGGCTTGGAGATGCTGTCCCCTTGGGACTAGAGGCACAGGACAGGACTGCCTTCTGCACAGACTCCTTCCTCAGAGTGGAGCACGCGTACCTGCCCTAGTCGTTCCCTCATGTCTCTTTAGCAGCCAGGCTTCCATCTCTCCGCACAGCGAGGAGGTGACACTTGTCTTGCCACTGGCCTGCTGTTCCTGCCACGGCAGGCTATCCTGCTTCCAGAGCGTTTCCAGACCCCAAGGCCAAGGGCACCTTCTCTTCCCCGGGGGCGGCGTGCTGCGCCTTCCCCACACTTGCTCCTGGGGAGCGCGGTGACTGGCGTGTGCAACCATGCTTCTGTCTCAGCCACAGGGGATTCTAGGGCAAAGAGTATTTCGCTCCATGCGGGTATCTTCCACTGTGCTGCGGAGACTTGCTCAGGCAAGCAGCAGCAGCATCCCCAAACCCAACTCTGATTTCCCAACGAATGCTGTGCTTTCCCAGGGGAGATGCCCAGGCAAAGAGGCTTTCGCTGTATGCGGGTTTCTACCACCGCGAGACTGGGCTCAGGCAAGCAGCAGCAGCCCGCAGAACATTTCTCAGCGAATGCTGTGCTTTCACAGAGGCTTTGGCTTGGAGCGAACAGCACTTTTCCGCTGCTTCCTCAGAGGCTTCAGTCGCTTCAGGAAAGAAGAGCTGCGGGAGAGCTGGTGCCATTGGGCCTTGCTTTCCCGGGCTCCATGTTCGCGTCCTGGTTTCACCCTGCCAAGCCTAACTAAGCAGACACAGCCACAACCATGCAGTAGCATGCATAACCTAGGATGGCACTCTATGCACACTACCATCTCCCGGTGTAGGCATCGCTTGGCCTTTTACTCTGGCGCTCAGACGGAATTGCGGACTAGGCCAGTGCTTTACCCACAGGAAAGGAGAGGTGACAGGATCCCTGCACACCGCCGCTGCACTGAATAGAGAGCTTTGGGGGACTGTCCCCACTCCTTCCCCTTAAACCCCGTTCCTCCTCCAAGCTTCCACAACCTCGAGGAAGACGGCATCTGATGGCCAGTTCTTTCTGGCAATTGTTTCTCGAGATCAGGGTAGGCGCCTGGTGGCAAGCCCATGTCTCCACCAGGGACAGGTGGCCAAGGAGCTGCTGTCTCCTTGGGCCCAGAGGCTCATGACAGGCATGCTTTCTGCCCAGACTCCTTCCTCAGAGTGGAGCCCTTTCCCCTGCCCTAATCTTCCCCTTGTGTCTCCTTAGCAGCCAGGCATCCGTCGCTCTGCAGTGACACACGTGTCCCTTTCCTTAAGGCTCTTTCCACAGGCGCCACTGCACTTCTCTGTCAGGCAGAGGGGACGCCCAGGCCAAGAGGATTTCGCTCCATGCGGGTTTATTACACCGTGCTCTGGAGACTAGCCCGGCAAGCAGCATGCAGCATCCCAAGACCCGACTCTGATTTCGCAAGGAATGCTGTGCTTTCCCACAGGGGATACCCCGGCAAAGAGGCTTTCGCTCTATGTGGGTTTTCTCCATCGTACTTCGAATACTAGGCTAAGGGAAGCAACAAAAGCAGCCCACAGAAACGACTCTGATTTCCCAGCGACTGCTATACTTTCGCAGAGGTTTTCAGCTTGGCGCGATCCACACTTCGCTGCTGCTTCTTCAGCAATGTTCTGGTTGTTCGCTCTGTCGTGGCAGGGAAGAAGAGCCGCGGGAGAGCTGGTGCCTCTTGGGCCTTGCTTTCCCGTGCTCCAAGTTCACGCCCGGGGTTCAACTAGCTAAGCCGAGCTAAGCAGACACACTCAGAACCCTGCAGTAGCGTGCTTGGCCTTGCATGGCACTCTATGCCTATTTCCATCGCCTGGCGTAGTTAAGGCTTTGCCTTTTGCTCTGATGCTCAGGCACACTCGGGGTCTAGGCCAGTGCCTTCACCACAGGATAGAGGAGGCGACAGGATCCCTGCACACGGCCCGTTCACTGGGATGGGGGACTGTCTCCACTTCTTGCCCGGAACACCCCTGCCACCCACAAAGCTGCCACATCTTGGTGGAAGAGGGCATCTGACTGCCCATTTCTCCATGGGGTTGTTTCTGCGAATTTCCGGGTATGGCATCTGGTGGCAAGCCTGTCTGCCCTTGGGACAGGTGGCCAAGAAGATGCTGTCCCTTTGGGACCAGAGGCACAGGACAGGCCTGCCTTCTCCCCAGACTCCTTCCTCAGAGTGGAGCACGCATACCTGCCCTAGTCGTCCCCTCATGTCTCCTTAGCAGCCAGGCTTCCATCTCTCTGCACAGGGAGCAGGGGACACTTGTCTTGCCACCAGCCTGCTCTTCGTGCTATGGCAAGCTATCCTGCTTCCCGAGCTTTTTCCAACCTCAAGGCCAATGGCTCCTTCTCTTCCTCGGGGCGGCGTGCTGCGACTTCCGCACACTTGCTCCTGGGGAGTGCGGTGACAGTCGTGTGCAACCACGCTTCTCTCTCAGGCAGAGGGGATGCTAGGGCAAAGAGTATTTCGCTCCATGCGGGTATCTTCCACTGAGCTACGGAGACTAGCTCAGGCAAGCCGCAGCAGCATCCCAAACCCAACTCTAGTTTCCCAAGGAATGCTGTGCTTTCCCAGGGGAGATGCCCAGGCAAAGAGGCTTTCGCTGTATGCGGGTTTCTCCCACCGCGCTGCGAATACTAGGCTATGGCAATCAACAAAAGCAGCCCAAAGAACCGACTCTGATTTCCCAGCGACTGCTATGCTTTCGCAGAGGTTTTCAGCTTGTCGTGAACCTCACTTCGCTGCTGCTTCTTCAGCAAGGCTCTGGTTGTTTGCTCTGTCGTGGCAGGGAAGAAGAGCCGCGGGAGAGCTGGTGCCTCTTGGGTCTTGATTTCCGGGATCCAAGTTCGCGCCCAGGGTTCACTTTGCTAAGCCGAACTAAGCAGACACATTCACAACCCTACAGCATCGTGCGTGGCCTAGCATGGCACTCTATGCCTATTACCATCTCCAGGCGTAGGTAAGGCTTTGCCTTTTGCTCTGGCGCTCAGGCACACTCGGGGTCTAGGCCAGTGCCTTCACCACAGGATAGAGGAGGCGACAGGATCCCTGCACACGGCCCGTTCACTGGGATGGGGAACTGTGGGGGACTGTTTCCACTCCTTCCCCGGCACAGCCCCTGCCACCCACAAAGCTGCCACATTTTGGTGGAAGAGGGCATCTGACGGCCCATTTCTCCATGGGGTTGTTTCTGCGAATTCCGGGTATGGCACCTGGTGGCAAGCCTGTCTGCCCTTGGGACAGGTGGCCAAGAAAATGCTGTCCCCTTGGGACAAGAGGCACAGGACAGGCCAGCCTTCTTCCCAGACTCCTTCCTCAGAGTGGAGCATGCGTACCTGCCCTAGTCGTCCCCTCATGTCTCCTTAGCAGCCAGGCATCCATCTCTCTGCACAAGGACCAGGTCACAATTGTCTTGCCACCAGCCTGCTGTTCCTGCCATGGCAAGCTATCCTGCTTCCCGAGCTTTTTCCGACCTCAAGGCCAATGGCTCCTTCTCTTCCCCGGGGGCGGCGTGCTGCGCCTTCCCACACTTGCTCCTGGGGTGCGCGTTGACAGACGTGTGCAACCACGCTTCTCTCTCAGGCAGAGGGGATGCTAGGGCAAAGAGTATTTCGCTCCATGCGGGTATCTTCCACTGAGCTGCGGACACTATTTCAGGCAAGCAGCAACATCATCCCCAAACCCAACTCAGATTTCCCAAGGAATGCTGTGCTTTCCCAGGAGAGATGCCCAGGCAAAGAGGCTTTCGCGGTATGCGGGTTTCTCCCACCGCGAGACTGGGCTCAGGCAAGCAGCAGCAGCCCGCAGAACATTTCTCAGCGATTGCTGTGCTTTCACAGAGGCTTTGGCTGGGAGCGAACAGCACTTTGCCGCTGCTTCCTCAGAGGCTTCAGTCGCTTCAGGAAAGAAGAGCTGCGGGAGAGCTGGTGCCATTGGGCCTTGCTCTCCGGGTCTCCATGTTCGCGTCCTGGTTTCACCCTGCCAAGCCTAACTAAGCAGACACAGCCACAACCATGCAGTAGCATGCATAACCTAGGATGGCACTCTATGCACACTACCATCTCCCGGTGTAGGCATCGCTTGGCCTTTTACTCTGGCGCTCAGATGGATTCGCGGACTAGGCCAGTGCTTTCCCCACAGGAAAGGAGAGGTGACAGGATCCCTGCACACCGCCCCTGCACTGAATAGGGAGCTTTGGGGGACTGTCCCCACTCCTTCCCCTTGAACCCCGTGCCTCCTCCAAGCTTCCACAACCTCGAGGAAGACGGCATCTGATGGCCAGTTCTTTCTGGCAATTGTTTCTCGAGTTCAGGGTAGGCGCCTGGTGGCAAGCCCATGTCTCCACCAGGGACAGGTGGCCAAGGAGCTGCTGTCTCCTTTGGCCCAGAGGCTCAGGACAGGCATGCTTTCTGCCCAGACTCCTTCCTCAGAGTGGAGCCCTTTCCCCTGCCCTAATCTTCCCCTCGTGTCTCCTTAGCAGCCAGGCTTCCGTCGCTCCGCAGTGACAGACGTGTCCCTTTCCTTAAGGCTCTTTCCACAGGCGCCACCGCGCTTCTCTGTCAGGCAGAGGGGACACCCAGGCAAAGGGGATTTCGCTCCATGCGGGTTTATTACACCGTGCTGTGGAGACTAGCTCCGGCAAGCAGCAGGCAGCATCCCACAGACCCGACTCTGATTCCCCAAAGAATGCTGTGCTTTCCCACAGGGGATGCCCCGGCAAAGAGGCTTTCGCTCTATGCGGGTTTTTCCCATCGTGCTGCGAATACTAGGCTATGGCAATCAACAAAAGCAGCCCACAGACCAGACTCTGATTTCCCAGCGACTGCTATACTTTTGCAGAGGTTTTCAGCTTGGCGCGATCCGCACTTCGCTGCTGCTTCTTCTCAAGGCTCTGGTTGTTCGCTCTGTCGTGGCAGGGAAGAAGAGCCGCGGGAGAGCTGGTGCCTCTTGGGCCTTGCTTTCCCGTGCTCCAAGTTCGCGCCCAGGGTTCACCTTGCTAAGCCGAACTAAGCAGACTCACTCAGAACCCTGCAGTAGCGTGCGTGGCCTAGCATTGCACTCTATGCCTATTACCATCTCCTGGCGTAGTTAAGGCTTTGCCTTTTGCTCTGGCGCTCAGGCACACTCAGGGTCTAGGCCAGTGCCTTCACCACAGGATAGAGGAGGCGACAGGATCCCTGCACACGGCCCGTTCACTGGGATGGGGGACTGTCTCCACTTCTTGCCCGGAACACCCCCTGCCACCCACAAAGCTGCCACATCTTGGTGGAAGAGGGCATCTGACTGCACATTTCTCCCTGGGGTTGTTTCTGCGAGTTATGGGTTGGCATCTTGTGGCAAGCCCGCCTGCCCTTGGGACAGGTGGGCTTGGTGATGCTGTCCCCTTGGGACTAGAGGCACAGGACAGGACTGCCTTCTGCACAGACTCCTTCCTCAGAGTGTAGCACGCGTACCTGCCCTAGTCGTTCCCTCATGTCTCTTTAGCAGCCAGGCTTCCATCTCTCCGCACAGCGAGGAGGTGACACTTGTCTTGCCACTGGCCTGCTGTTCCTGCCACGGCAGGCTATCCTGCTTCCAGAGCGTTTCCAGACCCCAAGGCCAAGGGCACCTTCTCTTCCCCGGGGGCGGCGTGCTGCGCCTTCCCCACACTTGCTCCTGGGGAGCGCGGTGACTGGCGTGTGCAACCATGCTTCTGTCTCAGCCACAGGGGATTCTAGGGCAAAGAGTATTTCGCTCCATGCGGGTATCTTCCACTGTGCTGCGGAGACTTGCTCAGGCAAGCAGCAGCAGCATCCCCAAACCCAACTCTGATTTCCCAACGAATGCTGTGCTTTCCCAGGGGAGATGCCCAGGCAAAGAGGCTTTCGCTGTATGCGGGTTTCCACCACCGCGAGACTGGGCTCAGGCAAGCAGCAGCAGCCCGCAGAACATTTCTCAGCGAATGCTGTGCTTTCACAGAGGCTTTGGCTTGGAGCGAACAGCACTTTTCCGCTGCTTCCTCAGAGGCTTCAGTCGCTTCAGGAAAGAAGAGCTGCGGGAGAGCTGGTGCCATTGGGCCTTGCTTTCCCGGGCTCCATGTTCGCGTCCTGGTTTCACCCTGCCAAGCCTAACTAAGCAGACACAGCCACAACCATGCAGTAGCATGCATAACCTAGGATGGCACTCTATGCACACTCCCATCTCCCGGTGTAGGCATCGCTTGGCCTTTTACTCTGGCGCTCAGATGGATTCGCGGACTAGGCCAGTGCTTTCCCCACAGGAAATGAGAGGTGACAGGATCCCTGCACACCTCCCCTGCACTGAATAGGGAGCTTTGGGGGACTGTCCCCACTCCTTCCCCTTGAACCCCGTGCCTCCTCCGAGCTTCCACAACCTCGAGGAAGACGGCATCTGATGGCCAGTTCTTTCTGGCAATTGTTTCTCGAGTTCAGGGTAGGCGCCTGGTGGCAAGCGCATGTCTCCACCAGGGACAGGTGGCCAAGGAGCTGCTGTCTCCTTTGGCCCAGAGGCTCAGGACAGGCATGCTTTCTGCCCAGACTCCTTCCTCAGAGTGGAGCCCTTTCCCCTGCCCTAATCTTCCCCTCGTGTCTCCTTAGCAGCCAGGCTTCCGTCGCTCTGCAGTGACAGACGTGTCCCTTTCCTTAAGGCTCTTTCCACAGGCGCCACCGCGCTTCTCTGTCAGGCAGAGGGGACACCCAGGCAAAGGGGATTTCGCTCCATGCGGGTTTATTACACCGTGCTGTGGAGACTAGCTCCGGCAAGCAGCAGGCAGCATCCTACAGACCCGACTCTGATTTCCCTAAGAATGCTGTGCTTTCCCACATGGGATGCCCCGGCAAAGAGGCTTTCGCTCTATGCGGGTTTTTCCCATCGTGTTGCGAATCCTAGGCTATGGCATCAACAAAAGCAGCCCACAGAACCGACTCTGATTTCCCAGCGACTGCTATGCTTTCGCAGAGGTTTTCAGCTTGTCGTGAACCTCACTTCGCTGCTGCTTCTTCAGCAAGGCTCTGGTTGTTTGCACTGTCGTGGCAGGGAAGAAGAGCCGCGGGAGAGCTGTTGCCTCTTGGGTCTTGATTTCCCGGAACCAAATTCGCGCCCAGTGTTCACCTTGCTAAGCCGAACTAAGCAGACTCACTCAGAACCCTGCAGTAGCGTGCGTGGCCTAGCATTGCACTCTATGCCTATTATCATCTCCTGGCGTAAAGGCTTTGCCTTTTGCTCTGGCGCTCAGGCACACTCAGGGTCTAGGCCAGTGCCTTCACCACAAGATAGAGGAGGCGACAGGATCACTGCACACGGCCCATTCACTGGGATGGGGGACTGTCTCCACTTCTTGCCCGGAACCCCCCTGCCACCCACAAAGCTGCCACATCTTGGTGGAAGAGGGCATCTGACTGCACATTTCTCCCTGGGGTTGTTTCTGCGAGTTATGGGTTGGCATCTTGTGGCAAGCCCGCCTGCCCTTGGGACAGGTGGGCTTGGTGATGCTGTCCCCTTGGGACTAGAGGCACAGGACAGGACTGCCTTCTGCACAGACTCCTTCCTCAGAGTGGAGCACGCGTACCTGCCCTAGTCGTTCCCTCATGTCTCTTTAGCAGCCAGGCTTCCATCTCTCCGCACAGCGAGGAGGTGACACTTGTCTTGCCACTGGCCTGCTGTTCCTGCCACGGCAGGCTATCCTGCTTCCAGAGCGTTTCCAGACCCCAAGGCCAAGGGCACCTTCTCTTCCCCGGGGGCGGCGTGCTGCGCCTTCCCCACACTTGCTCCTGGGGAGCGCGGTGACTGGCGTGTGCAACCATGCTTCTGTCTCAGCCACAGGGGATTCTAGGGCAAAGAGTATTTCGCTCCATGCGGGTATCTTCCACTGTGCTGCGGAGACTTGCTCAGGCAAGCAGCAGCAGCATCCCCAAACCCAACTCTGATTTCCCAACGAATGCTGTGCTTTCCCAGGGGAGATGCCCAGGCAAAGAGGCTTTCCCTGTATGCGGGTTTCTCCCACAACGAGACTGGGCTCAGGCAAGCAACAGCAGCGCAGAACATTTCTCAGTGAATCCTGTGCTTTCACAGAGGCTTTGGCTTGGAGCTAACAGCTCTTTGCGCTGCTTCCTCAGCAAGGCTTCAGTCGCATCAGGAAAGAAGAGCAGCGGGAGAGCTGGTGCCTCTTGGGCCTTGCATTCCCGGGCTCCATGTTCGCGTCCTGGTTTCACCCTGCCAGGACTAACTAAGGAGACACAGCCCAAACCGTGCAGTAGCATGCATAGCCTAGGATGGCACTCTATGCACACTACCATCTCCCGGTGTAGGCATCGCTTAGCCTTTTACTCTGGCGCTCAGACGGAATCGCGGACTAGGCCAGTGCTTTCCCCACAGGAAAGGAGAGGTGACAGGATTCCTGCACACCGCCCCTGCACTGAATAGGGAACTGTGGGGGACTGTCTCCACTCCTTCCCCGGCACACCCCCTGCCACCCACAAATCTGCCACATCTTGGTGGAAGAGGGCATCTGACGGCCCATTTCTCCATGGGGGTGTTTCTGCGAATTCCGGGTATGGCACCTGGTGGCAAGCCTGTCTGCCCTTGGGACAGGTGGCCAAGAAAATGCTGTCCCCTTAGGACAAGAGGCACAGGACAGGTCAGCCTTCTTCCAAGACTCCTTCCTCAGAGTGGAGCACGTGTACCTGCCCTAGTCGTCCACTCATGTCTCCTTAGCAGCCAGGCATCCATCTCTCTGCACAAGGAGCAGGTCACAATTGTCTTGCCACCAGCCTGCTGTTCCTGCCATGGAAGCTATCCTGCTTCCCGAGCTTTTTCCGACCTCAAGGCCAATGGCGCCTTCTCTTTCCCGGGCGCGGCGTGCTGCGCCTTCCCACACTTGCTCCTGGGGTGCGCGTTGACAGACGTGTGCAACCATGCTTCTCTCTCAGGCAGAGGGGATGCTAGGGCAAAGAGTATTTCGCTCCATGCGGGTATCTTCCACTGAGCTGCGGAGACTAGCTCAGGCAAGCAGCAACAGCATCCACAAACCCAACTCAGATTTCCCAAGGAATGCTGTGCTTTCCCAGGAGAGATGCCCAGGCAAAGAGGCTTTCGCTGTATGCGGGTTTCTACCACCGCGAGACTGGGCTCAGGCAAGCAGCAGCAGCCCGCAGAACATTTCTCAGCGAATGCTGTGCTTTCACAGAGGCTTTGGCTTGGAGCGAACAGCACTTTGCCGCTGCTTCCTCAGAGGCTTCAGTTGCTTCAGGAACTAAGAGCTGCGGGAGAGCTGGTGCCATTGCGCCTTGCTTTCCGGGACTCCATGTTCGCGTCCTGGTTTCACTTTGGCAGGCCTAACTAACCAGACACAGCCACAACCATGCAGTAGCATGCATAACCTAGGATGGCACTCTATGCACACTACCATCTCCCGGTGTTGGCATCGCTTGGCCTTTTACTCTGGCGCTCAGATGGATTCGCGGACTAGGCCAGTGCTTTCCCCACAGGAAAGGAGAAGTGACAGGATCCCTGCACACCGCCCCTGCACTGAATAGGGAGCTTTGGGGGGACTGTCCCCACTCTTTCCCCTTAAACCCCGTGCCTCCTCCAAGCTTCCACAACCAGGAGGAAGACGGCATCTGATGGTCAGTTCTTTCTCGCAATTGTTTCTCGAGATCAGGGTAGGCGCCTGGTGGCAAGCCCATGTCTCCACCAGGGACAGGTGGCCAAGGAGCTGCTGTCTCCTTTGGCCCAGAGGCTCAGGACAGGCATGCTTTCTGCCCAGACTCCTTCCTCAGAGTGGAGCCCTTTCCCCTGCCCTAATCTTCTCCTCGTGTCTCCTTAGCAGCCAGGCTTCCGTCGCTCTGCAGTGACAGACGTGTCCCTTTCCTTAAGGCTCTTTCCACAGGCGCCACCGCGCTTCTCTGTCAGGCAGATAAAGAAAGTCTTAGTGGTTTGATCAAGGTCATGGAATGACTCATGAGTGAAGCCAAACACAGAACTGACAACTGGTAAGCAGAACGGTTCTGTATACTTGGGAGCAGGGGTAGGGGTGGGGCTTGTTTCACCAGGTATACAATTAGGTGGAGGCTTTGAAATAAAGGGGAATCACAATTATAATTAACTGGGATTATTATGAATGTTCTTCGCTTGTCCCTGCTTTTCTTTCCTGACCCATCCTGCCATATTGCAGGTGACATAGGAGATGAAGAACTTTAGGGTGTGACATGATCTGTGGTCTGGTCCTCATTCTAATCAGATGAGGTAGACATTAGAACCAAGCAAGGTCAGTTTCAGTATCAGCCTTGTCACTGTACTAGTTGTGTAACATCTAACTAGATGTGCAACCCTTAGACAGCCACCAAAGTTTTCCAGCCTCATGGTCCTTATCTCTATTATAAAAATATTAGTACCAATTTTGACTTGTGCCATTAAGCATCCGATTCATTAAAGATGTAGCAAATTGTTAGTACATATTTCAACCAAACAGACTAAAATCAAGCATTTACATAATTTCTCCTTTTCTCTGGTTCTTGGTTACATCAGCAGAGGAAAATGATGGCGTTAGGAATAGAAGACCTTAGAGGTCTTCTCTGGCTTTAAGATGATATAATTTTATGGACTGGAAGCTTTGAAAAAATCATGGAGGTTCACTTTAAAACAATGCTACGTTTATAAGCTCTCTCTTAAACGACTTCAATTCTGTCCAATTCTGGTGTAGTGAAGCTGCTACTGATAACCCAGGTGCAGGGTGCTGGTATCATTCTTTCAAACACATAAGCACCCTCTGATAGCTGAAGGTTTATTTTTGACATTAAATATGACCTTTTTTTTTTTTTTAATCTCAAAAAGCCCTCAAGTTATAGTATTTACATTCAAGCTGTGGCTATAAAAAGCGGAGTATCTCTCCCTGAAACCAACTTCTCTGCATGTTGGGCAACCCTGAAAAAGTCCTGGACTTTCGAGATAGACCTTCATTTGACCTTGGGTGAGACAGATAACTTCTCTGGGCCTTGATCAGCTACTTTTACATATGAAATAGATGTACTATGATCTAACTTATAAGCTTGTTATAAGAGTGAAATGACATAGTAAAAATGTTCTCTTACATAACTTTCTATTTTAATTAAATTTCCAATTAGTTGAGGTTGGAAAACATCTTTCCAATATACAGGTCTTTTCAGGGCACTCTACAATGAACAAATATAGAAGTGCATTTTTTGGTAGGGGGGATTCATCTCATTCACCCATTCTCTTATTATTCATTCCTAAGAATGCTCTCTTTTTTATTCAAAAACAATAGCAAGTTGTTACAAAGAATGACATTTTGCTCAGATTAACTAATAGACATTATTCTTTTTCCTTAACAATTCAACTTCTGAAAACACATTTATAAAATAAAGTATCTTTTAACCTTTCAATCGGTTGACTAATCTTCCACCCACAATTTGAAATGTCTGCTCAATTTGTAGTGATGTACTAAATGAGAATAAGAGAAAAAATAAAAAGTAGGAAACCACAAAATTAGTAGCAAGGTTGCACACACATGCACGCGCACACACACATACACACACACACGCACAGTTAAAAGAAAAACATTGCATTGAAACAACACATTCTTTTAAGTAACCACTTACAAAATGCCAGAATAATGATTTGCCTTTCAAATCCCATTTCTATAATATTACCCACTTTTATCCATGCTATTTCAGAACCTTCCACATCAGATAGAACTCCTGTCTCATGTGGGGAACATAGCCCTGACTGTTTACCAGGGCAGCAAAACACAAAATTGCATAAGACAATCATCCCCCACATGACATGATGATCCCTGGGCCACCCTGCTTGCCACACGGGTACTACTCCTGTACACCTTGTGCTCCTTCCCACTGCTCTCCTTTCTCACTCCATGGCCAATAAACTACAAGGACTTCTTCTACATGAGGCTGGCTCATGCCTCTGTGCTATTGCTAGTGCTGTTGTCTTGGTTCCTGGCACTACCCCCAATACCCTTCATTTCCTCTGATACTCTTTTACTCAGATCCTGTTGCTTCCATAAAGACTTCCATGGCCTTTCAAGCTAGCCTAGGCACACTTTCTGTTGTGAGCTGTGATTCATGACCCCTCAGTCAAAACACCTACTACCATATTGACTGCTTATGAGTTTAGGAAGGCCATGGCTATGAAGGACTTCTTTTGTTTTTTCTGAATTCCCACTGCCTGGCATGTAAAAGCTAAATATGTGGTATTTGAGTGAAATAATGAGTAAATGAAAGAACATATTCATTGATCTCTCCCACAGAGAGCTCTGCAGCCAATCTGTAGGATGAGCAAGAGCTTATGAAGAGGCCCTGAATGAAGAACTTGGTCAAACATAAGTAAAGGAAAGAGGATCATGTTTAAATGAAACAAAAATCTTTCTCAGGAGCATAGGTTTAAGATATATGGAGAATAAGTGCTTGGTGTTGAAGGCAGTAGCCAGAAAGACACAAACAGAAAGGGCAGTATGTGTGCCATGAATTATAAGCTATCTGCAGGGCTCCTGGGTGCCAGATGGTTAATCCTCTGACTCGGTTTTGGTTCAGCTCATTATCACATAGGTAGTGAGATCCAGCCCCATGTCAGGCTCTGCACTCAACAGGGAGTCTGCTTGAGCTTCTCTCCCTCTGCCCTCCCACCCCCACCAAACACTCTCTCTTCCTCTCAATTGAATAAATCTTTTTAAAAAAGAAAAAGAAATCATTGGCAATGTGGTACCTGCCTCATAGATATGTTGCAAGAATTCAAGAAATGCATTTAAGACACTTAACATGGTGCTTGGCTCCAAGAAAGCAGTCAGAAAATGTTAATAATAATAAGAATTATTATATTTTTAATTATAGACTTTCGTAAGATGCCCTTTGTACCTAAACTTCATGATACCCTATGGTAACTCTACTATATCCCTTATTAGTGATCTGTGGATTCAAAAATCCACTTGCCACATATATATTGAATGCCCATGATATCTCAAGCACTTTTCTAGGTATTTATTTTATCCCCTATGTGATAAGATTTTGGTGACTATATTTTTTATTGAAGTTGACTGACCTATTTTTTACTAGTTTCAGAAGTCCAGTATAGTTTACTTAGGTACATTATGAAGTGATCACTATTATAAATCTAGCTACCATCTGTACCAAAGTTGTTACAATATTATTAACTATATTCTCTATGCTGTATACTGTATCCCTGTGTCTTACTTACTGCATAATGGGAATTTTGTACCTTTTAATCCCCTTTCCCTATTTCCCCCACCAACTCACCCTTTTTCCCCTCTTGCAAACACCAGTTTGTTCTATATATCTATGAGTCTTTCTTTGTTTCTCCTGTTCATTTGTTTGTTTTCTACATTTTGCATAGAACTGAAATCATATGATTTATTTTTTTCCTGTCTGACTTAATTCACTTAGCATAACATGCTCTGGTTCCATCCATGTTGTTTCAAATGGCGGGATTTCATTCTTTTTATGGTTGAACAATATCCCATTCTATATATACATATCACATCTTTTCCCAAGAGGCTCCTAGTTTTCCCAAAGGTGTGAGCAGATCACTAAGACTCTCTGACATTTTCAGCGATATTATTAAAAAAAAAAAAAAAAGACCCCAGTCTTTGCCTTGAGGGAAAGTAGGATCACACGGGATGAAAGATGTGTGTGGCCTTTCTTGAATATTAATTCACAAATTTGTATTAGTAAGTGTCTACTACATGCTAGGTAATGTCTTAGGCACAAGGGATAAAAAAAAGAGAGAGAAGAGAAAAGAAAAGAAAAGAAAAAAGAAGACTCCAAGGCTTTCAGTTCACTTATGAAAATCAATCATGACAAAACAATTTGAAAATGTCCATCATATAGTAGCATAAGCTACTAGAGCATATAAAAGGGGTGCCTAATAGGAAGGGAAGGAGTGTGTCAGTGATACCTTCCTAGAGAAGATGATGGCTAAAATAAATTTTGAAAAAAAAATAATGTTAATGAAATAGTAAAGGAGAAGTTTTCAGGAAAAAAGAATAGTGCTTTAAGGGCAAAAGATATAGAACAGCAAAATACACCCAATTGATTATCCATGCATAATTTAGACATGTTTAACCACAGTATGCAACATTATTATATACATTATGTATATATTATATACATTATATACATCCATCTATGTATTTAAGGCAATTCAATTTAAGAAAGATTAAAATTCAAAAGAATATATTTTAATGCATAAAGCATATTTATTTTCAGTCCAAATTTCTGGATGAAATTCTTCACTCTACTTATCTCTCTAGCTTCCTACTTCCTTCTTCCCTGATGCTAGTTGTCAATTTGGATGTGGGCATACTCTTTTCTGTGAAGGACCAGATAGTAAATATTTTAGATTTTGTGGGCTAAGCAATCTCTGCTGTGACTACTCAACTCTGTTGTTGCATGAAAGGAGCCATAGGCAATACATAAACATATGGTCATGGCTGTGTTCCTAGAAGACTTTTTTCATGGACTCTGATATTTGAATTTCATGTAACTTTCACATGTTATGAAATTTCATTTTCTTTTAACGTGCTTTTCAATTATTTATAAATGTAGAGAAGTTTGTTAGCATGTGGATATAAAAACCAAGTGGTAGCCTGGATTTGGTCCTCAGAACATAGTTTACCAGCTCCTGTTTTAGAAAATTATTACAACTTCATGGTTGAAAGCTAAAGCAGAAGGCTAATGTCATGGGATTTACTCCCAACTCAGTCACTTTATTAACTTTGTAATCTTGAACTTGTTAGAGAGAGTTTAAGTAGCTTGCTCAAAATTACACCCCTGTAGGTGATGGGAAGTCATCTAAAGATTTTAAACAGGTCAGCAGAGTAGTATGGTTTGCATTTTTTAAAAAGTCTTTTTAATTAAATGGTGGAACTTAAACAAAAGGGGGCCAGTTGGGTATTGTGGAGGGCACATACTGCATGGAGCACTGGGTATGGTGCAAAACAATGAATTTTGGAACACTGAAAAAAAAATAAAATTTTAGAAATGGAAAAAGAAATTTTTAAAGGGAGGGCAGTTGGATAAACAGAGGGTGGTTAGGAAGAATTATAGAACAGATTTTATTCATTTCATTAGCTATTCTCATTGTTATATCTGAAATCAGAATATACTATACTTAATTGATTCTCATATCTAAACTTGCTGTGTTTTTTCTACTGTCATTTACAAATGTGTTGTATTTTCTATTGCAAAGTCATTAAAGACCAGCTGTATGTGATGACCTTGTGAGTATCACATTTGATAGGAATGGATTCAGAACCTGTGAACTGCAGACAGGAATGCCTTTGTAAAGTATTTTTACCAGGAACATGGACCATCTGTTTCCTTCGGTGATACAGTATCTCAGTCCACAATGTGGTTCCAAATGAATAATGGAGATTGGTTTTTACAAGTCAGCTTTATCTTTTGCAGCAATGATTAATAGCCCCATGGTCCACATTGCTTATAAAAAGGAAGAAAACATGTGAAAACAATTTTGTATCAGAGTGAGATGAATCCAAATTTTGTAAATAAGACTAAAGTCAACATACACAGATGCCACTGAGTTTGGAACTTCTCCTTATTGTTCTATTTAAGAGAAAGAATACGGGCATTGGAGATTGTATGTCTTGGGTTAGGAACCAGATTATGCCTTTATGTGGCCTCTGACAAATCACCTAACATCACTGAACCTTCATTTCATCTCTGAAAAGGGGTTACCAACAAACACCTTGTGCTGTTTGAGTAAACATTTATTATTTTGCATTTATAGCATCTAGAACATAGTAAGCTACATAATATTCAGTAAGGTATTTAGATTTTTTTTGGCGGAGGACAATGATCTGTGTGAGAATGTGTATGCGTGTGTGTATGTGTGTGTGTGCTGGGGATACGTCTAACTCCACTGCAATCCAAAAACTCTTATTCCAAATTAGTTCTCAATTAGAACCCAATTACCTCCATATACTTGAAACAGACTTTTCCCCCCACTTACCTTATTTAACTTCTAAGCACTATTATTTTAAAAATTATATGCCCTTAACTTCTTAATACCACAATATTTTTTTATTATTACTTCTCTGATATCTCCCTCTCTCTCACTCTCTCTCCATTTACTCTCTCTCTTTCTTGCTCATTTTTTTCCTTCAGTAAAATACCACTAAACATTGGACCTCTTCAAGACTCAGTCCTAAGGCATTATTTTCTTTTAGCCTATGTTCTAACCCTTGAAAACATTATTTGTGTTCATGATTTCAAATGTTGTCTACACCCAGATAACTTAAAATATATGTCTCTAATGCACAATTCTCTTTTGTGCCCTATAATTAATTAAAACCTAGTGATCACATGATACCTCTCTTTGATTGACAACTGAATTTAAATTCCTTCAAAACCAGTATGTTTGCAGACTTCCCTATAGTGTTGTGACAGTTATTCTGTTACACGATATCCCTGATACCACTTGTTCTCCCATCCCACAAACCCATCCACCTCTTGCTCTCTCATCCCACAAACACCCCCCCATTCACAATCAAGTTTTATAAGTTTTTCTCCCCAGATATTTTTATTATTTTTTTTAATTTTTTATTTTTTCTAAACATATATTTTATCCCCAGGGGTACAGGTCTGTGAATCGCCAGGTTTACACACTTCACAGCACTCACCAAAGCACATACCCTCCCCAATGTCCATAACCCCACCCCCCTTCTCCCAACCCCCCCCCCTCCCCCCAGCAACCCTCATTTTGTTTTATGAGATTAAGAGTCACTTAAGGTTTGTCTCCCTCCCAATCCCATCTTGTTTCATTGATTCTTCTCCTACCCACTTAAGCCCCCATGTTGCATCACCACTTCCTTATATCAGGGAGATCATATGATAGTTGTCTTTCTCCGCTTGACTTATTTCGCTAAGCACAATACGCTCTAGTTCCATTCATGTTGTCACAAATGGCAAGATTTCATTTCTTTTGATGGCTGCATAGTATTCCACTGTATATATATACCACATCTTCTTGATCCATTCATCTGTTGATGGACATCTAGGTTCTTTCCATAGTTTGGCTATTGTGGACATTGCTGCTATAAACACTCAGGTGCACGTGCCCCTTTGGATCACTACGTTTGTATCTTTAGGGTAAATACCCAGTAGTGCAATTGCTGGGTCATAGGGCAGTTCTATTTTCAACATTTTGAGGAACCTCCATGCTGTTTTCCAGAGTGGTTGCACCAGCTTGTGTTCCCACCAACAGTGTAGGAGGGTTCCCCTTTCTCCGCATCCTCGCCAGCATCTGTCATTTCCTGACTTGTTGATTTTAGCCATTCTGACTGGTGTGAGGTGATATCTCATTGTGGTTTTGATTTGTATTTCCCTGATGCCCAGTGATACGGAGCACTTTTTCATGTGTCTGTTGGCCATCTGGATGTCTTCTTTGCAGAAATGTGTGTTCATGTCCTCTGCCCATTTCTTGATTAAATTATTAGTTCTTTGGGTGTTGAGTTTGCTAAGCTCTTTATAGATTCTGGACACTAGTCCTTTATCTGATATGTCGTTTGCAAATAACTTCTCCCATTCTATCGGTTGTCTTTTGATTTTGTTAACTGTTTCCTTTGCTGTGCAAAAGCTTTTGATCTTGATGAAATCCCAATAGTTCATTTTTGCCCTTGCTTCCCATGCCTTTGGCGATGTTCCTAGGAAGATGTTGCTGCGGCTGAGGTCGAAGAGGTTGCTGCCTGTGTTCTCCTCAAGGATTTTGATGAATTCCTTTCTCACATTGAGGTCCTTCATCCATTTTGAGTTTATTTTCTTGTGTGGTGTAAGGAAATGGTGAAATTTCATTTTTCTGCATGTGGCTGTCCAATTTTGCCAACACCATTTATTGAAGAGGCTGTCTTTTTTCCATTGGACATTCTTTCTTGCTTTGTTGAAGATTAGTTGACCATAGAGTTGAGGGTCTATTTCTGGGCTCTCTATTCTGTTCCATTGATCTAGGGGTCTGTTTTTGTGCCAGTACCATGCTGTCTTGATGATGACAGCTTTGTAATAGAGCTTGAAGTCCGGAATTGTGATGCCACCAACTTTGGCTTTCTTTTTCAATATTCCTTTGGCTATTCGAGGTCTTTTCTGGTTCCATATAAACTTAATGATTATTTATTCCATTTCTTTGAAAAAGATGGATGGTACTTTGATAGGAATTGCATTAAATGTGTCGACTGCTTTAGGTAGCATAGACATTTTCACAATATTTATTCTTCCAATCCAGGAGCATGGAACATTTTTCCATTTCTTTGTGTCTTCCTCAATTTCTTTCATGAGTACTTTATAGTTTTCTGAGTATAGATTCTGTGTCTCTTTGGTTAGGTTTATTCCTAGGTATCTTATGGTTTTGGGTGCAATTGTAAATGGGATTGACTCCTTAATTTCCCTTTCTTCTCTCTTGCTGTTGGTGTAGAGAAATGCAACTGATTTCTGTACACTGATTTTATATCCTGACACTTTACTGAATTCCTGTACAAGTTCTAGCAGTTTGGAGTGGAGTCTTTTGGGTTTTCCACATATAGTATCATATCATCCGTGAAGAGTGATAATTTGACTTCTTCTTTGCCGATTTGGATGCCTTTAATTTCCTTTTGTTGTCTGATTGCTGGGGCTAGGACTTCTAGTATTATGTTGAATAGTATTGGTGATAATGGACATCCCTGCCATGTTCCTGACCTTAGAGGAAAAGCTTTTAGTTTTTCTCCATTGAGAATGATATTTGCGGTTGGTTTTTCATAGATGCCTTTGATGATATTGAGGTATGTGCCCTCATACCTCAATATCTCAACCATACCCTCATACCTTAACCATATGGTTCTTGTTCTTTCTTTTATTGATGTGTTGTATCACATTGACAGATTTGCGGATGTTGAACCAACCTTGCAGCCCTGGAATAAATACACTTGGTCCTGGTGAATAATCCTTTTAATGTACTGTTGAATCCTATTGGCTAGTATTTTGGTGAGAATTTTCGCATCTGTATTCATCAAGGATATTGGTCTATAGCTCTCTTTTTTGATGGGATCCTTGTCTGGTTTTGGGATCAAGGTGATGCTGGCCTCATAAAATGAGTTTGGAAGTTTTCCTTTTATTTCTATTTTTTGGAACAGTTTCAGGAGAATAGGAATTAGTTCTTCTTTAAATGTTTTGTAGAATTCCTCCGGGAAGCCGTCTTGCGCTAGGCTTTTGTTTGTTTTGAGATTATTAATGACTGTTTCAATATAGTGTCTTTCCTCATCTCTTATTATAGTCTTTGGCTTAAAATCTAATTGATCTGATATATATATATTCTGGTTTCTCTTCAGGTAGTATAAATCTTTCACCTTTTACTAATTGTTCTGATATAAGGATTCCCACTCCTGCTTTCTTCTGATGTCCATTAGCTGGTAAGTTCTTTTCCACCCCCTCACTTTAAATCTGGAGGTGTCTTCAGGCTTAAAATGAGTTTCTTGAAGGCAATATGTAGATGGGTTTTGTTTTTTTATCCATTCTGATACCCTGTGTCTTTTAATTAGGGCATTTAGCCCATTAACATTCAGGATAACTATTGAGAGATATGAATTTAGTGCCATTGTATTGCCTGTAAGGTGACTGTTATTGTATATTGTCTCTGTTCCTTACTGATCTACCACTTGTACGCTCTCTCTTTGCTTAGAGGACCCCTTTCAAGATTTCCTGTAGAGCTGGTTTGGTGTTTGCAAATTCTTTCAGTTTTTGTTTGTCTTGGAAGCTTTTAATCTCTCCTTCTATTTTCAATAATAGCCTAGCTGGATATAGTATTCTTGGCTGCATGTTTTTCTCATTTAGTGCTCTGAAAATATCATGCCAGCTCTTTCTGGCCTGCCAGGTCTCTGTGGATAAGTCAGCTGCCAATCTAATATTTTTACCATTGTATATTACAGACTTCTTTTCCCGGGCTGCTTTCAGGATTTTCTCTTTGTCACTAAGACTTGTAAATTTTACTATTAGGTGACGGGGTTGGGCCTATTCTTATTGATTTTGAGGGGCGTTCTCTGAACCTCCTGAATTTTGATGCTCGTTCCCTTTGCCATATTGGGGAAATTCTCCCCAATAATTCTCTCCAGTATACCTTCTGCTCCCCTCTCTCTTTCTTCTTCTTCTGGAATCCCAATTATTCTAATGTTGTTTCATCTTATGGTGTCACTTATCTCTCAAATTCTCCCTTCATGGTCCAGTAGCTGTTTGTCCCTCTTTTGCTCAGCTTCTGTATTCTCTGTCATTTGGTCTTCTATATCACTAATTCTTCCTTCTGCCTCATTTATCCTAGCAGTGAGAGCCTCCATTTTTGATTGCACCTCATTAATAGCTTTTTTTATTTCAACTTGGTTAGATTTTAGTTCTTTTATTTCTCCAGAAAGGGCTTTTATATCTCCCGAGAGGGGTTCTCTAATATCTTCCATGCCTTTTTCGAGCCTGGCTAGATTCTTGAGAATTGTCATTCTGAACTCTAGATCTGACATATTACCAATGTTTGTATTGATTAGGTCCCTAGCCTTCGGTACTGCCTCTTGTTCTTTTTTTTGTGGTGAATTTTTCTGCCTTGTCATTTTGTCCAGATAAGAGTATATGAAGGAGCAAGTAAAATACTAAAAGGGTGGCAACAACCCCAGGAAAATATGCTTTAACCAAATCAGAAGAGATCCCAAATCGTGAGGGGGGGAGAAAGGGGATAAAAAGAGGTTCAAAAAGAAAGAAAGAAAAAGAAGCAGAAAAAAGAAAAGAAAATAATTAAAAAAAAGAAAACGAATAAAGAAAAATATAAAAAAGAAATATATATATATATATTAGATTAACTAGTTAAAAAACGTTAAAAAAGAAAGGGTAAAAGTTAAACAAAAATTTAGCAGAAGAAGAGAAAAAAAATGTAAAAGAAAAAAATTAAATTAACTGCAAGACTAAAAAAATCACAGGGAAAAAGCCATGAGTTCCATGCTTTGCTTTCTCCTCCTCTGGAAGTCTGCTGCTCTCCTTGGTATTGAAACCGCACTCTTTGGTAGGTGAACTTGGTTCGGCTGGATTTCTTGTTGATCTTCTGGGGGAGGGGCCTGGTGTAGTGATTCTCAAGTGTCTTTGTCCCAGGCGGAATTGCACCACCCTTACCAGGGGCTGAGTAATCCGGGTTTGCTTTCAGGAGCTTTTGTTCCCTGAGCGCTTTCCTTAGAGTTCTGGAGGACGGGAATACAAATGGCGGCCTCCTGGTCTCCGGGCCGGAGGAGCTGAGAGCGCAGGGCCCCACTCCTCAGTGTGCCCTCAGAGAACAGCTCCCAGTTACTCCCGTCTGCCTGACCTTCAGCCGCGCTCCGAGCTCACCGAGCCTGCGACCGGTTCAAAGTAAGCCGGAGCTGCGAGCTTACTGTCGGCTCTGTCTCTGTAGCCGGTTTTCCCGTTCCAATACCCGCAAGCTCTGCGACACTCAGACACCCCTGACTGTTCTGTGACCCTGCGTGACCTGAGGCCGTGCTGACCCTGTGTAGGCTTCGCCCCGGTTTAGCCTCTGGAGTGATGTCCCTCAGCGGAATAGACTTTTAGAAATCTTGATTTTGTGCTCTGTTGCTCCGCTGCTTGCCGGGACCTGGCCCCTCCCCCCGGGGTCTATCTTCCCGTTGCTTTGGATTCACTTCTCCGCCAGTCCTACCTTTCAGAAAGTGGGTTTTTTTCTGTTTCCAGAATTGCTGTTCTTCTTCTCTTCGATCTGCCATTGGATTTGCAGGTGTTTGCAATCTTTAGATAAGCTATCTAGCTGATGTCCTGCTAGCTGAAGTAGTCTCAGCCTGCTACTTCTCCACCATCTTGACTCCTCCTCTCCCCAAATATCTTTATACCAGGGTTTTCAACCTAGACATCGTTGATCCTTTGGGCTGGGTAATTCTTTGTTGTGGGGTTCTATCCTATGCATTGTAGGAGGTGTAACCTCATTCCTGACATCTACCACTAGAGGTCCTCCCATGTTCTCACAACCAAAAGTACTCCAGACATTGCTGACTATCCTGGGTTGGGAATAGAGAGCAAAGTTTCTTCCAGGTGAGAATCATAGTGTGTCCATCCATTTCTGTCCATCTCACTTTGATCACATAGGCCGAGCTTGTATCTCCTTTCGTTGGATGGCAGGAATAGCCTTCTAACTGGGTCCCCACATCTACTGTTCCACTCTCTCCTTCTCACATTGTAGGCGCAGTTCAATTTGGGCATTCACAGTAAGAGTGCTAAAGTCTGACTATTGGGGTTTGCTCTGCCATACTTTCACCGTGTGAGCTTGGTCAAGATAATTGCTCTACTCCTCAATTTCCTCACTCTTACAGTGTGGATAACAATGCAAAACCTGTAGGGAAATTATGAGCACCCAAAATGTAACACACACATAGTGCTCAGAACAGTGTTTGGCATAGGGTAAATTCTCAATGAATATTAGCCATAATAGAATGATCTTCTGAAAACAGAAATCGATAATTTCAATTCTTTACTAAAAAATATGCTTCCTTCAATTTCATGACTCTTGGGATTAAAAAAAAAAAAAGTCCTTAATGTGGCCCACAGAATCACCTGACATTGTCCCTATGTATCTTCCTAGTGTCAGGTTGCACAATGCTTCCTCTTGATACCTAGCCCCATATGCTTTGTTTGTATATTTTTGTTTGTTTCATGTTTTGTATGTTCATGATACATGTTTCATTAATACTTCAGCCTCCAAATCTTTGCCCCTGCTCTTCTTTCTAGAATGTCCTTTCTTCCCCTAACCATATATTCATTGCCTCAATAATCCCTACTCTTCCTTGGGTTTCTGTCCAGCAAATCACCACATTTTCAGAGAAACCTTCCCTGGTCCCCATGACTAGATCTGTTATCCTTACTTGACCAGTCTATAACCCCTCGTACTTGCTTTGCACGTTTTCTAATTTGTTTTGTGTGATTTTTTGTTAAATACACACGTTCACCACTAGACTATACACTCTTAGAAGACAAAGTTTCCTTGTTGTTGTTTTTTTTTTTTTTTTTTTAGTTTTGCTTACTGTTAGATCCATGCATAACATAATTCCAGACTTACAGGCATTCAAGAAATATTTTGTGTTGAATGAAATATATAGATAATTTTATAACTGATTAAATGACTTTATAGTCATAAAACTAATGTATGTTGCTTTATAATAAAGACAGATATCTTTGCTAAGTTTTCTGAAAAAAGCAGATGGAGAAAAAGCCTTATGTATAAGAAGTTTATCTATATATGCTATCCAGCTGATTACCCCTGTGGGCAGCTATGTCTAGATCCTACTAGAGAATCTATAGAGAACGCAACCAAGAATTACCCAGCCAGTTAACAGAAAAAGGATCATTTATCTACCAGTTCCTATTGCCCACGCTCACATGTCCATGACATGAGTGCTAACTTCTTCATATACCTGGGTGTTTTTTTGTTTTTGTTTTTGTTTTTGTTTTTGCATGTACCAAGAAGCTGAGTGGATGTCCATGTGGAAAAATCAGAGAATATATAGAACCAAAAGCAAACATTGATGTCGAATCATTTTAATTTATAGTTCCAGTACTTCTGTGAAGCTACATTTTCATGAAATTTTGGCTACATTCTTGCTCATATTATATGCAAATGAGTTGCTTGTCTTGTATATTCACAATTTTAGGGGTTTTTTCCATAGAGATAAAGCAATCTCTTTGTCTATCATTTTAGTTTAATATAGTCAAATCTGATAGTTTGTGCTTTGTACATTTTTGGTTCCTTCTCTTGCTTCCTGATACCTAAGGGACAAAATAATTAGAATTTTTTTCTAAAAGCCTTATATAAGTTTTTGTTTGTTTGTTTGTTTTTTGTTTTTTGTTTGTTTGTTTGTTTGTTTCTTTTTTGCAAATACTAGATCCACTAAGAATTTATTTTGGTGCATCTTTTCTTTTTTTTAAGATTTTATTTATTTATTTAACAGACAGAGATCACAAGTAGGCAGAGAGGCAGGCTGAGAGAGGGGGAAGTGGGCTCCCTGCTGAGCAAAGAGCCTGATGCAAGGCTTGATCCCAGGACCCTGAGATCATGACCTGAGCCAAAGGCAGAGGCTTTAACCCACTGAGCCACCCAGGCTCCCCTATTTTGGTGCATCTAAACAATGCATGAGTGATAAAGATCTTCCTCATCCTTGGCAACATGTTTTTAATCACTATTTTTAAAAAGCCATTTTGATAGGTGTTTAGTGATATCTCTTTGTAGCCAATGCTGATAGCCAACATCATTGAACATTTTTTATGTGTTTATTCATCAACTGTATTTCCTCTTTCATGAAAGGTCTGTTTATGTATTTTTTTTCATTTCCTAATTGGAATTTTGTGGATTCTTTTTTCTTTTTTTTTTTAATACTTTTGAGTTTTTGGAGTTCTTTATACATTTTAATTACTAAGCTATTTTTGCTGGATATGTAGTTTGCAAATATTTTCTCCTACTCTTTAAGCTTGATTTTGTCTGTTTAATGGGATCAGACACAGAGCAAGAATTTTTTTTTTTTGAGGTCTAAATTATCACTTTTTCCTCATATGGATCTTGCTCTCTCCTGAAGTATTCTCTGCATTCGCTGTCTGGATTCTCATCAACCATCTCAAAATACAAACATATAGCTCATAAATGCTATTAGTTACTATGTAGACCTAATTAGCTCTTACTTTATTTCTCTTGCCTATTGATGATAAGCAAAAGTTTATCCATAAACAATCCAAACATTCATTGAGATGCGCCCTCCCTAGAAAGAACTCCATGCCATTGCTGACCCATTGGCTTAAACAGCCCACAGCTAATTCTACTCAACCAGAGACATGTAGTTAGAAACAAAAAGAAGAAGAAAAAAACACCTGTATTAACACTACATATCTTAACCAGATTATAAGTAACTATTAGAAATGTCATGTACTAAGTGGATGATCTAGTGAAGATAAGCTGTAGAAATCTAGACTGAAAATATCATTGCTACGATAAATTATCCAAGAAGCAAATCTATTTCATTAGTTTCAGGGTTTGGAATATTATAGAGTCAAATACAATCTAGTACATGAATGGAATAACCACAGCATTGACTTCACATTTGAAGAAATGCTAGAAATAAGGATGAACACAAAGGAACAGAAGAAATAGGAGATTCATGTTCCCTCTCTGGGAACATATAATCTATCAACAAACAAAATCTAAAGGTTATGGGAACTCTAGGGACATTCTAGAAGTGATATATCAGTTGGAGAGATAAGTACTACATTTCACAGAGAAAACCATGCAATGAAGCTTGTTAGTAACTACAAGAGATGAATCTGGAAGAGTTAATTTGAACTTGCATCCAAATAGCATAGAAGGAGTGGGGCCTATGGCTGAAGTTAGACTCATTTGGAGAGAGTCTGGGGGGAAATTGCTTAAGCAAAGTTTTGGGGGGTAAAGAGCATGAGAGCAATGGCTTTGGAACTGAAATCAAGCCATTTAGTAACTTGGCTTCATTTAGTTTAATTGCATTTAATGAATATTTCTCCAGTTCCAGCTATATGCTTGGCAGTTACTAGACATTGGAACTGTGATGAGGAAAACCACAGTACAGGTTATTAAATATTTTGGTATATCAGAGGAGAAGATCAGCTAAAAGTAGTAAAAATCCAATTATAATTACAATGTGCAATAACAGAAATTTGTAGAAGCAAATAGCTTCTATTAATTAAATGGATTATAGGCATGACTTTTAATGAATACAAAGGACTGGTATCTATAATCCCTTTCTAAGTGAGAACAAAGGTTGTGTTAATGTTACTTTCTTGACCCGGCCTGCTTTTTCCTGCCACTCTCATAATTCTTTCTGGTCCTTATGATACTTATGTTCCAAATAATATTTTGTTCTTGAGGTTTTGCAAACATCTTTCCCTTGTTCTCTCTTGCATCCACAGCATTCAGTCTTTTGGCCTAACCTCTCCATAAAAGCTCTTTCTTCCCTATAGACCTTTGGTTGCTCCAGCACCACTTCCTGAAAAAGGGTATCTTTATTCTACTGAATTGCCTTTGTACCTTTGTCAAAACACATTAGCTCTTCCATAAGGGTAGAGTGATTTTTCTCACTTTACTCTCTGACAAGATTTTTTTTTAGTTACTGTAGTGCCTTCTCATATATATTTTATATGAATTCTAATGCCTTTTCATAGAAACATAATCAGAAACTTGTTTTTGTCTACAAAAGAAAAACATCTTACTGGCATTTTAGTAGAAATTGTTTTAAGCTTATAAATAATGTTGGAGAGAATTGGCACTATGTTGAGTCTTTCAATCTATTAACATAATGTTTCTCCATTTATTTAGGCCTTTTCTTTCTTTTAACAGCATTTCATATTTTTCAACATGTGTATCTTATACATGTTTTATTAAGGGTGTACCTGGCTATTCCATTTTTGTATAATGATTATAAACGGTATTTTGTTTTTTAATTTGATTTTCACATGTTTATTTTTAGTATATAGAAATGAATCTAATGTTTGTGTATTGGTCTTGGATGCTGTGACCTAACCAACCTCATGTATTCATTCTAGGATTTGTTTTTAAGAGATTCTTTTGGATTTTTCATACAGACATTGAAGTCATCTATAAATAGAAGTAGTTATTTGCCTCTTCCTTTCTAATATGTAGGCTTTTAATTTTTATTACCTTAGTGCAATAACTGGAAATGTCAGTACTGTGTCAAATGAAAATGAAGAGAGCAAGCATCATTACTGTGTTCCTAGTCTTAGAAAGAAAGCATTCAGTCTTTTGTCATTAAGGAGTAGGCTATCATTAGAATTTTGTAAACACTCTTCAGAAAATGAAAATGATTTCTCTCTATTCCTTATTTGTGGAGAGTTGTTCATTATAATATATTTTGAATTTTGTCATATGTTTCATCCACATTAATTCACATGTACATATTATTTCCCTTCTTTAGCCTGAAAATTAATTTATTTGGTCTTTGTCTGCCATAAAATAATTTTATATCACCTTAATTTGAAAACATGTCCATTGAATGTTTCTTGCCTTAGGTGAAATTCCCTGCCACTGCCTTTGGGTTTCTACTATTTCTGAGTAGAAGACAAACATCTTTTTTTTTTTTTTAAGATTTTATATTTATTTGTTTATTTGACAGAGAGTCCCAGTAAGAGAGGGAACACAAGCAGGGGGAGTGGGAGAGGGAGAAGCAAGCTTCCTGCTGATCAGGGAGCCCAATGTGGGGCTTGATCTCAGGACCCTGGGATCATGACCTGAGCTGAAGGCAGACACTTAACTAAGCCACCCAGGTGCCCCTAGACATCCCTATTTTTTGTTTTCCTGAATGTCATGTGTCCAATTGCTTGGTTGATTTATAGATTTTCATTTTATCTTAGGTCTTCAACAGTCTGTCTCTGATGTGTCTAAGTAGTATTTCTCCTGTTTGGAGTTTATTGCTGTTCTTAGATCTGTGGGTTTATTTTCTTCATCATTTAAAACAAAACAAAAGTTATATCTCTATCCCCCTCACATCTCCTACTAGGACTTCAATTGCAAGTATGTTAGACCATTTAATACTCTCCTACAAGTCTCAGATGGTCTGTTTGGTTCTTTAAAATCTATTTGGGTCTTAATATGTTAGTTCCTGATCCTTTCCTTTATTGTGTCTGGATTATGGTCAAATCTACCAAATGACTATTAATTTCTAATGTATTTTTTAAATTCTAAAATTGCCATTACTTACTTTTTGTAGTTTCCCTTGAGTTGCTGAGACTCCTTATCTGATCTTATATATCACATTTTTTTCCCCACTTGGTTTTATTATATATTTACGATAGTTATTTTAAAACCCTTCATTAGGCTGCTGCTCAGCACCAAGCAATGGTCTTGGATGTTTTGGGAGAAATTCTATGGACTTTATCACTTATTCCTGAGTCTTTTCTGTACTGCTGCCTGCAGTGGAAGGCCCATGGCGGGGTGAAGGGGGCGGGGAGTGCTGATTGTTGTTGATTCACTCTGTGGTAGGATATCTGGGAACTCTCATTCCTCATACCAGGCCTCATGGTGTCATTTGAAGGTGGGCTTTTTTTTCAATTCCCTCTTTCATGATTGTTCCTTCTAGCTCTGAACCAGTGATAAAGCATCCATGGGTTTCTAGACTCCTAAGAACAGCCTCACCCATTCAGAAATTTAGCTCATTTATGATTCTTTGTGTTTTCTGCCTTCTGATGAAATATCTTCTTGTCATTATAAGATCTGTGGGCCAGTCTTCTGCAGCTTTTTATAAATTAGATAAAAAGGTCCAGAGTGATCTTTTAAAATAAAAATCTTATCACATAATTATTCTCAAAGTCTTTGCTAGATAACTTACTACTAGATAGTTTATCTTCTCTCAGCCAAAACCAAAATCTTTAGAACTTTCTTCCAGACCAGTAAGAGCTGGGCTTCTATTAACTGTCTGATCTCATTTGTTCCTGGGCTCCTCACCACGAACTCATTCTGCCCCACTGATTTCTCTGTTATTCCTCTGGCACACGAGGTACATGCCCATCTTTACAACATTTCTCCTGCCAGGAATACTCCTGGCCAACACCAGCATGGGTTGCGCTTGACCACCTTCAAATTTTAAAAACAAAAAATCACAAAACAAGAGCAACAAAAAGGGGAAAAGAAAGAAAGAAAGGAAGGAAGGAAGGAAGGAAGGAAGGAAGGAAGAAAAAGGAAAGAAAAGGAAAAAATCTAAAAAGGAAACGACTTCTCACAGTGATTTTTCCTGACCACACTATTTAAAATCAGACCTCCCTTTGTTTGAACTGTATTTCCTCTTCTTTCCTGCTTTCATTTTCTCCATAGCATTTATCACCTTTATATGTAAGGTGGTGTGGTGTATGTAAAGGGTGTGTCTGTGCAATTCACCAGTTTATTTTTCTGGTCTTCTGTTCTTCATTCTTGATTCCTGGTATTTCCATACCCACATTTCATCATCATGCATCAGTGCTTTGACATTCTCTTGTTCTCCAAAATGTGCAGAATCTAAAGACCTCATCTCAGTGAAGTTGGCCCTCCCTTCCTATTTCTGCTTCTCTCCAGAAGGAAGCCTGCAGTGCACATGGCTGTGTGCCTGTCTGACCCTGCCCCTGAGTGTGTCTGCACTTACATCTGCTCCCCATCCCCTCCCCACCTCGGCAGCTGTGTACACATGGCTTTCAGAGTCCGATTCGAGCCCCGTCGCATTTCCAGTCTCTCCTGTACTTGGCTTCATATTATCTGTTCTCCATTCTAAGCCCCCTCATCCCCATAACTTTCACTGTATATGTGTCATTCTTCTTCTGGCCATGCGACCCTGCCTTCGTGTCATTATGCCCCCAGATCATGAGTCCCCTCAACAGTAACTGTGTCTGGTATATCATTTTTTTTTTTGTCAATATCTGCATAGTACTGGTGCACAGGTATTAAGTTCTGTAGAATTGAATGAGATGTAGGAACTTGATAATGTGACAAAACAATGTCTGTAATACATTTTCTTTATTATTCTTTTAAAGAGTCTCAGGTCATCTGTCAGTGAAGGAATTCGGGCAGTAGATGAACGAATGTGTAAACAAGAGGACATAAGGAAGAAAAAGGTACCCTCCAGTAGATTTCTTATGCTGCATTCCAGTTGAAGCCCTCTCCTCTTGTCTCCGCAAACTTGTCAGCACTATTCAGCTTTTTTATGTCACGTTATCTACCTGAAATAATAAGACAGAATTTTAGAGGTACCCACACGATCTCAAGATCAACCACTTTTTCCAGAACAAGAAACAGTGATAACTGTTGTCGGTGCAGCACTTGACAGTTAATGACTGTATAAATTGTCAGCGGCCCTGTAAAGAAAATAGGCCTATATTAGAGACTAGGGGAGAAGTGGGCTTTCCAAAGCAAACTCAGGATTCTGCCATAGGTTTGTTGTTATTTTCTGATCCTGTGTTCTTTATGTTCTGGTGTTCACTTTAATTTTTTCGATTCCCAGTAGTTAGCATGCGGTGTTGGCTTAGTTTCAGGTTTGTGAGACAGGCAACGGCTCTGTACATCTGAGGGCTCACCCCGGGAGTGTGCCCCTTAGTGCTATCTCCAGTTTCAAGTGTCCCCGATGTCATTCATGATCATAACGATGTAGGGGCACAGCGGGCATTGGGAGTCTGGGCTTCTGACTCTCGCCTGCTGCTCTCTACAATGTTTTCTATGTGTATTATTAGCATATTTGTTAAAATCTCAGTGGGGAGAAGCCTGTTTGAGGGACCTTCTGTTTAATTCGCCTCTGGATCTCCTCACAGCTTTTGTCCAAAGAATGCTTGTCGTGTGCTTCCAGACAAAACAGTAAGCTTTGTGAGAGCAGGGTGTATTTCTTGCTTTATTTTCTCGTGTCTCCCTCCTCCCCCACCCCCCCATCGGAATGAATGTCAAGTTCCCATGGGTGTTCAGTAACTATTTATTGAATGGATGACTTTGTATTTTTTTGTTCTTTAAGGATGAGAGTTTTCATAATGTCCCTCAACCTCTTTGATAATATTTGTAGTGTAAAAGGTCTTTAATGATTTGGTGCTTGGGCATATAGGTATATGCCCATGTAAACTGAGAGGGTCAGTACGATCAGAAGCCAAAGTTAAAACATGAATAAAGGGCCATAAGAAAACAAATGGAGGGGCGCCTGGTGGCTCAGTTGGTTAAACGTCCGACTCTTGATTTTGGCTCAGGTCATGATCTCAGGGTCATGAGATTGAGCCTCGCATTGAGCTCTGTGCTCAGCGGATGTCTGCTCGAGATTCTCTCTCTCTCCCTCTGCCCCTCCCCTGCACGTGCACATGCAGTCTCTCTCTCTCTCAAATAAACAAATCTTTTTAAAAAAATAGGAAAGAAATGCCCATAGAAAGATTCAGGATGGGGAAAAGAAGAAATAAGTGTATAGAATATGAGAAAGCAAAGTCTAGGGTTTTTTTTTTCTATATAAACTTGCAATAGAATATGGAAGTATGCTTATTCTAGAACTAAGATTTGCATTCTTGAGAATTCTGTGTTTCATAGAAATATTCAAAATATAGCATGCCCTATATATTTGAAGTTAACTTTTGGTCTTATATTTTCCTGCATTTAGCATGGGAAATAAAGATGATTAAGAGTAAAGATGGTGATGTTTTTTGTTTGCTTAATTTTTATTATTATAGATGTGTGTGTTGAGGCTTATACCAGTTATTTGATCAGTTGAAAAGATTGAAAAAATCTTAAATTCACTAAGTTCGAAAGAAACCTCTGCACTAGAAGCAAGCAGGTAAGCATTTTTTTTTAACTAAGTAGCACATAAATTAGTACTTCACATCCAGTCTAATTAGGCGGGGACGGCTTAGCTAGAATTCATTTCTGAACAAGAAGAAAATCCAGGTTTGTGGCTAGAATGTAGCTCCAGGAGAGTGGAGAGCATGAAATGGCGAAATCTAGGGGCGCCTGGGTGGCTCACTGGGTTAAAGCCTCTGCCTTCGGCTCAGGTCATGATCCCAGGGTCCTGGGATCGAGCCCCACATCAGGCTCTCTGCTCAGCGGGTAGCCTGCTTCCTCCTCTCTCTGTGCCTGCCTCTCTGCCTACTTGTGATCTCTGTCTGTCAAATAAATAAATTAAAAAGAAAAAAGAAATGGTGAAATCTATAACACGTTCTTATAAACCCTTTGGTTATAGACCAAAGTTCCAACACATCATTATGCTTGCAGTGGAAAGTATATTTGGAATCACCTTCCCTGAGGACTAGCAAAGTCCTGTTGATCTTTAAGGCATACCTACCATTCATCTTGGTTTTTCTCCATCTCATTTTTTTTCCTAGACATGCCCAGAGTGTTACCATTGATGTATTTTGCACCAGCATTATATTTTTATGAAACAGTATAGGACACATCCAGTTGAAATTTACAAACAGGAAAGAAAAAGCTTATGAAATAAGAAAAAGATGATGGCTCTCTTTGCTATACTATGATTGTCTTATTCCCTTCTTGGTGTGAATTTTCAATCAGCCAGGGTAGATGAGTGACTCAGAAAATGAGTAGTTAGGTCCTGTCAGCACCATGAGATGCACAGTGGTGCAGTGGGAGTAGCCCGGGCTGGCCCTGCACATACCAGCTGGGCTGCCTGCGTCGAGGTCGCCTGGTGCCCTGCGTGCTCTGCTGTGTGAGGCTAACAGTCCCTCCCCCTGCAGGCTGTGTTAGGTTTCTAAATTTTAGGAATTAAGGTTTTAGATTTGGAAGAAACTTGAGAGACCATATGCTCCACATGTCTCATGATGGAGATTAAGAACAGACACATCCCAAAGGAAGCGATTCTCTGGTCCTAGGTCTCTGCCCCCTTTCACATCAAGGCATTCAACTAAGTGGTCAGCCCCCACTGTGCTTGTGTCTCTAGCCCATTGCACTCATGCTTCTGCCCCCGTTCGTCCACACTTAGCAGACAGTCAGTACGCGGCCATTCTGCAGCCCGTGTGTCTCCAGCAGCTCTGCTTCGTTGCGGCCCTTGGCAGCGCTTGCAGCTCCTCCAGCCATGTCCACGTTCAGCCCCTGGGGAGCTGGCCCTCTAGTGTTCTTCCCGTCTTTGCCGTTGCTGCTCAGATAGAAACACCTCAGTGAGCTCTGTGTCTACAATCCTGTCCCTTTGCAATGCTGTCCTTGATAAACAGACATTGTGCGCTTTCTTGCTCAGAATTACCTTGGAGGACTTTTTTCTCCAGAAGAGCAGCTCTGAGCTCTAGAGTCAGGAAAGCCTCAGCGCACGGCAAATCCATCATGCTCGCCAGGCCCAGAAACGCTGAGATAAGGATAAATAGGAAATGCACAAGGGATCAGTCAGTAGAGGTTGGGATTAGGCTTGCAGAGCGCTTGCCTTCCCCCCACACCAGTTCTGGTGCTCTGGGACGGGGCACACCGCGGCGGGTCTCCAGACATTTTGGGTTTCCTTATAGTGTGTTTCCTCACTACCTGACTTCCCATCCTTAGATGTGAGATGCCTCATAGAGCCCAGCATGGGCTTTGGGGCCTTTGTTGTATTTTTTTTTTCTTTCACTGTTTGGCTTCCTTTTGAATGGGGTTGACGCTTTTTAATGTGGGGGGCAAGAGGGAAGTGTATCCAGTCCACTTGATGGCAGATGCACTGTGAGTGATTTCTCACCAGCTCCCGGAGCACCGAGCTTGCTCTTTCTGCCATTGGGTAAATGTAAACTTGGAGTCCGCTGCTCTGAGCGATTTCCCAGGTTGCTGCTAGGCAGTCAGTTTTAGCTATTGAGGAGACAGCAGTAGTTGGTACTGGGGAGGGAGAATGAGGCAGGCGGAGAAGAAGAGGGGGATTCGGGTATGAACGGTAGGACAGGGCAAGAGAGAGGAGGGGGTTAGAGAATGGGAGAAGAAGGGAGAAGAAGGGCACGAATGGGAGAGCCCGAGGAACGTGGTGGAGACATGCAGTTGTACCCACACTAACCTAAAATAGCTCCATCCCTTTGCCTGGGCCCTGTGGCCCAGGCCAGGCTGCGTCGGTGGCTTCTGCGACCTCCCCGCTCCTCACCCCTCTCACCTGGGGCCTGCTGCACAGACAGTTTGTCCTGAAAATTGATGGCGTGCAGGTGCAGGTGCCTGAGCGCTGTAAGGCATGGGGGGCGGTGGGGATGGCAGGTTGTGGCTGGGAACACACTGTGAAAAAAGAGCACAGGGGGCGCCAAAGTCGGCATTGCTGACCAGGTGATGTGGTCGCTCAGAAATTAACTTTGGGAATTACTCTTCTTTAATTGTCTCTACTAGCCCTCTCTGGACTAGACAGATTTTGGAGAGAATTGCCACAGAATTTAACCAGTTACAGTTTCATGCTGTTCAGAGCAAAGGCATGCCTCTTCTGGACAAAGTAAGACCAGTAAGTGTTGGTTTCGATTTTCAATTTGCTGTTTGCGAATTTCCTGGATGATTTTGGTTTGACCTAGCATTGCCCCCTGATAATTGCTACTCTACAGGATTTTGAAGCTAGCTTTGAATTTTTTTTTTTCAGTGTTTCCTGCTTGGGACCCTGCTTCCATTATGTCACACTAGATAGATTTTGTGTAAAGACACAAGCGTAGTCTCCAAACTATGCAAGTAAAATTAATTCTGAATTTCATGTAACTTGACACATCATATGATGTAGTCAGAGTTCATTTATCCAAAGCCCTTGACTGGGTTTAAATGCACGTTTGTCAGATTTACTCCGTAGCTTAAGAGGCAAATAACTTTTTGTCGTTCAGTAATTGTCTAGACTTCACTTTGATGAAGCTGACTTACTTTCAAAGAAATCATAGGGAGGGGATGCCTCAGTGGCTCAGACAGTTAAGCCACTGCCTCTGGCTTAGGTCATGATCCCAGAGTCCTGGGATCGAGTCCCACCTTAGGCTCCTTGCTTGGCAGGAAGCCGGCTTCTCTTTCTGCCTGTGCCTCCTTGTGTGCTTGTGCTCTCTCTTGACAAATAAATAAATAAAAACCTTAAAAAAAAAAAAGAAAGAAAGCAATCATGTGGAGAAAAGATTCATTGTTATTCTCTAGGAAATGTTGGGATTTTAATCTTACAAATATTCTGGTAGAATTAGAGGCTCACTTTATATATATAACACATATGTATATAAATTATACACATATATTTGAGCTTTTAGAAACTGTTGTGCCTGGACCTTCTTTCCTGGTCTCTCTGTTCTTGCAGCGTATATCCGGCATTATGGCCATGCTGCAGCAGTCCCTGGGAGGCCTGCTCCTAGAAGGGCTTCAGACTTCCAAGGTGGACATCATACAGCACTGCCTCTGGACCTACGCTACAATTGACAAGACACGGGACGCAGAGGCGTTAGTCGGTCAAGTACTGGTGAAACCGTACATGGATGAGGTTTGTGCCCCCATGCACCTCATTCCGCAAACACAGAGCATCTACTCTGGCTTCATTTCTTGACTGGGTGCGAGAGAGCTCAGGGCTCTTCCTTGAAGATGCTCCTAGTTCCTGCTCTTCTGGTTATAAGAAAAGGTTGGTCCCGCTTGGTGCCCATCAGCATGGCAGGAATCAGGCATGCGCTCTGGTCTCTTCCAGTGATGCCATAGCTCAGGGATCATCTTAATTTAGTAGGGGTGAGGGACTTGCCTAGGAAGAAGGTATGGATTAGAACATTTTCAGGTCAATTTCCAGTTCCATAAGTTATACGTTAATGAAGTTGCCGAAAAGCGTGACCCCACCAAGGCGCCCATGCCCACTGGAGGAGCTGGAAGACAGCTCTGTGCGCAGGGAAAGTCCGTGAGGCAGGTGTCGCTTGCCTGGGTTTACAGGGAAGGGAATGAAGAGTGGGGACGAATCTCAATGGTGACATTTGTGTGACTCCAGAGCCTCTGCTTTTCTCTTGTCTATACTTTCTCCTTAACCAGGTTCAAAATCAAAATTGGTTTCTTTCCATTATTATGATGTCATCATCGGTCTAGAAATACCAATTCAGTTTAATTCAACACATTTTATACTGATGGCAATTAAAGTCATGTTCGGTTTTCCCTCCCTCTCTTATTTCATTTCCATGGCTTTCCAGTTCTGTTTCATGAATATCCATTACCTTCCACCATCTCCATCATCCTAGTCCAGACCTTTGTCGCCTTTAGTTCGAGGGTAGCGGGCTCTCCCCACCTGGTCTCCCAGCTCCACCTGTCCCTCTTCATTGCAGCCCTCACCTGTCCCACCTGCCCAGAGCTCTGCAGCCTTCCTGAGTCGCTCGTGGCTTCTCATCGCCCACAGAGAAGCATCCAGTCTTCCTGCACAACCTGTGACCCTTGGTGCTTGAGTCCTAGTGGTTCTCTGCTGTAGAACTTTCTACTGTGGAACTTTCTCCCATACCACTATGGTTCCTGGCCAGACAGGAGCACTTGACCTTCCCTAACACACCTGGTACAGAAGATCCCTGACTTCACATTGATTCAGTTTATGGTTTTTTGACTTTTTATAGTAGTGCAGAAGTGATATGCATTTAGTTTGGATCTTTTCCCAGCCTGGTGATCTACAGTAGGGTCCTCTTTTGTAATGCTGGGCAGGGGCAGCAGGCACAGCCCCCAGGCAAACCACGTGATCAGGAGGGTCAGCAACCAACACACTTGAACCGTCCTGTTCTGGCTTTCAGTGCAGTGTTCAGTAAGTTACATGAGATGCCAGACACTTTACTGTGAAATAGGCTTTGTGTTAGAGGATTTTGCCCAACTGTGCAATACTGTAAGTGTTCTCAACACATTTAAGGTTAGCGGGGCTAAGCTCTGATGTTCAGTCGCTTAGGTGTTTTCCATGCATTTTCAACTAAAGAGATTTCCAGCTGAACAATGGGTTTATTAGGAGCCAAGGCCGTCATAAGCCAAGGAACATCTGTCTGTACTGTGCGCCTCTGTGTTTTCCTTCATTGCTTCCTGTCTCATATCCCTTTGTCTTTCTGTTGATCTGTCACTCCACATGAAGCTCCAGTCAAATACAACTTCTTTTTTTTTTAGGTTATTTATTTATTTACTTATTAGAGAAAGAATAAGCATAGGGGGAGGCAAAGAGTGAAGCAGGCTCCCCACTGAGCAGGGAGTCCGATGTGGGACTCGATCCCAGGACCCTGAGATCATGACATAGCCAAAGGCAGAGGCTTAACCCACTAAGCCACCCAAGCGCCCCCAGGCTATGATTATTTCAAGAAAAAATCCTATTTGCGAATTCTTCATCTAGTGAAGATGAATTAAAATCAGAAAGTCAACTCTGCCACCTTTAAAAACCCAGGAACAGAAAAAAATTCCATGAGCAGGTATAACCCTATCCACAATAAATCACTTTCAATCCAGCCCTGAAAACTAATACAGAGTAGGAAGAAAGCATTACAGAAAAATTTTGTTTTCATTAATCAAGCTGGAAAATAACGCGCCTTACATGAATGCCCTTTAGAAAGACAGTTCTTATAGTTTTATGTTGATGGAAACTAACATTTCATTCGAAATGCATGTTAAAACCATGACTGTAGACTAAATACCACTTTCAGTCATCAGAAGATGAAAAATGGTCAAGAGTCACCCAAACTGAATCCTGGTTCCTCCTGGAAAATGTGTTCCTAAATATTTTCCCCCTGAACTACTGTGCTCTTTCTGTATCTTACACAGCAGACACTGTGATGCTCAAACACATCCAGAAGGCCTTTGAGGGCTGACAGACTGCTGGAACAATAAGGAATTCACCTGGGTTTCTGCCTTTATGCCAGGCCCAGAAAGTTCTGGGTAACCCAGGTGACGTGTCATGAGAATACAAGTGTACCTCACACCATACGTATCATCTCCTCAGGGTAGACACCAAAATCCATGTTCGTATATGAAAATCCGAGATGCGTACAGAAATCAAGAGTGATTCTGTCATCTTGAAAGAAAAACACACTGTTGCACTGCCACATGCCTTGTTTCTCCTCGAGTGACTGCAGGAAGTAGCGATTGCAGTCAGAAATCTCAGAAAGAAAAGTTAGAGTAAGGGCAACACCTGAAGTTTACTCCTGAAAATACTTGGAGAACGACTGTGACCAATAAACCAGGGCTTAGTTCATGAGACTATGTCAATGAGCTTATACCATCCCATGTCCTGGTCAAATCCTCATGTCTGGGAGATGGAGGGACGTCTTCATCTTCCAGAGATACTATTAGGGAAAAAGGTAGAGACAATACTTACAGGAGTCCCTACTTCAGCAGGAGAGCCAAAAACATCTTGCCCCTCCATAATCCCAAATGAAAATAAACATCTCGAGGTGCCTGGGTGGCTCAGTGGGTTAAGCTTCTGCCTCTGGCTCAGGTCATCTCAGGCTTTTGGGATCGAGCCCCACGTTGGGCTCTTTGCTCAGCGGGGAACCCACTTCCCTCCTTCTCTCTCTGCCTTCCTCTCTGCCTACTTGTGATCTCTGTCTGTCAAATAAATAAAATAAATAAAATCTTTAAAAAAGAAAAAAAGAAAAGAAACATCTCATTTTACTAGTGTGCAGCAGTGACTATGCAGGAGAAATTATTATTATTATTATATTATTAGATGATATATTATTATTACTATTATTATTATTCTTGTACTATATTGTTAACCTTTTGAATTCGGACACCTAAAATTTTTAATAAAATATGAAGGCCTTTCTTTTTTTAAGATTTTATTTATTTGAAAGACAAAGATCACAAGTAGGCAGAGAGGCAGGCAGAGAGAGGGGGAAGCAGGCTCCCCACTGAACAGAGAACCCAATGCGGGGCTTGATCCCAGGACCCTGGGATCATGACCTGGGCTGAAGGCAAGAGGCTTTAGCCCACTGAGCCACCCAGGTGCCCCATGAAGGCTCTTTTTAAAGAACAAAAACTTCAGACTATATCTTTCTCCTAGAAGTTCCCACTACAACTGGCTTCTGTCTTGGCCAACATTTAGCCATTCAGATAAAGTCCGTTTTTAGTGCTCCGTGTGTATGCATGTGTAAAACAAGAGGACAGTCATAAATCTTTAATATTGTGTATAATAACCATGAAATAAGGATTCTTGATACACAAGGTCTCGTTCTGGGGAAAACAGCTGGAGAACAGTATGCAGTTTTCAAATGACGGAGGGTAAATACGCATTCAGTTATGAGAAAGGGAAGGAGAACAAGATCAAATATTAATAAAAGGGAAAAAAGCTTTTTCTGCCACCTTTCCATGCCGCAGTAACAGTGTGAACAAATGTCCCACAGATGCCCCCAAGAACATTAACACTGCTGAAAGGGGAGGCGAAGGCCAGGTCCTTAGGAGGGCCTGCACCAAAGTCATCATCCCGTTTCCTCACTGTGATGACAAAGCATGAGTACATTGGCAAATTTGAAATTATTGATGACCACAGAGCTGGGAAAATTGCTGTGAACCTCACGGGCAAGTTAAACAAGTGTGGCATGACCAGCCCTAGACTTGTATAACTGAAAGATCTAGAAAAGTGGCAGAATATTTCCATCCCCTCAGTTTGGTTTCACTGCATGGAAAAATTCTTCTGGCATCATACACCATGAAGAACGAAGAATCCAGGCAGGAGGGAAAATCCTGGGATTCCTTTTTCCTAGAAATATTATATACATGACACGTGAAATGCCTCAATGGGAAAAAAAAAAAGGAAAATAAATTACAGTCAACTAATGTTTGACAAGGGTGCCAAACAATTCAATGGGGGTAAGAACAGTATTTTACTCCCAAGCAGCCACATGCAAATAATGAAACAGGAGTCCTGCCTCACACCATACAGAGAAAATAACCCAAAATGCATCAAAGACATAAATGTAAGCATTAAAATGATAAAGTTTGGGATGCCTGGGTAGCTCAGTTGGTTGGATGGCTGCCTTCCGCTCAGGTCATGATCCTGGAGTTCCCAGATCGAGTCCTGCATCAGGCTCCCAGATACACAGGGAGTCTGCTTCTCCCTCTGACCTTCTCCTCGCTCATACTCTCTCTCATTGTCTCTTTCTCAAATGAATAAATAAAATCTTTTAAAAAATAAAAATAAAATAAAATGATAAAGTTTTCAGAAGAAAACACAAAGGTAAATGTTAGTGGTCTTGAATCTAACAACGGCTCCTCAGCCATAACACCAAAGTACAAGCAACTTAAAAAAAAATAATAAACAAATAAATGGGACTCAACCAAAATGTCCCAGTTTTGTGCTTCCAAGGACCCCATTGACAAAGTCAAAAGACAAGCCACTAAATGGGAGAAAATATTTGCAGGTCATATATAAGGAACATGCATTCAGACTGTGTGAAGAATTCTTACAACTCAAATAAAAAGACAACCCAGTAAAGAAATGAGCAAAGAGGGGCGCCTGGGTGGCTCAGCGGGTTAAGCCGCTGCCTTCGGCTCAGGTCGTGAACTCGGAGTCCTGGGATCGAGCCCTGCATTGGGCTCTCTGCTCAGCAGGGAGCCTGCTTCTTCCTCTCTCTCTGCCTGCCTCTCTGCCTGCTTGTGATCTCTCTCAATAAATCTCTCTCAAATAAATAAATAAAATCTTTTAAAAAAATGAGCAAAGAACTTGAATACACATTTCTCCAATATTCAAATGTATACATTAATATATAAATGTATATATAAATATATTTTACATTATCATATATTTATATAAACATATATTTATGTAAATATATATTTACATTCTTAAATATGTATTTAAATATAAATAAAATATGAAATATATAATATATATTTAAAAATACATATAAGGTATATATAAAATATACAGGACAATAAGCACATGAAAATATGCTCAACATCACTAATCATTTGGGAAATGCAAATCAAAACCATGGTGAGATACCACCTCCCACCCACGCGGATGGCTACTATCAAAAAACCCAAAAGCAGGTGTTGACAGGATGTGAAGAGCTGGAACCTGTAAATTCCTGGTGGGCTTGGAAAATGGCGCAGCCACATTAGAAATGGTTTAGTAGCTCCTCAAAATGCTGAACACAGAGTTGCCATATGACACACCAATATCACTCCTGTGTATAGAGCCAAGAAAAAAACTATGCCCACACAAAAACTTGTGCATGAAGGTTTAGGGTTTATTCGTTATAGCAAAAAGGTGAGAACAACCCAGATGTTCATGAACTGATGAACAGATAAATAAAATGTAATCCATCCAGCCAGTGGAATATTATTCAGCCTTGAAAAGGAATAGAATTTTGATACGTGCAATGACACAGAGGAGCCTTGAAAACATTCTGCTGATTGAGAGAAGTCAGTCACAGAAGACCACGTATTGCATAATTTGATTTATCTGGAATTTTCCAGAATAGCTAAATCTACAGAGACCGAAAGTAGATTAGCGGTTGCCTAAGACTGGTGGTGATGGCTAAAGTTTTCTTTTGGGGATGATGAAAATGTGCAGGTAGTTCAGTATAGTATAGTTAACTATACTGAAAGCCATTAAATTGTCCACATTAGATGGTGAGTGGTATGGCCTGTGAATTATATCTCAATTAAGCTGTCATCAAAAAATGCAAAGAACTTCTATATTTATCAAGTAGAAAAAGAATGAACTTGATTAAAAAAATCAAAAATGGGGAAAATAAAAACAAAATAAGATGGGAGGAATAAAATCATGACTGTTTATCATTACTTTAAAGGTGTACAGATTGACTTCTTCTATTAAAGTGCCTATCGGGGGGTTACAGATCCACGCTGTTCAAGAAACATACTTAAAATGGCAAACGGGATTGAAAATGTATCAGGTGAGGAGATACCATGCAAAAGAGAAAGCCGGACTGGCAAAATTCATCACAGACAAGTTGGGTCTAAAGTTATAGGGACTAAGATGAAGAGGGACATTTTTAAAGGCAGAGATTGGAAAGAAGATGTTTAAGGTATAAGCAGGTATACATCTAACAACATAATACCTAAAGACGCTAAAAATGCAAGAACAAGGTAAAATTTTAGCTTTTCAAATGGGAGTATCTACTAGAAGGAGGGAAAAACAAGGACACACAGAAAATAGACATCCTGGGGGACCTGGGTGGCTCAGTGGGTTAAAGTCTCTGCCTTCGGCTCAGGTCATGATCCCAGGGTCCTGGGACCGAGCCCCACATTGGACTCTCTGCTCCGTGGGGAGCCTGCTTCCTCCTCTCTCTCACTCTCTGCCTGCCTCTCTGCCTACTTGTGATCTCTGTCTGTCAAATAAATAAATAAAATCTTAAAAAAAAAAAAGAAAGAAAGAAAATAGACATCCTTATTTCCCTCGGAAAACATTTCTTTCTTACACCTTAGAAAAGCCATATTTGTAAAGATTAATTGCATACTAGGCAACAAAGGAAACCTTTACAAGCCTTCCAAATTAAAGATATAAAGAACAGTTCTTTGATCACAATCCAGTAGAATCAGAATTAGATAACCTGGTAACAAAAAATTGAAACTACATACAAATTAAGAAATACAGTCTTCAATCAAAGAAGAAATCATAAGAGGACTAAAGAAAATCTTGAAAGCAATGGAAAGGAGACTATTTCATGCCAAAACTTACAGAAGACACCAGAAGTTATACTCTAGGGAGACTTTAGTGTCAAATGTCTTTAATTTCAAACATTTTTTTTGAATAAAAGAAACTACTCATTTAAATCCATCAGAATAGGGCAGCTCAATAAATCAAAAGAAAGGAAGTAATTATAATAAAGATAAATTTTTATACTAATAAAAAATACGAGGGGCAAATAAACTCAAAGTTGTTTCTATGAAAGACTAATGATATAACAATAAAAAAAACTTCTTTGACATATTAAGGATAAGAGAGGGGGAATATGGGGTGTGGGAGGAGGTGGGGAGAGAGGGAAGGGGATGGGGAAAGGGGGGTTTTAGGGAGGAGGGGACAGAGAGAGGGAGAGAGAGAATTGCAAAACAGATAAGGATTGGGAACAGAGATATAAAAGCAAATGCATAATACAAAAGAATCACTAAATTGCAAGACACTTTATACTAATCAATTTGATAACCTAGAAGAAACGATGATTTCCTAGGAAAACAAAATCATCCAAATGATTCAAGAATGGAAAATTCAGAAGATGAGTTCCAAGACCAGACAGGTTTGCAGCTGGATAACTTGTCATTTTACTGTTAAATGGCAACAGGCAATTAAACAATAATAAGCCAATTCACTTGATGAAGCTGAGCACAATTTTAATACCCAAACCTGAGAGGGGGGAGAGGGGAAGCTATTAACAAATCTGGCTTAGGACAGATTAGTTAACAGAAACTGAACTAATGTTAGCAAATAACAGAAGTCAGGCATCTATCAAAGGACTATATCCTGAGACCAACTTGGATTCATTCCAGGAAAATAAAGGGAGCTCAAGACCAGAAAATCAATAAGATATACCTCATCACTAAATTAACTGTGAAAAAACTCTTAAGACCATAGCAATAAATGCATTTGATAAAAAATAAAGGCACCTGATAAAAGGTGAGCAGCCATTCTTTATAAAAATGAAGATAAAAACAGAAGGACATTATGTAGGAGGGATTATTAATGGGGAAGCACTAGATCAAGAGGTAGATAAAATGAGTCCATATTTGTTAAACAGTGACAGAGCCCCATGCGTGCGTGGATAGAGGCGAATGAGCTCATGGATGAGCACCAGGATGTCAACAGGTATCATAGGGACAAAGGCAGCGGTGAGGAGAGGAGAGTCTTAACAACAGGGAATAAGGTAAAAGGAGGATTGCAGTTAAAAATTGTGCATGATACAAACACATGCAAATAAGACCGGATATTTTCCCGTGTATAGTTTTTAAAACACTGCACACATTACTGGAACTACCAACTCTTGCTTTTAGCTTCGCAGCCCTCGCGTGCTTTCCCAGTAACAGGAGGCAGGGGTAGATCCTCCGTTGGTGACATCCTATGTCATTGTACTCCTAAAGGGACAGGTGAGTCAGCGCAGGAGCTGCAGGTCGGAACTTAGGCATCGCTGCGCCCACCCAAGCTCCCTGCTCACCCAGCCCCCACTCTGAAGCAGCGGGCACTTGGAGCTGTTAAGAAGCAAGGATCTGAGCAGTTCCCTGGTTTCCCCTGGAGCCATCTGCATCCATTATGTTTCCCACAGCTCTCCCCGAGTGTTGGTGCTGGCTCCCCCCGAGTGTTCCCTTAGCTCCTAGCACACCCTTCTTATGAGAGCACCTAGTACTCCCCGTCACAGTGCTCTGTCGGTCACATACATCCATTGATCCACTTTGTGCTGGTTGAGGGCTGGAGCCCCCTCCTGTTAACTTCTCAAGTCCGTTTCTAATGCAGCAGCACCTGGCACTTAAGCACCCTGTCAGCACCTGCCAAATGAATGAAATGTACTCAAAACATAGTATGAAGTCTGCGTTCTGAAACTCCTTTTTGGAGCCGTTTGCTATCATTTTCCCAGGCAATTTAAAAAATTTCCAGCCTTGCTGCCAATAACCTGAAGGGGTAAAGGAATGCCAACGTGCCCCATGGGACATGTCACTCTGGATGGTCCTTTGCAGCAGGGACTTTGATAGTGCTCTTCCAAACCCAGCAGGATGGTGGAAGGGGTACATGGCTGAGTGCCTCCTGTGTCTGACCCTGTGTGACGCCACCCGGTGCCTGCAGCTGCCCTCTGGAAGGTGTTGCTTTAGCAGCAGAGCCGGAGGGCACCAAGTGTGTGTCTGTCTCCAAAGTCCTGGGCACCACATCACAATGCCTTCCTGAGAAGCAGAATCAAGGACAGTTGCTGATCTTCATCCCTTCCCACCAAAGGTATCTCATACACCATCTTTGGAAGTTGGAGCCAGGGGGCGCCTGGGTGGCTCAGTCGCTTAAGTGTCTGCCTTCAGCTCAGGTCATGATCCCAGGGTCCTGGGATCGAGTCCCACACATTTGCCTCCCTGCTCAGCCGGGAGCCTGCTTCTCCTTCTCCCTCTGCCATTCCCCCCACTTGTGCTTTCTGGCTCTCTGTGTGTCAAATAAATGAATAAAATCTTTTTAAAAAGTTTGGGCCATACTCTTTGGCCATTCTACTTTCCCTGGGGTAATCTGCCACCTCCCTGAATTTATCTGCATCTTTCCCAAAATCTACTTATCTTCCAGCCTTCTTGACCATAATGAGTCTATAAATTTTCAATAGACAGTGTGAACTTACACTTGCTAATATTTGCATAACATGCACCTCTTTCGATCTCAAAGAAAAGCTTCACACCGCAATGGTCTCTAATCTCCAATTAGGTTCTTTTCCGGGATCCCACTGGAATTCTACGCACCTGTCCCCTAAGATGCCATAAATTGTGGTCCAGTTTCCCAGCCAGCCAAGGAAAGCACATGGGAAATCTTCCTGAAGTATGAGTAAGAGCCAATGAAAGGGAACATATTTATCTGCCTCGAATGCTGGGACCTGAGGAAAGCAAGTTTCATTACAGACAAATCAGGAAGGAGGTGCAGATTGCTTTTTATGCCACTCTGGAGTGGAGGTCTGCCATTGATCATTAAGGCCATTTCCTGCAATGCACTCACCAAAGTGATACTCACTTCAGAGTGGACAAAACTTAGGAAATGGCCAAGGGGAGCTCTGCTTACACTTTACACTCTCAGCATTTATTTGTATAAATTTCTTTATAGGGCAGTATAGAGACATGAGGCCACATTGAAAAAGCAAAGCTTGTCATCCTATGGCCTTGGGTCAAGAATAGAGATAGTGCTGCTCATGTCAGTTTCAACCTCCAGTGGCCAAGGGTTTGATCTGATGCTCTTTCAAGTTTTCACCATAGCCTTTCTCAAGCTCAATGTCCAATAATCCCACAGGAGGAGATTTTAGGGCCCTCTCAAACTTCTGTTTTGATATCTCTCCCCAGCCTGCTTTCTCTGCAAAAATCACCACTTTGCCTGTGCACTTACCACCTCTTAGAGCCTTTGGAATCAGCCACGAATTGCAGTGCTGATTCCTTCCATGACCACATATTGTTTACAGAAAAACTCTTCTTTGTTATGCCTTGCCAGTCAGAGTGACGGTTTCATCTGCAACCTGGACCAGGTTCGGGAATGTTCTACACATAAATGTGAGCAAATGTCTTCTGTATTGAGAGACACGTACATTCTGTAAATGGGCTCTATTGAAAAACCAATACATAGGGTACACTTATGTCCTTACCCAGCTGGAAGGAGGCACTTCATTTCCATCTTTCAGAAAATTGGTGTAACACATTGATTTTCATAACAAAGAAAGCAGTTTTGTGTCCTCTACCAAAAGACTGTCATAGTAAGCAATAAATTGCCTCTTTAGAGTGAACAAATTAATAAGATATTTTCTAAATTTCAAAATAACAAAGACAGAACGATGTCTGTAATGCTAAGTGCATCCCCTTAGTTGCAGGACATTGTGTCATGGACCACCTGAGCAATGACACATGGCGGCCGGTAGTCTGATTTGTACATCAATTCACCTGGCAACCTGTTAAAAGAAAGTCTTGCACATGACAAGCTTTCAATAAGACACTGACAAGATGGCCAGGAAGCACCCTTAGCTGGCTTTTTCAGGTGTCCAGACATCTAGTCAACCTACCTCACCAACTCATCACCATGCTTACTGGAGTAAACCCAATCTCATCCTTCCCCCCTGGAGATGGGAGAAGAGCCACTCACACGTTTGTATGGAATTCTCATTCCCCCTCGCTCTGTCCCCACATGGCTCTGTCCGTGTAATAAATAAACAAATCTTTATGTCACCTGGTAGTTCCTGGGTCAAATTACACAACTCGGACAATTTTGGGTCACTACAGCCTTTTGTTTTTCTCTCCACCTTAAGCCTTCTGGGTGACCAACAGCTTTCTAAAACTCATGTTGCTGCCATATGCTGTTGTTCTGCTTCATCTTCCCAGTAAAGTTCAGTATTTTTCCCTAAAGTTTGGTTTATCAGTATCTCCAGCGTCTATCTCCAGCTCGGGTCACGATCCCAGGTCCTGGGATCAAGTCCCACTCTGGACTTCCTGCTCTGTGGGAAGCCTGCTTCTGCCTCTGCCTCCCATCTCTTATGAATAAATAAAGAAAATCTTTAAAAATTAAAAAAAAATTCTATCTCCCTACTTTTAAAGATTAATTCTAGGAATTATTGCTACAAATCCAAGTGTCCTATCTCTTTCTTAAAAAGTCTTCTCCAGGGCACCTGGGTGTCTCAGTTGATTAAATGTCTGACTCAAGATCTTGGCTCAAGTCATGATCTCAGGGTCATGGGATTGAGCCCTAGTGAGGCCTCTGCACTCAATGGGGAGTCTGCTTCTCTCCTTTTCCCTTTGCCCCACCCCCCTACTCACATGTGCACACACGTGTTGTCTCTCTCTCTCTCTCTCTCTCTCAATAAATAAATAAACGAATCTTTAAAAAGTCTTCTCCAAAGGGAGTTTGAGAAATAGTCCAGTAAGGGGCTGGAAGAAAATATTACAAGTTTTATTCATATTTCATGTCATCCATTTAACTGTTTAGCTTTTGCATGTCATTTATAATGTGAATAATAATTTAGTAGAGTAGTAGAGTCTATAATTTATCAAAAATTTGCTTAAATTGGTGGTATGTCCACAAATATTTTTGTATGTATGTATGTATGTATTTATTTTTGTGAAAGAGAGGTGCACAGTAATAAAAGGAGATCACTGCTCCAGGGACCCAGATATTTCCCCAAGTCCTGTTTCCTTCCATTCCCTCTGGGCTTCATTAGACCCCCTTAACACCAATCTTGTCCCTAAAACACGGCCTCTGCAGCACCAAGTTTGAATGCTTAACTCGGGCCATCACTGCAGGCTATACCGGGATGACCTTAGGGAAAAGGGTGGTGGGTCTCACAGGTTTGCTGTGTCACCCCCATGAACAGTCCTTTGTTCTGAATAGCTAGTGCAGCCCACATTTACAATCACAGGCTCTGGCACCAGAGTGGGCATAGATCCCAGCTGGCCCCTCAGTAGCAATATGGCTTTGGGAAAGTTGTGTCATTTCTGGCCCAGACTTAAGGCTCATCCATAACGTGGAGGATAAGACAATGTGACCCTCAGTGGGCTGTTAAAAGGATCACGAGATGGAGCACTCATGTGCTCCGAGGTACCCAGCACACAGTAGGCCCATAGTAGAACAAAAAGTTCTATTGATCTTATAGTATTACTCATACTAACAAAACTGATCATTTGAGATGATTTTCAAGCGAAGTGTCTTCGCCTGGATTTCTAAGATTAACCTGTTTCAAAATGAATTCTGCTCTACTATGAAAAACGAGCTGGGGAGCCTGGGTGGCTCAGTGGGTTAAGGCCTCTGCCTTCGGCTCAGGTCATGATCCCAGGGTCCTGGGATTGAGCCCCACGTGGGGCTCTCTGCTCAGCAGGGAGCGTGCTTCTCTCTCTCTCTCTCTCTCTCTCTGGCTGCCTCTCTGCCTACTTGTGATCTCTGTCAAATAAATAAGTAAAATATTAAAAAAAAAAAAGAAAAGAAAAGAAAAGAAAAACGAGCTAACCAGCAGGTTTCTTCTGCGTCTTTTCTGAACTTTTTAGGATCCTCTCTAGAGAAAGGTTCTAAAGGAAGGCAAAGTGCAGAAATACTCTTGCTTCAAAGGATGTGTAGGAAATGATTAATTTTGCCAAAAAACAGTGCCTTGAACATAAAAGATGTTTGACGAAGCTCACTGTAGACAGTGTATCCCTCCAGGATTCATAAGTTGAAAACTCAATGTCCAAAGGGACATAACTAGGAGATGGGGTCCTTGGGAGATGTTTAGGTCATGAGGGCGGAGTCCTCATGGGCAAGATTAGTGTCTCTATAAGAGAGACCCCACAGAGATCCCTCCCCTCCTCCACCTTGAAGGTTATAGGGAGAAGATGGTCATCTGTGACCCAGGAAGTGGGCACTTGAACAGACACGGAATCTTCCAGGATCTTGATCGTAGACTTCCCAGCTTCCAGAACTGAGAGAAATAAGTATGTCTTTAAAGCACCTAGTTTATGGTGCTCTTGTTACATCAGCCCAAACTAAGATAAAGTTTGTCTCTTATACTGAAAAATAACACAAATGTTAACAACAATTAAAAAAAGGAACATTGTGGCCAATGATATGTAATGAACATCATCTCTCCTCTACAGAGCCAAGAGCTTAATTAGTTTCAGGCAACTCAGTAGAGTATGATTAAACCAAAGAGCAGCACGATGTCTAAATGCTCAAGTCCTCTGCCTCCTACTTTTCTGCCAAAACAAAAGAAAAGCCCTAGGCTGGTTTTGGTTGCCACCAAGCACAAAACAGCCAAATTCCAAATTAGAAAGCTCTGGGGTTTAATTGTGGATGTATGGAATTACATAGAAGCTCTCTTTGATCATTCCAAAGGATGTTTCCCTCAAAGGTTACAAATACATCTCAGCCTACCAACCATCTCAGGCCTACCACAAAAATTATATATGTACACTTTTAGCATTTTAAGATGTGTCTAAATTTCAGTTTCGGATCCAGTTTTGACTATTGTTATGGGCTTAGTTGGATGCCCCCAGATTCCTACGTTGACGTCCTAACACCCAGCATCTCAGAATGTGGCAGTATTCAGAGACAGGATTTTTAAAGAGGTGATAAAGGGAAAACGAGCTCACTGGGGGTGGGCACCAAGCCAACAGGACTGGTGTGCTTACAGGAAGAGGAGATTAGGACACAGACAATACACACTGAAGGACAATTGTTTGAAGACAGAGTGGAGAACACAACTATCTGCAAGCCAAGGAGAGACGTTTGAAGAATCGAACCCTACTGCCACCTTGATATTGGACTTCCAGCGCCCAGAACCATGAGAAAATAAATTGTATGTTGCCTAAGCCACCCGGCTGTTGATATTTTGTTTACGACAGCCCATGACTCAGAAATTTGAGGACCTCCCCCACAGACTTTATCCTGAAGTTCTGTTTCAGCTTCAGGGGCTTGTGTAATACTACTGTATCAAGGAGGGAGGCTCCTGCCATTCCCTGCAATGGGTCATTGAGACACTACACAGCTGTCCCCAGGGCTGGCTACATAATTTGCAAGCCCCATGCAAAATGAAGATATAGGGCCCTTTGGGCAAAAGCAGGGAGGAAGTGTTTGTTAAAGGTACTAAAATAGAAAGCTCATTTCCTCCATGGTCTGTCTTCTGAAGGGGCATGGCTGCTGTTTTCTATTTGCATTTAATGTCATTCCAAGCAAATACAAATTTTAAAATGTGATTATGGGCATGATTTTTGCCATTCATCTTCGCAGGGTGCAAGGTCAGTGTTAAATAATTCACGCAGGGATTCCACAGCTGGGGCACACCCACGTGCCCTCTTCTTATCAGAACCATGGAAATCCTGCACAAGACCAGCTCTTCCATCTTTACCTCACCTGGGGACTCACACCTGTTCCACCGACCCTGCCGCCCTCGGCTTCCTGATGAGTAAGGAACTTGACAAGACCAGGAGCCAGGGGCTGCCTTTCTTTCCCTTCCCTCCTAAGTCACCACTTCCAAGGCTTGGATAACACAGGGAGCTGACATGAGTGAGAAAGGACAAGACAGGGTTCTGGGCTGCTCACAAGAGGCCACCGCCTCCTGGCGGTGCTCAGTCAAGCTCTGGTCTGTAGGGAAGGTGAGCTCCGGTTGACTCGGTCATAGACATCACGTGGTCAGTGAGTCTCATTGACCACCACTCACGATGTGTCCATTTCCATGCTGTGCTTACCGGGCAGGGCGAGCAGTACATGCAAATGAGGAGGCAAGGAACGGTGGATACCCACAGTGGGCTGTCCCCTCCGCTATGTACGTGCTCCACTGTCCCACCTGTTATGCCCCAATAATGGGTCCATGATTAAAAGAGAGAGACTGATACAAAGCGAAGGTCAAACAAGGCTTTATTTCCCATCAAGCATCAAGAATCAAACTGACCAGCCAGGGCCGCTTCTCTTACAGAGAAGTCGACCCCTCTCTCCTTTACGGACTAGCTTTTAAGGGCAAAGGCCATGCGGTTGGGCCTGGCCACACACAGGTAGCCAGTGAAATTGTAACACACAAAGAAAGCTGCACAGTGATGCTAGGTGACCAATTGAATTACAACTTACCTTTTAGTAGACATTTGACCTAGCCTATCACCTTGGTTAGGATCGGCGCCCAAAAGACTCACAAAGGGCGGGACCCATACTCCTTGGTAGCTAGGGAGACAGTATGCAACCCTCCACTGATCAGATGTCTTCACCTGGCCTGACCCACCCTTGTATTTGAGCTTTGTTACCTGAGGTTGATTTCCGGGACTTGTTTTTAAGTAAGTCCCCTGGGAGAAGGGGAGCAGGGACAGCTTAAGGGTTAAACAACAAGGTTATTGTGTAACTTCAATGGAAGCCTCTGGCTAAAATATAAAAATATAAAATAGGTCCTTACACCACCCACTTCGCTCAAAAAACACAAAGTCAAAAATAAAACTGAGTAATTCCTAGACAGTGAGAGAGGAGCACACTGACTTCACCTTAGAACCCTTCTGAGGGCGGTGCTTGGCGGGTGTAGGGGGGTGTGGGGGGGTGTGGATAATGGGACCTCTGAGGGTGTGGCCCAAAGGGCAGGGCCCTTTGAGAAGGGGCTTTCTGGGGGAGGGGCCCTTCTGGGAGCAAAGCCCTGGGTGGGGGCGTTCCCTCTGGGGGCAGGGCTGGGAGCAACCCCAGAAACCTGGCCCACAGAGAAGCTGGTCCTGTCTCTCCCTCTGTCCCCTTTCCCCAGGAACCCCTAGGCTTTGGAGACTAAAGTCAAAATTAAAGCCATATGTCTAAATGGTTCATACTGTGGTTGGGTAGTGTTTTTAACATATTAATTGACTGGTTTTTCTCAGTATTTGTCAAACCTTCCCCATCTCAAGGCTTTCTCTTAAGCAGCAGCGCAAGGCTGGCCCTTCAGTTGGGTCAAGCTGTTTGGTGATTCTCTGTAAAAACCCACCCTCTTGCGCTGCCCAGGAGGGCAATGCTGCGTCCTAGGATAAACATAAATATATATCAAATGTGTTTACAAATTATATTTATATGTATACATTCAATTCTATGTTTACATATATATGTATAAAATAAAAATAAAAATATTGTTTAAAATGCTATTTTGCGGGGAACCTGGGTGGCTCAGTCCTTAAGCGTCTTCCTTCCACTCAGGTTATGATCTTAGGGTCTCGGGACTGAGGCCCACATTGGGCTCCCTGCTCAGCAGGAAGCTTGCTTATCCCTCTCCCATTCCCCCTGCTTGCATTCCTGCTCTGTCTCTCTGTCAAATAAATAATTTTTTAAAAAGAAATACTTTATTAAAAAAAATAAGTAAAATGCTATTTTGCCCTCTATCCTGGTAAGATGGAACACATTCCTAACAAGAGATCTTCCTTGACTCCGTGATAAAAATTTAACATTGTCTTAATGAATCCTCACAACATCCGCCCCCCCAACCCTTCTTAGATGTTACAATTAAGGTTCAGTGAAGTCCAAACACTGGGCCTGAGGTAATATACCCGGTATGTGGCCTCTTGCCATAGTCTAGCAGCCCAAATTGGGGGCGAGGGTGTTTGAGTGTCATTGGCCAGGATGAAAAAGCTGAAAGATGAAAAGAAGGGTAGTCTTGCTTTTTGGCCCAAAAAAAGGGGATTTAGAAAGAAAGAGACCTGTCGCCCAAAGGAGGAGGCTCCCCACTGATCCCGGCTGGGCAGGAGTCAGAGCAGAAGGGAAACTCCCATCACCAAGGAGAATGGGCTTCTCCTTCATACAAAAGCATAGGATCCCTCTCACCTGATATGTTTCTGTCCCATAGTCATCCCCCTGTGCCTGTCCCATAATAGCATTCTCAGGAAATGGCTGAGAGATACATTCAACTTGCAGAATTATAGCAAATAAAGTAATCTTTGACCCATCCTAGGAGCTTCTGATTACTGGGAGGGGCCAAGCCATCCTAGGGCAAGTGCACTCATTTCAAGAACCAGTAAAATGACTCTAAGAGTATCATAAGGGCTAGTGATCATGACTGGTCCAGAAATATTTCTGGGAGTCCCTTTTAACATCCCTCCCATCATTTCTTCTCATCTTCAAGGGAATGGTACTTAGGTATTCTGAAAGAAATATGCATGACTAGTAAACTGTGTGTGACCCCTTCAGCCTAATTCATCCCTCACCAGCAATTAACACTGATGGTTTGAAGGATGGCTACTCCCCTGGCCGGGCAAGAGCTGAAGCAGAATGTATGGGGCGAGGTGGCTCTTCCCCCTGGATATAAATAATTAAACCCAGTAGCCACCCTTCCTGCCTGGCCACTGTCATTTAGGTATCCCTAAATGGGAATGAGATGGGGGCGGGGGTGGGGGAGGGAAGCAGGGGACGGTCAAAAAAACTACAGTAGCTGCCACTGAGAGTCCAACCTGGCATTAGACTGAGCTCAAGTCCTGATTCCATCATATATGAGCTGTATGAACTTGGAAAACTGAGTTCAACTCTCGAAGCATCTGCTTTGCCCCCCCCCTTGGAGTGAGAATAGTCAGTAGTATTGACTTCACAGGGCTTGTTAGGAGGATTAAATTAGATACTGTTTATTTAGCACAGTTCCTGGCCTATAGAAGGCACACATAAAAGTTGATTATCGTTTTTATGGACCTCCAACTTTAAGCCTTTTATAAAGAACCAAATGATAGCTCTGAAAAATACCAACTGCCTACAAGGTTGTAGGGAAAGTGGTATCTATGTTGACCTGATTAGAAAAAAGTGGAAAACCTCTTTTGTTTAAGCCTTGTTGAAATTTTTCTAAACTCTGTCTGCTCTTCTGCTTTAGTAATTAGAACAAACGTTGGAGACTCGTGGTTTTCTGATAATTGAGTTGCTCGTTGTAACGCAGGGCAATTCGACATTAGTGTTTATTTAAAAAATTACCGCAAATGAAGATAAATGGTGAGACGTGCACTAAATTTGATGAAAATCCTGACGTGAGTGTTTCTTCTTGGGATTCTCTCTCTCTCTCTTTTTTCTCCTATGATCTGAGAACGGATTACACTCTACTTGGGTGATGGCTCAGGTCAAATGTGTGGTTTTGCAGGTGCCTAGCCTTTCACAGACAATCTTGGAAGAACCATCATTGTCTCTGTAAGAGAACGGAGGGAAAGATGTGATTTTAACACTCAGCCTACAACAGTTCAACAATCTACTAATGTGAATTTAGAAACGCTGAGCAGGTCCCCCTTCTAGTAAGGAATATCTCTCCCGTTTTCTTATAATACCTGAGTTTCTACAACTGAGAAATCTACTCATTTGTGTAAAACAGCTTCCCAGGATTGTTTCTCCTTTAAACGCAAGTGAACTTTGGGGATGGCACTCAGATCCCTTTCTTTTACTGGACAACTGTGGAGCAGGGGTTGGGTGTTTTCAAGAGGGAAAATATCCACAAGGGGACAGAAAAAGGACATAAATGTACAAAATCCCATTTTCCAAGAATGTAAAAACTTCCAGGGGAGCCTGGGTAGCTCAATTGTTAAGTATCTGCCCTTCGGCTCAGGTCATGATCCCAGGGGCCTGAGAATCCAGCCCCGCGTCAGGCTCCCTTCTCAGCGGGAAAACCTGCTTCTCCCTCTCCCACTCCCCCTGCTTGTATTCCCTATCTCATTGTGTCTCTGTCAAATAAATAAATAAAATCTTAAAAAAAAAAAGCGAACTTCCAATATGTATTTTTTTCCTTTGCTCTAAATATCTCAATGTTCACTTGTTGAAAGCATTTGATTGAAGCCCTGGGAAGAAATGGTAGATTGAAGCACTCATCAGAGTTGTTTGTGCTGCTTTGCAGGGGTCTGGCTGCACTAAATTATTTCAAGAAGTATTAATTATCTAAGTCACTCAGAAGAAGCCATTTACCTATTTCATTTTCTGTGGTTCTTGATCCTTCCCCCAAATTCTCACAGGCCTCCGCAGCTGGCAGAGTCCGCTCCCATAACTATAATCCCTGTCCCATACTCTCACCTCCATCATACATCATACATACCTGATAAAACCCCACCTTGGTAAAAACCCAACCCTCTGTCCACCCTATGTCTTCCCCTGGCAGCTGAACGTGGTTGGAGAGAAAAGCAACGATGCTGGAGGCTTTCACATTAAATTCTCAGCCACAAATCCAAGTATGTTTCTCTGACCGACAGAATCTCCACTCTTCTCGTGAAATATTTTGACTATTTCACATCTTCTTTCCTCCAACCTTAAGCCAGGGCTTCTCAACACTGGCCACACTTTTGAATCGCCTGGAAGCCTTTAAAAAACAGGAGTGCCCACCTCCAGAGGATCTGATCTAATTGGTGTAGAACCAATTAGATTAATATCCAATTAGGGTCTGGATATACGTGTGCTTTTAAAATTCTCCCAGTGATTCTAATGTGCAGCCATTTTGTTCAGAGTGAGAACTGAACACCTTCCATCAGATAGAGCTGATGACCGACCATTCTGACGACTTCACTGAGAAAAGTAAATTGGGAGCACCTGGGTGGCTTCAGCTCTGGTCATGGTCTCAGGATCTCGGGCCCTTGCATTGGGCTCTCTGCTCAGCAGGGAACCTGCTTCTCCCTCTTCCTCTGCCTGCCTCTCTGCCTACTTGTGATCTCTTTCTCTCTGTGTCAAATAAATAAATGAATAAAATATTAAAAAAAAAGAAAGAAAAACAAATTGGGTGGGTGTCTAGGTGGCTAAGTGGTTAAGTGTGTGAATCTTGGCTCAGGTCATGAGCTCAGGGTTATGGAATCGAGCCCCACGTCAGGCTCCATGCTCAGCGGGGAATCTGCTTGAGATTCTCTCTCTCTCCTTCTGTCTCTTCCCCCTGCATGTGTGTGCTCCTGCTCTCTCTCTCTCTCTCAAATAAATCTTGAAAAGAAAATCAAATCGGTAAGGAAAGAAGACCCACAGAATCCCACTAAGTTTACCTGGGTGGAACCCTTACTCCAATCCCTTCTGAGTGAGGACAAGCCCCTCCACTTGGGGTTTCTTATCATTTCCCTGACCTCTGAGTATGAACGTGCTCCAGGACCCAACCACAGACTTCTCCTCTGTCTACACTGAGTCCTTGGTGACTGTCCCTCTTCTACCATCGATCTCCTGATGACTCCACATCTCCACCTCCAGTCCAGACCTGGATCTTGAAATTTCTTCCACTGCCTGCTTTCCAGATCTACCTAGATGAGTTAAACCCAACAGGTTCAAAACCAAGCTCTTATTCTTCTCGAGTTCTGCTGGTCTTGCAATAGCTCAAACAGGAAACTGTAGAGTCATTCTTGATTCATCTCTTTCTTTCACTGCCCATGTTTAATTCTATGGTAGAAGCTGTGGATTCTATCTTCAAAATATATTATAAATCTGACCAATTCTCCACACTTCAGTTACTCCCACTGTGGTCCAAAACACCGTCTTCTATAGCCTGAGTTATTGTAATAGTCTCCTATCTGGTCTTCTGGATTCCATCTTTGCTCTGTTCTAGTTTTTTTTTTTTTCCACTTAGCAGTTAAAGCAATCCGCTTAAGACAAAAGTCAGACCTTGTTATTTCTCTGCTCTAAGATCTCCAATGGCTCCCCACTTCACTCAATACAAAATTCAGTCTTACAAAATTTAACACTCAACTTCCTTCTCAACTCATCTCCTACCTCTTCACTCAGCTGTCTCTGCCTCCGCTCACCAGCGTCCTTAGTGTTTAACAGAGTACAGCAAGTGCGTGCCTCCCTTGGGGGGTTGCACTTGTTTCCTCTTCTTAAATGTACCCGACTTGTTCTCTGAATCCCCTCAAGGATCTGCCAATGTCTTCTTATCAGAGTAATCTCCCCTAACTGCACACACAGCCAGCACCAGCATCATCACAATCAACATAATTTCTGTCCCTCTCTACTTTTGACTTCTTATCAACAGCTGACATATTATATATTTATTTATTTACTGTCTGTTCTCTCTCTTCTATTTGAATGCATGTGCTATAAAAATGGTATTTGTGGGGTTTTTTTTCTGATTTATTCTGTGTTCAGAAGAGGATTTGATACATAATACTCAGTACATAATTGTTGAATGAATGAATGAATGAATGAATGGAAATATCAGGTTATCTCAATCATAAGAGAGATTTCTCTCAAGCATTTTCTATAGTATTCCCTTATTTCATTCTCTGCACCTCTGGGTTGATTAGTAGATAAAATCATCATGTAAAATCAGTTTGAGCAAGGTTGAATCCTTAAGCTTCTATGTCACCTAGGACTCCAAATGTCACGGTGTACCATGCACATTTGCCTCCAGCCTTCTCCCCCATATTTTGGTCATGGTTCAGCAGTTGTGGCATCGTTAAGCTTTCTTTTCCCCTCCTCTGTCTCAGTTCCAGGAGGTCATCCTTGGCTTTGGGCCCCCTCCTTGTGGGTGATGAAGGCAATGTAGGGAGAGGCAGCAGCTGCCCTGACTCACCCCTGCTTTCTCCATTCATACTGATCCAGTAACACATAGCCTGTGCAGTACAGGGCTGGCCAGGTCAGTCTCTGCCACCTTAGGACCTCATTTTTTTTTTAAGATTTTATTTATTTATTTGACAGAGAGAGATCACAGTAGGCATAGAGGCAGGCAGAGAGAGAGGAAGGGAAGCAGGCCCCCTGCTGAGCAGAGAGCCCAATGCGGGACTCGATCCCAGGACCCTGAGATCATGACCTGAGCCGAAGGCAGTGGCCCAACCCACTGAGCCACCCAGGCGTCCCAGGACCTCATTTTTGTTCCTTGCGGCAGCTTGGCCATTTGCAAAATCAGAAATTATAAAAGTACAAACAGGAAACAATATGCCATATTTTATGGATTTTAAGATGCCCCTCCCCTCCCATTTTCTTTCACATCTCCAGTGTCAGGAATTGTCTTATAGTTGGAGCTGAGCAGGTGGAAGTCCCTATAAAGTTACCACAGCTTGACCCTGTGCCATGTGGTTACTGCTCCTAGGGCACAACCAATCATCTACATCCGTTGGCATGCCAAGCCACAGGCCTTTTGAGGAAAGAAAATAAACTGGTTATTATATGAAAATCTCAGATAAGGAAAAAAAAAAAAAGAAAAGGAAAAGAAAAAGAGAAACCCCACCAGCATCCAACCAAGCAGAACGGAGGGGTGGCAATTTGGATGACCTCAGAATACTTTTATAAGAAGTGCAGCATGCAAAACAATATTGAGAAAGGAGAACAAAGCTGGAGGTATCAGTTTCTTGGATTTCAAGATATATTACAAAGCTATAGTAATCAAAACAGTAGGGTACTGGGAGAAAATATACGCATAAATCAATGGAAACAGGATAGAGAGCCCAGAAATAAATCCACAATTATATGGTCAATTAATCTTTGACAAAGGAGGCAAGAATATGCAACAGAAGAAAGTCTCCTCAAAAACAGTGTTGGGAAAACTGGAGAGCCATATGCAAAGGAATGAAACTAGACCACATTCTTTTACCATACACATAAAGAAACTCAAAACAGATCAAAGATCTAAATGTGAGATCTGAGGTGTGCCTGCCTGACTCAGCCTGTACAGCATGCAACTCTTATTCTTGAGGCTGTGAGTTTAGGTCCCACATTCAGTGTAAAGCTTACTTAAAAAAAAAAGTTAAATGAATAGATGAGAGACCTGAAACCATAAAAGTCCTAAAAGACAATAAGCAGTAATCACTTGGAGATTGGTTTTAGCAACATCATTTGTGGATATGTCTGCTTAGGCAAGGGAAACAAGAACAAAAATAAATTATTAAGACTACAACAAAATAAAAAGCTTTTGCACAGTAAGGGAAACCTGCAACAAAATCAAAAGGGAACCTACAGAATGGGAGAAGATAGTGGTGAATGATAAATATAATAAAGGATTAATAACCAAAATATGTAAATAACACACACACACACACACAAAACCCCCCAAAAACCCAAACCCCAACATATAATCCAATTGAAAAATGGGCAGAGGACTTAATAGACATTTTTCAAAAAAATACATACAGACATGCAATAGACATGTGAAAAGATGCTCAATATCACTCATCATCAGGAAAATAAAATCAAAACCATAGGGAGATCTATCACCTTATACTTGTCAGAATGGCTAGTATTAAAAAGAAGAAAGAACAAGTGTTGGCCAGGATGTGGAGAAAAAGGAACCTCTGTACATTTTTAGTGGGAATGTAAATTGGTGCAACAACTGTGGAAAACAGTATGGAGGTTCCTCAAAAAATTAAAAATAGATTAAAATTAAATAGATTAAAAATAGATTAAAATTAATCTATTAAAAAATTAAAAATCAGTAATTCTAGTACTTGATATTTACCCAAAGGAAATAAAAACACTTGATTCAAAAAGATATATGCCATCCTAGGTTTTCTGTAGCACTATTTATAGTAGCCAGGATATGGAAGCAGTCCAGGTGTTCATCAGTAGATGAATGGGTAAAGATATGGTGTATATAGATATATAATGGAATATTATCCAGCTATAAAAAAGAATTAGATCTTGCCATTTGTGACAACATGGCTGGATCTAGAGGGTATTAGGTTAAGAGAAATAAGTCAGACCGAGAAAGGCAAATACCATATGATTTCACTTCCTTTTTTTTTTCTTTTTAAGATTTTATTTATTTATTTGAAAGAGAAAGAAAGAGATCACAAGTAGGCAGAGAGACAGGCAGAGAGGCAGGTGAAGCAGGGTCCCCACCGAGCAGAAAGCCCGACTCGGGGCTCGATTCCAGGAACCTGGTATCATGACTTGAGCCAAAGGCAGAGGCTTTAACCCACTAAGCCCCCCAGGCGCCCCTGTAATATCACTTCTATATGGAATCTAAAAAAAGAAACAAGTGAACAGACCAAAAAAAAAAAAAAAACAAAACAAAACAAAAAAACAAACAAAAAAACAAAAAAACCAAAAAACAAAAAACCCAGAAATAGACTCTTAAATACAAAGAACAAACTGGTGGTTATGGGAGGGAAGGTGGATGGGGGATGGGTGAAATAGGTGAAGGGGATTAAGAGGTACAAATTTCCTGTTATAAAATAAAGAAAATAATTTCCTGTTCTCATCTGGAGATGAAAAGTACAGCATTGGGAATACAGTCAATGATATTATAATAAGTTTATATGGTGATGTGATGATAAACTTACTGTGGTGATCACTGAGTAATGTATACAATTGTCAAATTACTATGTTGTACACCTGGAACTAATTTAACATTGAATGTCAGCTATATGTCTAATAATAATTTTTTAAGTGCAGCACAACAGAAGCTCTGGGTGGCTCAGAGGAACATATTGTGAGAAAAATCTGGGCACTGAAATCTGTCAGTTAGAAAGTAAATAAGAGTAGTGAGATTCTTAATGTGAGGTTTGGAAAAACGTTAACCAACAATTTTAACTTTTATTTTTATGTATGGATTAAGGCCATACGTGATAAAAATCTGTTTAAATACTTACCAAAGAGCTTTTTGAATACATTTAAATTAAAGCATTAATGAAAAGGAAACATTGTATCATAGTTTGAATGGTAGCATTTTTTGTTTCTTATTAAACTATACCAGGAAAGGAGGCCAAGACTCAATGAAATATGGCTATTATCCCAAGTTTCACAAGAGCATGAACCTCTCTGGCTTAACAAAGCCTAAGGAATCTACTACAGAAATGGATTGTTCTTACTACCCTGGAGCCTTTTGTGCAGACTATGAACCAAAAGCTCAATATTAATCTTAAAATTAATTATATTACAAAGTTGTATTATTTGGAAGATGTGTTTAAATGACTCAAAGTTAAAAGATCTCAGTATAATGCTGGTTCTATAATTATCCTCCCAGACAACATTACTTGTAAAGCTTAATGATGTAGAACCATAATCATAGCATCGAGTAGGAGGTTGCCAAGCAGATGGGAAAGTTTTTTGGTTTTTGTTTTCCAGTTGTTTTCTTCCCTTTCCTCCCCTCCTTTCACAAGGAGAATCAGCCACATGTTTTTAAAGGCTGAAGTATTTTTACTGTTCTTGGTTGGAAACATTTGTTTAAACAAAGTAGCACTTGGTTGCTAAACCCTTGATTCTAAATGGACATAGCCATCTCATTTTTGTTGGGCCAGGGTTTGGATAACAATTTGATTTCCCAGTCTGTTTCTTTTGTGACCATATAATCCTCTCCCAGTGTTGCAGGCTCTGTGAGCTACAAGCACTTGAGAGCTCATAAGCACAAAGACTCTAAGGTTTCTTTGGGATTAGCACCATACAAATGCAGATTTGGGACAATGGAAGACTGTGTCCATCCTTGTAACTGTTACTGCTCTACTTCCTGCTTCCTCTGGGTAGCAAAGCAAGCCACTGTTTTAAAAATACACACTCACTTTAGCTGCTGACTTTTTCATTGGCTGCCTGGAGAAGAGAAGGAGTTCTTGCCTATGTATTTCAGTGTTTTGATCCCTTTCAATTATTTTTTAAAATATATATCATTAAATTTTACAGGAGTATTACAGAATTCCTAATTGCAGAATTTGAACTTGAGCTACGCAGTCTTACTTTTCGTCTTCAATCTATGTGTCATTGACCTTTTTAAGTCTGATTACCTGTATGAACTCTCTTCAGAATCTTTCCCTGGTTAACACAGTATAGAGAAGTGCTGGAAACCAGTTCTTTTCTGTGACACAATTCTTCCAACGGAGTTGAAATGCTTTGCAAACAATTTCACGTATATCAGCCAATTCATATACAAAGCAATGTCATGTGAATCCTTTCCTTTTTATATATCATCTTTCAGTGATGATCAGGAATTCATGCTGGTATAGAGACTCTGGTTTGGGAGGAGGAAACAGGGGCTTGCGAGGGGAGGGCGAGAGCAGAAGCTGCTCACCTGCTGTTAGAACTGACCATAGCTGGTGGTCCCAACATCTTCACCCTTTATGCATCTGCATCCTTTATGCATGAAATAGCAATATGCCTTTCCCTTTCGTGTAATCCTTATTTAGTTAATACCCAGTAGGTTTTGCAAGCCCTTCACATCTCTGTGGATTTATTTTATTTCAGAGTGCAAGTGACTTTATGGCCCAATTACCATCATTGTGACTTATTGCATTATTGTGGGAGGGAGAGAGGAGCAAGAAACGCCTGATCATGTGTAACATCATCAACGGAATGAGTGCCACGCACTCCTGGCCAAGGCAGAGGGATGGATAAAACCTTTCTGATCTATTGTTTATCAGAACACTGAAGCCTGGGTGATTGTGCCGTATTTTAACAGACAAGTGTGTCAAATGTATGGGTGAAGATGTTGCAATGGTGGTGTTAGAGTAATTAATATTTGGAAGGTAATGAATATTTTGAGTTTAAAGATGTCAAAGGTCAAAGACGGGAGGAATGACTAAGATCGGATGTTAACCCCCTCAAATTACAGGGGTATTGAAGCGAGACTGAGTCACCACCTGACCCCAGGAATGAACCGGCGAGGCGGGCTTCTTATTAGAGCAAGGCTCCCGGAAGCCAGATAGCCCCTGTGCTTGCAAGAGCTCAAAGTACAGCCAGCTGTGGAGCACAGAAGCAGCAGCAGCCGCAGCAACCGCGGGAATCATGACCCTCGGGCCCGGCGCCTACCTGGAATTTACGCAGCACCTGGTTAAGAACCACCGGGGCGGACAGCTCCCCGCCGCTGCCGGCGCCGACTCCCCTTGCCGCCGCCACTCTCCTAGCCCCGCTCGGCCGAGGGGCGTGGGGCGTGCCTCGCGCCGGCCCCGCCCCACCCTGCTCCCCATTGGCCGGCGGGCCGGAGGAGCGAGGAGGCGGGGTCGGTCTCTGGCGGCTCGCGCCCGGGAAGGTCGGCCAGGGAGCGCGGGGTGCCGCGGGAGGGCGCGCGGGGACGCAGCGGGCGCCGAGGAGACACAGCGGCTGCGGTAGTGGCTACAGGAGCGGCGGCGGTAGCGGCGGCGACTGGGCCCGGCCGCAGCCCCTGCCTCCCGCCCGCGCGCCCTGCGTCCCGCCGCGGCCTGCAGCCTGCGGCGCCCGAGCTCCGAGGGCGCTTCCTCGGGCGCTGGGCCCGAGGCAGCCAAGACGGCGGGCCGGCCGGGCGCGGGGAGGCGGGCGCTGTGCTGCGGACTGCGCTGGTGGGGGGCGGCGGGCCTTGGCGCGGGCCCGGGCCCGGCGCGTGCGGCTGGGAGGCGCTGTGGGGGGCGGGCGCGCGGGCGGCGGCCGGGGCCTTGGCCGAGGTCGGCGGGGGCGCGCGGAGGAGGGCGCCGGCGCTGTTCTAGGCGGTCGGCGCGCGCTACGAGAGCCTGCACATCTGGGACGACGTGTTTGGCGAGTCTGGCCCGGACAGCGGCGGGAACCCCTTCTACAGCACGTCCGCCGCCTCGCGCTCCTCCTCGGCCGCCTCCTCGGACGACGAACTCGAGCGCCCCGGTCCCCCGCCGCCTCCTGGCGCCCGCAGGAGTCCGACGAGGACGAGGCCAGCGCGGGTTAGAGTGCCACGCTGCGGGACCGCCCGCCCCCGCGCTTCGAGGACACTGGCGGTAAGGCGCGGCCCGCGGGGGCGGGGGCGGCCCGGGGAGGCGTGAGCTCAAGGCCGGGAGAACTCCAGACGCTCCGCGGGCCGGCTGCTCGAGTGAGGCTTTTCGCGTCAGCACACAGATGGGGCCGCGCGGCAGGGGGGATTTGAAGTGCCAGAATCAATCTGGTTGCGTGGTGGTGGTTGGTGGGGGCCGCTCCGACTTCCCCGCCGATGGAGAGGATGAGGCGGAGGCCCAGGCGGCACCCTGCCGCTGGCAAGGACCCAGGGGGGGCCTTCCCTCCCTTGCTGGGAGTGTCCAACCCAGTCACACCTGTGGGGTTGCTCATTAGGGGTGCGTTTGAGTTAGGTTCCTAAAGCCCGATGCAGCTTGTGTGTGTGTGTGTGTGTGTGTGTGTGTGTGTCTGTGTGTGTCTGTGTCTGTGTCTGTGTGTGTGTGTTGCGGGTGGGGGGTGCGTAAATCGTTTTGTGTGGATGGCCCCAGAGCAGCCTTACCGAGGTGCCAGGGGTGGGGCAGCCAGCCTTTGGAGGGAGGCCCAGTGCAAGCCGGGACGTCTTCACTGGCTCTTGTTTTCTCCAGTGAATCTGACCAACTTTGTCCATGCCTTTCAGGATCACTTGCTCAGAGCAGAGAAGAGTGAGAGGACAAGTTAGCAGCGTTAAGCTGTCTGCTCTCACTCCGGAAGGCATTTGTGTGTTCTGCTTACCGACACGGTCATGGTCAAGCCCCTGATATCTGGAGGTCGCAGGCCTGCTGGCAGTTGTGGCTGCTTGAAGTCCTCCTTTACTGCCTTCTTTTTGGGAAGGTAATTCTGAAACGTCTCTGCTTAGCCTGCAGAAGCTCTGCGGTCTCTGCCCTCTGGGAGAGGTGGAGACCAGCCAGCAGTCCCACCTGTCCCCTGATGCTCTCTGTTCCTTGCTCAACAGCCTACTGCGGCAGGCCCTTGTTTCTGCACACCATTTTCGTGTGTGGAAGAGTGTGCAACCAGTGTTGTGGAGGACCAGGGAGTGGCCATACTGGACCCAATGCCGCTCTCCCTGTGGCTCTCCATGATTGTTGTTCAACCATAGGAGGGCAGGCCAAAGGGAACCCTAGCTGGTGCCTGGGCTTGGATCTGGACCTTGTGCCACAGCCTGCTGGTAGGCTGATTGGGTTGGCTGTACTCTCTCAGCAGGGAGTGGTCTCCAGACCTCCCACAGCAGGCTGCAGTGTGGACACCCTGAGCTACAGCTTGGGCTCGTAGTGTCCGAGTCAACTGTGCCGTGTTTTGGAATGGGTGAATTTAACATATTCTCATTTAGGCTTCAGTTCAGAGTTTGGGAATTTTCAAAGTCACATCACCCTGCATAATCCTTTTAAACTCCATACATTTCCCAGAATGTCATAAGGGTTTCCAGCCCCAGATGGCTGTTTTCCATTCAATTAGCTCTTTAAGAATTGTACGTACCCAGAGCTCTGGTTTGGCAGACTTGATGCTGTGAGTGCTGTGATCCAGTTTTTGATCTTGGCACATGAGAGACATGTCCTCTTGTTTCCCTCCCTCTCCGGGGAAAATAGGGGAATCGTGTTAGCTTAAGCCTGGTTATGACTAAGAGCCATGAGTGTTGGTGTGAGAAGGATGAACGCACCTAAATACATTTTCAAGCAATATTATGTTTCTCAGTAACCTATACTTGGGAGAAATTCTGCATCAGAGCATTTTAATCTAGCCCCTGCGGCACTTAAATGGTCATGAAGTTCAGGATCATTTGTCATTTAGCATCAAGTTCAAATTCTGCTTCCTTTAGATGTGCACTGAGCTCACACCTGGACCCGAGAATCACAGGCAGACAGGCGCTTTGACCAAAGACATTTAGTGGTTATTGGATGGTATTTATACCCAATTTTGTTTTCCAGTTTTTTGTGGAAGCTTGCTTTTAAAATCCAGCCCTAATGAAGAATTTCCTTTTCTTCTTGAAACAGTCTTTCCCTGTGGGAAATTCAGGGTGGTGGCGGAAGGGTGAGGTGGATGGTTTATTAAGCATGAGTTCAGATGGCCTGGAACAATGGGATATGATTTATGGGGCCTGGAAATAGATGCCGGGCAGAGAAAACCCTTGTGCCCCACGGTGGGGGGAGAGAGATGGACGGGTTTGTTAAGAGTGAGAGCTGCACCCTGGCCACTCTGAGAGCAGAGAGGCTCAGGCTCTGAGGTTTATTAAAGTGTCAAATACAACCCCACTTTCAAGGAAGGCAGCTTGGGCCTGTCTTCCACCTTTGTTCCCTGGTTCACTGACAGACGTCAGCGGGCCAGTGGGGTAGGAAAGGGTGGCAAACAGGACGGTGGCATTTGGATCTATGATCAACCCTCGAATAGGAAAATCCGTAGCAGAAATGGCTGTTGGTGCTAGAAGCAGATGAGGAAAGCAAAGGACTTAGGGAACCGGTTTCCTGCCTGCCTTCTGCTGCAAAAGCGTGTGTGTGTGTGTGTGTGTGTGTGTAGATAAGTGAATGTGTATGTATGCAGAGGTGTCTTACGCATAAATATGTATTGCTTGTGCTGGCTTGGGCTGGTTGGGGATTTGGGTTTTGGTTTTAAATTAGAAATTACAGGTGCTGTCTGGGAGCCCCGCTGATGCCCTAGAGTCCCTGCGCCGGAGAGAGGCATCGGCACTGGGCACCCCTGAGCTTGGATCTGCATCTGGAGAGCACACAGTAGGGAGGCACCTGGTGCCCAGCCGAGGGGAGGAGGGCAGGGAGGCAGAGGTGTTTCTGTGGTTCAGGTTGAGACTAGTCCACCTACGGCTCTTCTAGTCTTCCAGTCTTCCCAGAATCTTCCTTCTGTTCTGTCCATGCATTTAGCTTCCTGGATCAGGTGCTCCAGAAGTGCAGCCATCAGATAGGAGTGGAGGTACCCTCTCCCTCTCCCCCTTCCCTCTCCTCCCTGGGTTCTGGTTGTGCGTGGGAGGGCCCCAGAGCCCCCCACCCCACCCCAGGGTGCTTCCACACCCCATCCCGCTTCCCGGCAGCCCCTCGGTTCCTCATACTCTAATGTGAAGGACCTTTGGGTGGGACCTGGGTCAGGAGGGGAGAGAGGCCTCTGAGAGGCACCCAGTCCTTTTCTGAGATGGTGAAGAGGACACTGATAAGTCAATGAGATTCTGGTGTTTCAAAGCCACCCAAAACTGTCTATGGCAAAGTGATTAAAAATTGAATTATTTTGGGGCTTCCTGGGTGCCTCAGTTGGTTAAGCATCTGCCTTCGGTTCAGGTCATGGTCTCAGGGTCCTGGGATCGAGCCCAAAATCGGGCTTCCTGCTCAGTGGGAGAGTCTGCTTGTCCCTCTGCTTATGTGCTCTGTCTCAACAAATCACAATTTTTTTTTAATTTTAAAGACTTTTATTTATTATTTTGGATGGAACTGGAATGGGAGGACACCTGTTTCCTTCCTTAGGAAACTGTTACAAAAAGAAGATCATGGATTGGGACAGAGGATGATTTTCTAGGAAGAAAAAAGGTAAATAATTGTAATGGTCTAAAAGTGGTGACAGTCTTGCTTGTAGATGTTCCTCCTGCATTTTGGGAAGTTGGAGAATCCGTAATACCTTCAATTAAAGTTTTCCTGAGAATCCCCAGCTGACTTTGGGGGTGGGGGGCATTGTCCTTTGTGAAGATTCTGAGCTTCTGTGAGTGAGCAGACCTCCACTCCAGAGTGACATAAAAAGCAATCTGCACCTCCTTCCTGATTTGTCTGTAATGAAACTTGCTTTCCTCAGGTCCCAGCATTCGAGGCAGATAAATATGTTCCCTTTCGTTGGCTCTTACTCATACTTCAGGAAGATTTCCCATGTGCTTTCCTTGGCTGGCTGGGAAACTGGACCACAATTTATGGCATCTTAGGGGACAGGTGCGTAGAATTCCAGTGGGATCCCGGAAAAGAACCTAATTGGAGATTAGAGACCATTGCGGTGTGAAGCTTTTCTTTGAGATCGAAAGAGGTGCATGTTATGCAAATATTAGCAAGTGTAAGTTCACACTGTCTATTGAAAATTTATAGACTCATTATGGTCAAGAAGGCTGGAAGATAAGTAGATTTTGGGAAAGATGCAGATAAATTCAGGGAGGTGGCAGATTACCCCAGGGAAAGTAGAATGGCCAAAGAGTATGGCCCAAACTTTTTAAAAAGATTTTATTCATTTATTTGACACACAGAGAGCCAGAAAGCACAAGTGGGGGGAATGGCAGAGGGAGAAGGAGAAGCAGGCTCCCCGCTGAGCAGGGAGGCAAATGTGTGGGACTCGATCCCAGGACCCTGGGATCATGACCTGAGCTGAAGGCAGACACTTAAGCGACTGAGCCACCCAGGCGCCCCCTGGCTCCAACTTCCAAAGATGGTGTATGAGATACCTTTGGTGGGAAGGGATGAAGATCAGCAACTGTCCTTGATTCTGCTTCTCAGGAAGGCATTGTGATGTGGTGCCCAGGACTTTGGAGACAGACACATGCTTGGTGCCCTCCGGCTCTGCTGCTAAAGCAACACCTTCCAGAGGGCAGCTGCAGGCACCGGGTGGCATCACACAGGGTCAGACACAGGAGGCACTCAGCCATGTACCCCTTCCACCATCCTGCTGGGGTTAAAAAAATTACCTATATATTAAAAAAATGAACCAAAATAGTGGGAATGAATGAAAAATAAAAGTTTTCCTATGAAGTAGTGGTGGTTCTCTTGTAGTCCTTTTTTTTTCTCTCTCTTTTTTTTTCTTTCTTGGTTTGTTTTCTGGGGAAGGGGCTGCCACGTGGGTTTTCAGTAAATGATGTTCCCTGACTTAAGTCCTCCTACCCCCCTCAAGGGTAGGGCTCTGAGGAAACTTTTTTTTTTTTTCAGGCTTTTGTTCTCTGGCAGTTTTTTGTTTGTTCACTTTTTTTTTTTTCTCACTTTGACCGCTTTTGATGGTTTTTGTAGTTTTAGAGGAAAACAAACCACACCCTGATCTCCCTCTCAGAGAGAAGCCTCAGTCTGGCTGCAGAGCCCAAATAAGTTCCCCCTTGGCCGCTGGCAGAGCAGGTTCCAAGTCGCTGTCCCTGGGGATGGAGGATCTTTTGCTTGTACCCAAAACCACGGCAGCAGCAGCTTTGGGCACCTCCAGACCGCTAGAGAGGTTCCAAGCCGCAATCGCACACTGAGATTTTCCCGCTGGCCCTGGCTGGGAGTGCCTGGTCTTTCTGGGTCTAAGAGCGCCCAGCTTGCACGCACCAATTTCAGGGGAGGCAGAGGTTCGCGCGCGGGTCTCAGGCTCTGAGAACAGGGCACAGGTCTGAGAGCAGCAGGCTGGGCCTTTGCGCACCTCTCTGGGGGGAGTTTGGTGCAGGCTCTGAAACAAGGGCGCGTATCAAAGGGCACCTGCTGGGCCTTTATACCTCTCTCAGGGGAGTATCTCAGGCTCTATAGCAGGACTCTCGCATTCTGCCCCCTGGCATGGCTCCCATCCCCTCACAGGAAATGGACCCCACGCAGAAGGACCCCATGCATTCTCTGCACGCTGGCAGCTTAGGGACCAAGAGCTGGTTTCTCCACTGCACTCTCTCTGCCTCAGCGCCATGGGAGGCTGTCCTGGGACCGGGGACTTAAGCCCCTGTCCCTAGCTGCCCTGATTCCCACAATTTCCCCCGAGATCCTTTGCTCTTTTGGAGTGCTTTCAACCAGTCTTTGAGTTAATGCTGGTCCCCAGATGCAGGGCACTCTCGCTTTTATTGGGGTATTACTTTCCAACTGGTCGCCTCTGGTAGCTTCCTCCCCCTTTTGTTTATCTTCTGATATCAGTTCCCAGTTCCCACTCCACTTTACCTGCCCACTGGCATCTTCTCCCCCTGTAAAGATCCAGATGTGTATAATTCTGTTCTCAGGCTGATTTCATGGGTGATTGGAGTTCATGGGTGATTGGTAGGTAATCAGCTCATTTTGGGGTATGAGTTGAAAAGATGCCTCCTCCTACTTCCGCGCCATTTTGTCCCCCCTCTTAACTTTTTTTTTTAATTTTATTTGACAGCACAAGTAGAGGGAGAGGATGAACAAGAAGCAGTATCTGCACTGAGCAGGGAGCCAGATGCAGGGCTGGATCCCAGGACCCTGGACAGATGCTGCACTGAGGGAGCCACCCAGGCACCCTTAGACCTAGGATGCAGGTAGGAGAAGCAAGCCAGGGGTTCCTTGCCCCAACACTAATGACCATGGCTCAGACAAATCCATCTTCCACTGCAGGCTTCCATATACTCTGCGAAGGAGACATTCCCCTTCCTGTCCCTGAATGCTCTGCCAGTTCAAGGCAGATCCATGTTTCTGACGGTTCCTCTTTGGTCATTCTGCCAGGGACAGCCAAGAGGGCTCCAAGCCTTGTGTGGACCCCAGGCCTGGGGGTCCCAGCCCTGAACTCTTTCCTCTGCCCTTGATGACCCCAGAATAGATCAATTCAGCGACTGTCAATCCATGCCAGGTCAGGGAACAAACACAGCAGTACAGAAGATCAACTCGCTTTGGCCCCAGGAGCCTGGATTCCCCAAGGAGGGCTTCACCTGGTCTCTGAAGGGGGTTCCGGGGGTTCCAAGATGGCCATGGGTGGAGCCCACCAGGTAGAGAGGCCCCTGGAGAGTGTCCACTGGGGCTGAGCAGACGGAAGATCCCCTCAGGCCTTCCCTAGAGGCTCCACTGTGCCCTGGGGAGAGACGAGGGCCGGCCACACCGCACCAGGGCCACAGCTTGGCCGCCCAGGAGTGGCAGCGGGCTTAGCCTGGAGCTCAAGCAGGGGCAGGGAGGCCGGGACTGGGCGGGGGATTGGGGTCCTGGAGTCAGCCGGGCAGAAGAGCGGCGGGAGCCGGCAGGGGGCACAGCCAGCCCCCTCACAGGACAGGACAGAACAGGAGGCTGGGCGAGGGCGCGCAGGCCTGCAGAGGCGTGCACCGCTGTTTGCCTCCCCCCACCCGCCGCAGCGCGCCCGCACCTGCCTGCCCCACCCACTGCCTTCTGTGGGCCCAGCGAACTCACTGCGCAAGTAGCACCTCCCGGGGAGGCAGGGGTTCTGGGCTGGCCGGGCAGGGCGCAGGGGATTGCATCGGAGCCCCGCTGATTCAGGTACTGAGGGGCTGGGGAGGGGTAGGGGCGCTAGGGAGAGAGGGAGGCTGGGGCCCTCCTGCCCGCTGCCACCTGCTGCTTCGTCCACGGGAGCGGGAGGGGGGCCTGGTGGACAGGTTCCTGGTGGCCTGGTGCTCCTACACCCCCCAGCCCTTGCCCCACAGCCCTCGCTCCACTTCTCGGTATCCAGGGAACCCGTGGGGCCCTACTGACATTAAGGGGCCCAGCACCACTGGGCTCGTCTGACCCCCGGAGAGACGCCTGTGCTGACAGGCTTCTTTTCCAGAACTTGATGGAAAATTTTGTCCCTCAGAATCGCCGGGCTCCCCAGCCCGAGAAGAGCTGGCTCTGCCCGTGTAGCCTGGGCCCCACTGGGCCCCCTCCACCTCAAGTGCCTTTTACCCAGGAGCCCCAGGATACCATTTCTTTCTGGCCCATGGACCCCTTCCCCCCACCCCCACCCCCACACCTCTACTTTGGGGCTGCGACCACCCTGGGATCACTTCCATCTCCGGCCCCCTACCCCACAGGTCCTTGTCCACCTCCAGGCCTGACCCCTGGCCCCTCTCACCTCTGGAGTCACTGAAACCCTTCCACTAGGGGGCCACTGGCATCTGTGATCCCAGACTCCCAGGACTCCCCTCCACCTTGGAGCTCCCTACCCTGTTTCCTCTAGGAACTGCTGTGCCTAGAGGGCAGAAACACTACATTCTCAAGCCAGCTGTATTTGGGCCAGGGATTCAGATATCCTCAGGGACCCTCATTTCTGGGGCACATACTCCTCTCTGTGCAGGAGAGACCAGAGAGAGCAGGCTTGGGGATCCTTCCCTCCAGCTGGATGGAGGGGCAGAAGCTGGGGTGTGTGTGTGGGGGTGCTCACAGGTGGCCTCCCTGGGTAAGGAGCTTCCAGGAGGAAACTTCAGGGCGAGGCCATGATGTGGAAGCCTCAGGAAGCACTGGCTGCACAGACTCCAGGCTCCTGGCTTGAGCAGTGTGCATTCAGTGGCCAGAGCCCTACAGGGCCAACCCCGTCCAAACCCACCTTCACCCCCCACCCCACCCTGGCTGGCTTTATTGTCTTGAATTTGCACAGCACCCTTTTCTCCAGTATGAAATTGAAAGCTTTGCTTTGAAAAGTTTTGTGTCCAGGAGGCTCCTGGGCATCCACTTACTTTATTTCCGGAGGCTAGTTGAGGAGGGTGGAGTCTTTGGGACCTTAACAGCAGGTCTCCTGATCCTTCCTGACTTCCTTTTTTTTTTTAGATTTATTTATTTGAGAGAGAGAGATAAAGAGCACACCACAGAACACATGCAGGCACAGGTGAATGGGCCAGGTGAATGGACCTGTGCCAAAACAAAGAGTCAGATGCTCAACCAGCTGCAACCACCACCTCCCGCCCCCCATTTATAGATGGGTTACATCTACACACTGTTAGGTGCTTTGCCTGGACCCAGCTAGTCTTACAGCAGTCTTAGGACACTGTCTCTTGCCCAGTGTCTCTGGTCAGTACCAACCCATGCCTCCAGTGTGGGAATGACTTCTTCCTGACTCCTTCTTAACTCCCTGTCCAGCCTGCATTGCCCACCCACCTCCAGGCTGTCCTAGTTGTATATATTGGATCCCTGTAGATTGTGGGCACCATTGGATCCTCACCTGTCGTGGCTGGTGCAACAAATCAACCAGGAACATGAGGGTAAGAGGATGAAGAAAAGAACTCGAGAAGCAAAGAGATGTGCAGGAGGAACACTGAGGAGGATGTCCAACAGTGCTAAGTTTATTCAAAGCATTGAAGCCATATATGTAGTGACATTACATCTGTGTCTAGTTAAGCAACCACGGTTCCTCATGACACCAAATGGCTGATGTCAGTACAAATACAGCAAACCTGAAAGTAATTTATGGGCTGTACTAAGGCAGCAAGGACCAGCAACCAAATTGTTAGCCCAACCGAATTGTTCTCATTTGTTTAGCAAGCGTGTGGGAAGTCATGTAGTCGAGCGTACAACACATAGCACAGACCCTTTCTCAGTGCTACTCAACTTTTCCCATCCTAAACCTTTTGTTAGGTTATTTGGACTTTAAAGGAGGCACAAGTCAGGGTCTGGTTTGGTTCTCGTCTCAAGCCTTATTGCGGCCTCCCACACTCACCGAAATGAGAACATGGCTCAGGGTTATGGAGTGAATATACCCTTTAGGAAACATTAAAGGATGTAGCATAACTGGTCCGGGGTCACCCAGCCTGTGAGAGGCATGGGTGAGATTCAGACTGCACTGGGTCCCACAGACATTTTCAGCTCACCTTAGTGTCCAACCTGGTCCCAGAAGGTTCCTGCTCAGGACTTTGCTTTGTGCTGAGCTGGGCTTGCTTCCTGCCTATGAAACCATTTTCACAGTGTGTCCCCAGCCCACCCTCTCACATTGAGCATCAGTGCTGCCTTGGCTGGCCTCTGTTGATCGTGCCGTTCCTCTCCATCCCTCTGTCACCCCTCGGGCCCACTGTCCTACTGCCCTCTGTCCAGTGGGCCAAGTTCTGAGTTTCATGCCTGCACTTCCTCTTAACTGTGCTCTGTTGAAATCCTCTCTAACAGGGAGGACCTGTTTATCAGAGCAGCTTGATTTGGAATCCGTCTCCCCTGGGGGTCAGAGCTTCTGACCATCATGTCCCCAGCCTCAGCACTTGGGATGCCTGCCCAGCCTATTCTGGGTGCTCGTGGAGCTCTGGGATCTTGGAGAAGATTTGCCATGAAAATAAGCATTTATACATAATACGGAAGAGAAGATTTGAGGAAAATGAGTGGGTGTCATCTGGTAATGTTTGTGTTAGGATGGTTCTGAAATTTCTGGGCCCTGAGTTACCAAGAATCCTAGGTTGCCCAGCTGGAAGGACCTCAGATAGATCAGCTGGGCTCCTCACCTCATTTGACAGATGGGAAGTTGAGGCCCAGAGCTTAGTGCCACAGAGTAGGAGTGAGGAGAGATGTTAGTGACAGGAAGAAACCATAGGGTAAGCACAAAGTGGCTGAGCCTGGGCTTTTTTTATGCAAATGAGTTGCTAAAACAGTGGGCCAGAGGCTGCTGACCCTATCTAGTGCCCAGCAAGAAGTAACACCAGCCCACATCTTCTGAGGTTTAACTCCTGCCAGGAATGATTCTCAATGTTTTATTTGTGGGCACCTGGGTGGCTCAGTTGTTCAGCTGAGGTTATTCTCCCAGGGTGCTGGGATCTAATCCTCACCAGGCTTCCTGCTCAGTGGGTAGCCTGATTCTCCCTTTCACACTCCTCGTGTGTGTGTTCCCTCTCACCCTGTCTCTCTCTCTCTGTCAAATAAATAATAAAATCTTAAAACAACAACAAAATCAAAATGCTTTATTTGCCTTAGGAGATAGGGTCTGTTATGGCTACCATTTTAATGCATGGAAATATGGGGCACAGGGGAGCTAAAGGAGTCCAAGGTCACACAGCTTGCAAGTGGAGGAGCCAAGATTTGAACCCTGGGCAGCCTGCCTCCAGAACCTGCATTATTTTTTCCCCTTGTGTATGTCATTTTAAAAAACCTTTCCTTGAATTCTTTTTTTTTTAATTTTTTTAAATTATTATTTTTTTTATTTGACAGATGGAGATCACAAGCTGACAGAGAGGCAGGCAGAGAGAGAGAGAGGGAATCAGGCTCCCGGCTGAGCAGAGAGCCCGATGTGGGGCTCAATTCCAGAACCCTGGGATCACGACCTGAGCCGAAGGCAGAGGCTTTAACCCACTGAGCCACCCAGGTGCCCCCGTTCCCTGAATTCTAACACAGATGTGTAAACATTGTTAAGCATGTAGTTTATTGATCATCACAAAGCTTAGGTTCTGAAGCATTGCAGCAAGCTGGGGTGGGCTTTGATGTCAGACCTGGTTGGAATCCAGTTTCTGGTGCTGCATGACCTTAGGTGACTTACTCAGCCTCAGTTTCTGCACTGAGTTTGGCAGCCTTGTGATGAGTAGAGCGTGTGACAGTGCCTAGCGTGTTTGGTGCCTGGCGAGTGTTTAATAATGGTTTTCTCTTCTTTTTTTTTTTTAATTTTTTATTTTTATAAACATATATTTTTATCCCCAGGGGTACAGGTCTGTGAATCACCAGGTTTACACACTTCACAGCACTCACCAAAGCACATACCCTCCCCAATGTCCATAATCCCACCCCCTTCTCCCAAACCCGCTCCCCCCAGCAACCCTCAGTTTGTTTTGTGAGATTAAGAGTCACTTATGGTTTGTTTCCCTCCCAATCCCATCTTGTTTCATTTATTCTTCTCGTACCCACTTAAGCCCCCATGTTACATCACCACTTCCTCATATCAGGGAGATCATATGATAGTTGTCTTTCTCTGCTTAACTTATTTCGCTAAGCATGATACGCTCTAGTTCCATCCATGTTGTCACAAATGGTAAGATTTCATTTCTTTTGATGGCTGCATAGTATTCCATTGTGTATATATACCACATCTTCTTGATCCATTCATCTGTTGATGGACATCTAGGTTCTTTCCATAGTTTGGCTATTGTGGACATTGCTGCTATAAACACTCAGGTGCACGTGCCCCTTTGGATCACTACCTTTGTATCTTTAGGGTAAATACCCAATAGTGCAATTGCTGGGTCATAGGGCAGTTCTATTTTCAACATTTTGAGGAACCTCCATGCTGTTTTCCAGAGTGGCTGCACCAGCTTGCATTCCCACCAACAGTGTAGGAGGGTTCCCCTTTCTCCGCATCCTCGCCAGCATCTTTCATTTCCTGACTTGTTGATTTTAGCCATTCTGACTGGTGTGAGGTGATATCTCATTGTGCTTTTGATTTGTATTTCCCTGATGCCGAGTGATATGGAGCACTTTTTCATGTGTCTGTTGGCCACCTGGATGTCTTCTTTGCAGAAATGTCTGTTCATGTCCTCTGCCCATTTCTTGATTGGATTATTTGTTCTTTGGGTGTTGAGTTTGCTAAGTTCTTTATAGATTCTGGACACTAGTCCTTTATCTGATATGTCGTTTGCAAATATCTTCTCCCATTCTGTCAGTTCTCTTTTGATTTTGTTAACTGTTTCCTTTGCTGTGCAAAAGCTTTTGATCTTGATGAAATCCCAGTAGTTCATTTTTGGCCTTGCTTCCCTTGCCTTTGGCATTGTTCCTAGGAAGATGTTGCTGCGGCTGAGGTCGAAGAGGTTGCTGCCTGTGTTCTCCTCAAGGATTTTGATGGATTCCTTTTGCACATTGAGGTCCTTCATCCATTTTGAGTCTGTTTTTGTGTGTGGTGTAAGGAAATGGTCCAATTTCATTTTTCTGCATGTGGCTGTCCAATTTTCCCAGCACCATTTATTGAAGAGGCTGTCTTTTTTCCATTGGACATTCTTTCCTGCTTTGTCGAAGATTAGTTGACCATAGAGTTGAGGGTCTATTTATGGGCTCTCTATTCTGTTCCATTGATCTATGTGTCTGTTTTTGTGCCAGTACCATGCTGTCTTGATGATGACAGCTTTGTAATAGAGCTTGAAGTCCGGAATTGTGATGCCACCAACATTGGCTTTCTTTTTCAATATCACTTTGGCTATTCGAGATCTTTTCTGGTTCCATATAAATTTTAGAATTATTTGTTCCATTTCTTTGAAAAAGATGGATGGTACTTTGATAGGAATTGCATTAAATGTGTAGATTGCTTTAGGTAGCATAGACATTTTCACAATATTTATGCTTCCAATCCAGGAGCATGGAACATTTTTCCATTTCTTTGTGTCTTCTTCAATTTCTTTCATGAGTACTTTATAGTTTTCTGAGTATAGATTCTGTGTCTCTTTGGTTAGGTTTATTCCTAGGTATCTTATGGTTTTGGGTGCAATTGTAAATGGGATTGACTCCTTAATTTCTCTTTCTTCTGTCTTGCTGTTGGTGTAGAGAAATGCAACTGATTTCTGTGCATTGATTTTATATCCTGACACTTTATTGAATTCCTGTATAAGTTCTAGCAGTTTTGGAGTGGAGTCTTTTGGGTTTTCCACATATAGTATCATGTCATCTGCGAGGAGTGATAGTTTGACTTCTTCTTTGCCAATTTGGATGCCTTTAATTTCCTTTTGTTGTCTGATTGCTGAGGCTAGGACCTCTAGTACTATGTTGAATAGCAATGGTGATAATGGACATCCCTGCCGTGTTCCAGACCTTAGCGGAAAAGCCTTCAGTTTTTCTCCATTGAGAATGATATTTGCGGTGGGTTTTTCATAGATGGCTTTGATGATATTGAGGTATGTGCCCTCTATCCCTACACTTTGAAGAGTTTTGATCAGGAAGGGATGCTGTACTTTGTCAAATGCTTTTTCAGCATCTATTGAGAGTATCATATGGTTCTTGTTCTTTCTTTTATTGATGTGTTGTATCACATTGACTGATTTGCGGATGTTGAACCAACCTTGCAGCCCTGGAATAAATCCCACTTGGTCGTGGTGAATAATCCTTTTAATGTACTGTTGAATCCTATTGGCTAGTATTTTGTTGAGTATTTTCGCATCTGTGTTCATCAAGGATATTGGTCTATAGCTCTCTTATTTGGTGGGATCCTTGTCTGGTTTTGGGATCAAGGTGATGCTGGCCTCATAAAATGAGTTTGGAAGTTTTCCTTCCATTTCTATTTTTTGGAACAGTTTCAGGAGAATGGGAATTAGTTCTTCTTTAAATGTTTGGTAGAATTCCCCCGGGAAGCTGGTTGGCCCTGGGCTTTTGTTTATTTGGAGATTTTTAATGACTGTTTCAATCTCCTTACTGGTTATGGGTCTGTTCAGGCTTTCTATTTCTTCCTGGTTCAGTTGTGGTAGTTTATATGTTTCTAGGAATGCATCCATTTCTTCCAGATTGTCAAATTTATTGGCGTAGAGTTGCTCATAGTATGTTCTTATAATAGTTTGCATTTCTTTGGTGTTAGTTGTGATCTCTCCTCTTTCATTCATGATTTTATTTATTTGGGTCCTTTCTCTTTTCTTTTTGATATGTCGGGCCAGGGGTTTATCAATTTTATTAATTCTTTCAAAGAACCAGCTCCTACTTTCATTGATTTGTTCTATTGTTTTTTTGGTTTCTATTTCATTGATTTCTGCTCTGATCTTTATGATTTCTCTTCTCCTGCTGGGCTTAGAGTTTCTTTCTTGTTCTTTCTCCAGCTCCTTTAGGTGTAGGGTTAGGTTGTGTACCTGAGACCTTTCTTGTTTCTTGAGAAAGGCTTGTACCGCTATATATTTTCCTCTCAGGACTGCCTTTGTTGTGTCCCACAGATTTTGAACCGTTGTATTTTCATTATCATTTGTTTCCATGATTTTTTTCAATTTTTCTTTAATTTCCTGGTTGACCCATTCATTCTTTAGAAGGATGCTTTTTAGTCTCCATGTATTTGGGTTCTTTCCAAACTTCCTTTTGTGGTTGAGTTCTAGCTTTAGAGCATTGTGGTCTGAAAATATGCAGGGAATGATCCCAATCTTTTGATACCGGTTGAGTCCTGATTTAGGACCGAGGATGTGATCTATTCTGGAGAATGTTCCATGTGCACTAGAGAAGAATGTGTATTCTGTTGCTTTGGGATGAAATGTTCTGAATATATCTGTGATGTCCATCTGGTCCAGTGTGTCATTTAAGACCTTGATTTACTTGCTGATCTTTTGCTTGGATGATCTGTCCATTTCAGTGAGGGGAGTGTTAAAGTCCCCTATTATTATTATATTATTGTTGATGTGTTTCTTTGATTTTATTATTAATTGGTTTATATAGTTGGCTGCTCCCATGTTGGGGGCATAGATATTTAAAATTGTTAAATCTTCTTGTTGGACACACCCTTTGAGTATGATATAGTGTCCTTCCTCATCTCTTATTATAGTCTTTGGCTTAAAATCTAATTGATCTGATATAAGGATTGCCACTCCTGCTTTCTTCTGATGTCCATTAGCATGGTAAATTCTTTTCCACCCCCTCACTTTAAATCTGGAGGTGTCTTCGGGCTTAAAATGAGTTTCTTGGAGGCAACATATAGATGGGTTTTGTTTTTTTATCCATTCTGATACCCTGTGTCTTTTGACAGGGGCATTTAGCCCATTAACATTCAGGGTAACGATTGAGAGATATGAATTTAGGGCCATTGTATTGCCTGTAAGGTGACTGTTACTGTATATGGTCTCTGTTCCTTTCTGATATACCACTTGTAGGCTCTCTCTTTGCTTAGAGGACCCCTTTCAAGATTTCCTGTAGAGCTGGTTGGTGTTTGCAAATTCTTTCAGTTTTAGTTTGTCCTGGAAGCTTTTAATCTCTCCTTCTATTTTCAATGATAGCCTAGCTGGATAAAGTATTCTGGGCTGCATGTTTTTCTCGTTTAGTGCTCTGAAAATATCATGCCAGCTCTTTCTGACCTGCCAGGTCTCTGTGGATAAGTCAGCTGCCAATCTAATATTTTTACCATTGTATGTTACAGACTTCTTTTCCCGGGCTGCTTTCAGGATTTTCTCTTTGTCACTGAGACTAGTAAATTATACTATTAGGTGACAGGGTGTGGGCCTATTCTTATTGAATTTGAGGGGCGTTCTCTGAACCTCCTGAATTTTGATGCTCATTCCCTTTGCCATATTGGGGAAATTCTCCCCAATAATTCTCTCCAGTATACCTTCTGCTCCCCTCTCTCTTTCTTCTTCTTCTGGAATCCCAATTATTCTAATGTTGTTTCGTCTTATGGTGTCATTTATCTCTCGAATTCTACCCTCGTGGTCCAGTAGCTGTTTGTCCCTCTTTTGCTCAGCTTCTTTATTCTCTGTCATTTGGTCTTCTATATCACTAATTCTTTCTTCTGCCTCATTTATCCTAGCAGTGAGAGCCTCCATTTTTGATTGCACCTCATTAATAGCTTTTTTGATTTCAACTTGGTTAGATTTTAGTTCTTTTATTTCTCCAGAGAGGGCTTTTATATCTCTCGAGAGGGTTTCTCTAATATCTTCCATGCCTTTTTCGAGCACGGCTAGAACCTTGAGAATTGTCATTCTGTATTACCAATGTCTGTATTGATTATGTCCCTAGCCTTCGGCACTGCCTCTTGTTCTTTTTTTTGTGTTGAATTTTTCCGTCTTGTCATTTTGTCCAGATAAGAGTATATGAAGGGGCAAGTAAAATACTAAAAGGGTGGCAACAACCCCAGGAAAATATGCTTTAACCAAATTAGAAGAGATCCAAAATCGTGAGGGGGGAGAAAGGGGATAAAAAGAGGTTCAAAAAGAAAGAAAGAAAAAAGAAGAAAAAAGAAGAAAAAGAGAAGAATTTAAAAAAAGAACACACCTAAGAAAAATATAAAAAAGAAAATATATATATATTAGATAAACTAGTAAAAAATCGTTAAAAAAGAAAAAGGTAACAGTTAAAAAAAATTTTACCCGAAGGCGAGAAAAAAAAAAACAAAAAATGAAAAAGAAAAAAATTAAATTAACTGCAAGACTAAAAAAAAAAAAATCACAGGGAAAAAGCCATGAGTTCCGTGCTAGGCTTTCTCCTCCTCTGGAATTCTGCTGCTCTCCTTGGTATTGAAACCGCACTCCTTGGTAGGTGAACTTGGTCTCGCCTGGATTTCTTGTTGATCTTCTGGGGGAGGGGCCTGTTGTAGTGATTCTCAAGTGTCTGCCCCAGGCGGAATTACACCGCCCTTATCCGGGGCTGGGGTGAGTAATCCGCTCGGGTTTGCTATCAGGAGCTTTTGTTCCCTGAGCGCTTTCCGTAGTGTTCCGGAGGACAGGAATACAAATGGCGGCCTCCTAGTCTCTGGCCCGGAGGAGCCGAGAGCCCAGGGCCGCACTCCTCAGTGCGCCCTCAGAGAACAGCACCCAGTCACTCCTGTCTGCCTGACCTCCGGCCGCGCTCCGAGCTCACTGAGCCTGCGACCGGTTCTAGGTCACCCCGAGCTGCGAGCTTACTGTTGGCTCTGTCTCTGTAGCCGGCTTTCCCGTTCCAATACCTGCAAGCTCTGCGACACTCAGACACCCCCGATCCTTCTGTGACCCTGCGGGCCCTGAGGCCACGCTGACCCCGTGTGGGCTTTGCCCCGGGTAGCCTCTGGAGCGATGTCCCTCAGTGGAACAGACTTTTAAAAGTCCTGATTTTAGGGGCGCCTGGGTGGCTCAGTGGGTTAAGCCTCTGCCTTCGGCTCAGGTCATGATCCCAGGGTTCTGGGATCGAGCCTCGCATCGGGCTCTCTGCTCAGCGGGAAGCCTGCTTCCTCCTCTCTCTCTGCCTGTCTCTCTGCCTGCTTGTGATCTCTCTCTGTCAAATAAATAAAATAAAACTTTAAAAAAAAAAAAAGTCCTGATTTTGTGCGCGGTTGCTCCGCCGCTTGCCAGGACCTGGCCCCTCCCCCCGGGGTCTATCTTCCCGTCGCTTTGGATTCACTTCTCCGCCGGTCCTACCTTTCGGAAAGTGGTTGTTTTTCTGTTTCCAGAATTGCTGTTCTTCTTCTCTTTGATCTGCCGATGGATTTTCAGGTGTTTGCAATCTTTAGATAAGCTATCTAGCTGATCTCCGGCTAGCTGAAATAGTCTCAGCCTGCTACTTCTCCGCCATCTTGACTCCTCCTCCCTCATGGGTAATTGTTAAGAGCAAGTAGGTTAAAAACAAGTCCCAGAAACCAGTCCCAGGTAACAAAGCCCGGTTTTCTCTTCTTAATAATGAAGATTCTAAGTTGTGCTGGTTTTGTTAAGTGGTCCGAATACCTTCCTCATCGGTCAGTTGCCTGTCAATCGCCTTGTCGGTACTTGTGATGAGTCACTTTGGTAAGTCACTATATATAGCTGAAACATTTGTGGGTAGTGGAGGGACACCCCCCTGCCCCCACTACCCCTGAATTGAAAGTCTGTAATTTAAAATGTTCCACCTGTGCCTATTTTTTTTTTAAACATAACCACTTTGGGACAGTGAAAGTTATATGTCTTCTCCTTAGGGTTGTGACGGAGCCTTTGGGGACCTGCAACAGCTTACTTCCAGTTTCTGTCTGGCATCTGATGGGCCAGAACTTATTTTAACAACATTCCATCACATTCTAGGCACCTGGAAAGAGGAATATGTTGAACTTCTAGGAAATTACTTTTTGGAACTGTTTTTATCCTGAGGAATAACCCATTTAAAAATCGAATGACCTTTATGGTTGACTTTTCCACTCTACATAATGCAAACTGAAAAACCCATTTTTTTCAGCTGCTTCTGCAAGCAGTGGGAAGAGCAAGCCTGTGGGAGTCCTCCCCAGGTTGACCCCAGCACAGAGCTGCATCATTCTACACACCCCCCATGACTTGTCTCCTTGTCTGTGAGGTGGTAATGATGGTGCAGGGAGCTCCGGGGGTTGTCGTGAAGGTTACAGAGATGGGGGTTGTAAACTTTGAACAGTGTGTCCCACATAAAATGCAGATCTGGTGATCAGAGGCAGCTGCTCACATTAATTGTTGATGCCAAAGCACTAGAGTTCCACAACAGCCTATGCCTTTCTTTCCTGGGTCCTTTTTGTCTCAGCCACCACCTTAGAGAAAGTGACTCAGCAAGGCTGGTGCTTGTGGAGCCCTCTACAAAGCCAGCTAATTCACATGGGCGATGCCCTGGAGATAAGGGGGTTTTCCTGGGTGGTAGGACCCCATTTCAGAGGCTTAACTAGCCGGTTTCTCCTAACTGGTCCTGTCCTCCAGGGTCAAGATGAAGGCCTGCCAGGAGACTGGTGGTCTCACCAGAGTTTTCCACTGAAAGCATGAAGGACCCCATGGGGCCTCGTGCAGAATGACATGGGTGTTGGAGGGAGATCAGGGGGAACATCGCCTGTACCATCATGGGCAGGTCACTATATCTGGCTCAAGCCAGCTTTCTTCCCATCTGGGAAATGGGAGAAGACCATGCTTTTTCACAGGAGGTATGAGGGTTTAGGGAGGTATTTGATGACTGTGTTGGGGCTGCATGAGTAGCAGAGTTGACAGAGGGGCCTTGGAGTCACAGACTTGGGTTCAAGCCCCTGCTGCTGCCACATAAAAGTAGATCGCTTGGGTAAGCCATGGACCTCAGTGTCCTCCTCTGTGCACTGGGGATAATACCTAGCATGTAGGTCTGTGAGGGGTACCAAATAGAAGGCCATATTAGGAGCTTAGAGCAGAGCCTGGTACTCACTAGATTGTAGTTTTATGGTGATACTCTGGCATCACTGGTGTTTCAGACCTGGTCCTACCCTCTGGAAGCTTTGGCTGTGTGACAGATGGCTTATGAGGCCTTGGCTTACAGAAGCGGTGTCTGTCTTTTCTTAAGATTAAGGGTACAGAGGGGTGCCTGGTGGCTCAGTCGTTGAAGCATCCAACTCTTGGTTTCAGCTAAGGTCATGATCTCAGGGTGGTGGGATTGAGCCCTGAGGTGTGCTCTGCTCTCAGTGTAGAATCTGCTGGAGGTTCTATATCCCTGTATTTGTGTGTGTGTGCTCTCTCTGTATCTCTGTCTCTGTCTCTCTCTCTCTCTAAAATAAATGAATCTGTAAAAATAAATAAATACATACATGCATAAGTTAATTAATTATGGGTACAGAAATCAGTGATGGAGCTGGGCTGATGGGACGCTTGGCAGCAAAGACAGGTGCACCCTGCTTGAAGGCTCAGGGGTAGCTGCGGTGTCGCCAGTGGTGATGGGGGTGTGAGGAAATTGCTTCGTGCAGCATCCAGAGAGGAACTTAGATGGGGAGGGTTCCAGGGAGTAAATGCCCATGGGTTGGAAGCATCTTCAGGCAGATGAATGTCAGAGTGTCCTCATGGATGGGGAGCACTCTTTCTCCCTGAAGCTGCCCACGAGTGGAGGTGTGCCTGCTGGGGACATAACTAAATCATTGGGGTTTAGCCTCCTAAGCTGTTAATTTATGAAGATGTAGCCAAGACCTTGTTTCACTGCATTTTAAAGAGAAGTAAATTAAACTGTTGTTTGGGATGGTGTTGTCTTCCAAAGGCTCATTCAGAGTCAGTGGCAGAGCTGCTGTGGGCTTTCCAACTTGTCTTGAAAGCCTGGTCCAGGAAGGGTGAGGGATATTCCCATCTCTTGGGGTCTCTTGCCCTCTCTGCTTGTGGTAGAATATGGTTTTGTGACTGGTAAATAAACAGGCATCTTGTGCAGATCCTTCCGCTCTTCATGTGGCTGCAGTAGAGGAAATTCCCATTCACTGGGCACAGACTGTGGCTGGACGGGTGGTGTGGCGGGGCTCTCACTGAGCATTCTCCTTTCACGTAATCCCCGACCAGACATGAGTTTTGTGGTGTTGCCACTTTTCTGCTGGCCAGGAGGGAAGTTGAGGCCCAGGAAAGTTACACTTTCTCTCTGTGGTAAGCAGCAGAGCCATGTCAGCCGGTCCAGGCCCTGGCTTTCAGGTCTGTTTGCTGTGAGCATTTCCTCTGGTGTTTCCAGCTTTTGGCCTGTTTGACCTATCAAACTATTGATGGTGTATTGATAATTCTAATACTCTCGACATTGTGAGAGATTGGCTCTTCACTTTGTGCTAGAAATGTTTCTTGCTGTATTTTTCTTTTAATTAAAAAAAAAAAAGGTCAAAGTCCCATGTTTCTGCCCATTTGAATCTCCCTGAGTCTCCCTGTTGTGAAGTGGTTGGGTTTGGGGATTTCTAGGGCAGGGGCCCTGACATAGTTGTTGGTGGCTTTGCCTGGAGAAGCCCATGGCTCAGGACTTAGAGTGGGGACTGGAGCAGTGTGAACTGTGGCCTGAAAATGTGTTCATTTGTGCTGAGGTGGTGCCCAGATTCTTTTGGAGGATGAACTGAGGTTTTGATCAGTAGGTTAGAGAAACACTTGATGGAATAACACTGATAATTTTGTTTTTGTATTCAATCCTAATTTTGTGTTTTTGTTTTGGGGTAGTGCAGTGTGCTCTATGTTCTAAGAAAAAATTGGCAATCAATTCATACAGTATCATGATTTAATAATCCTTCCTCACTCACCGGGTCATATTTCAGGTTTTTATATGTAGTTTTTATATCTGTAGTTCTGTTTCTGAATTCTGCATTTTGATTCCTTCCTTCATTTTTAAATTTCTTATTTTAAAGATTTTATTTATTTGAGAGAGAGAGAAAGAGAGAGAATGAGCTAGGATCAGGGGCAGAGGGAGAAGGAAAGGGAGACTCCTCACTGAGCAGGGAGCCTGATGTGGGTCTCAGATCCCAGGTCTCTGAGATCAGGACCTGACCCAAAGGCAGATGCTTAACAGTCTGAGCTACCCAGGTGCCCCCACATTCCTTCATATTTTTATTTTTACTCCAGTGCTGCACTGTTTGGCTGGTTGCTTCAGTTTCTGGGAGGGAGGGAGATGACCCCCTCCCCTGTTCTTCTAACAAGTTTGCTTTTGCTGCGTTGACTGGAGAAGGGCCAGGCTTCCTGAAGATGAGTAGGATGATTCAGTGACACCCAAAAGGCAGTGGCTATCATTGTTCCCACTGTGCTTCAACAACTTCACCCACTGACTCTGATGATGGCAGCCACCAGCAAATCTTCTGCAGAGGACTGCTGCATTGGGATGCTTTTCTTGTGGTGCTGGACTTCATTCCCCCTGGCAGCCAGTACAGCTAGGATTAGAACCTAGGAAAAGTCCCATTAGAACCCAAGAAAGTGGGGTGCCTGGGTGGCTTAATCGATTGTTTGCCTTTGGCTCAGTTCATGGTCTTAGGGTCCTGAGAGATCAAACCCTGCACTAGTGTCCATGCTGGCTGTGGAGCCTACTTAAAATCAAACAAACAGAAATCAGCCCAAGAAAGTACCATCCTTTGTGTTGTTCTATACTGTGGATCAGATTTTATTTTTCTTTTCTTTTTTTCTTTCTTCTTTCTTTTTAAAGATTATTTATTTGTCAGTGAGAGAGCACAAGCAGGGGGAGCAACAGGCAGAGGGAGAGGCAGGCTCCTGGTTGGGTAAGGAGTCTGATGCCGGACTTGATCCCAGGACCCTGTGATCATGACCTGAGTCATGTTAGGCTGCTGCCTAACAGACTGAGCCAACCAGGCATCCCCCAGGATCAGACTTCAATAACCCTACCAGATTTCTTTAGTTTTGACATTTTAAAGGACAATGAAAGCTAGCTAAACCTATACCAGGATTCTCCATCTGCTGGGTCTGTGCTGTCCGGGCCTATGTGCCTCCTGTTCTTCTAACCCCATCATTTCCACCCATGTTTTAGCCAGAGAACTGTAGGCAGGTGTGTGTGTGTCACTGAAAGCTTTGACTCATCATTCATATCTTTATTGTAAGCTTATAATCTTTATTTTTCCTTTTTTGGGGTAAGATTTTATTGATTTGTTTGTTTATGAGAATGAATGGGGAGCAGAGGCAGAGGGATAAGCAGACTCCCTGCTGAGCAGGAAGCCTGACATAGGGCAAGATCCCAGGATTATGACCTGAGCCCAATGCAGATGCTTAACCGACTGAGCCACCCAGGCGCCTCTTTACTTTTCCTTTATTGATTATCTGCCTTTCTGAGGCAGTGTTCTACCTGGGTTTTCATAACTCCACACTAAGGTATTCTTCCACTAGTGTGGCCTGTTTTGAGGTAATTCCTATACATTCTGGCTATGCTGCTAAATGATGCTATGATCTTGGACTCTTTTTTTTTTTTCTTTTAACCTCTCTGAGCCTTGGTTTCCTCTGTGCTAATGGGGATAATATACCCTCTTTTGCATATGTGTGGAGGGCCATGGCTGACTTGGATGCAGTTGGGGTCATCTCACGGCACATGGAATACACAATTTATCTTTCTTCCTGTCTTGATAACGACATCTTGGTTTTCATGCTGTCTTAGAACAAGTAGAACTTGACTTACATGTAAGTTGTGAATTCACGTACTTTTGACAGAGGTGTTATTTTAGTTTAGTTTAGTTTAGTTTAGTTTAGTTTTAAGCAGGCTCCACACCCAGTGCAGAGCCCAGTGTGAAACTCAAACTCACCACCGTGAGATCAAGACCCAAGGTGAGATCAAGAGTTGGCTGCTCAACCAGCCTAGTCACCCAGGCATCCCTTCTGTTTATCATTTTTCAAAAAATGTGACAAGTAACACTTTCTCTGCCTGGACCTGTCCTCACATCTGCTATGCTGGCCTGGGGGTCAGACGTGTAACTGGTGTGGTGCTGGTGATGATGAACAAGACAATTGTTAAGTCTTTTTACCCTAACTGCTGTTGTCCTATTTCCCTTTTTTTTTTAAAGATTTTATTTTATATCGTGGTGATACATGCTAAAACTGTTGCTTCTGGTCCTGCATTAAAATTTGAATATGTAGGGCATTTTTCAAGGATTCATCCCTGGAGATACAGTATTTGTTTTTCTCTGTCTGACTTATTTTGCTTAGCACAATACCCTCTAGGTACATCCATACTGTTGTAAATATCAGGATCTTGTCCTTTTTGATGGCTGAGTAATATACCATTGTGTGTATGTACCACTTTGTCTTCTGTTGCCAGACACTTGGGCTGCTTCCATATCTCGGCTATGGAAAAAAAAATACTACAGTAGGCTTAGGGGTGCCTCTGTGCTTTCAGAATGTTGAGTCTGATGTGTCAACTGCCACAACAGTTGTGGCAACTCAGGAAGGGAGCCAGGTCCAGGAGGTAAGAGGAGGAGTGCAGCTTAGGCAATCTGAGTTGAGGTGTCTGTGGGACCTGCAGGTGTAGGTTCTGGTTGGACAGTCAAAATGTAGGGATGGGTGCTTGGGGGAAGAGAGATGCAATCATGCTGTTGCCAAGGGATATATTCCTTGTAGACAGAGTGACAGTTAAGGATTTAGGGTAATTCCTTCTTTTCTTGGGCAGATAAAGGGGAAGAATAAAGGAGTAGTGGATGGAAGGGGAAGGACGTGGCTTTGATACCAAGAAGGCATTTTTGCACAGATGTCTAGAGAAGAGAGATTTCAAGGAATTAAATGTCAGCAATGTTCGATGATGTGAAAAGTTGCAAAGCAGCTTGATTAGGGGGTGGGGGTAGATCGAGGAGGTTGTCACTGAGTACTGAAAGAAAATGGGAGGTGAGTAGTGGAGTCCTAAGCCAGACAGAGAGATAGAGTGACTGGGCATGAGACCATGGAGGCCACACACAAGAATAGCCTTTTAGAAAGTTTGATGGTAAAGACAGACGATCATAACTCCAGACATAGCTTGGACAAGGGTGGGTTTTACAGGCTGTGTTTACCTATTTGCAGGTTGACTGAAGGGAGATGACAGATGGTGCATGGTGCTGGGTGTTGTGGGTTGAGATGGGATCAGGTATACAGAAAAACACACAGAGAGGAGTGTATGGATGCCCTGACTGCTTCTGTAGAATGCGAGGCCACCATTAGGCATGGAGGGAATGGAACGTGGATCAAGGAGATGTGAAGTCTCAGATACAGACCACATATCTCAGAGTCTTACAGGGCTCTCCTTGCCTCTGCATGGCCCTTCTCGCAGGGTTTAAGTTTTGAACAGTCCTTTTGTTGCTCTGGGTTTGGGGTGTGACTGGAGAGACAGAGCAGAGAGCAAGGGCTGAAGAAAAACCAAGAGGGCAGGAACTCACAGAGGGGAGTCTACTACCCTCTTTGCCTTCCCTGGTATGGGCTCTCTCCTGATATGGATGGATGGATGACCTGCCATTACTTCTTTTAAAAATGCATTTGGATTTACCCTGCCAGAAAGCAACACATGTTTATTGAAGAATAGTGGGAAACCCCAGAGAAACTGAAGGAAGAAAATAAGCACTTAGCTGAAGACAACCATTCAAAAGTTCTGGCACCTTTTCCTCCCAACTTTCACTGAAGTTGAACAGATAAATGTATATATATGAAGTGATTTCTGGGAAAGACCAAAAAAAAAAAAAAAAAAAGATACCAACAACAAGAAAACAAAAAAGAGAACAAAGCAGAAGAAAACGGTGTTCATTTTCTTCCTGAGGCTGCCCTTCCTCCCTACTGCTACTTGGTTTTACTACCTGCTTTTCTCCCTGGGCTTTCTTGACAAAACATGGTTCCACTACTTTTACCTTCTTCAAAGTGTTTGACAGAGTCATTTGCTTTCAACATGGAGTTTGAGCAAAATGGACTATTGTTTTAAAATATTCTATCATGTGTGCTGTAATATCTCATCCTGGACATGATACAAATGCTATGATAAAAAGAGGAGATGCTTTTAAAGTGATCACCAGAGTTGTGAAATTCATTGGCATGATCCTTCTTTTTTTTTTTAAGATTTTATTTATTTATTTGACAGACAGAGATCACAAGTAGGCAGAGAGTCAGGCAGAGAGAGGAGGAAGCAGGCTCCCTGCAGAGCAGAAAGCCTGATGTGGGGCTTGATCCCAGGACCCTGGGGTCATGACCTGAGCTGAAGGCAGAGGCTTAACCCACTGAGCCACCCAGGCTCCCCGACATGATCCTTTTTTTGAGGGTCATAATTCGTTTAATTTTTTTCTGCTCCAGCTTAACTTTCACAGTCTTCAGTTGTTATGTGCATTAGACACAGTATTAGCAGTAGTGGCAGTAAAAATACTCCTGTCACCCTTTACAGGTACCATTTTACCAGCATCTCCTTACCACTGTAGCAGCTTTAAACCCTGTTTCAACCCTGTTCATTCCTTTAAATGCCTTTTCTCTCTGGCTTTCCTTAAAACCTTTTTCTTAGTTTTTGGTGTTCTATAGCTTTATCACAAACTGTCTAATTGAAGATTTCTCGTCTTTCTTGGTATCTGTGCATTTCCTGTATTTCTGGATTTATCATTTCTGTAATATGCTCAGCTGTTGTCTTCTGAAATGGTGACTCTGTCCTTCTGTACTTCCCAGGATTCTTATTTAAACCTCCCGTCTGTTGTTTGTGTCTCTCAAGCTGGCGTCCATCCTCTTCTCCTGCCTCCTTGTGTTGCATTCTGGGGAATGTCTTCACTTCTTGGTGCAGTGTGTGAAGTCCTTAATTCGGGGCTCATCTACTGCCCCACCATTCTGGTATGTTTTCTGTTGTGTTTTACATCTCAGTGATTTTTGGTCCCTGTTTAACTTCCTTCAGTTCCATGTTCACACTTGGCCTGTTGCTTTTGATAGGCTCTTGATCCTTCTTCATTTTTAAACCTCTTTTGTGTTCTTAAACAATTAACATGTAATATTTTCTATTCTGTATCTGATCATTCCAGTGTCTAAAGTCTTCATTTTCCCTCAGTCTTCTGTCTCTCACAGTGGCCTCATTTCTTGCATGCTCTGTGAAGGTATTTTGAGACCAGATTTATTGGAACATAGATATAATCTCTTTTAATTCTGTTTTTTTGTGGTTTTGTTTGTTTGTTTGTTTCCTGGAGGGTTTGTCTTTCCTTTGACAGGAGGCTGGGAGTGTTCTTGGTTGGGATCACTTTGGTTCCATTTGAGGGTCCTGGTTTATTAAGGAAAGCTCAGGTTCAGTTCCCCCAACTTACCATGTGGTAGGAACGGAGTGTGGAGGGCACAGGCCTGTAGAGATCCTGCAGTGAAAATGGCATTTGTTCTCTGGCACCCTGATTTGTTTCTCTTGAGCTTTTTGCTTACAGATCAGGTTTTGGCTCACTTGTTTCTGCCACCTCCCTTCTTCCTGCTTCCTTTCCTACCATTTTCTAAGTCCTTTGTTAGTTTTCCAATGTCCTCTAAAGCCCAGAAATGTTTTGTGAATTCCATTTGCCATCACTAATTGCAAGTCTCATCCTGCAGCAGGAAGGCCAGAGCCAGACACTCTAATGCTCTACCTCCCACAGAGGAGATTTTAATACTCTCTCCTCGTGTTCAGAAATTCTAGATTGGAGATGGAGTTATGGATACATTATCATCTACAGAGGATTAGTTGCCTATATAATAGAACAAGTATGCATTATTCTAATCTTCCTAAAACTTCCATTTTGCACAATAAATATGAATGAATAAGGAACCCGCATTACTTTAGTTTATGCAGATGTTCTCTTTCTGTCTCTGGCTTTAGATGGTAGGTTGTAATTTGTATGGTTCATTCTGAAAATTGGGTAACTTCATTCTTATTTTCTACATGTTGGTGCCATATAAAGTGATGATTTATGGAGATTCAGAGGTAAATATTTATCAACATCTAAATAATTGGGGAAGGCTTCCTTTACAAAAGGTAGAATTATTAAGACCTGTTTAATCACAGAAGGGATATCCTGTAAAGCTAGCCCATAAATAAAAAGTGGATCAGAAGAAAGCAGAGAGAGGAGAGAATTTGGAAGGAGCACGTGTAGGGACACCTACTGCCTATCCCTGTAAGTCAGGGGCAATCCGGAAGGGAAACCTTGTTAAAGGAGGCAGTAGTGTTTAGATGTAATGAGCTACTGGAAACCTCACAGTGTTCTGGTGAAGCAAGTGGTGTACAATCAAGTCCGCCAGCCCAGTTGAAGTTGTGGCTTCAGGCAGCAAGCGAGCAGGCCTTTCTGTCTGCCTTTATCTCCAGTGGGAGCAACTTGTCCTCCTTGAAGTCAGCCTCCAGACATCTTTTCCTGTCGTTACACATCTGTGCATCACTGAGAATTTCTGCGGTTGCTGCTTCATGGAGATGTTTGTCACTTTTGGGTTTTGTTTGTTTTGTTTTGTTTTTTACCGAGGTTCACTTGCTAAGTTTTCTCTTCTCTTAAAAATATATTTAATCTAGGGGTGCCTGGGTGGCTCAGTGGATTAAAGCCTCTGCCTTCGGCTTGGGTCATGATCCCAGGGTCCTGGGATTGAGCCCCACATCAGGCTCTCTGCTCAGCAGGGAGCCTGCTTCCCTTCCTCTCTCTCTCTGCCTGCCTCTCTGCCTATTTGTGATCTCTGTCTGCCAAATAAATAAATAAAATCTTTAAAAAATATATGTGTTTAATCTAGGGGCACCTGGGTGGCTAAGTGGGTGGGTTAAGCCTGTCTCTTCAGCTCAGATTATGATCTCAGGGTCCTGGGATTGAGTCCTGCATCGGCAGGGAGCCCTCTTCCTCTCTCTCTCTCTCTCTCTCTCTCTCTGCCTCTTTGCTTACTTGTGATCTCTCTCTGTCAAATAAATAAGTAAGTAAATAAATCTTTTAAAAAGCTGAGTGAAATAAGTCAAGCAGAGAGAGTCAATTATCATATGGTTTCACTTATTTGTGGAGCATTACAAATAGCATGGCGGACAAGGGGAGATGGAGAGAAGGGAGTTGAGGGAAACTGGAAGGGGCGGTGAACCATGACAGACTATAGACTCTGAAAAATAATCTGAGGGCTTTGAAGGGGTGGGGGTGGGAGGTTGGGGGAACCAGGTGGTAGGTATTAGAGAGGGCACGGATTGCATGGAGCTCTGGGTATGGTGCAAAAACAATGAATACTGTTACACTGAAAAAAAAAAAATATATATATATATATATATATATATATATTTCATCTATCATTGCCATGTATTTCAAATGGTAGTGGGGGATGATGGTGTGGGACCCCCTGAAGTGAATTTACACGGCCATCTTGACCACAATATAAGTGTCGTACACAGCCGTCCTGTGTCCCCTTTCCTTCTGAAATGGATTCTGTCTTCCCAGCTGTTATCAATAGAAGACAGGGGTCTTTGTTCTTGTAGGTGACTTGTCCAAGATTGCACAGCTTTTGAGGTTTAACCTTTGGTCTGATTGTAGGACCCATTTTCTTTAACTCAGTGCCATGCAACCTACCATGTAGGAGTCTCAATACTCTCCTGCTTTTGAAGCTGTACTCCACAGGCCACGTCTACCAGTGCATATCTATTCTTGTCTAGTTCACTCATTTATTGCACACATTTACTGGATGCCAGCTATGTGTTTCAGGCACCTTTCTAGGTGCTGGAGATATGGCAGTGGGCAAGTCAGACACAACCCCCTGCCCTCATTGATCATGTTCCATTTCCTACTACTGGAAGCATCCACCAGGAACAATGGACTTATGCCAGAAGTCCAGCAATGATATGAGTTTCAGAAATTTCTGAATGGTTCTTTGTGGAAGTGATGCTTTGGCGGCAGCCCTCAAGGTAGCTACCTGCACAGGCAAAAAGGAGGGCTGGTGTAGAAATGCCTGATGAATGGGCTTCAAGGTCAAATAACTGAGCAAGGTCTTTAAGGTCTTATTTAGCTCTGAGATTTTTCAAGAACTTTCCATGATACATGTGCATATTATAGAAAAAAACCCTATTGAAATCACACTGTAAATTTGGAGGACGATTGTCTTTGCAATATTTTTGTGATTAACTGACAGTTGATGATACGGGCACTGTTGTAAGTCACTTATCCCTGTGCTGGCACTTTGTGGTAAATTCTTTTATCATCCTTATTTTTCAGAGGTAGAGACTGATGCAAAGGGAGAAGTTTAGTGGTTCTCCACTGGCCACAGCTAAGCTAGCAAAAAGCAAAAAGCAGAGCATGCATTGGAACCAGGCACTGTGGCTCCAGACCCCAACTCTTCACCCTTGGGCTTCTTGCAGCACGCCTGCTTCCTTGTCACTAAGAACTTGGTGCAGGAGTTTAACAGTACCTTTAACTTCTAGTTTTTCTTTCTCAGAAATGAATCTGCATTGCAGTGCATCTCTGCATAAACATGGTTTAATTTTTTCACCTTTAATTTTGTTTTTAGGTAAGATCTGAAGGAGTCAATCTGTTTCTTCTGTGGCTTCAAGCACTTCAGACAAACTTTGCAGAAGAGCAGGTGCTGATTTTTGCTTGCCTCATGCCTGGTTTCCCAGTGATCATGTCATCCAGAGGGACCTGCATGGTGGAGACACTCATCAGTCCTAGCCCTGGTGTGGCGGATGATGAGGAACATTTTAGCCAGCCTTACAGGTTGAAATGACTCTGGAAGTTCTCTTGAGGGATTCCTCAGCTTGTCATGATCCTGAATAGAACCCTTTATTTCATAGATGGGTTTGGAGGAGGAATTATCCCCTGCTCTTGTTCACAGTAATGTCTTACAGACATTAGAATAGAAAGAATCAGAGCCTTTTTTATATGCAATGAGGACAGGAGACATTTACTGAAGTGGTGGAAACAGGAATGGAAGGGAGGACGCAGATGTTGGAAACAGCAGGAAGTGGAGACACATCATGTATCTGGAGTGTTTTCTTGGCTGTGAATGAAATTTAAATCTGCCATCCAAAACTACTGTTTATTGTCCTCAGCACGATTGTTTCACGAGTGGACATTCATCTGCTCACCCAGCTGTGAATGTTCATGCTGCATTCATGGGGAGACAGTAGCTGCTTCCTGGGAAAGTCATGGCAACCATCTGTGTCCCATGAGTTTTTAAGGAACTTGCCAGTTAGGGCCATTGATTGATTAATGCACATCACTTTATTGCTCAAAGACAGGTATTTGATCCTTAGGCTGACCAAAGCAGAATTTGGCAGAGAGAAGAATAGTTTAGAGGGAGAGGTGGCTTCATGGGACTTTGTACCATATATCCAACCCCTTGATGCTTGCTGGCCTGGAGTGTAGTGTGAGCAGGTTCCAAAGGAGGGGCAGATGTATTTTAATGAAGGCCATTTTTAAAAAACCCTTTGAACGTTGGTGAAAGAACTCCTTTTTTTCCCCACTCTGGAGCAAAGATATATCCACAAGAATCACTCCACTCTTGCTGGCCATATCAGGGGAAAGGATCACTGAGGACCAAACAAGCTTTTTCTTTCCAGTACTATTGAACTGTATGGTTATTCAGGTAAAAGCAAAATCTTGGATAATTCAGGAATGGTCTTCCTCTTGATGGGAAAGAGGAAACATTGCTTATTTTCTCCCAGCTCATCCATATTTAGTATGTTTGTTGGTTTGTTTGTTTGTTTTTTGAATTGAGTCTTTATGATATTTCACTAGAACTTGAATATGTGCTATATCACATCAGCAAAGACCTGGCATACATAATATTTTGTGTGAGAGTGTATGTCAAGGAAACATTTCAGTTCTCCCATCTGCTTTCATATTACCATATTCACACAGAACACTTCACTTCTTTTTTTTTTTAAGATTTTATGTATTTATTTGACAGAGAGAAATCACAAGTAGATGGAGAGGCAGGCAGAGAGAGAGAGAGGGAAGCAGGTTCCCTGCTGAGCAGAGAGCCCGATGTGGAACTCGATCCCAGGACCCTGAGATCATGACCTGAGCCGAAGGCAGTGGCTTAACCCACTGAGCCACCCAGGCGCCCCCAGAACACTTCACTTCTAACACTGTGGCTGAGGCTGTGGATTTTTCCCTCACCAGGCAACTCTGCAACACCAGCTGGGTGTCCTGTAGTTTCACTCAGCTTTGACACTGTCTGCCTTGATATGGCATCTGATCCCACAGGTTAAGGGCTCAGTCCTGTGAGACTGTTCCATCACATTCAGGTGCCAGTCACAAGTAGGAGGGGCCCAGGTTACCCACAACTTCTCTACAACTTGGCTACAAATCAGAGGTTTCTTCAACTCCTCCTCCGGTTCAACTGAGTGGCTCACAGAACTCTGGGAAACATTTGTTTTTATTTACAATTTATGAAAGGTATGATAAAGGATACAGATGAACAGTCAGATGCAAACACACAAAGGGCACAGTCTGGGAGGGTCCCAAGCCCAGGAATGTCTATGCCTGTGGAGCTGGGTTTCATCTCCCTCCTGGTACCTGGATATGTTTACTTACCTGGAAGTTTCCTGAAACCCCTGCTATGAGGAATTTTATGGAGGCTTCCTTACATAGATGTGCTCTGCTTTCAGCCCCCTCCCCTCTCTGGGGGAATGTAGGGGTTGGGGTGGAGGTGCCAAAGATTCTAAATTCTAATCATGGTGTGGTCTTCCTGGTGATGTGTCCTCACTGAGGAGCCATCTGGGAGCCCACCCAGAGTTGTGTTATTAGAACAAAATATTAAACTCAAAATGGATGAAAGACCTCAATGTGAGATAGGAATTTTTGCCAGTTTTCTTAAGGGGATTCTTTCTCTCTGCTATCCCTCAAGATTCTGTCCTTGCCTCCCTTCCTGACTGCACTGTACTATTGGGCAATCTTGCCTATTGGGCAGGTGGAATGGACCAGTAGGGTCAAAATGCACAGCTTCTAGAAGACAAAGGGATACTCCAGTTTGCTCTCAGGACTTTGGAGTCTTTGTGGTTTTGGTGCTGATGAAAGGAAATGAGAGAGGAGAGCAGACAAGAAAGAGTGCTAAGTCATTAGAGAGAACTGGTGGGATAAAATACAGGCATGATGAGTAGAATGAGTTTAAAAACATGATACTATTGGGTGATTTTTTTTTAATACTCAGTAAGAATATTTTTAACAAAGTGAACCATTTAGTTTTGAAATATTCATTCTTAGCATCATTTGAGTTTTAAGATAGGATTACATTACATGATTGTCAACATTATTTGTCACCATGACTTTTTTTTTTAAATTTCGGATAGGAATTTTAATAAGATAGCATTTTATTTCAGTAGACATTTAAATTAAAATTTAAATGTACATATGTTCTTTCCCAGATATTATCCAAAGGCTACAAATTAGAGTGGAAGAATAAGGAGAATCAAGATACTTGTTTTAAAGTTCTTTTTACATTGTTTTGAAAATATTGTCTTCCTCATTTATTTCCATCATTTACTGTGTTAGGAAAATCTACAAGCTTGTACTTGGTAAGTACTGATTGGGCTGGGTATAGAGGATGTCCACAGGGAAGCTGTCCGTTCTCTTTCAAAGTGACCTTTGTTTATTTTTAAGCAAAATAGTCACTTTATTCTTATATTTAATGGTAACTTTATTGTAAGAGGTTTAAAGTTTCCTAATAAATGATTTTACCTATTTGTACAAACTATTTATTTGTACCTCAGGAAGACCGTGGCTCCTAAAATAATTCAACATGTGTCATGATTCTTCTTGGTATAATTATATTTAAAATTATGTTTTAAAATTTTAATTTTTAATTGAAACTGTTTGTTGAAGGCAGTATTTATTTTCTCATGCAAAGATGTTGAAATACACATTCTTGTCGAAGTCTTCTCTTAAAGGTGTTGAAGTATGGTGACCCCAGACCCCAGACCTTGCCCAGTGGTGAGGCAGACCATCCCAGGCCATGCAACTGCCCAGAGTAGCCCTTCCTTATATCCTGGATCTTTCATCCACTAGGTGCTACTTACAGCTTCTTATGGAGGGGCCAATATTTGGGCAACTGTGCAACCTAAGGGCAGTAAGCTCCAGAAAGGAAGGAAACATGAGGGAATTTCTAGTTTCACTGCTCAGTGTTTTTTGGATGTTTGTTTGTTTGTTTTCCCCTATGAAAAATGAAGGCCCACAGGACAGAAGTATCCCTTTGATTGGTGCTGGGGTGGGGAAGCAAATTTTCTTCTCCCTATTATTGGAAAACAGGCAAAATTAGTTAAAGTGAATAATCAGAAACAATTTGGGAGGGAAAAAGATCACAACAGGCATTAATCAATGTGGTGAATGTGGACTACTAATTCAGTTGTCTTTGGGTGTATACTTACATAGACACAAATGTGCATGCTTGGATCAGGGGAAAACAGCAGAAACTTGATGCCTTTTGAAAGATGTAGAAGTACTAACCTTTAGAGGTACCGGGCTGTGTATTTGTTAGCTATCTGTATATGGGTATTTTTTTCAGAACGTGTTTCTGATTTGATAAATAGTCTATATTCACTGTGGAAAACATAGTATATTTTAATATATTGAAATTAAAGTTCTTTGTTGAGAACTTGTCTGCCTCATGCAAGTGCCTCCAGGTAAATAAAAGGTGGGAGGTTGGGGTACCAGGTGGTGGGTATTATAGAGGGCACGGATTGCATGGAGCACTGAGTGTGGTACAAAAACAATGAATACTTTTTCAATATCCCTTTGGCTATTCGAGTTCTTTTCTGGTTCCATATAAATTTTAGAATTATTTGTTCCATTTCTTTGAAAAAGATGGATGGTACTTTGATAGGAATTGCATTAAATGTGTCGACTGCTTTAGGTAGCATAGACATTTTCACAATATTTATTCTTCCAATCCAGGAGCATGGAACATTTTTCCATTTCTTTGTGTCTTCCTCAATTTCTTTCATGAGTACTTTATAGTTTTCTGAGTATAGATTCTGTGTCTCTTTGGTTAGGTTTATTCCTAGGTATCTTATGGTTTTGGGTGCAATTGTAAATGGGATTGACTCCTTAATTTCCCTTTCTTCTCTCTTGCTGTTGGTGTAGAGAAATGCAACTGATTTCTGTGCATTGATTTTATATCCTGACACTTTATTGAATTCCTGTATAAGTTCTAGCAGTTTTGGAGAGGAGTCTTTTGGGTTTTCCACATATAGTATCATATCATCTGCGAAGAGTGATAATTTGACTTCTTCTTTGCTGATTTGGATGCCTTTAATTTCCTTTTGTTGTCTGATTGCTGAGGCTAGGACTTCTAGTACTATGTTGAATAGCAGTGGTGATAATGGACATCCCTGCAGTGTTCCTGACCTTAGCGGAAAAGCCTTCAGTTTTTCTCCATTGAGAATGATATTTGCGGTTGGTTTTTCATAGATGGCTTTGATGATATTGAGGTGTGTGCCTTCTATCCCTACACTTTGAAGAGTTTTGATCAGGAAGGGATGCTGTACTTTGTCAAATGCTTTTTCAGCATCTATGGTTCTTGTTCTTTCTTTTATTGATGTGTTGTATCACATTGACTGATTTGCGGATGTTGAACCAACCTTGCAGCCCTGGAATAAATCCCACTTGGTCGTGGTGAATAATCCTTTTAATGTACTGTTGAATCCTATTGGCTAGTATTTTGTTGAGTATTTTCGCATCTGTGTTCATCAAGAATATTGGTCTATAGCTCTTTTATTTGGTGGGATCCTTGTCTGGTTTTGGGATCAAGGTGATGCTGGCCTCATAAAATGAGTTTGGAAGTTTTCCTTCCATTTCTATTTTTTGGAACAGTTTCAGGAGAATGGGAATTAGTTCTTCTTTAAATGTTTGGTAGAATTCCCCCGGGAAGGCGTCTGGCCCTGGGCTTTTGTTTGTTTGGAGATTTTTAATGACTGTTTCAATCTCCTTACTGGTTATGGGTCTGTTCAGGCTTTCTATTTCTTCCTGGTTCAGTTGTGGTAGTTTATATGTTTCTAGGAATGCATCCATTTCTTCCAGATTGTCAAATTTATTGGCGTAGAGTTGCTCATAGTATGTTCTTATAATAGCTTGTATTTCTTTGGTGTTAGATGTGATCTCTCCTTTCATTCATGATTTTATTTATTTGGGTCCTTTCTCTTTTCTTTTTGATAAGTCGGGCCAGGGGTTTATCAATCTTATTAATTCTTTCAAAGAACCAGCTCCTACTTTCGTTGATTTGGTCTATTGTTTTTTTGGTTTCTATTTCATTGATTTCTGCTCTGATCTTTATGATTTCTCTTCTCCTGCTGGTCTTGGGGTTTCTTTCTTGTTCTTTCTCCAGCTCCTTTAGGTGTAGGGTTAGGTTGTGTACCTGAGACCTTTCTTGTTTCTTGAGAAAGGCTTGTACCGCTATATATTTTCCTCTCAGGACTGCCTTTGTTGTGTCCCACAGATTTTGAACCGTTGTATTTTCATTATCATTTGTTTCCATGATTTTTTTCAATTCTGCTTTAATTTCCCGGTTGACCCATTCATTCTTTAGAAGGATGCTTTTTAGTCTCCATGTATTTTGGTTCTTTTCAAACTTCCTTTTGTGGTTGAGTTCTAGCTTTAGAGCATTGTGGTCTGAAAATATGCAGGGAATGATCCCAATCTTTTGATACCGGTTGAGTCCTGATTTAGGACCGAGGATATGATCTATTCTGGAGAATGCTCCGTGTGCACTAGAGAAGAATGTGTATTCTGTTGCTTTGGGATGAAATGTTCTGAATATATCTGTGATGTCCATCTGGTCCAGTGTGTCGTTTAAGGCCTTTATTTCCTTGCTGATCTTTTGCTTGGATGATCTGTCCATTTCAGTGAGGGGAGTGTTAAAGTCCCCTACTATTATTGTATTATTGTTGATGTGTTTCTTTGATTTTGTTAATTGGTTTATATAGTTGGCTGCTCCCACGTTGGGGTCATAGATATTTAAAATTGTTAAATCTTCTTGTTGGACACACCCTTTGAGTATGATATAGTGTCCTTCCTTATCTCTTATTATAGTCTTTGGCTTAAAATCTAATTGATATGATATAAGGATTGCCACTCCTGCTTTCTTCTGATGTCCATTAGCATGGTAAATTCTTTTCCACCCCCTCACTTTAAATCTGGAGGTGTCTTCGGGCTTAAAATGAGTTTCTTGGAGGCAACATATAGATGGGTTTTGTTTTTTTATCCATTCTGATACCCTGTGTCTTTTGACAGGGGCATTAAGCCCATTAACATTCAGGGTAACTATTGAGAGATATGAATTTAGGGCCATTGATGCCTGTAAGGTGACTGTTACTGTATATGGTCTCTGTTCCTTTCTGATATACCACTTGTAGGCTCTCTCTTTGCTTAGAGGACCCCTTTCAAGATTTACTGTAGAGCTGGTTGGTGTTTGCAAATTCTTTCAGTTTTAGTTTGTCCTGGAAGCTTTTAATCTCTCCTTCTATTTTCAATGATAGCCTAGCTGGATATAGTATTCTGGGCTGCATGTTTTTCTCATTTAGTGCTCTGAAAATATCATGCCAGCTCTTTCTGGCCTGCCAGGTCTCTGTGGATAAGTCAGCTGCCAATCTAATATTTTTACCATTGTATATTATAGACTTCTTTTCCCGGGCTGCTTTCAGGATTTTCTCTTTGTCACTGAGACTTGTAAATTTTAATATTATGTGACGGGGTGTGGGCCTATTCTTATTGATTTTGAGGGGCATTCTCTGAACCTCCTGAATTTTGATGCTCGTTCCCTTTGCCATATTGGGGAAATTCTCCCCAATAATTCTCTCTAGTATACCTTCTGCTCCTCTGTCTCTTTCTTCTTCTTCTGGAATCCCAATTATTCTAATGTTGTTTCGTCTTATGGTGTCACTTATCTCTCGAATTCTCCCCTCGTGGTCCAGAGCCAACGTTGGTGGCATCACAATTCCGGACTTCAAGCTCTATTACAAAGCTGTCATCATCAAGACAGCATGGTACTGGCACAAAAACAGACCCCTAGATCAATGGAACAGAATAGAGAGCCCAGAAATAGACCCTCAACTCTATGGTCAACTAATCTTTGACAAAGCAGGAAAGAATGTCCAATGGAAAAAAGACAGCCTCTTCAATAAATGGTGCTGGGAAAATTGGACAGCCACATGCAGAAAAATGAAATTGGACCATTTCCTTACACCACACACAAAAATAGACTCAAAATGGATGAAGGACCTCAATGTGAGAAAGGAATCCATCAAAATCCTTGAGGAGACCACAGGCTGCAACCTCTTCGACCTCAGCCGCAGCAACATCTTCCTAGGAACAACGCCAAAGGCAAGGGAAGCAAGGGCAAAAATGAACTATTGGGATTTCATCAAGATCAAAAGCTTTTGCACAGCAAAGGAAACAGTTAACAAAATCAAAAGAGAACTGACAGAATGGGAGAAGATATTTGCAAATGACATATCAGATAAAGGACTAGTGTCCAGAATCTATAAAGAACTTAGCAAACTCAACACCCAAAGAACAAATAATCCAATCAAGAAATGGGCAGAGGACATGAACAGACATTTCTGCAAAGAAGACATCCAGATGGCCAACAGACACATGAAAAATGCTCCATATCACTCGGCATCAGGGAAATACAAATCAAAACCACAATGCGATATCACCTCACACCAGTCAGAATGGCTAAAATCAACAAGTCAGGAAATGAAAGATGCTGGCGAGGATGCGGAGAAAGGGGAACCCTCCTACACTGTTGGTGGGAATGCAAGCTGGTGCAGCCACTCTGGAAAACAGCATGGAGGTTCCTCAAAATGTTGAAAATAGAACTGCCCTATGACCCAGCAATTGCACTATTGGGTATTTACCCTAAAGATACAAAGGTAGTGATCCAAAGGGGCACGTGCACCCGAATGTTTATAGCAGCAATGTCCACAATAGCCAAACTATGGAAAGAACCTAGATGTCCCTCAACAGATGAATGGATTAAGAATATGTGGTATATATACACAATGGAATACTATGCAGCCATCAAAAGAAATGAAATCTTGCCATTTGCGACAACATGGATGGAACTAGAGCGTATCATGCTTAGCGAAATAAGTCAAGCAGAGAAAGACAACTATCATATGATCTCCCTGATATGAGGAAGTGGCGATGCAACATGGGGGCTTAAGTGTGTATGAGAAGAATAAATGAAACAAGATGGGATTGGGAGGGAGACAAACCATAAGTGACTCTTAATCTCACAAAACAAACTGAGGGTTGCTGGGGGGAGGGGGTTTGGGGAAGGGGGTGGGATTATGGACATTGGGGAGGGTATGTGCTTTGGTGAGTGCTGTGAAGTATGTAAACCTGGTGATTCACAGACCTGTACCCCTGGGGATAAAAATATATGTTTATAAAAAATAAAAAATTATATTAAAAAAATACAATGAATACTGTTATGCTGAAAATAAAAAAAAAAAAAAAGAAAGTCAGTAAGAGAGCTGGACATACAGCAAGTAGTAGCTCAAGTCCAATACCATGTAACTTTTTGTATTGATTATGAAATTTAAAGGAGAAAGGGACTTCTTTTTTTTATTCTATTTCTTTTCAATGTTCCAGAATTCATTGTTTATGCACCACACCCAGTGCTTCATGCAATACGTGCCCTCCATAATACCCATCACCAGGCTCACCCAACCCCCTACCTGCCTCCCTTCTAAAGCCCTCAGTTTGCTTCTCAGAGTCCACAGTCTCTCATGGTTTGTCTCCCCCACCAGTTTCCCTCAACTCTCTTCTCCCCTCCATCTCCCAATGTCCTCTGTGTTATTCCTTATGTTCCAGAAGTAAGAAACCATATGATAATTGACTCTGCTTGACTTGTTTCACTCAGCATAATCTCTTCCAGTCCAGTTCATGTTGATACAAAAGTTGGGTATTCATTCTTTCTGATGAAGGCATAATAATCCATATTTTATATTTATATGGACCACATCTTTATCCATTCATCCATTGAAGGGCATCTTGGTTCTTTCCACACTTTAGTGACTTTGGCCATTGCTGCTATGAACATTGGTATACAGATGGCCCTTCTTTTCACTACATCTGTATTGTCTTGGTATATACCGAGTGCAGTTGCAGGGTCATAGGGCAGCTCCATTTTAATTTTTTGGAGGAATTTTCACACTGTTTCCCAATGTGGCTGTACCAATAAAGGGACTTGTTATTAATTCTGTGGAGCTGGTCAAGTCTGATACTCAAAGATGAATTCTTTCAGATATAAAGTAGTTTATACTGATTCTATTCTTCAGATTCATCTACAAGGAAAAGCCTATAAAACTAAAGTCCCATGGATTTGATTAGGGTAGTATTGGATGTTAAAGTACCTGAAATGATGAAGAATGTCTGTACATTCTTCTAGATTTGTTTCAGTCCTAAAATATTATATTAGTTATAATGTATGTGAAAATATCCTTACTATTAGAATTGCTTATCCTTTCTCAAATTTTTTAGTGGCTTAGTACTTAGTACTTCCACCGCTGTATGCCATAGCTGCAATAAGCAAGCAGTAACAGGAGCCACCATCCCACCTTTGTCAGGTCACAAGGCAGAATCAGAAACAAGTCTACCAAAAAATGTCATCCCTAATAATTTCTGGTACTTTAATTTTAAAGTTTTAGTTGATATTCATCCAATCAAATATATAGCTGAGGTATATGTTTGTGAGAAATTGAACTGTTTAGGGTGGTGGGTTACACTCACTCCCCTAATCATGTATTCTGTTTCCTTCCAGACATCCCCCATTTGAGACCAGCGCCAGTGTATGTACATTACTACAACTCAAGACAATGAAAACATTTATAGTATAAAAATTCCATACATGGCAGTTCACATTGTTTTTATTAAATGGATTATAAATTTCTTTTTGGAAATAAAGTATCTAGCTATAATCCAAAACACTCAAAATCGAGTTGCTGTACTGCCCCATATCAAACAGGTATGTCATTCCTCTTTTTCTTATATCTTACATAGGTAAAAATACACTAACACATACCAAAGTAATTGACTCATAGGGGTTTTGGTTCCTAAAGGATGCTGGTTCTAGAGATTATGTTTATGGGTGGGCTCTCTCTCTGTTGCTGAAGTGTCAGAGGGACTTCTGAGGTAGCACTTGCCATGCTCTGCTGACATTGCCATGAAAAGGTGATCTTGGGGGCCAGGGAGATGTTCTGAGAACATGGTGTTGTGTGCAGTCTCCTGGACCCTCTCATTTTCCTTCCTTTGCTCAAGAATCAGTGACATCGGAGCAAAAGACCAGGGGCCTGTGTTGCCTTCACCCATCCCCAGCACCAGGCAGGCCCTCAAGAATCATGAATGTGGGCTGTGGGAAGGACCTATTCGACTGCCAAGTGCCTTTTGGCATCTCAGGGGGAGGAGTGGAAGAGCATCTCAGGATTTTGAGGTGCCATGATGGAATGCCTGGAAGAAAAGGCCATCTCTTTCAAAGGCTTTCAGTGAAGACCTCTTTCTGTGTGGGGCCCATGGTATACCTTCCCTCTCTTGTGGTCCTTGGTCATAGAGAAATGGGCTTACCCAGCAGGTTGAGTTGCTTAGAGACCTTGTGCTGTGTAGAGAAGGACAACTTGGGGAGGTTTGAGAGGAGCTGCTTCATGGCAGGGGCCTGCTTTTATGCACAAAGCATGGTCCCCTTAGAGCAGGTTCGCTGATGCCCCGGAGTTCCCAAAAGTGTGACTAGGCCTGAGCTGGAAGAGTTTACAAACCTGAGTGGCAGGTAGCATCTTGATGGAGGAGGACCAAACTGAGGTCCAGAGCACGTGTCCTCATTGAGAGAGAGATCCCAAGTAGGCAGAGAGGCAAGCAGAGAGAGAGAGAGGAGGAAGCAGGCTCCCCACCGAGCCGTGAGCCCAATGCAGGACTCGATCCCAGGACCCTGAGATCATGACCTGAGCTGAAGGCAGTGGCTTAACCCACTGAGCCACCCAGGTGCCCCACAAAATTGATTTTCCAAAGGAATATCCCAGAACACTGAGGAAAATTTAAAAGAGATGGAAATGAGAAACGAATAAGTAAGATCTGAGGTCAGGTCCAAATCTACCTTGCAAGTATCCTGAGAACAAAATGAGAAAATAACAGAAGTTATAACTGAACTAATGCAACATTTACTTGAGCTGAAAAACAGTCATGCCTTCAGTTCATAAAGCCTTCAAGTCCCAGGGAGAATTAGCTGAACAGATTCAAACCAAAACAGACATAAACCTATTTGACTTTCAGGGACTAAGAAAAAATTGTCAGAGTTCCAAACAGAAACCAACAGTTCCTTCTAGAAAATGAGACAGAGTATCATTGAATATTGACTTTAAGCTATATCCCTCAGAGCTGAAAGAACTCTCTTTCTTAGAACTCTTGCTTCCTATCACATATGTAACCAGATGTCAGATTGATTAACATTGTAAATTGATTTAAGTTCTAACTCTACAAACAAAATGATAAAGAATTTGGAGACAATCTAGGGACATGTAAAAATTTGGGAAGTGGTAGACTACCTTAGGTAGAGATAAGACCCACAGACCATAGAAGAAATGACATGCCACTTTATTTTAAAAATTTGAAAAAGATTTGTATATCAAAAAATAGAGTAAAGCTGCATGTGGGCAACAGGCTGTGAAAAGCATCTGTAACATTAGTTGTTCAAGGATTTCATGTCTCTGACATGCCTACAAATTGAGAAGAAGACAAACAGTCGGATTGAAAAACAGACCAAATGAGAGGAAGGAGAAGTTCATGGAAAAGGAAACAGAAATGACCCTGGATTTCATATTGAGCCAGGGAACACCATTAGTTCTGGACCATGTTGAGACACCTTTATTCACTCACCCTGTAGACAAAAACTAAAAATCATCAGGTAGACAAAAATTTGCATGAAATCATATATAAGAAACTCAGTCCCACTCTTTGATAAATTTTACAGTTTTATCTTGTGTGATTGTTAAGTCAATTCAAAACAATCTGTTTAGAGACTCTGACTGTTCCCTACTTGGTTACAAATTTCCAGGGAACCATCACTGTATTTATTGAGAATAAGTTCCTCATTCTTGAAAAATACATTTGAGTGATGAAAAATAGCAAGAATAGCGGAATAACCACAAATTCAAGGTTCTAGTTTTCCCCCCGCCCTTAGTTGGAAAGGAAACTTTTCACACATGTGAGTCACTTTTATTATCTGGCTTTCTTAGTTTCCGTAAAGTCTGACCTCCTGAATCAGTTTGGATGGTTGTCTCATCCTAACTCAAACTGTCTTAAAGAGTAAACAAAACAAAACAAAACAAAACAAAACCTTCAATCTCATGAAGAAGCAGCTCATGGCAGGGCTTGCAGAGAATGTGTTTTATTCACACTGTCTCCATTATTCTCTCCATTTTTCCCTACTCTGCCCTTTCCCTATGGCCAGTTTGTCTTCCACCCCCTGCTGACTGTGTGATGGCTGCCCACAGTGGGGGCACTGCTTTCCTTGTTCACATTCAGAGACAACCCAGATATTTCTGTAAAGCCCTTCCCATTTGTGTGCGTGGGACAACCTAGGTTACTGTCTCTCGTAGAACAGTAACAAGGCACTGACTGTGGTACAGCTGGCTGTGTGAATGGCCCAGGAGGAACATGACTGGCTTCCATGACAGAACCCTTCCCTGTAGTGTGGATGGGGCCAGCTTCCTGTGAGTCACCTGGGCTGCAGTGGAAGAGGCACACGGTGCCCTGGGGTTTAGGGAGGGGGAGGGAGGAAGGTTGCTGGCAGTCAACTATCCAGGCCCAGTACTACCACACCCTGAAGATAGTCCTACCTAGAAATGGTCCCTGCCATTGTACAGAATCAATATGTCTCACAGTGTGTTCTTCTAGTAGTTTTTTAGTGCCACTGTAGCAAATGACAAATTCTCAGTGGCTTGAAACAACACAAATTGATTATCTTGCAGTTCTGGAGGCCAGAAGTTCAAAAATCAGTCTCAGTGTGGTAAAATCAGGGTGTTAACAGCCTGTGTTCCTTCTAGAGGCTCTAGAGGAGAATCCATTTTCTTGCCTTGTCCTGCTTCTAAAGCTGCCTGCATTCCCTGACTTGTGGCCCTTCATTGCACCACCTTTTATCCCTCTGTTTCCAACTTCACATTGCCTTCTGATTCTGATCCTCCTGTCTCCTTATGGATCCTCATGATTACATTGGGACCACCAAGGTAATCCAGGATAATCTCTCCCCCCCCTTCACACCTTAATTTAATCATGCTTGCTAAGTCCCATTTGCCAGGTAAGGTAAAGTACTCAGAGCTTCTTGGGCTCAGGGTATGGTCATCTTTGGGGCAGTTGCTATTCAGCTGATCAGTTGCCTCCTGTACTCCATTTTATGCCTCACACCTCATCTCACATGTGTCTGCTGTGTTCCTCTCTTCATCTGCATTGCAAATGAGAAATGCAGCAATTTAAACCATTGAATATTAGATTTTGGAGATAGTTGCGGGAATAAAAGCACATATAATTTTATTTGTGTCCTAAAAGTTTTTGTTTGGAATTTTAAATTTTATCTAATGGTCCCTAGGTAAATTAAACATGATTCAATCAGTTGCTCTGAAAAATCTTTTCAAAGAGTATACTGCTGTTGTAAAGGCTCTTCAAAACAGTATTTTGAGTGCTGTTTCCAAATGAAGTTAACACTTTCACCCTTATCACTGTATTAAAGGTCATGTTTGAGGGGTTTTTTTGTGTGTGCTTTTTTCCAAAGTGAACTTGCTTCTCCATCTAAAACTAATACCTCTAACAGTATTTTTCACCAGGGAGGAGAGGAATTAGTGTATCTTCTAGAATAAGTTTTCTTTCCACGTGAAGAATCTGTTAGGACTAATATTCATGGGAGAAGGAAAAGACAGTAGCTCTTACACCCCGTATACTATGTTGACAACAACAGCATAAGCCTGACCAAAGCTGTACATCTGGGTGCATCATTTCAGCTGAAACGTGTTCAGTGAAGTATGATTTATTCCTTAGTAATTCATTTTTGTGTGAGATAAAAGTACATTGACAGAAATTAGGGAAAGCAGAGTGGTAATTTTAAAATTTCATCAGTGACTGTTTTTTACCAGTTCTATAAGCACATTAATTGATATTAAAACCCATAAAAGCTCATTTGGGAATGAAAAAGAAAGTTTGAGGTGGTATTGATATTTTTAATGATATTTGTATTTATGTGTATGGTTACGCTTAGTTACACTTTGATTGAGTCTGAATGTGCCCTTCAACAATAATCCATGGGCTCTGGGTTTCCTGAAGTTGTATGTCATGGGGTGAACAGTTATAAAAAGTGAATCCCACAAATTGACAACCCTATGGGGGTTTATATATTACACAAACACATTTGTTTGTTGACTGCCACTCCAGTACTTTCTGTGTCCTAGAGCTCTACCCACGTGGTGCAGGCTGCCCCCATCTGTGCTGGAGAATCATGACGGGGCATTCAGTGGCCTTAGGCATCCCCACAGAGCTGCAGTTGCATCCTCTCATTTACCACCTAGTTTGTGGGCATCCCCCTTTAGCTTGACCCTGACAATGGACAGGTCTCAGTATGAGCTGTCTGTGGGAAGAAACAAGATGTTGGGGGGCAGCAGTAGTTGTTGATGGGAAGTTTTAAGTGTCAGGTTGTATCTTGCAGTTTCCTGAAGCCTGGCAGTGCATGCCTGGGCCAACCTAGTATGTCTGTTTCACCAACCAAATCTTACTCATGTGCCCAAGAAGTGAAACCATATTTGCCTTTGCCACCAGAATCAACTAATACTAAATAAAAGTTGAGAATTCCAGCTTGATTATAGTGAGTGGAAAATGGACCTCTCTCTGTGGTTAATTCTTACATATGATTTTACTGTTCATCTTCATAAAAGGGATAAGAAATGAGGAAACTTGGATTATCAGTTTTTTTCACTCTCATCACTCACTGCAGTTATAATTGTCAAAATACCAAGATGTTTTTCAAAAGTAGTTTTTTTTTGTTTGTTTGTTTGTTTGTGGAGGGAGTAGGGACTAAGACTAAGGAAAGCATTGTTCTATCAAGAGAAGTCGTTTTCAATTTATGGTATGATGGGAAATCCATCTCGTATGTCCTATTTGGATAACAGAGCTCACTTTTAATTTTTTTAAACTTCCTTTGATTTTTTTAATTGAAGTATAGCTGACCCACAATGTTGCATTAGTTTCAGATATAAAACATAAGATTTGACAAGTCTGTATGTTATGCTGCACTCGCCGTACTGTACCACCAACCATATTCCCTATGCTGTGCCTTTCATCCTGCAACTTATTAATTTTGTAACTGGAAGCCTGTTATCTCCCACTGTACTCCACGCATCTTGCCTGTCCACCCACTGCCTCCTCTTTGGAAACGATCAATTTGTTCTCTGTAGTTATGGGTCTCTTTCTGTTTTTCTGTGTGTTCAGAGAACTTTTTAAGATAACTTGGTGCCTTTAAACATATTCCTTGATTTACATTATTTTGGATACATATTTGCCATGTTACCCAATTAGTTATGTAATGACTTCAAAATTTGGGTGCTTAAAACAACCCTTTTGTCATATTACATATGTTTTGGGGGTCAGAAATTAGGGCAGGATCTCATGGGGCAATTTTTATGCTTAATACGGCATTAACTGAGGTCAGTGGGTGGTGGCCTTCAGCAGGCGGCTGCTTGTCTAGAGCATTCAGGATGACTTTATGCACATGCCTGTTACTTTGATGGGTACAGTTGGGAGATGAGGCTCAGCTGGCCCTCCACTTCCATGCAGTCTTTGTAACAAGGTTGTTGGACTTCTTTCCTGTCCACTCAGAGCTCCAATAGCAAATGTTCCAAGAGAGGGGTTCCTTTTGGACTTGGGCCTGAAACTGACACAAGTTTCTTCCACTCTCTTCCACTGTTTAACACAGTCACAGAGCCCATGTGAATCAAAGGGAATGGGGAGTAATAGAATTTGTGACCATTTTTTAACGTGCTACATATGTTCATATGTACATTTTTTTCCGTTTCTCTGACCTGTGGGAAAATGGAAGTTATTGATCAAAGAGTCACAGGTTATCAAGCTGTACGAGAGACATTAGACTTAATCCAACCTCCATACTTTATAGATTAAAGAATATATATGTAGGTGCACATGTACATCTCCATATCAGTTATTATATATACACTTGTATATCACTAAGAATGGTGTCCATGGATCAGCCAATTCTTCTATTTTCACAAGAATGAAAAGGACTTGTCATTCCCTGGGAAATCTGAAGAAAGAAGTGAGAGCAAGAGTAAGAGAGAAAGAGAATGAGAGGAGCATCTGATGGGATAGGATTTCTTACAAAAGGACTCTTGAAATGACCAGAGAAAACAGACCAACAGAAAAGGGCAGACTTTGACCAAGGGGTGCTCAACGACGTGAATATCCACATGGAACAGAAGAGGTTTTAATGCTATTCCCTACTGATGTAGCCGACATACTAAAGAGGACATCAGAAGTTTTCTGGAAGATACAATAGAAAACCATTTTGAGGAACTGGGGGAGGTGGCAGAGATGAGTGGAACAGAACACCAAAAACAGGAAGCCCAAGAAAGCTTGGGTGCCACTTCCAGTCGGTGACGAGAGAAGAATTAGGCATGAACCAGTCAGCTGCAAAAGACTGGGAACAGGGAACAACAGTCGAAAAGGATGGCTGCCAGGAGCAACTCTACAGTCTCACTTTTATTGGATAGAAAACAATAGCCAATAGAAGGATTGAGGAAGGTCAAATGTTAATCCCATCTTGCTGACAAGCAAGAAGGAGGATAAAGTTTATAGTTAAACAAGCACATTGTAAGAACTCTTCTAACTAACAAGGGCACTTCTGGGAAGAGAAAGGCTCCATGGCGGATAAGGGAGGCAGGCGGTTTTCATTCCACCCTGAGCTAACCTGGCGTTCCCGGGTGCTCCGCTTTCCTGAAGCAGGCGGCATTCCGCCCTGGGCTGGCTGGGCTTCCAGCCAGCGCAGCTTCTGTGAGGGGGCTGCATTCCGCCATGAGCAAGCGAGGTATCCCCTGCTGCCCAGCTTCTGTGAAGGGGCGGTGTTCCGCCCTGAGCAAGCTGGGCATCCCAGTCATATATCATCCTTTTCCCCAAAGACCTGTTGCCAGTATATGTATTTCTAGAGGTCATATGTAAATGTGCTTGGTAACTAGTAAAATCCTCCAGGGGTTACAGTTTAAGTAACAAATTGTTCCGAGGGGCAGCAGTAGTTGGGAAGTTGGACTCTACTCATTCCAAGGTTCCAAACAAAAAATCTTGCCCAACAAATGACAAGACTAAAACTATGAAAGGCTCTATGGAGATACCAGATAAGGAACTGTATACAACTCTAGATAGGAGAACTAGGAATCAAGAAGGATAAATAGGTAACTTCAAAACAATGAAAATCCTAGAGAAGAAATATCCCAAGGAGAAAACCATCGGCCAAGAAACATGAAAATATTCCTGAAATCCTCAGTGATCACAAAAGAGCAAAGGAAAACACAATGTGTTAGTGTTAACCCAAGGAGGCAGACCCCAAAGAGTGCTGCTTAATCCAATGGATTGAATCGTGAAAAACGGATTTAATCATGGAGTGGGGCACCTGGGTGGCTGCTTTCTGCTGGGGTCCTGATGCCAGTGTCTTGGGCTCCAGACCTTCCTGGGGCTCTGTGCTCAGCAGGAAGCCTGCTTCTCCCTCTCCCACTTCCATGGCTTCTACTCCTTCTCAAATTGGGCTTCCTCTCTCAGTGTCTCTGTCTTTCTGTCCAATTTGTCAATCAATCAAACAATTCCTTCAATTCAAGAAGTAAAAATCAAATGTTGACGCATGGGGCTCTAAAGAACGACAAGAATATGGAGGGTTGTTTGATGATTTTTTTAAGATTTTCTTTCTTCCTTTGACAAACAGAGAGGAGAAGAGGCAGGCAGAGAGAGAGGGGTAAACCGGCTCCCTGCTAAGGAAAGAGCCAGATGCAGGATAGGGTGCGCAGGCTGCTGCCTCGCCAAGTCCAGCGTGAAGCCCTGCAGCAGCTCCAGCAGTCCCAAGTGGATCTCTCCGCAGGCCTTGCCCGCCCCTCCCCCGCTGGGGGCACCTGGGCACCGCCCTCACCTCCTCCCTGGACTTACCTGTGGCCCCGCCCCACCCTCACCCTCCAATGAGCGCGCTCAGAGGGCGCTGGAGGTGCTCAAGGAGGCTTGCCCCAAGGCTCCCTGGGCTCAGCTACTCCCTGCTGCTCCCTGCCACGACAGCACCGAGGGCGGCGGGGGTGAAGGCGGCATCCGCTGAGGGAGCCTGGCCCTGGGAGGGCGGGCAGCACCTCGGGCACCTCCTGCTCGCCCTGGGGCCTGTCACTTCTCTCCCCACCCCTCCCACTCTCAACAATACTTCCCTTCTGTGAAGGGTTTTCATACTTGGTTTTAGGGCAAGAGCACAATTGAGTGTGAGGGGGGAAGGGCAGGACCAAAAGAGAGACCCAGTGGCCTCTGCCCTGAGCCCAGAGCTTGCCTCGGGGCTCAATCTCAAGAGCCTGAGATCACCACCTGAGCCAGAACCAAAGAGTTGGGCGCTTCACTGAGGGTGCCACCCAGGTGCCCCTCAGCTGTTGTGGACCACTTTCTGGAGAGGGGTGCCTGCGTGGCTCTGTTAGTTCAGCAGCTGCCTTGGGCTCCGGTCATGACCCCGGTCTTGCAGGATCTCCTCCCGCCTCGGGCTCCCAGCTCCTTGGGGATGCAGCTTCTCCCACTGACCTTCTCCTCTCTCATGCTCTCTCTCACTCATTCTCTCACAAAGAAAAAAAGAAAAGCTTTCCAAAAAATGTCTTTAGCCTTGTTTTATGGGCTTCAATATGGTTGATCTCAATGAGTTTTCTCATCGGATGCAGACAACTTGAGGATAGCCATGTCTTCCTAAAAGACTCCTTTTGTGTTCTGAAATGTCTTCTTTCTCTGTTCATTTATCAGGTGTCTTTCCATTGTCTCTTCTCAAGACCTAGGAAAAGCAGCCTTTGAGGATTCGTTTGGGTAAGGTCTAGTCCTTTTCATCCTTTTTCTTTCCACAAAATCTATAGTAGCCTCTGCATCCTTCCTAGTAGAGTTTATTTTTCACTGACTTATTGAGGTCTTTTCTTTCAATAGAATTTCAGTCGTTCACTCTGAAGGTCATTGTTGAAATGTTGAATTTGAAGTCTACTACCTCGCTAGGCGTATTTTCTTTTTCCTGTCTATTCCTTCTTCCCTTTCCCTTTAGAATTGCCTTCATTTCGATGACCTGAGTCCTTTGGAGGCTAATCTCTGCCTTCTTTGATTGGCTGTCAGAGGGGCAGTCAGAGATTAGTAGGTAATTCTGACCCTTTTTGCAATTGTTCTCTGTAGTGAGTACGAACCTTTAATAAATAAAGTGTAATAAATAAATGAATAAATAAATAATATATAGTAAGTACAAATCCCTACTAAATGAAAAACAGGAACAAATTGCAAACTAACCACATAGCAAGTAAGCCTAGACCATATGCGTGCAGTGATAACAAACTAACCTCGTAGCAAATACCACATAGCAAATAAGCCTAGACCATACGTGTGTAGTGATAAGATTAGCACGGAGTAACAAGTTGTAAATATTTTAACTTGTGCGAAATATCATAAACCAAAACATGTTTACGACATGTGTGTTTTTGGTGTGTAAGCATAAGAAAAATAAGTGATGTAATGTGTTTATGAAGGAGACTTAGCACAGTATATAAAGAGGCATTGGGTTGGACTGAGGTGAAGCGAGTTCACTGTCAGGAGGACATCATCGCCGGTGTTACCGACGCCCCGACAGTTTCGTTGCCGACCACTCACTGGTTCTCAGTCTCAACTCCTGCGATGACCTTTCTGTCTAGATTGTGAGGCGACGTCTCCTTCTCCGTGACAACTTCAGCGGACCGTGACCGGGCCACGATAGTGGTGCGGACCTCGTCCCAATATAGATCAAGTGAGTTACATCATATCCATCTATCTCTTCTTTACACGTTGTGACCTCCTGGCAGGACGCAGAGGTTTTGCTCACGTCATTCTCCCCTTCTTTAGGGAAGCTCTAGAGTCAGCTTTCTCGGAGGGATCATTTCATCCCACTCCTAACTCATGCTCCTTACCGAGTCTCTACTGAATATTGTGACTTAGCCAGAAGAACACTTCCCTCTGGCTGGTTGGAACTCCAATGACCTCTAGCCTTGTAGGAGTCTTGGCAACCATCTGGTTCCATTGCCTTGACTCTTTGTCAGAACCTGGAGCATTTTCTAAGACACACACTGCTACCTATGGACCAAGGACTCAAGAGGACTCCAGTGTGTATTTCCAAGAGTTTGATTTCTACTTGACTTACTTCTCTCTTGAACCCATGGCCTTTTCATCACTCCAGCCTTCCTGAATCCCAATCTCTCTTTCCTCACAGCAGGGAGACTTCCATCTTTTCCTTGGAATCTCCTCCCTACGTGCACCATCCAGAACTATTCCAGGTGAAAATTCAAGTGAATCCTGGGGCTCAGTTTTTGTTTGTTTGCTTGCTTGCTTGCTTGCTTTCCTTTTCACATGGTTTTCAAGTGTCCGTTTGTTTTCAATGTTTTAAAGAGTTATTTATATAGATAGACATAGATATAGATATACATATAGATATAGATATAAACATATCTATAGATAGATAGATAGATTTTTTTCTCTTTTCCAATTCCTCATGGGCTTCTGATTGGTTACTTTTCCTCTAACAGGGTTGTATTAGCTTTCTAGGGGTGCTATTACAAGATACCACAAGCCTAGAGGCTGAAACAACAGAAGTGGACAGTATCACAGTTCTAGAGGATACAGTGTTCGTAGACCATGCTCCTTTTGGAGGTATTATGGGAGGATCTGTTCCAGGCCACTTTCCCAGCTTGATGCATTTGGACTTTGGACTTCTTCACATGGCCCTCTCCCTCAGTGCATATCTGTGTATCCACAGTCTCCCTTAGAAGGACACAAGTCCTCCTGAATTAGGGGCCCAGGCTATTCAAATATGATCTCATCCACACTAGTTACATCTCCAGGGACCCTATTTTCAAATAAGGTCACAAACCCAGGTGCTGGGGTTTAGGACTGGGATAGTATATATGCATACACACACAAACACACACACACGTGTGTGTGTGTATGTCTCTCTCTCTCTCTCTCTCTCTCTATATATATATATATATATATATATATATATTTACATTTATATTTATATATACATATACTTTTTGATTTTTTTTTTTTTGCCTAATAAAACATTCTTGTTCAGAATCTCAGTCTTCCTTCCTTTCAATAGAATATGATTCGCATGCTTTTGGTGCCTCCTGAACAATTCGAACACCTCTACCTCCTCAATTTCCATGAAAGTTATTCTTACCTAAAGTCGTCTGCCATTTATTTTTAAAAACAGTTGGCATCTTTTTGCAGTTTACAGTGTTTTTGGTTTGAGTATATGTTTATAGGCTGATGAAGGTGACTTTCGTCCTACTCTTTCCTTCTAAATTTGTTCCTTTTTGGGAAAGTAAATTTCCTACTCTTTAAAAACAAGGACCTAGTAAAGCGAAATGGTTCTTTTTTGTGAGTCTGCATTCCATTTTCTCATTTTGCATGTGCTTTATGTGACCACAGTTTTGGGGGCTGACAGCATTTATCAGCATTTAAAAGAAAAAAAATTAAATTTAATTGAAATTAATTTAAATTAAATATATTTAATTAAATTTAATATTGAAAAAAACAAATTAAAATTTAAAATTTAAAATGTAAATTAAATTCATTGGAAGGGGACGTGAAACATGAGAGACTAAGGACTCTGAAAATCAACCTGAGGGATTTGTAGGGGTGAGGGGTGGGAGGTTGGCGGAATCAGGTGGTGGGTATTAAAGAGGGCACAGATTGCATGGAGCACTGGGTGAGGTGTAAAAACAAGGAATACTGTTATGCTGAAAATAAAAATTAAAAAAAAACCAGAAAAATTGAAAAAAACTTAAATAAATACTTTTAAAGAAAAAATGTATTTTAAAAAATGGATCTATGACTTTCTTTTTTTTTCTTGTTACTGTTAATGACATGAAGACAAAGTCAGCCTAACCTAGCCCTGTCAGCTATTAGCATGATCACTTATTTCAATGTGGAGTTAATTTAAAATGAACACTCTGGGAGAAATAAACTATATAAATCAAATATATAAGCATTATTCTAAAGTTTTGGACTTTGCTTCAAGAGAGTTGGCATATCTTTAGTTTCACTGTGAGAGCAATAACCAGTCACTGGGGTATCTAGTAGGATATGTAAACTGGAAGAAAATGGAAATAAATGCTAATATATACATGCATATACATGTATGCTTTGTTTATACTGTATAATCATATATTAAATCCCATGGCTTTGGAAGAAAGTTCTGAACAGCTCTAATATAAAATGATAGAGAATATTGAAAAATAGAATATGTAGACTTTCAAATTGGAATTCAAAGTTTTGTGACAATTGTCAATATTTGCCAAACTTTTCAGTAGGTTCTTTGATGCCTGATTCTTTATTTGGGTATCAGAAAATCTTTTTCCCATATGGAAGCTTTACACATATTCCTAAGCCATATGGAATAAACACTTTGACTTATATGCAAAAGATCTGTGGTCTTTGCAGAGTCATTACAATTTCTCTTGTGGTACAGATGAAGCCATAAATAAATATATTTATATTTATTTATAAATAAGTATATTTATATATATACTTTATACTTATAAATAAGTATATTTATAAATATACACATTTACATAAATTGTCTCATATGTTTTTGAGTATCTTACTTGCTCTTACTCATCAGAGGTAAATCACTGCTTAGGCCCATACTTAAAGGAAGTGTGCACAGTGGGTTTCATCAAATATAATATTTTTCTTCTCTTTGTACCATCATCCAATTCCAGTAAGTACTTTACTTACACTAAATCCCGTCAACTTAACCTGTACTGGTTATTCTTGTAAAAAATAAATGTTAAAGAGTCTCGAAAACATGGTAGTTTTTTCCTTCTAAAATTTTGTCTTTTTTTAATGTAAGCTAAAAAGAAAGATAATCATTCTGTTAGAAACTTAGCCAACTGCATCCTCTGTTATAATATATATTTTTAGTATGTCCTTCATACTACATCTCTAATAGTATTCATTTCACAGGCTTTTGTGCTCATAAAGGAAAATAAAGGAGACCTTGAGATTATAATAGCATTGACTAGTATTAAATGTGAGAATTTGATACCCAAAAAGGATAGCATTTGTTCAAGTTTACTTTGGTTTTAAACAGACCTGTACCACTGGGGATAAAAATACATGTTTATAAAAAATAAAAAATTATATTAAAAAAAATTAATATTTATTTATTTATTTGAGTAATAAATTCATAAACCTAATTCATTCTTATATTTTTAAGTTCAACAGGCAAAATTTATTACTCCATTTATAACTCAAAAAATATTAACAATCACTTCTAAGGAGACTGAGATTACCTTATAAACACATTAAAAAGTTAGCTTAGGGCACCTGAGTGGCTCAGTCAGTTAAGCATCTGACTCTGGTTTTGGCTGAGGTGGTGATCTCAGGGCTGTGAGAAAGCCCCAAGGTGGGCACTTCACCCAGCATGTCTGCCTGTTACCTCTCCCTTTGCCTCTGCCCCTTCCCCTTGCTCTCAGGAACATGCACGCACACGCACTGTCTCTTTCCCTCTCAAATAAATATATAAAATCTTTTTAAAAATTTTTAAAAGTTAGTTTAGATTTCTTTAAATATTTTTAATTGCATCTATATCTATTTGGATAATTAATTGTCCAATTTACAAACATATTTAAAATCTTTCATATATTTAACTCTTCTATACATAATAAAATAAACTTATAGACATGATGGACATCAAGTTCTCTTAAATATTCCAATATTATGCATAATCTTTGATCTTTGACTTTAAAACCACAAGACTAAAATGATTATGCAGGCTACACATTTTGAATTAGAATCCTTATCTAATGTTATTTTTAATGAGTAATGGTTGACATGAAGACTAATAACCAATAACCTTCCAGATTCATGGTAAGAATGTGCTTTGAAGATAGGTCGGGCCATGTGATTTGTTTTGGCCAATAAAATAAGAGCAGAAGCAACATGTGTTGCTTTGATGCCAGAAAACTTTAAGAGGCAGTGCTATATTGTCTTCCCCCAGAAACATTGAACAGCATTGCTCCAGATTGTGGTGACTCTGTCAGTGTCAGTCCCTAGTATTTTCCTGTCCTTCCTTTTGTAACAACACGGGTGCAAACTGAGGGCATCATGCCAAGTGAAATTAGTCAGAAAAGAAAAATATCATCTGTTCTCTCTTATATTTGGGATCTGAAAAAGGCTTTCTACTTAGAGAGTAGAATGGTGGTTGCAAAGAGTAAGGTTCTGAGGAATATGGAAAGATGTTGGCCAAAGGGTACAAACTTCCAGGTAAAAGATGAATAGGTTCTGAGGATATAGCCACCCAGGCACCCCTAGAATGATTACTGTTTTAAAGACTGATAATACCAAGTGAAAATTTGGATCTACAGGAAATCTCAAACATTATTGATGGGAATATAAAATAATGTCATTGCTTTTGAAAAAAAAATTATACTTTAAGTTACTTGTAACACCTACACATGACCAAGTATTTCCAAAAAACATAAAACTATATTTCCACCCAACATCTTCTATTTGAATTTTTAAAGAACTTTCAGAATAGCCCAAACTAAAAACAACCCAAGTGTTCATTAAATAGTTAATGGATTAACACATTGTGGCATATTCACACAACAAAATACTACTCAATAGTAAAAGAGTATGAACATAAGGGAATAATCTCTTATATATACAACATTGCAATTTAATTTTAAAACATTATGCTAAGTAAAAGAAGCCAGGTACAAACACCAGATGTTATATGATTCCATAAACTACAGTGTAATGTGTAAAGAAAAGCAATTATCTAAGGTCACTGAAGACTGAGCAAAGCAGACTTATGTTACAGGTAAGTCAACACTTGCTAGAAGAGAAAAATCCTAGGTAAGCTTCCTAGTTTCACCACTCAGAGCCTGAGGACAGACAGCACCAACATTAGTGCAATGTTGTGCAACTACAATATGGATATGATAAAACTTTTTTAATAGACTGATGAACCAAGAAGAGCAGAGTCTGGGACAACTACACAGCTGAAAAATTAAGAGGGTGCAGAGTAGAGTGAGGGCAGGATTTCTAAAAAGAGAGATAAGGTAGAAACATCACATTATGCCTAAATATTTGGCGAACTTGCCATGTACCTCATGGAAAAAAAATGTAGTTTGAGTTCTGTCAAACTGCACACTCAAAAACAACAACAACAACATTCTTTGAAAGTATATAACCTAATCCAGAATCTCTACAATGTATAATTCTTACCCAAAACACAAATCCAAATTACACAAATTCCAATGAAATGGAAAAATGCCACACTCAAAGAAAAAAACAATCAGCAAAGACAAAAGTAGAGATGGATCAAGATGTTGGCATCAGAATAGATTTTAAACAAGCTATTCTAATTATCTTCATGGATATGGAAATACCTTGATGATGAATAAAAAGACAAATCTCAGCAAAGGAATAGAAGCTATAAGAATAAAAAAAAATTAAAAAGTGGAAAATAAAAATTTCACATGAACGGATTAACAACATATTGAGGATAAAGTAAATGAACTTTAAGACAGATAAATAATAAATTATATAAGAGAGAATTAAATGCAAAAAATGAACAGACTCAGAAAAAGTGCAACAATTGAAGGGGCTCCTGGGTGGCTCAGTGGGTTAAAGCCTCTGCCTTCGGCTCAGGTCATGGTCCCGGAGTCCTGGGATCGAGCCCCGCATCTGCTCGGCAGGGAGCCTGCTTCCTCCTCTCTCTCTCTCTCTGCCTGCCTCTCTGCCTACTTGTAATCTCTGCCTGTCAAATAAATAAATAAAATCTTAAAAAAAGATTTCTAATAAATTGAAATTAATTTTCCTTAAAATTATTTGAGAATTTTATTTTGCATTTGCCATTTATTCCATCTCATTAAACATCACTATCTAATATCTACCTCCAGATAGCTACTAGCATTTTTAACATTTATACCACAATAAACTTTGATGGTTTAATAGTTGTCAAAGTATACTGCAATGTTTAGCTATACTGCTATTGCATATAAAATCAGGACTTGGTAAAGCATACCAAATATACACAAATGTATATTTTTTATCCAGTAAGATTCAATTTATCTGAGGTAGACTGTTTTATATAGAAATATCTCGAACAAATAGGAATATGTTTTCTTCTTTTATAGATTAATACTTCCAAAAAGAGATAGTTTCTGAAACAAACTATGACCTCCTACAAAACTGAAGTGGTTGAAAAGACAAAATATTACTAAATCACCAACAATACTATGTTTTTATTCACTGGAATCCGGAGATTAAGGAAAAAATACACTCTACTCTAAGCCATGTTAGGTTGGAATTATTATCCTAATACTGTGAAGAAAATTTTCATTACATTATGGATTTTTATGTGTGAAGTACAAGCGGAGAATTATCTTTAGGAAATGGGAGAAAATTGCAACTACTTTTCAAATGTAATCTTGACATTTTGAAAAATGTAGTCATGGATCTGTCCCCATGGGGACAAATATTTTACCCTTCATTTCTGCACCAAAATTCAGCACATCATAGTCAGATCTGATCTAATCTCCATGGTCTGTCTTAGGGGGGTTATATGCTTATAAAGATATGTCCCAATGAACAGCAAAGATTCACTGAATGTTTCTGTTCCCCACCCTTTCAATTGATACTGACAGTCATCCATTTTTTTAGCCTCAGGTTTTTCAAGATAAAAATCAGTTTTTATGCAGTAAAATAGATGATTCAGTCAAAAGAAAAAGTTTGTGAGAACTTCAAAGCAACCACAATCCTTGGGACTAAGAATTAGACCCTAGGCCCAATTCTGCCAGTAGGACACACTTACAGAAATCAACATTGCTTACAAACATCCAGAGTTTGCCTTCATTTAACCCCTTATTAATGATAAATGGAAGGAAGGTTTAGAGTCACTAAAATCCACTGCCACATAGGTCATTATTTTCTTTTTTTCTCCTCTTTGCATTGAGATAATCTATGCAAACGTGCTTTACCTGGTACCTGAAATAAATTAGTTATCCAATAATGTGTTCATTGTGTTCTTTTAATTGTTTTGTTTCATTCATTTTTCCCTTTACACCTTGAAAAGATATTAATTAAGAAATTTTAATCAATACAGTCAAACAGCAGACATCCTGTTTATTATCTGCAGACCTTTCTAAATCTCTAGAACAAAAACAAAACTTTTTATTAATTTTTTTAATGAATCTCATCATTGGCAAGTTCTTACTGGTAATTTCATACGTGTGACTCATTAAAATTTTGCCTCTGTGTATGCTGAGGAATAGGAGAACTTCGATTTTTGTCACTTTGCCAATGTGCTCGACTTAAGCATGATCTCTTCTTATATTTCAATGTTGCTGAGGACCTGGCCTTTGAAAGCACTATAGAACTTGCTTCCAATGCAAACATAGTAATTTCACTTCAACACCATATCACAATATATCTAAACAGCAAAATCACATAGTTAACCCAATATAACTCAATAACTTATTCATTTCAGGGTTTTATTCTTTCTTAATTGCTTTATATTTGTACTGTCCACATGGAATTTTGCTCTTATGTACCTCCATTTCCATAGTAGGCATATCAAACATTATGAACACAGTTCACTTACAAAGGCAAAAATTTTATGATAATTCATTTCATGCATTACTGTTTTTAACCTAATTGATTTTCCTCATGGAAAATTTTAACACATAAAATTACGTAGTGCCTTTGTTTACTTACTTGCCATCTCTCTTCTACACTAGAATATCAAGTTTAGGAGGGCAGGAACTGTATTTCTTTGCTGCTATATCCTCATTGAATACAGTACCTAGCACACATCAGATGTACAATAAAGATTTGTTAGATGAATGAGCAAATAAACAAAAGGACAGTAAATGTCTGTCTGTACTTGTTCAATCTTATGGAGGGTCAAAAACTTACACTATTAGGTGGGACAATATGTCTCCAACGGAATGGAATTGAGTATTTTGCTCCTCTTAGGTCACTTAGGCTCTGTCAAAGGACCAGAAGGCTAGGGCGTGGTTAAATCCCCTAAATAAGAAATATATTAAGAACTGACATTATTATTTGTAATCTCAAGGACTCTAAATTCTGTTTTTTTTTTCCATTTGTATCTTCCTTTCCCCAAATTATTTTATAGAGATCTGTCTGATCTATTGATCAGAGATCAACACTCTAGGTCAGAAAGAGCCTAATAGAATCTGTATTCTTAATATTTCTAATAATGTTCTAAAAATAAAACCAAAACCAATGTACTCATAAACATCATTTGAGAATCATAAATTTATGACATTTCTCTGTTTACATAATATGTGCTCATACATGTATACTATATACTCATATTCTTACAAAAACAAGAATATAAAATGCATACACAAATTGAGAAATAAACCAGGAAAATAGTTTATAAAGAAGGAATGGTTCCTATCAATTAAAATTGTACAGGTTTCATAAATTTCTAGTTGGCCTATTAGCAAATTGGAGGTTTTTTTGGATAGGAAGTACATATCTTCTAGCCTCCAAAGGTGACAGACACGGCCAAAACAGGAAATATTATTAGTTGAATGGTATTAACAAGTTCTGAGTTCCAAGGTTGGAAAGTAAACTAGAGAGCTCCAAATGTGGAATTCCTGAAAAGTCAGAGAAATAAATTCAACAAAAGAGCAACTGGCTAGGGATGGGATGTCTTAAAATTTGTTCATTGCATATATGATGTCTTTAAATATGCAGGTTTTGTTTGCTAAAAAAAAAAGTTCCCTTTTATGCCTAGTGTTTTAAAATTTTGTAATCATTGAAAATACTGAACTTTATAAAATGTTGTTATGGGGCCTATGGGTGCCTTGGTAGGTTAAGTATCTAACTGCCTTTGGCTCAGGTCATGATTTGTGAGTCTTGGAATGGAGCCCCATGTAGGGCTGCCTGCTCAAGGAGTCTGCTTCTCCTTCTCCTCTGGCCCTCTCCTCACTTGTGCTTTCTTTCTCTCTCTCAAATAAAATCTTTTTTAAAATGTTATGACATCTACCAAGATACATATTTTTTTTAGCACAGTGACACATTGCCTGATACTCAAATGATAAATCATCCTTGATTAGATTCTTTCTTTAATGTAATGTGTTACCATATTTTACATAGTAAACATAATATTGAATTTATATTATTTTACTGACCTTTTCCTTTATTACAAGTTTTGGATTACCTTTACACTGTTGGACTGATTTCATTGTATAGGTTATCTCAAATCATTCTTCGGATCAGGTGGGGTAAAAATAATCACACATTTATGGCACAAGAAGGGTAAACAGAAGAACAACTTTGACTCTCATGCTTCCATCAATGAGAAAATATATTTCTATATATACATAAATATACATATTTATGTCATTATGTACATATTTGTACCCATATGAGATGTTACAATCAGTATATTGAGCAGTGATTCTTTTTTTTAAAGGTTTTATTTATTTATTTGACAGAGATCACAAGTAGGCAGAGAGGCAGGCAGAGAGAGAGGGGGAAGCAGGCTCCCCACTGAGCAGAGAGCCCAATGCGGGGCTCGATTCCAGGACCCTGAGATCATGACCTGAGCTGAAGGCAAAGGCTTAACCCACTGTGCCACCCAGGCACCCTGAATTTAGTATAATTTCTAGTTCAAATTTAATTTCTAACTCTATCTTTATTAAAATATCAAACAATCAGGGTAACACAAGAAGTAAAAATAGTACAGGTTCCTGGCTATATTTTAACCTCTATATACATATATATTTCTGCTGTTAAAGGCTCTAGACTCTATTCCTTCAGTATATAGACAGAGAGAGAGACCCAGCCCTAGAAATAGTAGTTGTAACATCAGAATCATACAGTAGCAAAGCTTTTCAGTAAAAGGGTAGAGAAATAATCCTAACTGAGAATATCTTCTACCCTTCTATTGGCAGAAGGTCTCAACTATTACCCTAGAATATTATGCAGTAAAACACCTGGAACACAAGGTCAAATAACATTACTGATTATATATATTATATATATATATTATATATAATATATATATATATATATATATATATATATTTTTATGACTGCCAATCAGGAAAATACTTCTCAGTCTATCTGTACATTTTAACACATATTCAATCCCCAATTTGGGGATGAGATAAATGACTGACCCATCTGACTCAAAAGTAGTATCCATTTCTATCACAGTAATTATAAACTATGTGAGTATAGGGGAGGCTATCCATTTAAATTACTTCATATTCTTTGTTCTAACTGAATTCTGTCCCCTATACTCTACAAAAAATATGTTAGAATCATAATCTCCAGCACCTCAGAAGGTGATTCTGTTTTGGAAATGGGATCTTTATAGAGTTAAGTTAAACCGGGGCCATTTGGGTGGCCCCTAATCCAAAAGAACTGTTGTCCTGATAAAAATGGGACATTTAGACAGAGAGACAGAGACACGTAGAGGGAAGATGATATGGAGAGATATAGGGAGAAGACAGCAACTGACAAGCCAATAAGAGAGGCCTAGAACAGCCTCTTACTCCATAACCCTCAGAAGGAATCAATCCTGCCAACAACTTCATTTTAGACTACCAGCTTAAACTCTGAAACAGTATGTTTCTTTTGTCTAAGACATGCAACTTGTAGCACTTTGTTATGGCATCCCTAGCAAGGAATTCACCATTGTATTGATACCAAATGAGATTATTAGACAGTACAGGAAATCCAAAGTGAATTCATCCAGTCTTTCCTATACCCTTTTGATACCAGGAAAACTTAAACTCATGACCCTTGATATGACAGAGAGAGAGACCCAGCCCTAGAAATAGTAGTTGTAACATCAGAATCATACAGTAGCAAAGCTTTTCAGTAAAAGGGTAGAGAAATAATCCTAACTGAGAATATCTTCTACCCTTCTATTGGCAGAAGGTCTCAACTATTACCCTAGAATATTATGCGGTGGTAGGATCTATGAAATTTTGTCATGTGGGTGCTCCCTGTCACAGATGTCCCTTGCCTATAGAATTCTTAATTACCTAAATACTTCTCAATAAAACAGTCTGTGCCAAGGTGTAGGTGTCCTAGATTGAAGTGTCCATATATTCCATTCGAAGTCAATATTTCTATTGGCTATTTCTATTGCCAAGTCTGAATAGTAAACCCAGAAAGCAACTCACCGAGTATAGGCAGCCCCCAAAGTTATGCAGATATCTGTGATGGGTGGTGATGGGAATTGGGCAGCAACAGTAAGTGGTTGCAGAGAGACTGATCCATCTTGTCTCCCTGGGCGAATTTTGATTATAAAATACATCTTTTGTGTTAACATATGAAAAGCATATGCAAGATTAGATATCCTCGCCTCAATAAAACAGTAGAGAAGCATAAAGATAAAATTAAATCTCTTACAAAGAACATCAAAATGCGAATTGAGAGGCTTGATATTAGAGCTTATGTGACTTGGGACTGCCAATGTAAGGGTCATCCAGGGCCAGGCCTATAAGTAAAGAAAAACATTCCATCGTAGTCCATCATCAAGAAGAGTAGCACTGCTACCCCTGAAACTAATAATACACTATATGTAAACTAAACTGTATTTAAATAAAAGAAAAAGAGAAAACTTCTATTCATGGAAGATGTTAGTTGAAAAATGCTTTCAAAGAAGGGAAAGAGTAAGGAATGGAGGGAAAAGAGGAGGAAGGAAAAGTAAAGGAAAGAAAAAAAATAAAGAGAAGCACTGAAAGATGCTATTAAATAATATTCAGGCTTAGGGCTCTAAGTGTATCTTTTTTGCAGGTAATGCCAGCCAGAAGACTCTGGTATGTAAAAGTCTTGGGAAAAGCATCTATGACTCCTGATCATATTAACTCATCACTTTCTTTAAATGTTATGACCTTTCAAGTCTGAAGATTCCATAAATGCCTAAGAGACTGCACCAGAACCCACTGAATATCAAGACACAGAGAAGTTCAAGTCTTGAGGCTGTTGAAGAACTCCCTCACGCCCTCTGAAAGTTTTTTGTCTGAGATAGCACACTTGACATGCAGAATCTCATGACTCATATTCGTGTTAAATTTTTATCCAATAGTCGAAGTTATTTGTGAACTACTTTGAAATGTCAGAATATAAATGTGCAGAAGACAGTGTGATGGGGGTTAATGGCCTAAATTTTCTTCCATTTCTGCAGTTTCCTACATAATATCAGAAGCGATTATGAGATGTAAAAGGACCGTAGCAATCATAAGGCTATAGAACCAGATGTTTACTTGAGGTTGAACAGCAGATAAAAGATTTGAAACAGGGCCAAGTTTGTTTGGGAGTGAGAACAAATAGCAGGTACAGCGAAACGGAGGCAAGTCCAGGGATTGGCTAAAATCAACCAGGAATATCCATCCCTTACTTTTCTACTTCACTGATTGCTAAAATAGATGGGGTCCACTTATACAAATTAAACAACAGACATTTAGATGGGATAAGATTCTATTATATGCAGCTTTTCTTAGATTCCAGCTACTATGTTTCTATGAGAATATAGTTAGATTTGATGCTTCTCTAAAGAGCAGTAGGTTCTGAGTACTGGGTGACTCGGTGGGTTAAGCATGTACCTTTGGCTCGGGTCATGATCTCAGGGTCCTAGCATCAAGTTCTGCATTGGGCTCCCTGCTCATCACACAGCCTATTTCCTCCTTTCTCTCTTTTCTGCCTCTCTGCCTACTTGTGATCTCTCTCTGTCAAATAAATAAGATCTTTAAAAGAGAGAGAAAGAGAGAGATTAGTAGGTTCTGGTGGGGGAGGGTAGTTAATAAATACACTCATCCATGCATATAACACCAGAATTAAGTACGTCATAATTCTGTGAAAGACAGAGTATAGTATGGGATGTAGTCTTCCAGAGTTGAGATTACTGTTTCAATCTGGCTGTCCTAGTGAAAGTGATGGACAGAAGTTGGAAGAAGACAGATAGGAAATATTTTTGTTTAATGTTCTTCAGAATCAGGATATGAATTCAGCATGCTTTCAGACACTTACTGTAGTGAAGGCTAAAACTCAGGATGGGAGCAAGACTGTCTGGGTTTGAATCCTCACTGTGTAACTCATTACAGAAGCAATAATGTAAATTTTTAAAAAAGAATCATTGTATTCTGTTGAGTGACTATAATACTACATATTTATCTATTCCATATCTATTCCATGAGCAGAGTTGGTTCCAGCTTTTGCACAGTATTGATAAGAACACTAATATATACATGGACATATGGACACTTTTCGTTTTGTGTTTAGAAGAGCAATTCTCTTAACTACAGAGAACAGAGAATATAAAGGAGAGTAGTTAGCAGAGTGGAGGTTGGTGGGGAGATGGTTAAAAGAGGTGATGGGGATGAAAGAGCATACTTATCATACTCATCACGATGGAACACTGAGTAACATATAGAATGTTGAATCACCATGTCGTACACCAGAAAGGAATAGAACACTATATGTTAACTGTACTGGAATTAAAATTTAAAAAAAAAATTAAAAAGAAGAGGAATTCTGTGATAAGAGGGTATGTATAATTGATGGATGTAACTGCAGTGCAGGATTGAAGAATTACTTCAGTAAACTATGACATTTGGTTGCAATATCCTAGCTCTGTTACTTCTGACTTTGACATGATGTCTCTTCTTTACCTAGTTTTTCTAATTCTCAATCCATAGCTATGGACTTCCCTATCATTCTTTCTTTCCTAAGAATTATCTCTCTTTCCAAACATGCAAATACTAATGACAAGATCATTGACTATGATCTTCTATTGCTCATCTAATCAAGTCCTACTTAAGTTTCAATTTTTTTAATGCCAGCCTCTGATGCGGTTAATTATAAGAAGTCACTACTCCCAATTGTTCCTTGCATCCATTTTCCTGTGGACACCTCATATGTCTCCTCATTTTATTATGGTTTGGTGTTGTTGTTATTGTTTTTACCTGGGTCCTGGCCAGCATCTGAGGATCTCAACTCCAGGACCATAACTAATATATTTTAATATTCCAGCACCAACTAGGCAGAATGTACAACACATAGAAGATATAAATACCCGTCACAAATACATGAATATTTAAGTGCATATCTCAATTTGTATTAACTGGGTTTGTTGTTTAAGATTTTATTTATATATTTGACACAGAGAGAGAGATTATAAGTAGGCAGAGAAACAGGCGGGGGAGGGGGGAAGCAGGCTCCCTACTGAGCAGAGAGCCTAATACAGGGCTTGATCCCAGGACTCCAGGACCATAACCTGAGCCAGAATCAGAAGCTTTAACCCACTGAGCCACCCAGGCACCCCAGATAGGATTTGCTGTTTAAACATGCAGTTTTCTCTTTTTGTCTACTATAATTAAACTAATCTTTTTGTGTTTGTCTCCTATACTTTTCTGCTATACACATGGCTCACCATTTTGTCAATTTTTTTTTAAAAAAAGATCTTATTCTGTTGGCTAGTTACTGAAATACATGTATAGATGAGGAGGCATTGGTAGTAAGGGTATATATTTTCTTTTAGAGAACCTTACAAGGGATAAAGCAGTTCTTCCAGCTTCATAGTGTATTACTTAAGCTAAGTTTTATTGCACCTTGTCACTCACTCAAATGTTACTTTTTAGTTAGTTCGTTTATTACTATTGTGAAAGCCCTTTTTATTGTATATGATACCAAGACTTCTGTATCTGTGATTTCAAAACAAGGAAGATATCAACATCAATTTCAATCAAATTCACCCATATATTTAATTTAGTTAAGACCTCTAGTAATTGCATGTTATCAGGGATAGATCTAAAATTGAAACTGACAGGAGTATAACATTATCCCACCTCTTCAGAATCCCAAGTTGGAGCAAAAAACAAAGGTTCAAATTAACTAAACATGTATAGAGAAGTAACACAAAGTCTATAAAGAACTTATCAAACTCAACACCCCAGAACCAAAAAATCCAGTCTAGAAATGGGCAGAAGACATGAACAGACATTTCTGCGAAGAAGACATCCAAATGGCCAACAAACACATGAAAACCTGCTCAATATCACTTGGCATCAGGAAAATACAAATCAAAACCACAATGAGATACCACCTCATACCAGTCGGAATGACTAAAATTAACAACTCCAGAAACAATACGCATTGGCAAGGATGCAGAGTGTAAGAGGAACCCTCTTACACAGTTGGTGGGAGTGCAAACTGGTGCAGACACCCTGGAAAACAACATAGAGGTTCTTCAAAAGGTTAAAAATAGAGCTACCCTATAACCCAGCAATTGCACTACTAAGTATTTATACAAAGGAAACAAACATAGTGATACAAAGGGGCACATGCATCCCAAAATTTATAGCAGCAACACCCACAATACCTGAACTACAGAAAGAGCCCAGATGTCCATCAACAGATGAATTAATAAAGAAGATGTGGTATATACATGTACACACACATCACAGAATATTGCTCAGCCATCAAAAAGAATGAAATCCTGTCATTTGCAATGATGTGGATGGAACTAGATGGTTTTATGCTAAGCGAAGTAAGTAAGACAGAGAAAGGCAAATACCATATGAGTTCACTCATATGTGGAATTTAAGGGTAAAACGAAGAGATGAACTCAGGGAAAGGGAAGGAACAATAAAATCAGATGAAAACAGAGAGGGAGGCAAATCATAAGAGACTCTTAACTGTAGAGAACAAACTGAGAGTTTCTGGAGGGGAAATATGTGGGGGCATGGGGTAACTGGGTGATTGGCATTAAGGAGGGCACTTGATGGAATGAGCACTGGATGTTATTTAAGACAGATGAATCGCTAAATTCTACCCAGAAAATAAAAATATGGTGCATGTTAACTATACTGAATTTAAATATGCATTTTTTAAAAAAAGAAGTAATCCATTGTCTCCTTCTGGATAATCAATTAAAAACAAAGAATAACCAATTATTGGATGGGCAGAAAGCAATGGTTGTGGAGTCTAGTGCATGTGCAGCAAGCTATGTCTTGTCATTACTTTTAGAATGAATTAATATTTGTGGGTATTTACCAGTTTAGGGTAAAAGAATATCCTGGGGCACCTGGGTGGCTCAGTGGGTTAAAGCTTCTGCCTTCAGCTCAGATCATGATCCCAGGGTCCTGGTATCGAGCCTCACATGGGGCTCTATGCTCAGCGGGGAGCCTGCTTCCTCCTCTCTCTCTCTCTCTGCCTGCTTGTGATCTCTGTCTGACAAATAAATAAATAAAATCTTAAAAGAAAAAATCCTAAGATCAAGCTTTCTGTAAAGAACTTAAATACATTAACTGAGAAATCATGTGTCTTTAACATTTGTTTATTTTTTTCTAAGTGTGACAATATATTTAATTTTTATCCCTAAAAGACACATTTATGAACTAATATCATTTTATATTAATTTGAAGCTTAGTGAAAACTTATTTTCTGTGCTTGATGGTTGTTTTTATTGCTTCAATTATTATTTTGACAAATATAAGTGCCAAAGATTTTGAGAAAAGCACTTTTGCACAATTTGTTAGGAAAAAAAATAGATCCACTAACACATAAAGCAAATTCTAAACATTGTGTTTTCAAGTATCTCCACAGATATGTGCCTTGATTTTTGTTTTCCTCTTCAGAATACTGATAATGATCTCTGCCTGCGATCCTCATGAAACTATTTTAAGACTCTGTTGAGAGGGGTATGAAAACAATTTGAAAAATCTAAGAGTTCTGAAATTCAGAACTTTCATACTGAAGATTACTCTATTTGTCTCTTGAGAGGTTTTTTTTTTAAGATTTTATTTATTTATTTGACAGAAATCACAAGTAGGCAGAGAGGCAGGCAGAGAAAGGTGGGGAGGCAGGCTCCCTGCCAAGCAGAGAGCCTGATGCTATGCGATGCAGGGCTCGATCCCAAGACCCTGGGATCAAGACCTGAGCTGGAGACAGAGGCTTTAACCCACTGAGCCACCCAGGCACCCCAAGAGCTTGCATAATAAACCAAGTGCTTAGTTTTCTAAGTTATGGAAATACTCACTGGAGATTAAGCACAATGGGTAACTTCCAGTGCTGAGTTTCTACAGGGCAACTAGAATTAGTAGTGGCCATTTTGTAGGATACTCTAAAAGCTTCCATTTCATTCTAACTGGTGTGTTAAAACAATTTGATAACCATATGTCATGTTTCACCTGGGTCTATTCTTGGATTTCATTGGTGTGGGGAAGTTTCTGTCTTGTCAGCCAGTAGCAAATTGTTTTTATAATTTGTGAAATGCCTCTTAATCAACCTTGGGAATACTTTAGGAAGCAAATATGCTTTTCCTTGATCAATTATAATCCACTTACTAAGTAATACCGGCTTTTTAAAGTGCACTTTGGTTAAATCACATGTATCTCAAAACTTAAAGTCCACAAAAAAATATTTAAGAACTACTGTTCTAAGAGTCAGAATGCTAATTCAGGCAATATTCATTAACAACACATCAGGCATAACAACATATATCTTTACATACCATGTGGATATATAAATAGGTACCAATTATGCACATATGTGACCATAGACAAGTATGTACATGCATGAACACTTCGATGTCTGAGAAATAGTTTTAAATTTACCCAGCTGAAATGTATTGTTAAAACTACATTGAGGGGCACCTGCTTGGCTCAGTAGCTTAAGCCTCTGCCTTCAGCTCAGGTCATGATCCCAGGGTCCTGGAATCGAGCCCTGTATCGGGCTCTCTGCTCAGTGGGGAGCCTGCCTCCACGTCTCTCTCTGCCTGCCTCTCTGCCTACTTGTGATCTCTGTCTGTCAAATAAATAAATAAAATCTTAAAAAAAAAAGCAACTACATTGATCATTGAGAAACTCAAGTGAGTTTCTCTCATCATATCAGAGCCTTAGGTATATTGTCCTCGCATGTCCTTCCCATTTAACTGAGTCTTTATTCACTGATCTGTCACTTTTTGGCATGAATTTTAAATGTGCTTTTTTTTCCTTCTGAGTTAAGTCTTTGAAATCACATTACTGGGATCCAGGTACACATTAATGGTATTCAATATAGATCACTCTCGGAATGTTAACAAACTCTATGGCTTATGGCAAAAATACTCCATATACTTTCTCCTTTCTATTTCTTGATAGTATATGAGTAACATGGTTTACTGGAAGGAGCATGAAGGCATATACCTATAAATTTGAATGTTGCTCATTATTTCATCACTTATCTTTTTAAAAAATTTCATTATTTATCTTTTTAAATAGAGATTATAATACCAATCTAGAGATGACAAGCAGTCAAATAGGTCCAGAATCCCTATGTCCCTTCTTTCTGTTCCTCTCCCTCCCTCCTTTCCTTCCTTTTTCTTTCTCTCTTTCTCTTTCTTTCTTTCTTTCTTTCTCTTTCACCCCCCTCCCTCCCTAACTCCCTCCTGTCTCCTATTCTCCCTTTCTCCCTTCCTTCCTTCCTTTCTGCTCCAATGTATGGACTTGAACTCAGCATCCTGAGATCAAGACCTGAGCTGAAATCAAGAGTCAGACACTTAACCACTGGGGCCACACAGGTATCCTCAGAATCTCTATGTTTGACATAGTCATTATTGTGCTATTTTCTGGAGAGCAATGATACTGGCTTGATGAAGTTAGGGTGCAGTGACTTATCATTCATCTCTTGGCTAAATAGGTGAATTCATGATCTTTCATTTCAAAATGTATGCTGGCCACCTGCTTCTGAATACCTGAGATTCCACCACAGTAGTAGGGAGCCTCATGAGGTTTTAGACCTTTAAACCCTCTCCAACACCTCTCACTCTTTTGGGGTTTATAAATTCCTATGGAATTTGGTTATGAATCATTTACACTTTAGTGAAAATTTACTTAGTACTCATCTAATGGATAACTCTTATTTTCCAGACACCAGGTGGGAAAGTCAGTATCATGGAAATACATCAAAAAATTCTTCCAAGTTTTATTGCTTAGAAACAGACCTTAAAAGGAGGAAAGAGAATAAGAACATTTGGTCCAGATCATTTAAGCAGTACTGTCCACCTTCCCACCACTGTTGGGAAGCAGATAAACTAAGTTTATGGACAAGTTCCTCAACCATCAAAACTCCTATACTCTGCAAGTCTTCTAGTCTCTCATGTCTTATCCACAAATTCTTCCACTATTTTCTCCTTTTAAAGCCATGCTTCATTTTTCAAATTTGATGTGCATTGGTGCCTTCCCCATTTATGACTTGAACTTCTGGACTGATTTTATCTCCTTGCAGACAGTGCCTCCTACAATCACTTGCAGAAAACCCCTCTAGCTCTAAACTTACACTGAGGAATTTATACTTTACACTTACTAACCCACTTCCCCACTTTGAATTCAGAAGTAGGACTCACACTGTCAAGCAAAAACTACAGAACTGGGAAGCTGGGGTGAGTGCGTAGGAGGTTTTCAGGCAAAGAGAACTGGGTGACCTCACTGGCATCATCACAAATCCATGTTATAGGGATTTCAAGGGTCCTATCTTATGTCCAGAGTGGAGGGCCTGCAGCATATATATCCTGTTGCTCAATTTTTCTTTTTTTGCCTTTTTGCAACAAATGGAATTCAGAACACTCAAGAATGTGTATTTCACATATGGCAGTCAGAAGGACTCTGAAATTAAAATACAGAAATGGAATCTCTTGGTAAAAAAGAGAAGAGTATAATCAGAGAAAGTTCATGATATGATCATTCTAGCCTCAAGTTGTAATAAATTTACATCTTGGAAGATGTCTATCTACAAGTTTAAAACTTATTCCACCTTATTGGTTTTTTTTTTTAACTTATGTTATTTTCTCAAGCCTTAAACGTTACCATCTTATGTTCCACTGCTTGAACTAATCGCTTCCTGATTATCCCTATAAATAAAAAAATATAAATATTAGGAAAGCATATATGTTTTTATACAAGTATGAAAACCCTCTTCTTTGTAGTTTTTCAGAGAATGCAATTGATTTCTCCCTACACTCTGGCTCCTAAGGCATACAATTCTATATAAAGAACTAAGTAAATTATGAAAAAACCTAATTTGTCTATTTTACTAGTTCTCTTGAACATAAGACTAAACCCGCTGGCCCATTCTGTAGATCATTGCTCCATCTTGTGGTTGATAGTGATTACAGTTCGCATTTACTGGTCTCTTAAAGTTCCAATCCAGACACAGTGTTAAGTGCTTCAAAAGATTTATAAACCAGATGAAGAGACTAAGCCACTACTTATTTAAGAAAATTGTGCAAGAGCACAGAGATATCAATGGACAAGATCAGATTCAGAGGCTGTGTTGTGAACCACTAAGCTACATTCATCCCTGTTCAGAATATCAGTGGTGTGCTTTTATTTTTTTTTAAAGATTTCACTCATTTTTTTGACAGAGATCACAAGTAGGCAGAGAGGCAGGCAGAGAGAGAGAGGAGGAAGCAGGCTCCCCACTGAGCAGAGAGCCCGATGTGGGGCTCAATCCCAGGACCGTGGGATCACGACCCGAGCTGAAGGCAGAGGCCTTTACCCACTGAGCCACCCAGGCGCCCCATCAGTGGTGTGCTTTTAAATGTTTAGCAGCTGCTGCCTTTGGGATGGAGGGGGATAAAACACCTTGCATTGCAGCTTAGATTGATTTCTGTGCTGTAAGAATCCCCACCATGGTCGCTTTTAAGGCACCAAATAAAAGCAGTGAAAGAGGTGTCAGAAAGAGATGTTCAGTGTCACATGATTGTATAGTGTTTCTCTGGGGCTGGTATAATAATCAAATTAGACCACACCAAGTACATCGATAGTAGTAAAATGTAGCAAAATAATTAGGAAATTATAAATTTTTAGTTTCTATCACTTTTGTTTTTGATACATTATTCAACTGTGAGCTTCAATTTACTTTTTAAATAATGGCTATACTTAATAACCTGCTCCCCAAATTTCTGAGAATTTAATGATTGTCTCCCATAAGCTGAATTGGCTCCAGTAGGCTAAAGGAATTAATCGTGAGTGTTTTTGCTCTATCTTTAATTTTGAGGTGTTAAAAATATTCCTAAATTGCCTTTGTTTTTCCAAATACACAGTCCATTGCTTAATCTTTTTATTTTTCAAGGTGGGGATTGCTGTTTAGCTTTCTTTCTTTCTTTCTTCCTTTCTTTTAATTTCTTCTTTTGAGGTATGCTGGTTTACTTTGCTATTCCTTAAAGCAAGAACCATTGTAGTACATTACACAGTATAGTAAATTAATGATATGTGTTATGTATGATAGCATATACATATGTCCATACATATACATGGAAAGAGCATCTCTGATCTACATGCATGTGGTCATATTGAGACACAGAAAATAATAAACTTGGGATAAGTTAAAATTAAAAAATAATAGTCAAAGAGTATTCTTAGAACTTTAAGGCTTTGCATTTATGATACTGTATTGATCAGAATTAACTAAAGGGTGAAATCTGATTTACTCAAATTTAAATCTGACTCCTCATCCATGGAAAGTTTAGCAGTGATGGTAGACAAAATATGGTCTCTAGTTGAAGTCTCTACTAAGAACATTTCTCTTTCAGACACAGAATTCAAGACAAGGTCATTGATTGTGTTCCATAAACATCTTTTTCTATTATGTATGGCTTTTGCATTTTTGCCTTGAGATGTTTTTCATTCACGCTAGTACTTATCATTCATCCATCTGTACTTTCTATAGAATATCTTATTTTACCATTGAACAGTTCATGCTAAATGACTGCTTTACTAGAAGGTAAATAAGACTCTTGAATTTTTTTTTTAGATTGAAGAAGTTATTATTTGGTTCAAAGATATTAAAGGTTTGTGACATTGTAATGCAAGGAAAGAACCTTAACTATAGCCCCAAATGTCTATTGATGCTATTAACTTCTTAAATCATATATATATATACATATATATATATATATATATATATATATATATAATCATATATTTCAAGGCTATCATGAAAACTGATAAAGTACCTAATACAATTGCCATACTTAACAGTGGAAAAGTTGAAAAATATCATTTTAATTCACTTTTTGGCTTTGCACGTTTCATCCTAAAGGATAGGAAATTCTTTGTGTTTATATTAGATTCAGATACATTTTTTTCTGTTATAGAAAGAGTAAATAAATTTAAACATCAAATGGTTATCATCACTTCACTCTTTAATCTAGAAATATTTTTTCTTCAAGGAAAGAACTTGAAAGGAAATTGGTTTGGGTTAAGTCAGATGAAATGCATGCCTCTGAAACAGTATATTCTCCATCACCAAATGGATTCAAGTATGATTTGGATGACTACATAGTAATTATATAATGGAATGATATTGATAGGATTGATCAAGGGGATTTAAGTATCAGAAGAAAAGAAAATAAGGGATGAGGGACCTAAGTGATATAAGTTGTCTTTAATATCTGTTACTGCTCATCACTGAAACTGCCTCGTCTTCTTCCTCATTTTCATAAAATAAAACATCTTAATCATTCAGTACTCCTCTCTCACTATGTGTCATTTCCCCCCATTGATCTTTATGTTTGTTGATACTTTTTTTTTTTTTACATCTGCTTTGATTATATTAAATCAGGTTCTGTAAGAAAAGAGCTTTATGTAGTAGAAAACACATAAGACCTGCAGTTGGAATGCCTGAGTGGTCCCAACTACTATTAGAAACTCTCTGATACCAAGAAAGCTATCAGGCTTCAGTGTCCTCAGTATTGAGAGGATTGGTCTTGTGGTCTCTAAGTTTCCTAGGAGCTCTAGAAGTATATGATGATAATATCTGCCTTCCATCTCATTAATTCCAAGTAAAGATGGGTTATACTTCCTCAACTCTACTCTCACCTCTTAGTCTCAAAACTGTACACTCAACTTACTTGAAGAAAAGTATTCTTATTCCCTAAATTTGCTGAATTTGGGGTTGAAGTGAAAAGTCTTTGTTTATTGTTTTGGTGCACAAGATTTGAATACTGGAATTTGAGTACTAGGATAAGCCTTCTAGAAAAGATTGTCAAGAAAAGCTTAAAAGCAAGTGTGTTCTGCTCATTTGTTTTTAAAAATATTAGAAATGTAGTTGCAAGGATAATGTTTTGTGAATTGTGCTATCCATCCTCTCTATTTTGCTGATGTCACACTGAGGTGTCAATTAAAGATGATATGTGTAAATCATTTAAAGTCCTAAAGAGGAAAATAAAAGGTTACAAAATATAAGGTCATTCCCAGGCTATTAAGGAAGCAATAAATGGAAATTATAAATGGCAGGAAAACCAAGTCCATAAGAAATAGTATGGGCTTTAAATCTCAGAGACTGTTTTAGGAGGCTCTGTGTATCTTGGCTCTCATATGGAACATGCCATAAATTGAACAGTGTTTTTTAGAAACACAAGCATTAGACTGTGTGTAAGTTTCCTGCTGTACTGTTTTATGTTCATCAAATTTATCAGCCTAGAAGTATTATTTTCAAGAATTATTGTAAGAGCCTCTGCTATTTAGAGTTTTTCTTTTTAAAAAAATGAAGCATATGGAATACAAGGTATTAGTAAATGCAAATGCATACTTCTTTAAATAGACAGTTATGTGCTCATATATGACACTGCACTCCTCTGTGCTATAATATTGATATGAAAACCCAATATCAATATTATCTGTTAAAACAAATAGTATCAGAATATAAATTCATGTTGCTTCAAAGTATAAACTTGTCTAGCTTTACAGTCCAAGTAATTCAAATATTTTAAGGTTTATTTATTGGATTCTCTCTCTCCTGATATTTACATATTAAAAAGAGACTCATGTACAAAGTATCACATGAGCTATTTCCATAGAGCCAGAGGGCAATCAGAATATAGATCCTTCAACCATGCTGAACTTTACGTTGCTATCAGCAGCTTAATGTAGTGTTTGCCAGAGTACAGCCAGATGATCCTGGCAACATCATGATTTGGGTGTGATGACTTTCTCACTGGACTCATCTCTGCCCCCAACACAGTGTGGCACCCAGAGGGCTTTGGAGCAGTAGAGCAGCACAGAGGTTGGTAGTGCTTGTTAACATAGTGGTATGGGGCTATTGGTCATCTGTCAATGTGAAAAGGGGAAACCATTTGCCTTCATTGCAATTTAACAAGCCAGTAAAACCTTCAAAGCAGGCATCACCTAAGGGAATCAGAGCAGAACAGAATTTCATAGTGGTTATGTTGAAAGCTGTATGCTTGAGGGAGGTTTAAGTGGTTTTTTGGTTTTGTAGAGATTTTTTAGAATTTTTACTCTGCTTGGAACATGTGTCCTTTTATTCTTCATAGGTCATCTTTCTATTCCCAAATTCCATGTCATTTTGGGAACTCTTCAGACTCCTTATTATATAATTAACCAGGTCTGGGTGCGGCACCTTGCCAAAGATGTCCCACCACACTTGCGAGGGGTTCCCTCTTGATGAGCCATAGGGGCGCAAACAGCTTTCCTAACAGGAAGGCGTCTGAGCTTTCGTCCATAGGGCCCTTTGGCTGAGGCTTCTTCAAGTACGTTTGAAAATCACGTCTGTCTCCCTGGAACATGGTTCTCGCGGTGCGCGCCCGCCGCAAGCACTGGCCTCCTAGGTGAGATGGCTGCACTGTGCCCAGTCGCCTCACACATGCTTCTGAAGGCACCTGTGTTCTCTGGCAAGAACGTGTTTGCGGACGCACCTTTCCTCGACAGTGTTGTTGGAGGGGAAGGCTGCTCTCTCAGCAGAACTGTTTCTCACTCCCAGGGAAGGGCCTGGCATGTTCCTCAAGCCTCCACACACCCTGTGGAGAACACTGCTGTCTTCTGCCTGGGAGGATGCTGTTTCGGGGTGACCCGCTCTCACGGCGGTTTGGACCCTGGGCCTCTTCGGCACCGGGCATGGGCTCTGGCTTCCAGAACGATGCTAGACGAATGGTGGCTTTCCCTGCCCTGTTGTTCCTAAGAGTGGAGTGCATGGCAGGGTGCTGCCCCTCCTGGGGCAACCAGGCGTTCATTGAACGGAATCTTCTGCACACACCTCGGTGTCCTAGGTGAGGTGCTTTCCAATTTCCTCTTGCCCCATATGCACGGGTGTTCCCGCTCAAGCCCATGTGTGCGGCTGCACCATCTCTTACTGCTGCTGTCAGAGCCAAAGGGCCCCTTCGCCACAGACATGTTTCCCGCTCACCGGGAAGCACCAAATACTTTCCCCGAGCTGTCCCACACACTTTAGCAACACCTGCGTCTTGCGGACAGAGGCTGCTTCAAGGTCCCCAATCTTCACTCCAGTGTCGCCCCTGGGCCTTAAGACCAAGCCCCCTCCCTGGCTTCCAAGCTTAGGTTAAGAAGCCAATGCCAAGAGCCCTATGCAAGAAACGCTAAGACGTCTTCCTGTCAACAAAGCCGTTTCCAAGTAGCTCATGAAGAGGGTCGGCCGGTCCGATGCCTACATGATAGCATCTGGGAGGTGCGCTGTGTGAACCCACGAGGAGGAATCCAGTCAAGGACGCATCCCTCCACGAATTACCGCCTCCCAGGCTGGCTGGAGGGCTAGGCAAAATGCCTGGTGCAGGATGCGGAAAGGAACACACCCTGAGCTCTGAAGAAGCAGTTCTGTAGAGCACTCCTCTCCAGGAGCGTCTTTTATCACTAGGGCCCACCTCTCTCCCAAACTAGCTCAGAGCCAGGGAGACTGCCTTGGGATTAAAGGGCGGGGCTGCAGCTTCTGGACTGGGATGTGACAACGCCCCTGTCCTCGGTGGGCTGGAAGCCAGGCGGGTTAGAGAGGAGGAGAGAGCCAAGCAGAGCAGAGCAGAACAAGGAGAGAAGAGAACAGAGGAGAGCAGAGGAGAGGGGAGCAGAAGAGAGCAGAGGAGAGAGAGCAGAGGAGAGGAGAGCAGAGGAGAGGAGAGGAGGGAAGGCGAGGTGGCCAGCTGGGCCAGGCCTAGGGCGCTGGGTGGTCGCTGGGTGGTCGCTGGGGGGCGCTGAGACACACCCGGTTGCCACTTGGGGCGGCACGCAGCGGTGGGGCTGGGGAGTCCCGGGATGGGAGAGTGCCCGGACGGAATTTGGTGAGGCCCCAGTGCCACAGGCATCTGGGCCTGTGGGCGGGCGGGCTGGGATGCAGGTGCCAGGCCCAGGGCAGGCGGAGCAGGGAGCCTCGGCGGAGCAGGGAGCCTCGGCGCACGCCGGGGCCGGGAAGTGTGCAGCAGGCTCTTGAGGTGGCCAGCTGCCACGGTAGGCGTCTATGGCCATACCACCCTGAGCGTGCCCGATCTTGTCTGATCTCGGAAGCTAAGCAGGGTTGGGCCTGGTTAGTACTTGGATGGGAGACCGCCTGGGAATACCGGGTGCTGTAGGCTTTTTTCTCGCCCCCAAAAGCTTGTCTTTGGCCTTCCTCTTTTCTTTCCTCATTCGGCATCCCTTCCTCTCCCTTGACTGCCACCACTCCGCTCCGTGGCCAACGCGGCGGTCTCCCTACAGTCCCTGAATGCCTCAGCCCCTGAGCCCGGTCCCCTCACGCCCCTGACCCCCTGACCCCTGGCCACCCCCAGCCCCAGCATCGCGGGCCCCTGGCCCCAAAAGGGCCGCCCGCTGCACGGGTGGCTAGCCACAACCCTGCCTTTCCACCTCCACAGCACGAGGCCCACCCGCACCTCAGCCGGTCTTGGGGGACTGCTGGCAGGGTGGGGCAGTGTTGGAGGGGGCTAGAGGCAGGGAAAGGGGGACCAGAGTGAGGACCACGGCCATGGACGCAGGGAGGGTGTGGGGGAAATGATGGGAGTCTCCCTGCTGTGAGGAAAGAGAGCTTGGAATTCAGGAAGGCTGGAGTAATGAAAAGGCCATGGATTCCAGAGAGAAGCAAGTCAAGTAGAAAACAAGCTCTTGGAAATACACACTGGAGTCCTCTTGTGTCCTTGCTCCATAGGAAGCAGTGTGTGTCTAAGAAAATGCTCCAGGTTTTAACAAAGAGTCAAGGCATGGAACAAGATGGTTGCCAAAACTCCTACAAGGCTAGAGGTCAATTGATGGAAGAGTTCTTCTGGCTAAGTCAGAATATTCAGTAGAGACGTGGCAAGGAGCATGCGTTCGGAGCAGGATGAAATGATCCCTCCAAGAAAGCTGACCCTACAGATTCCCTAAACAAGGAGGAGAACCTTTGTAAAAAGGGTCAGAATTACTTCCTAATCTCTCACTGCCTGTGTGACCACCAGTAAAAGAAGGCAGAGAGTAGCCTCCAAAGGACTCAGATCATCAAAAGGAAGGTAGTTCCAAAAGGAAAGGGAAGAAGGAATAGACAGGGAAAAGAAAATACGCCTAGCGAGGTAGTAGATATCAACTTTAACATTTCAACAATACAATAACCTTCAGAGTGAACGACTAAAATTCTATTGAAAGAAAAGACCTCCATAGGTCAGTGCAAAATACACTCTACATAGAAGGATGCAGAGGCTAGTATAGATTTTGTGGAAAGAAAAATGATGAAAAGGGCTAGACCGTACCCAAAGGAATCCTCAAAGGCTGCTTTTCCCAGGTCTTGAGAAGGGACAATGGAAAGACAATGAACAGAGAAAGAAGACATTTCAGAACAACAAAGGATCCTTTTAGAAAGACATGGCTATCCTCAAAGTGTCTGCATGTGATGAGAAAACTCATGGAGATCAATCACATTCAAGCCCATCAAAGAAGGCTCAAGACTAATTAGTGGAAAGCTTGTCTTTCTTTCCTTGAGAGAGAATGAGTGGAGAGAGAGTATGAGAGAGGAGAAGGTCAGTGGGAGAAGCCAACTCCCCAAGGAGCCCGAGGAGGGACGAGATCCTGCCAGTCCCGGGTTATGACCTGAGCCCAAGGCAGTGGCTGAACTAACAGAGCCACGCAGGCGCCCGTCTCCAGATACTGGTCAACAACAGCTGCGGAGCACCTGGTTGGCACCCTCAGTCAAGTGCCCAACTCTTGGTTCTGGCTCAGGTGGTGATCTCAAGCTCTTGATATTGAGCCCTGAGGCAAGCTCTGGGCTCAGGGCAGAGTCCGCTAGGTCTCTCTTTGGGTTCTGCCCTTGCCCCTCCCCCATTCAAGAGTGCTCTTGCCCTAAAACACACTAGGAAAACACTTCACAGAAATGAACAATGGTTGAGAGTGGGAGGGTGGGGAGAGAAGCGACGGCCCTGGGGCCAGCGGGAGGTTGCCAGGATGCTGCCCGCCCTCCCAGGGCCGGGCTCCCTCAGCAGCCACCACTGCCACAGGGAGCAGCTGAGCCCCAGGAGCCTGGTGCAAACCTCTGGGAGCATCTCCAGCACTCTCTGACCATGCTTGCGGGAGTGCGGGTGTGTGGGGGCCAGGCCGCATATCGGTCCAGGGAGGAGGCAAGGGCAGTGCCCAGGCACCCCAGGCAGGGGAGGGGCAGGCAACACTGGCAAGGAGATCCCCATGGGACTGTTGGAGCTGCTGCAGGGCTTCATGCTGCACTTGGCGAGGCACCAGCCTGCGGACCCTGCCCTGCATCTGGCTCTTTCCTTAGCAGGGAGCCTGTTTGCTCCTCTCTCTCTCTGCCTGTCTCTCTCTTTCCTTCTACTCTCTGTCTGTCAAAGGAAGATAGAAAACCTTAAAAAAAATCATCAAACAACCCTCCATATTCTTGTCGTTCATGAGAACCCCATGCGTCAACATTTGATTTTTACTTCTTGAATGGAAGGAATTGCTTGATTGATGGACGCATTTGACAGAAAGACCGAGTCAGTGACAGAGGGAGCCGAATTGGAGAGGGTGTCCAAGCAGTGGAAGTGGGAGAGGGAGAGGCAGGTTTTCTGCTGAGCAGAGAGCCCCAGGCAGGGCTTGATCCCAAGACCCTGGCATCAGGACCCCAGAAGAAAGCAGCCACCCAGGTGCCCCACTCGATGACTAAATCCGTTTTTCACAATTCAATCCGTTGGATGAAGCAACACTCTTTGGGGTCTGCCTCCTCTGGGATCACACTAACACATTGTGTTTTCCTTTGCTCTTTTGGGATCACTGAGGATTTTAGGAACCTTCTCATGTGTTTCCTGGCTGATGGTTTTCTCCTTGGGATATTTCTGTGCAAGGATTTTATTTGTTTTGACGTTACCTACCTATCCTTCTTGATTCCTAGTTATCCTATCTAGAGTTGTGTAAAGTTCCTTAGCCAGTATCTCCCTAGAGCCTTTCATAGTTTTAGTCTTGTCATTTGGTGGACAAGATTTTTTGTTTGGAACCTTGTAATGAGTAGAGTCCAACTTCCCAAGCTTTCTTGGGCTTCCCGTTTTTGGTGTTCTGCTCCACTCATCTCTGCCACCTCCCCCAGATACTAAAAATGGTTTCCTGTTGTATCTCCCGGAAAACTTCTGATGTCCTCTTTTGCATGCAGGCTCCATCAGTCTGGAATAGCGTTCAAACCTCTTATATTCCATGTGGATATTCACGTCGTTGAGCACCACTTGTTCAAAGTCGGCCCTTTCCTATTGGTCTTTCTCGGGTTATTTCAAGAGTCCTTTTGTAAGAAATCGTATCCCATCAGATTCTCCTCTCACTCTCTTTCTCCCTCACTCTTGCTCTCGCTTCTTTCTTCTGATTTGCCGGGGAATAACGAGCCCTTTTCCTTTCCATGGAAATAGGCGAATTGGCTTCTCCACGGACACAGGCACTTGCTAGATAGGAAACTGGATTGCATTGAATCTCTCCATCAAGGTGGGGTCCATTGAAACTGTACACTACCGTTCATTCAAACTCTGAACCTGTTTTAGTAACATAGGTAACCTATGAACCTATTGGACATCCCATGGATTGAGATCCTACTTTCCCCTTAGGAATCTTTGATGGTTTTCTGGGGGGATACTTGCTGGGTAGAGACTGTATAAAGTCTTTGGAGAGATGAAGTCCTCCTTTTGGTGCTCTCATCAATAGGACTTTCAAGCTTTGTTCGTATGTCACAGGAGTCCAATGAATGTTCCTGAATTTTTCACTTCTATCCGATGACTTGGAGGAATTCACTTCCTGATTCTAATACTTTGTCCATTCCCTCAGAATATCTTTCTCTACAAATTTCACTCATTTTTTTCCAGTTGTTGTACCTTCAGTGTTTCCTCCATCTCTTCTTGTACTTGCTAGGACGTCCCCTTCTAGGTTGGGAGAAGAGTTGTGCAATTTTAGGTGTTCAATACTACCGAGCTTTGTTTCTGCCTTCGTGAGCTGATTCTGCATCTCCTCGAAGCAGCCCATCATTCTGTGTGTATGTGCATATTGATGCAATCTAATCAATTTCATTTTTTCATCAGAGTATAGAAACCTTGACATTCTATGAAATGACAGAGCCTCTCAATTGTTGACCATTGTCTTGCATTTTGTTTCCTTCATCCCTTTTCAGATCCCTATTTTATTTCTTTATTTATTATTTTATTACATTTAATTTTTTAAACAAACATATAGCATATTTTTATCCCCAGGGGTACAGGTCTGTGATTGGCCAGGTTTACACGATTCACAGCCCTCATAGATCCCTTTTTAAAATTACATATTTTTTTCTTTAAAATGTTTTACTTATAATTTTTCAAATTTTTTTCTTTTTTTTTAATTTTTATTTTCAGCATAAAAGTATTCCTTGTTTTTACACCACACCCAGTGCTCCATGCAATCCGTGCCCTCTCTAATACCCACCACCTGGTTCCCCCAACCTCCCACCCCTCGCCCCTTCAAACCTCTCAGACTGATTTTCAGAGTCCTTAGTCTCTCATGTTTCACCTCCCCTTCCAATGTATTTAATTCACATTTTTAATTTAAAATTTTAATTTGTATTTTCAAGTTGCAAATTAATTAAACATATTTAATTTGAATTCATTTAAATTTAATTTCATTTTTTTTCTTTTAAATGCTGATATATGCTGTCAGCCCCCAAATCTCTGTTCACATAAAGTACATACAAAATGAGAACAAGGAATGTAGAATGACAAAGAAGAACCATTTCGCTTTTCTAGGTCCTTCTTTTGAAACAGTAGAAAATTTACTTTCCCAAGAAGAAACAAATTCAGAAGGAAAGAGTAGGACCGAAGTCACCTTCATCAGCATATAAACAGATACTCAAACCAAAAACATTGTAAACTGCAAAAAGGTGCCAACTCTTTTTAACAAAATGGCAGACGACTTTAGGTAAGAATAACTTTCTTGGAAATTGAGGAGGTAGAGATGGTCAAATTTTCAGGAGGCAACAAAAGCAGGCGAATAACATTCTATTGAAAGGAAGTAAGAGGGGGAGGAGTCCAGATGGCAGAGAAGTAGCAGGCTGAGACTACTTCAGCTACCAGGAGATCAGCTAGATAGCTTATCTAAAGATTGCAAACACCTGCAAATCCATCGGCAGATCGAAGAGAAGAACAGCAATTCTGGAAACAGAAAAACAACCACTTTCTTAAAGGTAGGACTGGCAGAGAAGTGAATCCAAAGCGACGAGAAGATAGACCCCGGGGGGAGGGGCCGGCTCCTGGCAAGTGGCGGAGCAACAGAGCACAAAATCAGGACTTTTAAAAGTCTGTTCTACTGAGGGACATCGCTCCAGAGGCTAATTGGGGCGAAGCCCATGCAGGGTCAGCGTGGCCTCAGGTCCTGCAGGGTCACAGAAGGATCGGGGGTGTCTGAGTGTTGCAGAGCTTGCGGGTATTGGAACGGGAAAGCCGGCAACAGAGACAGAGCTGACAGTAAGCTCACAGCTTGGGGTTGCCTTGAACCTGTCGCAGGCTCGGTGAGCTCGGAGCGTGGCCAGAGGTCAGGCAGACAGGAGTAACTGGGCCTTGTTCTCTGAGGGCACACTGAGGAGTGGGGCCCCGGGCTCTTGGCTCCTCCGGGCCGCCATTTGTATTCCCGTCCTCCAGAACTCTACAGAAAACGCTCAGGGAACAAAAGCTCCTGATAGCAAGCCCGAGCGGATTACTCAGCCCCTGGTAAGGGCGGTGCAATTCCGCCTGGGGCAAAGACACTTGAGAATCACTACACCAGGCCCCTCCCCCAGAAGAGCAACAAGAAATCCAGCCAAGACCAAGTTTACCTACCAAGGAGTGCGGTTTCAATACCAAGGGGAGCAGCAGACTTCCAGAGGAGGAGAAAGCAAAGCATGGAACTCATGGTTTTCTCCCTGTGATTTTTTTAGTCTTGCAGTTAATTTAATTTTTTCTTTTTCATTTTTTTTCTCTTCTTCTGCTAAATTTTTTTTAACTTTTACCCTTTACTTTTTTAACGTTTTTTAACTAGTTTATCTAATATATATATATATTTTTTCTTTTTTATATTTTTCTTTATTCATTTTCTTTTTTTAAAATTCTTTTCCTTTCTTTTTTTTTTCTTTTTTTTTTATTTCTTTCTTTTAGAACCTCTGTTTATCCCCTTTCTCCCCCCTCACGATTTGGGATCTCTTCTGATTTGTTTAAAGCATATTTTCCTGGGGTTGTTGCCAGCTTTTTAGTATTTTACTTGCTCCTTCATATACTCTTATCTGGACAACATGACAAGGCGGAAAAATTCACCACAAAAAAAAAAAAAAAAAAAAAAAAAAAAAAAGAACAAGAGGCAGTACCGAAGGCTAGGGACCTAATCAATACAGACATTGGTAATATGTCAGATCTAGAGTTCAGAATGACAATTCTCAAGAATCTAGCCAGGCTCGAAAAAGGCATGGAAGATATTAGAGGAACCCTCTCGGGAGATATAAAAGCCCTTTCTGGAGAAATAAAAGAACTAAAATCTAACCAAGATGAAATCAAAAAAGCTATTAATGAAGTGCAATCAAAAATGGAGGCTCTCACTGCTAGGATAAATGAGGCAGAAGAAAGAATTAGTGATATAGAAGACCAAATGACAGAGAATAAAGAAGCTGAGCAAAAGAGGGACAAACAGCTACTGGACCACGAGGGGAGAATTCGAGAGATAAGTGACACCATAAGACGAAACAACATTAGAATAATTGGGATTCCAGAAGAAGAAGAAAGAGAGAGGGGAGCAGAAGGTATACTGGAGAGAATTATTGGGGAGAATTTCCCCAAAATGGCAAAGGGAACGAGCATCAAAATTCAGGTGGTTCAGAGAATGCCCCTCAAAATCAATAAGAATAGGCCCACACCCCGTCACATAATAGTAAAATTTACAAGTCTCAGTGACAAAGAGAAAATCCTGAAAGCAGCCCGGGAAAAGAAGTCTGTAACATACAATGGTAAAAATATTATATTGGCAGCTGACTTATCCACAGAGACCTGGCAGGCCAGAAAGAGCTGGCATGATATTTTCAGAGCACTAAACGAGTAAAACATGCAGCCAAGAATACTATATCCAGCTAGGCTATCATTGAAAATAGGAGAGATTAAAAGCTTCCAGGACAAACAACAACTGAAAGAATTTGCAAACACCAAACGAGCTCTACAGGAAATCTTGAAAGGGGTCCTCTAAGCAAAGAGAGAGCCTACAAGTGGTAAATCAGTAAGGAACAGAGACAATATACAGTAACAGTCACCTTACAGGCAATACAATGGCCCTAAATTCATATCTCTCAATAGTTACCCTGAATTTTGGGTAACATTGTTGGGGCTGAATGCTCCAAACAAAAGACACAGGGCATCAGAATGGATAAAAAAACAAAACCCATCTATATGTTGCCTCCAAGAAACTCATTTTAAGCCCGAAGACACCTCCAGATTTAAAGTGAGGGGGTGGAAAAGAATTTACCATGCTAATGGACATCAGAAGAAAGCAGGAGTGGCAATCCTTATATCAGATCAATTAGATTTTAAGCCAAAGATTATAATAAGAGATGAGGAAGGACTCTATATCATCCTCAAAGGGTCTGTCCAACAAGAAGATCTAACAATTTTAAATATCTATGCCCCCAACGTGGGAGCAGCCAACTATATAAACCACTTAATTAACAAAATCAAAGAAACACATCAACAATAAAACAATAATAGTTGGGGACTTTAACACTCCCCTCACTGAAATGGACAGATCATCCAAGCAAAAGATCAGCAAGGATATAAAGGCCTTAAATGACACACTGGACCAGATGGACATCACAGATACATTCAGAACATTTCATCCCAAAGCAACAGAATGCACATTCTTCTCTAGTGCACATGGAACATTCTCCAGAATAGATCACATCCTCGATCCTAAATCAGGACTCAACCGGTATCAAAAGATTGGGATCATTCCCTGCATATTTTCAGACCACAATGCTCTGAAGGTAGAACTCAACCACAAGAGGAAGTTTGGAAAGAACCCAAAAACTCGGAGACTAAACAGCATCCTTCTAAAGAATGAATGGGTCAACCGGGAAATTAAAAAAGAATTGAAAAAAATCATGGAAACAAATAATAATGAAAATACAACGGTTCAAAATCTGTGGGACACAACAAAGGCAGTCCTGAGAGGAAAATATATAGCGGTACAAGCCTTTCTCAAGAAACAAGAAAGGTCTCAGGTACACAACCTAACCCTACACCTAAAGGAGCTGGAGAAAGAGCAAGAAAGAAACCCTAAGCCCAGCAGGAGAAGAGAAATCATGAAGATCAGAGCAGAAATCAATGAAATAGAAACCAAAAAAACAATACAGCAAATCAACGAAACTAGGAGCTGGTTCTTTGAAAGAATTAATAAAATTGATAAACCCCTGGCCAGACTTATCAAAAAGAAAAGAGAAAGGACCCAAATAAATAAAATCATGAATGAAAGAGGGGAGATCACAACTAACACCAAAGAAATACAAACTATTATAAGAACATACTATGAGCAACTCTACGCCAACAAATTTGACAATCTGGAAGAAATGGATGCATTCCTAGAAACATATAAACTACCACAACTTAACCAGGAAGAAATAGAAAGCCTGAACAGTCCCATAACCAGTAAGGAGATTGAAACAGTCATTAAAAATCTCCAAACAGACAAAAGCCCAGGGCCAGATGGCTTCCTGGGGTAATTCTACCAAATATTTAAAGAAGAACTAATTCCTATTCTCCTGAAACTGTTCCAAAAAATAGAAATGGAAGGAAAACTTCCAAACTCATTTTATGAGACCAACATCACCTTGATCACAAAACCAGATTCCATCAAATTCCATCAAAAAAGAGAGCTATAGACCAATATCCTTGATGAACACAGATGCGAAAATTCTAACCAAAAGACTAGCCAATAGGATTCAACAGTACATTAAAAGGATTATTCACCACGACCAAGTGGGATTTATTCAGGGCTGCAAGGTTGGTTCGACATCCGCAAATCAGTCAATGTGATACAACACATCAATAAAAGAAAGAACAAGAACCATATGATACTCTCAATAGATGCTGAAAAACCATTTGACAAAGTACAGCATCCCTTCCTGATCAAAACTCTTCAAAGTGTAGGGATAGAGGGCACACACCTCAATATCATCAAAGCCATCTATGAAAAACCCACCGTAAATATCATTCTCAATGGAGAAAAACTAAAAGCTTTTCCACTAAGGTCAGGAACACTGGGCAGGGATGCCCATTATCACCACTGCTATTCAACATAGTACTAGAAGTCCTAGTCTCAACAATCAGACAACAAAAGGAAATTAAAAGCATCCAAATCAGCAAAGAAGAAGTCAAATTATCACTCTTCACGGATGATATGATACTATATGTGGAAAACCCAAAAGACTCCACTCCAAAACTGCTAGAACTTATATAGGAATTCAGTAAAGTGTAAGGATATAAAACCAATGCACATAAATCAGTTGCATTTCTCTACACCAACAGCAAGACAGAAGAAAGAAAAATTAAGGAGTCCATCCCATTTACAATTGCACCCAAAACCATAAGATACCTACGAATAAACCTAACCAAAGAGACACAGAATCTATACTCAGAATACTTTAAAGTACTCATGAAAGAAATTGAGGAAGACACAAAATAATGGAAAAATGTTCCTTGCTCCAGGATTGGAAGAATAAATATTGTGAAAATGTCTATGCTACCTAAAACAATCTACACATTTAACGCAATTCCTATCAAAGTACCATCCATCTTTTTCAAAGAAATGGAACAAATGATTCTAAAATTTATATGGAACCAGAAAAAACCTCGAATAGCCAAAGGGATGTTGAAAAAGAAAGCCAAAGTTGGTGGCATCACATTTACGGACTTCAAACTCTATTACAAAGCTGTCACCATCAAGACAGCATGGTACTGGCACAAAAACAGACACATAGATCAATGGAACAGAATAGAGAGCCCAGAAATCGACCCTCAACTCTATGGTCAACTAATCATTGACAAAGCAGGAAAGAATGTCCAATGGAAAAAAGATAGCCTCTTAAATAAATTGTGTTGGGAAAATTGGACAGCCACATGCAGAAAAATGAAATTGGACCATTTCCTTAAACCACACAAGAAAATAGACTCAAAATGGATGAAGGACCTCAATGTGCAAAAGGAATCAATAAAATCCTTGAGGAGAACACAGGCAGCAACCTCTTCGACCTCAGCCGCAGCAACATCTTCCTAGTAAAATCACCAAAGGCAAGGGAAGGAAGGACAAAAATGAACTACTGGGATTTCATCAAGATCAAAAGCTTTTGCACAGCAAAGGAAACAGTTAACAAAATCAAAAGACAACTGAGAGAATGGGAGAAGATATTTGCAAACGACATATCAGATAAAGGACTAGTGTCCAAAATCTATAAAGGACTTAGCAAACTAAACACCCAAAGAACAAATAATCCAATCAAGAAATGGGCAGAGGATATGAAGAGACATTTCTGCAAAGAAGACATCCAGATGGCCAACAGACACATGAAAAAGTGCTCCATATCACTTGGCATCAGGGAAATACAAATCAAAACCACAATGAGATATCACCTCACACCAGTCAGAATGGCTAAAATCAACAAATCAGGAAATGACAGATGCTGGAGAGGATGTGGAGAAAGGGGAACTCTCCTACACTGTTGGTGGGAATGCAAGCTGGTGCAACCACTCTGGAAAACAGCATGGAGGTTCCTCAAAATGTTGAAAGTAGAACTGCCCTATGAGCCAGTAATTGCACTACTGGGTATTTACCCTAAAGATACAAATGTAGTGATCCAAAGGGGCACGTGCACCTGAATGTTTATAGCAGCAATGTCCACAATAGCCAAACTATGGGAAGAACCTAAATGTCCATCAACAGATGAATGGATGAAGCAGATGTGGTATATATACACAATGGAATACTATGCAGCCATCAAAAGAAATGAAATCTTGCCATTTGCGACAACATGGATGGAACTAGAGCGTATCATGCTTAGCGAAATAAGTCAAGCAGAGAAAGAAACTATCATATGATCTCCCTGATATGAGGAAGTGGTGATGCAACATGGGGGATTAAGTGGGTAGGAGAAGAATCAATGAAACAAGATGGGATTGAAAGGGAGACAAACCTTAAGTTACTCTTAATCTCACAAAACGAACTGAGTGTTGCTGGGGGGAGGAGGGTTGGGAGAAGGGGGGTGGTGTTATGGACATTTGGGAGGGTATGTACTTTGGTGAGTGCTGTGAAGTGTTTAAACCTGGCGATTCACAGACCTGTACCCCTGGGGATAAAAATATGTTTATAAAAAATAAAAAATTGAAAAAAAAAGGAAAAGAAAGGAAGTAATACTGAGATTTGGAAAAAATATGTTTTATTAGGTAAAAATTAAAAAATAATATGCATATATAAATATATATACATATATACATATATATATACATACACACACACATGTGTGTGTTTGTTTTTGTGTGTGTTTATGCATAGAAACTATCCCAGTCCTAAACCCCAGCAACTGGGAGTGTGACGTTATTTGGATATAGGGTCCCTGGTGATGTAACTAGCTAGGATGAGGTAATATTTGAATAGACTAGGCCCCTAATTCAGGAGAACTTGTGGCCTTCTAAGAAAGGAGACTGCAGAAGCACAGATATGGACGGAGGGAGAAGTCCAAAGCCAGGGATGTGGCAGCATTGGCGGAGGCAGGGGGTGTCCCGGGGAAGGAGGGACAGTTACCCATTACTCCCCATCTCAGGGCGCAGGCGGTGTGCAGGGATCCTGTCTCGTCTCCTCTCGGTTGGGGAAGGCACTGGCTTAGTCCCCTGTCCACCTGAACGCCAGAGCAAAAGAGCAGGCCTTGCCTACGCCGGGAGATGGCATTGTGAGCAGAGGGCCGTCCTAGGCCACGAGTGCTGCTGCAGGGTCGAGTCTGTGTCTGCTTAGTTCGCCTTGGCAGGCTGAACCGAGGAAGCGAACATGGAGCCCGGGAAAGCAAGGCCCAAGAGGCACCAGCTCTCCCGCAACTCTTCTTCCCTGACGCGATAGAGCAAATGTCCAAAGCCTTGCTGAGGAAGCAGCGGCGAAGTGCAGTTCGCTCCAAGCCCAAAGCCTCTGCGAAACCATAGCATTTGCTGAGCAATCAGAGTCGGTTCTGCTGGCTGCTGCTGCTCCTTGCCTGAGCCCAGTCTCACGGTGGGAGAAAACCACATACAGCGAAAGCCTCTTTGCCCGGACATCTCCTCTAGGAAAGCCCAGCATTCGTGGGGATATCAGAGTCGGGTTTGTGGGATGCTGCTGCTGCTTGCCTTAGCTAGTCTCCGCAGCAGGATGGAAGAAACCCTCATGGAGCGAAATTCTCTTTGCCCTCGCCTCCCCTCTGCCTGAGAGAGAAGCGTGGTTGCACATCTGGAAAGGGACAAGTCTGTCACAGCGCTTCCAAGAGCATATCTGGGAAGGCGAAGCACGCCGCCTCAGGTGAAGAGAAGGAGCCATTGGCCTTGCTGTCGGGAAACGGTCACAAAGAAGGAGAGCCTTCCCTGGCAGGATCAGGGGGATGGTGGCAAGACCAGCCTCCCACTCTCCCTGTGTGGAGAGACGGAAGCCTGGCTGCTAAGGAGACAAGAGGGGACAACTAGGACAGGTGCGCGTGCTCCACTCTGAGGAGTCTGGGCAGTAGGGATGCCTGTCCTGTGCCTCTGGGCCCAAGGGGACCGCAGCTCCTTGGCCACCTGTCCATAGGGCAGACGTGGGCTTGCCATCAGGCGCCCGGCCCTGAACTCACAAAAACAGCTCCTGGAAGAACAGGCATTGAGATGCCGTCTTCCCTCAGGATGTGGCAGCGTTGGCGGAAGCAGGGGGTGTCCCGAGGAAGGAGGGACAGTTACCCATTACTCCCCAACCCAGGCGCGGGCGGTGTGCAGGGATCATGTCGTGTCTCCTCTCAGCTGGGGAAGGCATTGGCCTAGGCCCCTGACCACCTGAACGACAGAGCAAAACGGCAGGCCTTGCCTACGCTGGGAGATGTCATTGTGTGCAGAGTGCCATCCTAGGCCACGCAAGCTGCTGCAGGATCGAGACTCTGTCTGCTTAGATCGGCTTGGCAGGGTGAACCGAGGACGCGATCACAGAGCCCGGGAAAGCAAGGCCCAAGAGGAACCAGCTCTCTCGCAGGTCTTCTTCCCTGACGCGACAGAGCGAACGCCCAAAGCCTTGCTGAGGAAGCAGCGGCGAAGTGCAGTTTGGCAGGGGCCTGTGATCCACTCTGGGGAAGGAGTCTGGGTAGAAGGCAGGCCTGTCCTGGGCCTCTGGGCCATAGGGGACAGCAGCTCCTTGGCCACCAGTCCCTGGTGCAGACATGGGCTTGCCACCAGGCGCCTAGACTAAACTCAAAGAAACAGCTCCCAGAAAAAACGGGCAGTCAAATGCCGTCCTCCTCCAGGATGTGGCAGCGTTTGCAGAGGCACGGGGTGTCGGGGAAGGAGTGGGGACTGTCCCCACAGCTCCCCATCCCAGTGCTCGGGCGGTGTGCAGGGATCCTATCGCCTCTCCTCTCCTGTGGAAAAGGCAGTGGCCTATTCCGCGAGCCCGCCTGATCGCCAGAGCCAAAGGCCAAGCGTTGCCTACACCGGGAGATGGTGGTGTGCTTAGATTGCCATCCTAGGCCACGCACGCTGCTGCAGGGTTGTGGCTGTGTCTGCTTAGTTCGGCCTGGCAGGGTGACCCCAGGGCGCGAACATGGAGCCCAGGAAAGCAAGGCCCAAGAGGCACCAGCTCTCCCGCAACTCTTCTTCCCTGATGCGACAGAGTGAACGCCCAAGGCCTTGCTGAGGAAGCAGCAGCGAAGTGCGGTTCACGCCAAGCTGAAAACCTCTGTGAAAGCATAGCAGTCGCTGAGAAATCAGAGTCAGTTCTGTGGGCTGCTCTTGCTGCTTCCCTTAGCCTAGTATTCGCAGCACGGTGGGAGAAAGCCGCATAGAGTGAAAGCCTCTTTGCCTGGGCATCCCCTCTGGGAAAGCACAGCATTCTTTGGGAAATCAGAGTCGGGTGTGTGGGATGCTGCTGCTGCTTACCTGAGGTAATCTCCACAGCATGGTATAATAAACCCACATGGAGCGAAAGCCTGTTTGCCCGGGCATCCCGTCTGCCTGAGAGAGAAGCGTGGTTGCGCCTGTGGAAACAGCCTTAAGGAAAGGGACACGTATGTCACTGCGCTGCCCAGGAGCATGTCTACGGAAGGCGCAGCACGCCACCCCGGGAGAAGAGAAGGAGCTGTTGGCCTTGCAGTCGGGAAACGATCGTGAAGCAGGAGAGCCTGCGATCATGGCAGGAAGAGCGGGTGGGTGGCAAGACAAGCGTCACCCTCTCCCTATGCGGAATGAAGCGTGGCTGCTAAGCAGACACGAGCGGACACCTAGGACAGGCGCGCGTGTTCCTCTCTGAGGAAGGTGTCTGGGCAGAAGGCAGGCCTGTCCTGTGCCTCTGGGCCCAAGGGGTCAGCAGCTCCTTGTCCACCTGTCCATAGAACAGACGTGGGCTTGCCACCAGGTGCCGGGCCGTAAACTCGCAGAAAAAGCTCCTGGAGGAATGGGCAGTCAGATGCCGTTCCTTCAGGATGTGGCAGCGTTGCAGAGGCAGGGGGTGTCCCGGGAAGGAGGGACAGTTACCCATTACTCCCCATCCCAGGGCGCGGGGGGTGTGCAGCGATCCTGTCGCATCTCCTCTCGGCTGGGCAAGGCACTGGCCTAGACCCCTGTCCACCTGAACAACAGAGAAAAAGGGCAGGCCTTGCCTAAGCCAGGAGATGGCATTGTGAGCAGAGTGCCAACCTCGGCCACGCGCCGCTGCAGGGTTGTGGCTGTGTCTGCTTAGTTCGGCTTGGCAGGGTGAACCGAGGACGTGAACATGGAGTCCGGGAAAGCACGGCCCAAGAGCCACCAGCTCTGCTCTCTCGCAGCTCTTCTTCCTTGACAGGACAGAGCGAACGCTCAAAGCCTTGCGGAGGAAGCAGCGGCGAAGTGCGTTAGGGCAGGGGCCTGTTATCCACTCTGAGGAAGGAGTCTGGGTAGAAGGCAGGCCTGTCCTGGGTCTCTGGGCCCAAGGGGACAGCAGCTCCTAGGCCACTTGTCCTTGGTGCAGACATGGGCTTGCCACCAGGTGCCTACCCTAAACTCACAGAAACAGCTCCCTGAAAGAACGGGCAGTCAGATGCCGTCTTCCTCCAGGATGTGGAAGTGTTCGCAGAGTCACGGGGTGTCCAGGGAAGGAGTGGAGACAGTCGCCAACAGCTCCCCATCCCAGTGCATGGGCGAAATACAAGGATCCTATCGTCTCTCCTCTACTGTGGGGAAGGCACTGGCCTAGTCCGCGAGTCCGCCTGAGCGCCAGAGTCATAGGCCAAGCGTGGCCTACACCGGGAGAAGGTAGTGTGCTTAGAGTGCCGTCCTAGGCCACGCACGCTGCTGCAGGCTTGTGGCTGTGTCTTGCTTAGTTCGGCCTGGCAGTGTGACCCCAGGGTGCGAACATGGAGCCCAGGAAAGCAAGGCCCAAGAGGCACCAGCTCTCCCGCAACTCTTCTTCCCTGACGCGACAGAGTGAACCCCCAAAGCCTTGCTGAGAAAGCAGCAGCAAAGTGCGGTTCGCTCCAAGCCCAAAGCCGCTGCAAAAGCACAGCATTTGCTGTGAAATCAGAGTCGGTTCTGCTGGCTGCTGCTGCTGCTGGCCTGAGCCCAGTCTCACGGTTGGAGAAACCCGCATACAGCAAAAACCTCTTTGTACGTGCATCCCCTCTCGGAAAGCATAGTATTCGCTGAGAAATTAGTGTCGGTTCTTTGGGATGCTGATGCCGCTTGCCTGAACATAGTCTCCGAATCACGTTGGGAGAAACCCGTGTGGAGCGACATCTTCTTTGCCGAGGTATCCCCTCTGCCTGAGAGAGAAGCGTGGTTGCGCCTGTGGAAACAGCCTTAACGCAGAAACAACTCCCTGAAAGAAAGGGCAGTCAGACGCCGTCCTCCTCCAGGATGTGGCAGCGTTTGCAGAGGCACGGGGTGTCGGGGAAGGAGTGGGGACTGTCCCCACAGCTCCCCATCCCAGTGCTCGGGCGGTGTGCAGGGATCCTATCGCCTCTCCTCTCCTGTGGAAAAGGCAGTGGCCTAGTCTGCGAGCCTGCCTGATCGCCAGAGCCAAAGGCCAAGCGTTGCCTACACCGGGAGATGGTAGTGTGCTTAGATTGCCATCCTAGGCCACGCACGCTGCTGCTGGGTTGTGGCTGTTTCTCCTTAGTTCGGCCTGGCAGGGTGACCCCAGGGCGCGAACATGGAGCCCAGGAAAGCAAGGCCCAAGAGGCACCAGCTCTCCCGCAACTCTTCTTCCCTGATGCGACAGAGGAACGCCCAAAGCCTTGCTGAACAAGCAGCAGCGAAGTGCGGTTCACGCCAAGCTGAAACCCTCTGGGAAAGCATGGCAGTCGCTGGGAAATCAGAGTCAGTTCTGTGTGTTGCTCTTGCTGCTTGCCTTAGCCTAGTATTTGCAGCATGGTGGTTGAACCCCGCATAGAGCGAAAGCCTCTTTGCCTGGGCATCCCCTCTGGGAAAGCACAGCATTCTTTGGGAAATCAGAGTCGAGTGTGTGGGATGCTGCTGCTGCTTGCCTGAGCTAGTCTCTGCAGCACGGTGCGATTAACCCGCATAGAGCGAAATCCTCTTTGCCTGGCATCCCGTCTGCCTGAGAGAGAAGCGGGTTTGCCCCTTTGGAAACAGCCTGAAGCAAAAGGACACGTCTGTCACTGTGCTCCCCAGGAGCATATCTGGGGAAGGCGAAGCATGCCGCCCCATTTAAAGAGAGGGAGCCATTGGCCTTGCTGTTGGGAAACAGTCGCGAAGTAGGTGAGCCGGCCCTGGTAGGAACAGTGGGCCTGTGGCAAGTCAAGTGTCACACTCTCCCTGTGCTAAGAGGCTGAAGCCTGGCTGCTAAGGAGAAACGAGGGAACGACTAGGTCAGGCCTGCATGCTCCACTCTGAGTAAGGAGTCTGGGCAGAAGGCAGAACTGTCCTGAGCCTCTGGGTCCAAGGGTACAGCAACTTCTTGGCCACCTGTCCTTAGGCCTGACTTGGGCTTGCCACCAGGCGCCCTACCCTGAACTCTCAGAAATAGCTCCCTGGAGGAATGGGCAGTCAGATGCCATCTTCCTCCACAATGTGGCAGTGTGGGCGGTGGCAGGGGGTATCCCGGGGAAGGAGTGGGGACAGTCCCCCAGAGCTCTCCATCCCAGTGCACGGGCGGTGTGCAAGGATCCTGTCACCTCTCCTCTCCTGTAGGGAAGGCACTGGCCTAGTCCCCGAGTCCACCTGAAGGCCAGAGAAAAGGCCAAGCCTTGCCTACGCAAGGAGATGGTAGTGTGCATAGAGTGCCGCCTAGGCTACGCACGCAGCTGCAGCGTCGTGGCTGTGTCTTCTTACTTCGGCTTGTCAGGGGGAACCCAGGGCGTGAACAAGGTGCCCGGGAAAGCACAGCCCAAGAGGCACCAGCTCTCCCGCTGCTCTTCTTCCCTGATGTGACAGAGCGAACACCCAAAGCCTTGCTGTGGAAGCAGCAGGGAAATGCGCTTCGCACCCAGCGGAATACCTCTGTGAAAGCATAGCATTCATTGGGAAATCAGAGTTGGCTCTGTGGTATGCTGCTGCTGCTGAGCAATTCTCCGCCACACTGTGTAATAAATCACATGGAGCGAAATTCTCTGTATCCACTCTGCCAGAAAGAGAAGCGTGGTTGTACAAGGGGAAAGAGTCTTAAGGAAAGGGACACGACTGTCACCGCGCTCCCGTGGAGCTGGTCGGGGGAACCCGCAGTATGCCTCTCCGAGAGAGAAGGAGCCATTGGCTTTACTGTCGGGAAACGGTCGTGAAGCAGGAGAGCCAGCCCTGGCAGGAACAGCGGGCCAGTTTCAAGACAAGCGTCACCCGCTCCCTGTGCAGAGAGACAGAAGCCTGGCTGCTAAGGAGACACGAGGGGATGACTAGGGCAGGCTCACATGCTCCGCTCTGAGGAAGGAGTCTGGGCAGAAGGCATGCCTGTCCTGGGCCTCTGGGCCCAAAGGGACAGCAGCTCCTTGGCCACCTGTCCCTAGGACCGACTTGGGCTGCCACCAAGTGCCTGACACTGTACTACCAAAAACAGCTCCCTGGAGGAATGGGTATTAAGCTGCCGTCTTCCTCCAGGATGTGGGAGCATTGGCGGAGGCAGGGTGTGTCCCGGGAAGGAGTAGGGATAGTCCCCCACAGCTCCCCATCCCAGTGCGCGGGCGGAATGCAGGGATCCTGTCGCCTCTCCTCTCCTGTGGGGAAGGCACTGGACTTGTCCCCGAGTCTGCCTGAATGCCAGAGCAAAGGCCAAGCCTTGCCTACACTGGGAGATGGTAGTGTGCGTAGAGTGCCATCCTAGGCCACGCAACCTCCTGTAGGGTTGTGGAGGTGTCTGCTTAGTTCGGCTTGTCAGGGGGAACCCTGCGCGCGAACATGGAGCCCGGGAAGCAAGGCCCAAGAGACACCAGCTCTCCCGCTGCTCTTCTTCCCTGATGCGACAGAGCGAATGCCCAAAGCCTTGCTGAGCAAGCAGCAACGAAGTGTGGTTCGCGCTAAGCTGAAAACCTCTGCGAAACATACAGTCTCTTGGAAATCAGAGTCCGTTCTGTGGTCTGCTGTTGCTGCTTGCCTTTGCCTAGTATTCGCAGCACAGTGGGAGAACCCCGCATAAAGCGAAAGCCTCTTTGCCTGCGCATCCCCTCTGGGAAAGCACAGCATTCTTTGGGAAATCAGATTCGGGTGTGTGGGATGCTGCTGCTGCTTGCCTGAGCTAGTCTCTGCAGCATGGTGCGATTAACCCGCATAGAGCGAAATCCTCTTTGCCCGGGCATCCCCTCTGCCTGAGAGAGAAGTGGGTTTGCGCCTGTGGAAACAGCCTTAAGGAAAGGGACACGTCTGTCACTGCCCTCCCCAGGAGCATGTCTGGGGAAGGCAAAGCATGCCACCCCATTTAAAGAGAAGGAGCCATTGGCCTTGCTGTCGGGAAACAGTCACAAAGCAAGAGAGCCGGCCCTGGCAATAACAGCGGGCCTGGCAAGACAAGTGTCACACTCTCCCTGTGCTTAGAGGCTGAAGCCTGGCTGCTAAGGAGAAATGAGGGGACGACTAGGGCAGGCGCACATGCTCTACTCTGAGTAAGGAGTCTGGGCAGAAGGCAGAACTGTCCTGAGCCTCTGGGTCCAAAGGTACAGCAGCTTCTTGGCCACCTGTCCTTAGGGCCGACTTGGGCTTGCCACCAGGTACCCTACCCTGAACTCGCAGATATAGCTCCCTGGAGGAACAGGCAGTCAGATGCCATCTTCCTCCACGATGTGGCAGCATGGGCGGTGGCAGGGGGTATCCCGGGGAAGGAGTGGGGACAGTCCCCCAGAGCTCTCCATCCCAGTGCACAGGCGGTGTGCAGGGTTTCTGTTGCCTCTCCTCTCCTGTGGGGAAGGCACTGGCCTAGTCCCCGAGTCCTCCTGAAGGCCAGAGAAAAGGCCAAGCCTTGCCTACGCCAGGAAATGGTAGTGTGGGTAGAGTGCCAGCCTAGGCCACTGCCACTGGATGGCTTCAGGAGAACGCATTGGCACTGGAAACCCTACTCCGTCCCATGAAGAGAAAAGCATTGGTGACAGCTAGAAGCACAGAGCAGGGCGCCAATCCCTTGGCTCCTTGAATGAGCTGAAGCAAGGGTTCCTGTCAACTGCACATTGGGCTAAAGCCCAAAGCTTTCTCTCAGGCACATATGGAAGTGCCCACACTCTTATGGCTTGTCCTCCACCACAGGAACAAGTGGGTTCTGCCAGCATCTCTGGTGAGGCAGCGGGCTTCAGGGAGACCCAGTTGTTTCATCCAGGGACCTGGAAGCCGAAAGGGACAGGGCCGCCCTGAATTCAAAGCAACACCGTGCTACAGAAAAAACGTCCTCCCCGAAGGACGGGTGCCAAGAGAGGAGCGTGGGTATGAGAGGAAAAAGCCCGCTTCCTGAAAATGAAGTGCCCGGACTGTGGCAACGGCATTTTCCTGAGCAGCACCTTGCGTCTTACACAGGGAAGTGGTTTGCTGCCTTGGAGTGTGTGGGAATGCCAGTAGTCAAGGCCCTCGACCACCCTATGAGAAACAAGTCAGTGTGGAATGCCAACACTGTCCCCGCACACGTTGCTCCACGGAGAAGGATGCCTTCTCAAAGCTTAGCCTGGAAACTTCAACTGAGCATCACAGCCTTACTTCCGAGAAACAAGTGAGAAGCCGGGTTGTCTTTCGCATCTAGTCCTCTTTCACGGACAAAGAGTCATCCCAGCTGTTTTGGGCAGAAGACAAAGGAAATCTGCCTGTGGGGCTCTTGTAGGGGGCCATTCGAGAAGGCGGCCCCTTCCCTCAACCTCACAGAAGCCCAGCACAAGTGCGTCGAAAGCAGCTCCTGCTGCCACCATGACATGGTACCCACAGCAGAACAAACACTCTAGTTCTGAGGGTGCAAGCAGACTTCTGACCGCAGCCACACTCCCATCAGCCAGATGCCTGCCGAAGGTCGTCCCCACTGGAGCTGGCTGTAAGAAAGCACCGTGCTACACCGTGCTACACACCTGGCTCATGCAGAGGACAGGACAGCGATGCTGGCCTTCATGCTGATCTCTCTGGGGGCATCCTGATCCTGACCCCCCACCGAAACGGGCGGTAGCAGCACAGTGCCAGTGCCACATAATTGCTTCAGGATGACGCATTTGCCTGACAAGCTCCACTCTGTCCTGTGACGAGATAAGCGGTGGTGACACTTAGACTCACAGAGCTCGGCGCTCACCGCTCAGCATCTTGAACGAGTTGAAGGCAGGGGGCCCTGTCAGCTCTGCATTCACCTGATGCTCAAAGCTTTCTCTCAGACGCGGATGAAAGTGCACACACCCTGCCAACTTGAGACCGCAGGGACCTATGGGTGTTGCCAGCACCTGCAGAGCGACAGCGGGCTTCAGGGAGACACGGTCATACCACGCAGGGGCCTGGAAGCTGCGCCCTCCTGAATCCAAAGCAACATCGTGCTAACGGAAAAAATGCCTATCCCCGAGTGACCTGCACAAAGAGTGAAGTGTGGATGAGAGAGGAAGAGGCCCACTTCCTGAGGCGTGAGCGCCGGGCCTGTGGTGCCAGCCTCTCCCTGGGCAGTGCCTCGCCTCGTACGCAGGGGTAATGTTTTGCTGAACCGGAGTGAGTGGGAACGCCTGAGGTCGAAGCCCTCGACCTCCCTGTGAGAAACAAGTCAGGGTGGAATGCCAACACCGTTCCCTCACACATCGCCCCACGGAGAGCGATGCCTTGGCAAAGCTTAGCCTGGAAACCTCTAGTGGGCACCGCAGCCTTACCTCGGAGAAATAAACGTGAAGCTGAGCTGCCTTTCTCCTGCAAGGGTCTTTCATGAAGAGAGAAAGAGTCGGCCCAGTGGGTTGGGGCGGGAGCTTAAAGGAAGGCTGCCTGCTGGTCCTTGGGTCAGGCGCCGTCCAAAAAAGCATCCCCTTTCCTCGGTGTCACGGAAGCCCCACACAAGGGCATCGAAGCAGCTCCTGCTGCCACCGTGATATGGAACCCACAACAGAACAAACACTTTAGTTCTTAGGGCTCGGGCAGGCTTCTGACAGCAGCCCCGTTTCCCTAAGCTTGACGCCCACCGTTGGGCGGCCCCACCGGAACAGGCGTTAGGAAAGAACCGTACTACACACCGAGCTCACACAGACGACAGGATGGCAATGCCAGCCTTCAGGCAGAACTCTCTGGGGGCGCCCTGAGCTGGGAGGCTTGCCCGAAACGGGCGGTGGCAGCGCAGAGCCGGTGCCAAGGGATTGCTTCAGGGGAACACATTTGTACAGCAAGCCCCACTGTGTCCTGTGATGAGAGAAGCGGTGGTGACACCTAGATGCATGGAGCTCGGCAACAATGCCTCAGGTCCTCGAACGAGTTGAAGACAGGGGGCACAGTCAGCTCTGCATTCCCCTAAATCCCAAAGCCTTCTCTCAGATGCAGATGAAAGTGCACACACCCTGCCGGATTTGACCTCCACTCCACCTCCACCTCAGCACCTGCGGGGCGACAGCGGGCTTCAGGGAGACACGGTCGTAAAATGCACGGCCCTGGAAGCTGAACGAGAGAGCGTGGCCCTGAATTCAAAGCAACACCATGCTAACAGAAAAAAAGGACTCTCCCTGAGGGACCTGCACTGCGAGAGTAGTGCAGATGAGAAAGGAAGTGGCCCGCATCCTAAGGCGGGAGCACTGGGCCTGTGGTGCCAGCCTCTCTCAGGGCAGCGCCTCGCCTCGCCTCGTATGCTGTGGAAGTGGTTTGCAGATCCAGAGCAGAGATCCTTGGGTTGATGCGGAAGCCTAAGGAAGGCTGCCTGATGGGCCTCGTGTCGGGGGGCCATCTGAGAAGGTGGTCCCTTCCCTCGACCTTACGGAAGCCCGGTATAAGTGTGTTGATAGCGGCTCCTGCTGCCACCATGACACGGGATACACAGCAGAACACTCTAGTTCTGAGAGTGCGGGCGGGCTTCTGACAGCAGCCCCGCTCCCCTCAGCCTGATGCCCGCTGTTGGCCGGCCCCACCGGAGCAGGTGTTAGGGAAGCACCGTGCTGCACACCCGGCTCGCACAGTGGACAGGACGGCGATGCCAGCCTTCAGGCAGACCTCTGTGGGGGTGCCCTGAGCCGGGAGGCCCCCCCGAAGCGGGCAGTAGCAGCACAGAGCCATTGCCCCGAGATTGCTTCAGGATTACGCATTTGCCCGACAAGCTCCACTCTGTCCTGTGACGAGTGAGTGGTGGTGACACCTAGATGCACAGAGCACTGTGCCAACCCCTCAGCTCCTCGAACAAGTTGAAGGAAGGGGCCCTGTCAGCTGCTCATTCCCCTAAAGCCCAAAACCTTCTCTCAGACATGGATTAAAGTGCACACACCCTGCCAGCTTGGGCCTCCGCCGCAGGGACAAGTGGGTGCTACCAGCACCTGTGGGACAACAGCGGCATTCATGGAGACACGGTCGTACCACACAGGGGCCTGGAAGCCGAACGAGACAGCGCAGACCTGAATCCAAAGCAACACTGTCCTAACAGCAAAAAGTCCTCTCCCCGATTGACCTGTGCGATGAGAGAAGCGTGGATGAGAGAGGAAGCAGCCCACTTCCTGAGGGGGGAGCGCCAAGCCTGTGGCGCCGGCATCTCCCGTGGCAGCGCCTTGCCTCCTACGCTGGGGTAGTGGTTTGCTGAACCGGGGAGTGTGGGAACGCCTGAGGTTGAGGCCCTCGACATCCCTGTGAGAAACATATCAGGGTGGAATGCAAACACGGTCCCCGCACATGTCTCTCCACGATGGATGCCTTCGCAAAGCTTAGCCTGGAAACCTCGAGTGAGCATCACAGCCTTTCCTCGGAGAAACATCGTGAAGCTGAGCTGCCTTTAGCGTGCAGGACTCACCTCGTATGCTGGGGAAGAGGTTTGTTGACCCCAAATGTGTGGGAATGCCCGAGGTCGAGGCCCTTGACCTCCCTGTGAGAAACAAGTCAGTGTGGCATGCCAACACCATTCCCGCACACGTCACTCCACGGAGAAGGATGCCTTCGCAAAGCTTAGCCTGGAAACCTCGAGTGAGCACCACAGTCTTACCTTGGAGTATGAACCCTGAAACTGAGCTGTCTTTCTTGTGCAGGCCTCGCCTTGTATGCCAACAAAGCAGTTTGCTGACCCGGAGTGTGTGGGAACACCCGAGGACAAGGCCCTCAACCTCCCTGTGAGAAATATGTCAGGGTGTAATGCCAACACCATCCCCCACACTTCGCTCCATGGAAAAGGATGTCTTTGCAAAGCTTAGCCTGGAAACCTCGAGTGAGCACCACAGTCTTACCTCCGAGAAACAAGCGAGAAGCCAAACTGCCTTTCCCGTGCAGGCCTCTTTCATGGAGAGAGAAAGAGTCAGCCCAGCAGATTGGGGCGGAAGCCTAAGGAAGGCTGCCTTCCTGGCCACGGGTTGGGGGACATATGAGAAGGCAGCCGCTTCCCTCAGCCTCATGGAAACGCTGCACAAGGGCGTCAGAAGCGGCTCCTGCTGCCACCATGACACAGTACCCACAGCAGAACAAACACTTTAGTTCTGAGGGCACGGGCGGGCTTCTGAGAGCAGCCACGCCCGCTCAGCCTGACACCTGCTGTCGGTTGGCCCCACCGCAGCAGGCATTTGGAAAGCACCGTGGTACACAACCGACTCGCCCAGTGGACAGGACAGCGACGCCGGCCTACAGACAGAACTCGCTGGGGGCGCCCTGAGCCGGGAGGCCTGTCTGAAACCGGTGGTGGCAGCGCAGAGCCAGTGCCACGGGATTGCTTCAGAACAATGAGTTTATCCGACAAGCCCCATTCTGTCCTATGATGAGAGAAGTGGTTTGACACCTATATGTACAGAGCACTACGCCAACCCCTCAGCTCCTCGAAGGAGTGAAGGTAGGGGGCCCTGTCAGCTCCGCATTCCCCTAAAGCCCAAAGCCTTCTCTCAGACACGGATGAAACTGCACACATCCTGCTAGCTTGGGCCTCACCGTAGTGACCTGTGGGTGCCTCCAGCACCTGTGGGGTGACAGCGGCATTCATGGAGACACAGTCGTACCATGCAGGGGCCTGGAAGCCGAATGAGACAGCTCGGTCCTGAACCCAAAGCAACACCATCCTAATGAAAAAATGGCCTCTCCCTGAGCGACCTGCAGGACGAGAGAAGCGTGGTTAAGAAAGGATGCAGCCCACTTCGTGAGGCGGGAGCACCCAGTCTGTGGTGCTGGCCTCTCCCGGGGCAGCGCCTCGCCTCAGACACCGGGGAAACGGTTTGCTGGCCCACGGTGTGTGGGAACACCCGAGGTCGAGGTCCTCGAACTCCCTGTGAGAAACAACTCAGGGTGGAATGAAAACACCGTCCCCGCACATGTCGCTCCATAGAGAAGGATGCTTTCGCAAAGCTTAGCCTGGAAACCACGAATGAGCACCACAGCCTTACCTCAGAGAAACAAGTGAGATGCCGAGCTGCCTTTCACTTGCAGGCCTTGCCTGGTATGCCGTGGAATTGGTTTTCTGACCCGGAGTGTGTGGGAACGCCCGAGGTTGAGGCCCTCAACCTCCCTGTGAGAAACAATTCAGGGTGAAATGCCAACACCGTCCCCACACATGTTGCTCCACGGAGAAGGACGCCTTCATAAAGCTTAGCCTGGAAACCTTGAGTGAGCACCACAGCCTTACCTCTGAGAAACAAACGTGAAGCTGAGCTGCCTTTCGCGTGCAGGTGTCTTTCACAAAGTGAGAGTCAGCTCAGCAGGTTGGGGCGGAAGCCTAAGGAAGGCTGTCTTCCCGGCCTCAGGTCGGGGGCCAACCGGGAAGCGGCCCCTTCCCTCGGCCTCACAGAATCCCCGCACAGGGCATCGAAAGCGGCTCAGGTTGTCATGGGACCAACAGCAGAAAAAACACTGTAGTTCTGAGGGCGCAGGCGGGCTTCTGAGAGCAGCCGTGCTTCTCTCAGCCTGACACTTGCAGCCGGTGGGCCCCCACCGGAGCAAGAGTTTGGAAAACCCTGTGCCGCACACCTGCTTCATAGAGAGGACGCGATTGCGAGACCCTCCATCAGGCCATCTTGCAGGGGCCCTGAGCAGAGCAGCCTGCCCAAAAAAGTCGGTGACAGCGTGACCACAGTTCCACAGGATTATGTCAGGACAGGGCCTTTGCATGCAACCCACACTCAGGCCCATGAAGAGAGAAGCAGTTCTGACACCTAGAAGCATCAATAGAGGCAAAAACCCCTCAGCTCCACGAACAAGCCAAATGGAGGGGAACCTGTCAGTTCCCATTTCCCCCAAAGCCAAAATCCTTCTCTCAGACCCCGGCGCAGGGACACACATCCTCAGGGCTTTGGCCTCCATACCAGGACTCACAGGGGTACCGCCGGCACCCATGGTCCGACAGCGTGTTTCTGGATGACAGAGTCTTTTCACCCAGGGGCCTGGAAGCCGAACAAGCCAGTGGGGCCCTGACCTCAAAGAAACACCGTTCTGGGGGTAAAGCCTCCTCCCCAATCGATGTCCATGAAGGGAGAAGCGTGGAGGAGCGAGCAATCGGCATGCTGACTGTCACAGTATCACCCAGGCTGAGTGGTCTGCCTGTCCCATGCCAGCTCCTTGCACCATCAAGGGGGAAGCAATTGTCTGAGGGGATGTGTGAGGACCCCTGAGGTGAAGTCCCTCTGCCTCCCTGTGAGGAGTAAGTCCTTGGGGAAGGAGAGTGCCATCCCCTGCACAACCTCGCTCCAGGGAGAAGAATGCCTTATCAAACCTTAGCCTGGAGAACTCAGGAGAGAATCACGGCCTTACCTTGTAGAAGCAGACCTGAAGTCGAGCTGCCTTTCTCCAACAGGGCTCCATTGCAATGAGTGAAGGCTTCGCCCCTGCAAGTTGGTGAGGACACCTCTGGAAGGTTCCTGGCCTCAGCATCAGAGGTCATCGGAGAAGGTGCTCATCACTCGGCCTCACAGAAGCCCCACACATGGCTTCGAACCCAGCTCCTGCTGCCACCACGACCGCCCCGAGCCACACTGCAACACAAAGTCTAGTCCTGAGGGCGTGGGAGAGCTTCTGAAAGCAGCCGCACTTCTCTCAGCCTGGTGGGCCCCCACTGGAGCAAGCGTTTGGAAAGCCCGGAGCCACACACCCGATTCATAGAGAGGACGCAATTGTGAGCCCCTCCATCAGGCCAACATCTTGGAGGCACCCTGAGCAGAGCGGCCTGCCCAAGTGGTCGGTGGCCGCACGACCACGGTGCCACAGGATTACGTCAGGACAGGGCCTTTGTACCGCAGGCCATACTCAGGCCCATGAAGAGAGAAGAAGTTATGACACCTAGAAGCATCGATCTAGGTGAGAACCCCTCAGCTCCACGAATGAGCTAAACGGAGGGGACCCTGTCAGTTCCTGTTTCCCCCAAAGCGAAGAGACTTCTCTCAGATCCCGGCGCACGGACACACATCCTGAGGGCTTTGGCCTCCCTGTCAGGACCCACGGGGGTGCCGCCAGCACCTCTGGTCCAGCGGCGTGTTTCAGGGAGACAAAGTCATTTCACCCAGAGGCTTGGAAGCCAAACGAACCAGAGGAGCCCTGACCTCAAAGAAACACCGTTCTCGGGGAAAAGCCTCTTCCCTGAAACGACGTCCGTGAAGAGAGAAGCATGGATGAGTGAGGAATCAGCCTGCTGACTGTCGGGGGAGCACCCCATCAGAGGGGCCTTCCTTTCTCATGCCAGAACCTTGAACCATCAAGGGGGAAGCAGTTGTCAGAGGGAATGTGTGTGGACACCTGAGGTGAAGTTCCTCTGCCTCCCTGTGAAGAAGAAGTCCATGGGGATGGCGAATGCCATCTCCCACACAACCTCGCTCCATGGAGAAGGATGCCTTCTCAAACCTTAGCCTGGAGAACTCAAGAGAGAAGCGCGGACTTACCTCTCAGAAGCAGGCCTGAAGTCAAGCTGCTTGGCCTGAAGGAGCCAGTAGGGCTCCTTTGCAAAGAGGGAAGGCTTCGCCCCCAGGGGTGGGCGTGGATGCCTCAGGAAGGCTCCTGGCCCTCAGCATCAGAGGTCAACGGAAAAGGCGCTCGTCATTCGGCCTCACAGAAGCCCCACATTGGGCGTCGAATCCAGCTCCTGAATTTCCCCAGGTTATGCGTAGACTGAGGGAATAGTCTACCTGAATGGTTTTCCCTCAGGAAAGAAGTTGCAGTGCTGACATACCATTTTCTTTCACATCTCCTTCCCTGAGCTGCAAGCCTTTCAGGACGGAGGCAGAGCATGCTATCAGTGTCACTCTGAGAAACATGTCTGGTTACCATGTACCTCTGGTTGGCAGTTGGATTCTGGAAAATAGCAGTGTTGGCAGACTTCTGATTGGACCCTGCAGTTAAACGGAAATGAAGGGATGCTGAAAGTAAAGGCGTTGGTCGGAAAGCGCCCCACTTCTAACTTTTTCCCAGATGAATGCAGCCCCTACAGGGGCTTGTGAAAAGAAGGACAAGCTTGGGGGTAATGCAGAGATTACCCTCATCCACAGGTTGGGGTGGCGCAAACCCAGGTAACTGCCAAATTCGTGGCCCCCATCAACAAGTCAGCGGAGGAACAGTCCTTCACATCAACCTGAGCTACATGTTCCTTAGAGTGGCAAAGGCAGAGGGACAGTGTCCCAGACTCAACTTCATTCAGCAGTGCTATGGGGAGACTGTGCCACCACACAGTTACCTTCTCTTTCCTGGGGTGAAAACGTTTTGCAAACTGGGAGGGACAGCATAAGCAAAGGGCTATTGACCAAAGGCCGAGAAACCACCTCACACACCAGCCTGGAGGCCTGCCTTTCCACCAATGTCTTGCAGCCTGAAGACAGAAGCGTTTTGCAGAGCGTGTGAGGAAGCAGGGAGAAGGGGCTGTGCAAGTCCCTGGGAGGAGTGTGTGTGCCCAGAAGGTAGCTTTTGGTACACATCTTGTTTCAAATGGAGAAGAACATTTTCAGGCTCCATGGGGCAGCAGCAATAGCCAGCAGCTTAAAACAGAGAAAGACAAGACAGTGCAGAGATACTGGTTTACATATCACATTGCCTCCCTTGATCCTAGAAGCGTTTCCCCAAGCTGGGCTGGGGCAGGGTTCGAAAGTGCTTTGAGTGCCACTCCGAGAAGCCCGTCTGTGTACTGTGCAACTGATGGCTGAAATCTGGCTTCCTGAACCTAGAAGCCTTTTCTAAGCTCCTTGGAGGCAGAAGGCAAACAAGTGAAGTAGGAAGAAACAGCATGGGACAGACAGCGCTCTGCTTCCACATGTCTTTGCAGATGACAGTAGAAGGACCAGGGGTTTGTGAAAGAAAGGGTGGGTGGGGGCCATGTGCAGCAGAGAGTAGCCCCTCAGCTGTGTGTGTTTGTGTGTGAAGTGGCCTATGACGAAGCCTTAGAGACAGCCCTGGGGAGGAACGTCCCCATGTTTCCCAGGTACCCTGCATGTAGCAGAGCAGAGCCTGAAAGGAAAAGGAATGTGCATAAACTCTGCTCTGCAAAACAACAGTGGGGAAGACTGTCTCTCTGCACAGCTGACTCTTCTTTTTCCTCTGGAGAGAAGGGTTTTCCAACGTGTGTTTGACTGCCAAAGAAAGGGGCCATATCTCCGAATCTGAGAAATGGCAGCATCGAGAAGCTTGCATTCCACCCATGTCTTGTTGTCTGAAGATAGAAGCCTTTCCCAGCAAGTGTGAGGTAGCATGGGGAAGGGGCCCTGCCCTTCCCTAGCTGAAAGGAGTGTGTGTGGAGTGCAGCTCTGGCAGACAGCTTCCTTTGGGAAGAGATGAACATTTTCCACAGGTCTTGGGACAGACTGAGGACATGTCCTACCTAAGGGGCTTTCTCCCAGAGATAGGAGCACTGCTGATGTACCAGTTTCCTTTCACATCTTGTCCCCGAAGCTGCAAGCATTTTCAGGATGGAGGATGAGCATGCTATGGGCTCAACTCTGAGAAACACTTCTGGTACTGTGCAGCATATTGCTGGCACCTGGCTTCTTGAAGATAGCAGGGTTGGCCAACTTCTGTGTGGATGCTGAGGGAAACAGAAATGAAGGGATGTGGGAAGAAACAGCACTGGAAGAAAAGTGCCCTGCTTCTAACACTTTCCCAGATGATTGCAGCCCCTTCAGGGACTTGATAAAGCAAGGGCAAGCTCAGGGTGGTGCAGGCAGTATCCAGGTCCCTGCCGTATGCCTGCCCCCTAGCGACAATGCTGTTGAGGAACAGTCCTTCAAGCCCACCTGAGCTACGTGTTCCCTAGAGGGGCAAAGCAGGAGAGTGCCCCAGATTCAACTCCATACAGCAGCGCTAAGGGGAGACCATGCTTCCACATGGTTATGTTCTCTTTCCTTGGGAGAGAATCATTTAGCAAACTGGGTGGGACAGCTAGGAAAGGGACCTTTAGGGAAGGTCGAGAAACAATGCCATCCACCAGCCCTGAGAACCTGCCCTTCTGCCAATGTCTTGCAGCATGAAGACAGAAGCATTTTGCGGAGCGTGTGAGTAAGCAGGGAGAAGTGGCTGTGTTTCTTTTCAGAGGGATTCGTGTTCCTGGAAGACAGCTTTAGGCACACATCTTTTTTTAAGAAGAGAAGAGCCTTACCAGACTCCATGGGGGTAGCAGCAGCAAGAGCTAGTAGCTTAAACTGGAGAAAGACAAGACAGTGCAGAAATACCCATTTTTATTCACATCGCCTCCCTTGATCCTTGCAGCATTTCCCCAAGCCTGGCTGCAAGGGGGTTTGAAAGTGCTGTGAGCTCCACTCTGAGAAGTCAGGCTGACCCTTCCAGAAGCCTTTTCAGAGCTCTGTGGAGGCAGTAGGGAAACAGATGCGAAGTAGGAAGTAATGGCCTGGGATAGACAGTGCCCTGCTTAAATATGTCTTTCCAGACGACTCCAGCATGACAAGGGGTTTATGAAAGCAAGGGTGGGTGGGGGCTGTATGCTGTATGCTGTATGCTGGGGCTGCCTGGCTTATTTCACTCAGCATAATCTCCTCCAGTCCTGTCCGTGTTGATACAAAAGTTGGGTACTCATCCTTTCTGATGGGGGCATAATGCTCCATTGTATATATGAACCATATATCCTCTTTATCTATATCTTCTTTATCTATTTGTCTGCCAAAGAGCATCTTGGCTCTTTACACAGTTTGGTGATTGTGGCCCTTGCTGCTATGAACATTGGGGTACAGATGGCCCTTCTTTTCACTACATCTGTATCTTTGGGGTAAATATCCAATAGTGCAATTGCAGGGTCATAGGGTAGCTCTATTCTTAATTTCTTAAGGAATCTCCATACTGTTTTCCAAAGTGGCTCCACCAACTTGCATTCTCACCAACAGTGTAAGAGGGTTCCCCTTTCTCCACATCCTCTCCAACAATTTTTGTTTCTTGTCTTGTTAATTTTAGCAATTCTAACTGGTGTAAGTTGGCATATCAATGTGTTTTTGATTTGAATCACCCTGATGGCTAATGATAATGAACATTTTTTCATGTGTCTGCTAGCCATTTGTATATCTTCTTTGGAGAAGTGTCTGTTCATGTTTTCTGCCCATTTTTTTGACATGATTATCTGTTTTTTAGATGTTGAGTTTGAGGAGTTCTTTATAGATCTTGGATATCAGCCCTTGTCTGTAGTGTCATTTGTGAATATCTTCTCCCATTCCATGGCTTGCCTCTTTGTTTTGATGACTGTTTCCTTTACTGTGCAGAAGCTTTTGATCTTGATGAAATCTCAGAAGTTCATTTTTGCTTTTGTTTCATTTGACTCTGGAGACATGTCTTGAAAGAAGTGGCTGTGGTCTATGTCAAAGAGTTTACTGCCCATGTTCTCCTCTAGGATTTTGATAGATTCCTGTCTCATGTTGAGGTCTTTTATCCATCTCGAGTTTATCTTTGTGTATGGTGTAAGAGAATGGTTGTGTTTCATTCTTCTACACATAGCTGTCCAATTTTCCCAGTATCGTTTATTGAAGAGACCGTTTTTTTCTACTGGATATTTTTTCCTGCTTGTTGAATATTAGTTGACCATAGAGTTGTGTGTCCATGTCTGGGCTCTCTACTCTGTTTCACTGGCCTATGTGTCTGCTTTTGTGCCAGTACCATGCTATCTTGGTGATCACAGCTTTGTAGTAAAGCTTGAAATCAGGTAACAGGATGCCCCCAGTTTGTTTTTCTTTTTCAGCATTTCCTTAGCTATTTGGGGTCTCTTCTGGTTCCATACAAATTTTGAGATTGTTTGTTCCAGCCCTTTGAAAAATGGCCACGGAATTTTGATTGGAATGGCACTGAAAGTGTAGATTGCTCTGGGCAGTGTAGACATTTTAAGAATGTTTATTCTTCTGATCCATGAACATAGAATACTTTTCCATCTGTATCTGTCTTCTTCAATTTCTTTCATGAGTTTTCTGTAGTTCCTCGAGTACAGATCCTTTACCTCTTTGGTTATGTTTATTCCAAGTTATCTTATGGCTTTTGGTACTATATATTCTACTCTGTATTATAAAGTTAATCTATGATCACTTTATTATATTTATAATATGTTTTACTAAGAGGAAAGCCACTAGCTCTATTAAGTCTGTAAGGGGCTTAAAGTCTTCTGCTACTTTAATCAACACATCAGAGATCAACAAGGTAATAATCAATACGCTAGTCATTGCAAATTTAGGAAATTAGACCAAACCTCAGTGGCAAACATAGATCCCAACATGAAGTGAACATTAGTTTTGTACAATAGCACTCCAACAAATATCATTTCCTTTGATAAACATCCATGATCTCAAGATGGAAAAATTAACAACAACAACAACAAAAACCCAAACCTTTTGTATTATCAAAAATTTTTGCCCTATCTAAATAGACTACAATGGAATATTACTCAGCAACCAAACATAAAATCTTGATATTTGCAATGATGTGGATGGAACTAGAGGGTATAAGGCTGAACAAAATAAGTCAGTTAGATAAAGAAAAATACCATAAGATTTTACTCATGTTTAATTTAAGAAACAATAAAGATGAACACAGGGGAAGGGAAGGAAAATGAAAATAAGAGGGAAACAAGAAGGCAAACTATGAGATGATTCTTAACTATAGGGAACAAACTGAGGGTTGCTGGAAGGGAAGTCAGTAGTGGGATGGGTTAACTAGGTGATGAGCATTAAGGAGGGCGCTTGATGTAATGAGTACTGGGTATTGTATGCAACTGATAAATCACTGAATTCTATCTCTGAAATTAACAATACAGTAAATGTCAATTAAATTAAATTAAAATATATTTAAAAACAAAGGTAAACTTATGACAACATATACAATAATTATAGATTCAACTTAAAATTTATCATAAATGATATATATTTTCTAACCTTCTCTTATCTTTCTAAGCAAAGGCTTAGAAGCATTTAATCTCAAAGGCAACTGCTTCCTCCAGGGCTGAATTCAAGATATCTGAAGTTTACAATTTTCTTTTTCCATTTAATGGGATAGAGAAGTTTATCTGGACATGAACATTAGATTTAGACAAAATGCAAATATCAGATAACACTTTCTAACAGTAATAATAATTAATAAGTAAAGAGAGCAGAGGAAATTTTGGAGGTGATGGATATATTATGGCATAGATTGTGGTGATGATTATGGATGTATACTTATAACCAAACTCATCAAGTTGTAGATGTACAGTTTTTAAAATGCCAATCAGGGGCACCTGGGTGGCTCAGTGGGTTAAAGCCTCTGCCTTCGGCTTGGGTCATGATCCCAGGGTCCTGGGATCAAACTCCGCATCTGGCTCCCTGCTCAGTGGGGAGCCTGCTTCCTCCTCTCTCTCTGCCTGCCTCTCTGCCTACTTGTGATCTGTCTGTCAAATAAATAATTAAAAAAATTCTTTAAAATGTCAATCATACCTTAAGTGACTTAAATGAAAAGAGTAGTTTAAAAAGGAGCAGGCTGTTTAAAAGGTAATGAGGATTATTTCACTAGAAGTAACAAATGACCTTCCTGGAAGGTTGAGGAGATGATGTTTAATACCCCATTCAATTTTAAGATTCAGAAATGCCAGGCCAAGGGTGCCATAGGCACCAACAAAGGGCCTCAGCCTTACTTTCAGATTCTGGTGATGCAGGAATTTTACTGTTTCTTTATACACCTTCTATAATTGGGTACAACTTAAATAGTATTTAGGGAAAATTATAATTGTATATCTCTTAGCCTTAATTCATTGAAATATGTATAAAGCAAACCATAATGGTGATTAAGACACTAACTTGAGGTTTTTTTGTTTTTGTTTTTTTTGTTCTTTTTTTAAGATTTTATTTATTTATTTGAGAGAGAGACAGTGAGAGAGAACATGAGCAAGGAGAAGGTCAGAGAGAGAAGCAGACTCCTCATGGAGCTGGGAGCCCCATGCGGGACTCGATCCCTGGACTCTGGGATCATGACCTGAGCCAAAGGCAGTTGTCCAACCAACTGAGCCACCCAGGCATCCCTAACTTGAGGTTTTGATTCCTTGCCTCTTCTCCCAACTCAGGCCTTGCTTTCTCTTTCCCATGTCCGTCCATACTTCTGCTCTGAATTCCCATGTGGTTACCAGCATAAAACTAGAGAACCTGTTAGTGAAAGAGAAAACATCCTCCATTCAACAACCACAAGTCTTCTTTCTGCTTCCAGAAGAAACTGCCTGAAGCCAATCTCCTCTCCACTTTAGTCTGAAAAAGAAGTTAAAGATTATCAGAAATCTGGGAGACCCAGCTCTGGGGGCAGGGGAAAAAGGTGCCCTTTTTTGGTTTTGTTCCTCTTCAGGTGATCCACAGGTGCTGGACAGCTTATGGGGTATCTCAGAGCTTCCTTATTGGCAATTACAGGGCAGTGGAGAGAAAGAGGTATTTCCAAGAACTTCAAGTTAAGAGGAACTTAAAAGTAACTGGGAAAGATTAACTAGAGTTAGCTGCTTCATTTACCCTCTGATGACACTCCCTGGTGGTCTAGTGGTTAGGATTCGGCACTCTCATTTACCCTCTGCTGATTTCCGCCTCAACTCACCCTCAAAGTGGTTCTACAGAAGCAGAGCTGCTAAAGTCGAGCAAGGTGAATTAGGAAGAGTACCATCTTAGGGAATGTACCTTCAAATCAACCACATGCCTCCTGGTACCTTCTCATTAATGTAAACTTCTTCTAATATCTTTTCTAAGGCCTTCCTGAAGTAACCAAAGCTTCATTTTAGTCATACTATTATTACCCCCATTTACAAATGAGAAATATTTCCCTGTTCATGTCTTACTTAAGCAAGCTAAGGATTTAAAGTATGGTCTGTGCCCTCTTAGAAAGGTACTTCTTAAGAATTTTGTGCCAGATTTTGCCTCTCCAGACCTACTCTCCACCTTCTGCTACCATGGGTGACTTACCAGAGTAACCACACAATGGTCCCTTGCCTTCTAGCTTCTAGTTGATATGCCAGCAGAGATCCTGGAGCAGATCAGAGCAAGGAGGATAACATCTTTCCTTTTGACCCAACTATATTGATACTAACTGAGCCTCAACCATCATTATCTCTCTTTAGATGGCCCTTTCTATTCAACTCTACTTCTGGCTCCTGGGTTTTCAGTGTACTCACTTAGGAGTGGTAAGTGCTTCCTTGTTACAAGGGCAGGAATAAACCTCGCTTTCTTTGTGGTTTCTTGTCCACTTTTATAAATAGGCCCTTGGTTAAACCCCACTCAGATATCCTAATTTCAAAATATTCTAATAATGTTTTCTGTTGGAACCTTGAAACAAGTATCAATCATATATAAAACTAAGAGAAAAGATTAATGTGTTAGTAAGAACTGTATATTTTAGAGATGCAGAAATTGATGAAGAATCTTACTACAAGTTCTCAGCCAATCCCAAGGGCCATCATGGCAGGGAAATATTATTTGCAGTACAGGGACAGCTCCTTTTTCCCTAACTAGGACTCTAAGCACAATATTAAAGAGCCTTTCCTTTGATATTGTTATTGCTTGACCTTGACGTTTTCTTTTGGAATGAAACCCTCCTACAGAGATGTAGGATGACAGTCAAAGTTATTGCTACAGTGGAATGCAGTGAACCAGGTATTTTCTTCTCTGAGCAGAAAGTATTTGAAAGCTCTAGGAGCTCTTCTCTACTTGGTATGAGTATGTTAAATGTGGTGGCAGAATAAGGGCATAGGAAGGGCAAGTACACTCCTGAAAAGCAAAGATGGCATATGGATTCTCTTCACACCCTCAATTTATTCTCCTTATTGTGTTTAGGGGTTGATCTTGCCTTTTAAAAGAACAAGCTAAAAACAACCTAAAAGCCTAACCATTATGGTCCAGCAAGACACTGAAGTGTGCAGTATAATTGTGAACACTGTGCAGAGTTAATGTGTATGATATACAGTTAAATGAATAAAGCTGAGCATTAGGTAGTATATGAGTCATAGTTACAACTGTAATATAAATAAATATATTTATACAACTGTTCCAGGCACCATGGATAAGTTCAAGAAGATAAAAATGAATAAGGAAAGAGATATATACTCAAGGATTCATGGTTTAACTTATATTGTGTGTCATAATGCATCAATACCCATGTGACAAACCACTTGGGGAGATCCAGAAAGGCCTCACAAAGGAAGGGGCATTTGAGCTGAAATTTTCATCTGAATTTCACCCCACAGACCATATTCAGTGACTCTTTCCCACCAGTTATGGGGGGAGTAGACAGGAAGATAGACCAACTAATGTGGGTGAAACCGCAAAGTTTCCCCCTCACTTTTCAGTGGCAAAGTGGTCCTCTAGAGGGAGCTATATGATTGTGGGAGAGAAGCAAGGCACCCTTCTCAATGTGTATGGTTAGCTCCCCAATCACAAAACATTTTCGTTTTAATGACAGTTGTCCTCAAATCTCAAATCATTATGTATATATTGTCAGTGTTCTTACAAATCTGACTCTTTCTTTCCAAGTAACTTTTACTTGATGGAAATGAAACCTATGTTGGCTAACAATACCTAGTGTAAATAAATAATCCAGATATTTCCATAAAATTTAACATAAGGGCCCTGTGGGCAGGATTCCTTCCTCTTTGAATGTGGACTCTCAGACAAGTTTAGCCCTATCTCTACAGGTGTTTTCTGAAAGAAAAAGGCTCTGATGCCAGTCTGTGAATTCTTATTATTTCATAACACAGTTCTTTATTTTCTGCTTTTCTTATAAAATAAAGGCAAAAATTTATTTTTTCACAGAGACCATAAGTCTGAGACAAAGGTGTTGGTAGTTGGTTGCATCTGAGGGTCTCTTGTAGTTTGCTAGAAATCTTTGGTGCAGTCATGTTGGATTACAGCCTACCCTAATAACTGTATTTTAACTTAATAACTCTTGTAAAGTCCCTGCCTCCAAATAAGGTCAAATCCTGAGGTATTGGACATTAATACATATAAATTTGAGAGGGACAAAATTCAATCCATAACAATGCCCAAGCTAGAAACCTTAATCTTAGCTGTAAGTATTCCCTCTCTCTCTTCGATCTTTAGCTATGTTATATTGCTTCTCTCCATGTCCACCCCCTTAGTCTCCTTTCCTCTCCAGGTGACCTCTGCCCCTGACTTACCTCCTCCAGACAGTCCTCCCTAAAATCATCTGTAGTCCTAAAACTATACCTTACTAGATCTGTTGTGTTATTATGGTTGCTCAAGGACACACAGTGACTCTCTAGCACTTCCAAAATCAACTTATAAAGCCTCTGTCTTTTTTCCAAAGCTCTCCACATCTCCCTGATAGATTAGCACAATCTGGAGAGGTTAGCCAGTTCTCAGGGGACCACACATGTCAGGTATATATATATATTCCTGCTTCCAAATCTGCTTGCTATTTCCACTGCCTAGGATGCCCTCTTTTACCTACCCCAAATTTTTACAAACTATCAAAGCCAGGCTAAATTGCACTTCTTCAGTGACACCTTTCCTGATGTTTCCCTTCTTAGAATTTTACCAGGATTTTCTACAACCAGAAACTTAAAGAGGTTTTTTGTTTGTTTGTTTGGTGTTTTTGTTTTTAACTATTTCTTGTATGTGGAGGCCCTCCAAGCAAGTTGTGAGCTGCTTGAGGACAGAACCATAACTGGCACTTCTCTTATGTCCATCCCTCTGCTCAGCACCATGCTGAGATTGTAAGATATTAGTAAATGTTGGTTGAATGAAGCAATACATAAGTCAATGATACAGTGAATGAAAGAGGGATAGACTTAATGACTTCTTGAATGAAAGATGACACCCCACAAGAGTAGGATTCTGAACCTGCTGGGAGCTTTACTAAATATTCACTTGTGATGATGGAGGGTGCCTCAGTGTGATGGAGGCTTCCCTTTTAAGGGGAATGCTGCATCCAGCTTTGTGCTTTATTGGAGTGCTTAGGTGACCATAGAAATGTCCTCTAGCTAATCGGGACATGAATTGAGGGCTGGAGTACCCCCTCCCCCGATCTCCCACTTCACATCCTGTAGCTTAAAGTTCTTTTCAAAGAAGTATTGTATATCAGACCTCCACAGACACAGGAAGACAATTTAGATTTTCGCAGGGAGGCTTGGGTGAAGTCTTTGGAGGATATGGGAAGGTTTGTTCATTTGTACCCCTGACAACCTTGGCCTATCACAAGGCTGGTAGGGGACTATCCTGATGTTTCTCAATATGCTGACAAAACAGCAGGGATTAGCCCTGGCCATTGTTCAAGTTACTGTAAAAACATGGCTCAAGAAACCCTTAACTAATGGCTTCCTGATTACCTTTATCAATGGAGAAATAATAAAGATGATTGACTAAAGGGTAACCCCGAAGGTCAGGGGCCATTGCTTATTCACATACTGTCCATAGCAGCCATCACCAGACTAGAGACAGATGCTACCTCACAATGAAAACACAAGAAATATACAGGAGCACTCAAAGTCCCCAGAAGAGGGATGCTTGGGAGGCTCAGTTAGTTAAGTGTCTGACTTGGTTTTGGCTTAAGTAATGATCTCAGGGTCATGAGATCCAACTCAATATCATGCTCCAAGTTTGGCACAGAGTATACTTGAGATTCTCTGCCTCTCCTTCTGCCCCTCCCCCTACTCATACATTCTCTTTCTCTCTCTAAAATAAATAAAATAAAATATTTTTAAACAAACAAATAAATAAATCTTCAGAAGAAAAAAGGCCTCTCTCAGCTCATGATGGAAGCCCCAAATTCCTTGATGGGTGGACATGCCCTTGAGAGCCTATTGCAAGTAGGGTAAGAGTAAAAGACAGAAATAAAAGTGCTAACTCTTTCTCTGAAAGTCCTATCCTGGTTTGTGTTTGGACCAGAATTGGAGAAGGTTGTAGCATCTAGCCTTCAGAATAGGCCACTGAAGGACCAACATGGAAGGAGAATGAACCATTTCTACTCCAAAGACAGGTCCAACAAGGATCAGCTACATAATTTGCAGGCACAGTGAAAAATGAAAATGAGGGATTCTTTGTACAAAAATACCAAAAAATATTTTTCAAAAAATCTCAAGATGGTTATGGCAAGGGCCAAGTGTGGGGTTCTATTGAACACAAGATCTTGTGTGACAGCCAGGATGCATGCTTGGGAAGCCAACTCTAGGCCCAGTTCATGGAGGAGCACAATGTTCAGTATAAACTAGTCATGGTAGACTTGTTATACCCAAACTCTCCTGTCTCAGAACCTGTGTACCTGCAATTGTTTCCACCTAGAACACCTTGAACACCTTTCATGCCTGCAGTGTACAGTTTTCCTCCTGGAAGGTGGCCAAGCTGTTTGCTAATAATATATTGAGGGCACATTTTTATGTATTAAATCTAAATGTAAAAATGCTCCTTGAGAAAAACTACAACTTTAACTTTCCAGCTGGATTCTTGTTTGACAAAGTAAGTTGTAGAGAATCTCAGTGTGGATTATGTTGACATAAGAAATGAGCACTTCTAGTACCAGTGCAGGGAGTGAGAAGTTGGCATCAGCTGCTCAATGAACCTGGGTCTGCAGTATGCTCTGGGGGAAAGCAGAAGTTAGAGAGGAGGTAGCAAGACTTCTGAGAAGGGGGAAAGATGGAACCTGAAGAGTCAAGATGCCCTGTTTGTGCTAGGGCAAGCATAAGATGGTGGTGGTTAGCTAGAATGGGAAGTAACTGAGGAACCAACAGAAACAGTGCTGATTGATCAAATTAATGTCAATTTTACTTGTATAACCAAGATGTTGTGTTGTCATGTGGGATGTGTGTGTATGTGCATGTGCATATACATATGTGCACATGTTTGCATAGAATCTGATCGTTTTTTGATGGATAATGCCTGAACACTAGAGAGGCAATGGTGGTCTTACATTTCAGTTGTATACTCTGGCTTTAGAGTCTTAACTTCAAATTTTGGCACTGCCACTTCGAACTGGGTGACCTTGGCAACATTCTGGGCCTCAGTTTCTTCATCTATAAAATAAGAATAATAGTATTCTATTATTTTAGGGTTTTTATGGGAGGATTAAATGAATTAGTACAAGTATATTGTGCTTGGGTTACCAGGACATGGTAAATATTCCACAAATGTCCCCAATTATTATTGGGATTAAATCATAATTGTAGCAGGACATGATTGTTAAGTCAAATTATTGTCTGAGATAGCTGTAGGTAGGGGTGTAAGAATTACAAGTTTTGTCTGTACTTTTTACCTTATGAATTTTTAAGAAGTGGAGCACCTTGGGGCATTCCCACTGACAAATGACTCCTACACACAGGCAGAGTACAATTTCCCTAGAACGTTGCAACTAGTCTTCCAGATCGGATGTCACTCAGAGGAAACCTTGCACGTTTCAAAAAAGTAACTTCCTTAATGCACATCTGCTTGGTTTTCCTTCCTCTCTCTCTTCTTTGTTTCCTTTTTCTAGTCTTACTTTAAATCTCTTGAGCATACTAACAAGATTGAGAAAATTTCCCCACTCCCATTTTTAACTGCATCATGATTCAGCATACTTCTGATCATTCTTTAATCCTGGATGCATACATTTTTCTTGACCTTTTTAGGGACCTAACTCTATGTGTTAGTCCTATATGACTTATTGTGACACAAGAAATAGACTAGGTTGCTTATATTGTTGCCTTTTTTCCCCCAAAGCCACACAGGGTTTGTGACATACGGGCATTTGTGACATACTTAATATCTTGGATGACTTTTTGTGGTTTACTAATCCCAAACATGGATTCAGAGGAAGCATAATTCTCTCATAAGATTATTTAGATGCTGAGATAATGTGTTGAAAACCACAAAGTAATTCAGAGATTAAAATTGGATTTGATTTCTGAAATTTCAATGCATTGAATTTCACATAAGAACAAAATATCAGCAAATAGAAAATAGTCCACTTATTTTGTTATGGTGGAATTAAAATTCATGTATTATCAGAAATTTCATTCTCCTTCTGCACTCTCTGGAGTAGATGCTTAGTTGAGGTTTTCTGTAACAAAGTAGTATTTGCAAGAAGTAATAAGAAGAGATGTGTTGGGTAATGTCAGATTACTTTGTTTTGTTGTATTTTCTTCTAGAAAGGTAGTAGAGATCTTAATGGGAGAGAGAGACAAGAAGTATTATGTTTTAATTTTTTTATTTGAGTATACCTGACACAATGTTACATCAGTTTCAGGTGTACAACATTCAACTCTATAGTTATGCTATGCTCATGACTAGTGTAGCTAAAATTTGTCACCATACAATGCTATTATAATATCATTGACTATATATCCTCTACTATGTCTTTTATTCCCATGACTTATCCATTCCATAACTAGAAGTCTGTATCTCCAGATGGACTTTGCTCTTTTGCCCATTTTGCTCTTCCCATTTTCCTCCTCCCCTCTAGTAACCATCAAGTTATTCTCAGTATTTATAGGTCTGATTCTGTTTTTTTGTTTGGTTAGTCATTTGTTTTGGTTTTTAGATTCCACACATGAGTGAAATCATGAGATATTTGCCTTTCTCAGTTTGACTTAATTCATTTAACATACTATCCCCTAGGTAACAATGGCAAATGGCAATTTATCACAAATGGCAAAAATTGTCACAAATGGCAAAAATCTCATCCTTCTTTACAGCTGCGTAATATTCATGTTTGTGTGTGTGTGTGTGTGTACCATATTGTTATTATCCATTTGTTTATCAATGGACACATATGTTGCTTCCATATTTTGGCTATTGTAAATAATGCTGCCATAAATAAAAAGGCTCATATATCTTTTTGAACTAACAATTGCTTTGGTAAATATTAGAAGTAGAATTAATGGATCATATGGTATTTCTATTTTTAATTTTCTGAGAAACCTACAACACAATCTTTATCAAAATACCAACAACATTTTTATTTAAATTCAATTAGCCGGGGCACCTGGGTGGCTCAGTGGTTTGGGCTGCTGCCTTCGGCTCGGGTCATGATCTCAGGGTCCTGGGATCGAGCCCCGCATCGGGCTCTCTGCTCCGCAGGAAGCCTGCTTCTCTCTCTCTCTCTCTCTCTCTCTCTGCCTGCCTCTCTGCCTACTTGTGATCTCTGTCTGTCAAATAAATAAATAAAATCTTTAAAAAAAAAAAATAAAAATAAAAAATAAAATAAATTCAATTAGCCAACATTTAGTACATCATTAGTTTCAGATGTAGCATTCAGTAATTCCTCAGTTGTATATAATACCCAATGCTCATTGCCAACAGTATTTTTAACAGAACTAGAACATATAATATTAAAATTTCTATGGAACAACAAAAAACTTCAAATAGCCAAAACAATCTTGAGAAATAAGAACAAAGCTAGAGATATTACAACTCCAGATTTTAAGATATATGACAGAGATATAGTAATCCAAACAGTATGATGTTGGAACAAAAATAAACAATAAACCAATAGAACAGAATGGAAAGCCCAATAATAAGCCCATGTATATATGGTCAATTAAGTTATGATAAAAAAGGCAAGAATATGTATTGGGAAAAAACACAGGCTCTTTAAGAAATGGTGGCTGGTAAACCTGGATTGCTACACCCAAAAGAATGAAATCAAACCATTTTCTAGCATGCTACAAGAATAAACTTAAGAATGGATTAAGACCTAAATGTGAGACCTGAAACAATAAAAATCCTAAAAGAGAACACAGGCAGCACTTCTCTAACATCAGCTGTAGCAACATTTTTTAAGACATTTTTCCTAAGGCAAAGGAAACAAAAGCAAAAATAAACTAGTAAGGAAGGAGATAAGATGGCAGGGAAGTAGGAAGAGGTGCCATTTCAACCTGTACCCTAAAGTGAGCTGATTACCTACCAAAGAACTCTGATCACCCATGAAATCAGCCTGAGATTAGAATTATACACTTCTGGATCTCTATAGGGGCAGAGGACACCAGCAGGCATGTAAAGTGGAGTGGGAACATTAGACTGATATTGGAAGATAAACAAAAGCGGGAGGGAGCCACCAGAAGCAAACCATACCCCAATATGAGAGTGCCCTGCAATTGGGGACCAGCATTAACTTGGAGTCTGGTTGAAATCACTCAAAAAGAGCAAATAATCATGGGGGGAATTTGTGGGAATCGGGCAGTTAGGGACAGGGGCTTAAGTCCTCTGACCCAGGACAGCCACCACTGGCGCAGGCTCAGAGAGAGTTCAGCAAAGAAGCCAGGTCTAGCCCAGACAGCCATGGCTAGTATTTCTCATGGTTTTCATGTAAGCAGGAGTTCCTGTGACCCCAGAGACTGAGACTGAGACATGCTCTGCCAGCAGAATATGGGGAATTTATGTGCTCTGGAGCACCCAGAGGGGAACAGACTGAGGCTTCTCTCTGAGAGGGAGATCTGGGTGCAGTTTGCTTTCCTCTAAACCTCCAAAAACCATCAAAAGCCACCAAGGGGAGAGAAAGTAAATGAACAAACAAAGGAAAAAACCTCCAGAGACCAAAAGCCTGAAAAACTGGTTTCCTCAGAGCCCACCCTCTTGATGGGGGCAGGAGGACTTAGCTCTCTGAAAACCCACATGGCAGGTCCCCTAGTAAGCCAGACCAAAACAAGACAAAACAAAACAAAACAAAAAAACAAAAGAAAACAAAACAAAAAAGAAAACAACCACTACTACTTCATTGATAAAACTTTTATTTTTAATTCATTCCCACTTTTCTGGTTCTTTTCATTTTTTTTAATATATAACTTTTTAACCTACTTACAATCACAGTGAGATATCCAGTACATCAAATTCCATAATAAACTTTTAACCTGAACTTTTTGATATATATACCTGTGTTTTTCTTTTGCTTTCTGTTTTTTAAATTTTTAACTTTATTTTGTTTATTTTTTTTTAATATTCATATAGAGATAAGCTTCAAGGTAATTCCCTTTCCCCAATCAATGCTACCCCTATAGGTAAATCAGTTTTTAATCCCTCTTTATCTTAGGAAATTTGAGTCCTTTAACAAAGATATCAAGGTAAATCCAGGGGGCACCTGGTTGGCTCAGTGGGTTAAGCTGCTGCCTTTGGCTTGGGTCATGATCTCAGGGTCCTGGGATCTAGTACTGCATCAGGCTCTCTGCTCAGCAGGGAGTCTGCTTCCTCCTTTCTCTCTCTCTCTCTCTCTCTGCCTGCCTCTCTGCCTACTTGTGATCTCTCTCTGTAAAATAAATAAATATAATCTTTAAAAAAAAAAAGATAAATCCAGGAAGATTCAAAATAACCTTCTTCGCCCACACTGAGAATTTATAACCACTCTCACATTTTTTTATTCGGCCAGTATTTCTGGGTATTTGTTTTTGTCCTGGTAGTATATAAATCTTATACTTGGGGTTCTTTTTGATGAGGTTCTTTTTTTGTTTTTATTTATTTATTTTTCTCATGTCATCAACTTTTGTCGGTCTTTTTGTTTGTCTGATTTTGTTTGTATACTTCATAAATCGTGCGGCCCATTTAGGTTGGGCCTTCTCTTTTATTTTGTCTTTCTTTTTTTTTTTTCCTGTTTCTCTCTCTCTCTCTTTTTTTCTTTTTCCTTTCTTTCGGGTGGGGACTCTTGATTGCTCAGAAGCATTCCAGGGTGCACCTTGCCTGCACCATGGTCGATACATTCAGCTACACATCCATTCAGCCATCTCTCACTAAAATGACTAGGAGGAGGAATGCCCAGCAGAAGAAAAATTCAGAGACTGGGCCTTCTGCATCAGAGCTATTGGATATGGACATAGACAGTATGTTGGAAAGGGAACTCAGGCTAACAATTATCCAGGCAATAGCTACGTTGGAGAAAGCCAGGGATGACAAAATGGAATTGATTAGGGCTGAAGTGAAAGCCACCAGGGATGATGTTCACAATATTCTCAATGAGTTCCAATCTAATCTAAATTCTTTAAAACCTAGGGTAACTGAGGCAGAAGATAGAATTAGTGATATGGAGGACAAACAGATACAGAGAAAGGATCATGAGGAAGCCTGGAACAAACAGCTTAGAAGCCATGAAAACAGAATTGGGGAAATAAATGATGCCAAGAAACGTTCCAATGTCAGAATTATTGGAATATTATTATTCTTCTAGTTGATAAAGAAGAAGATAAAGTTGAACAAATTGTCCATGAAAATTTTCTCAATCTTGCAAATGGAATGAGCTTTCATGTTCTAGAGGCAGAAAGGTCTGCCCCAAAGAGCATAGAATCTAGAAAGACCTCAAGACACCCGATAGTGAAAATGATGAATTATAATTGTAGACAGGAGCTCTTGAAAGCAGCTAGGGCAAAGAAATTCCTTATGTACAGAGGAAAGCTCATCAGAATAATATCAGACCTGTCCACAGAAACATGGCAAGCCAGAAAGGGCTGACAAGATGTATTCAAGGCACTAAATGGGAAGAACATGCAGTCAAGAATACTTTATCCAGCAAGACTGACATTCAAAATGGATAGAGAGATAAAGAGCTTCCAAGACCAGCAAGGTTTAAAAGAGTATGCGACCACCAAGCCTACACTGCAGGAACTATTAAGGGGAGTTCTATAAAAGAGGAAAAATCCCAAGAATATCATTGAACAGAAATGTATGGAGACAATCTATAGAAACAAAGATTTCACAAGGAACACGATGTCAATAAAACCATATTTCTCAATAGTCACTCTCAATGTGAATGGCCTAAATGCGCCCATAAAATGACACAGGGTTGCAAATTGGATAAAATGACAGGACCCATCCATATGCTCTCTGCAAGAGACCCATTTTGAACCTAAGGATACACCCAAATGGAAAGTGAAGGGCTGGAGAAGCATCTTCCATGCCAATGGGCTTCAAAAGAAGGCTGGGGTAGTGATTCCCATATCAGATAAATTAGATTTTAAACTAAAGACTGTATTCATAGATACAGAAAGACACTACATTATTCTTAAAGGGACTATCCACTAAAAAGACCTAACAATTGCAAATATTTATGCCCCCAATATGGGAGCAGCCAATTACATAAGAAAACTGTTAATCAAGATGAAGAGTCTTGAATACATTAATAGTAGATCTTAACACACCACTCTCAGTAATAGACAGATAATACAAGCATAAAATCAATAAAGAAGTAAGAGCATTGAATGACACATTGGACCAGATGGACCTCAAAGATATATACAGAACATTCCACCCTAAATCAACAGAATACTCATTCTTCTCAAGTGCACATGGAACCTTCTCCAGAATAGACCACATACTGGGTCACAAATCATGGCTCAACTGATACCAAAAGCTTGAGATTATTCCCTGCCTATTCTCAGATCACAATGCTTTGAAACTAGAGCTCAACGACAAGGAAAAGTTTGGAATAAATCCAAACACCTGGAAACTAAAAGACCACCTTGTTTAAGAATGCTTGGACCAACCAGGAGATCAAAGAAGAACTTAAAAAATTCATGGAAACCAATGAGAATGAAGACACTTTAGTCCAAAACCTATGGGATACAGCAAAGGCTGTCCTAAGGGGAAAATACATAGTCATCCAAGCCTCCCTCAAAAAAATGGAAAAAGCCAGAATACAGTAGCTGTCTCTACACCTTAAAGAACTGGAGAATCAACAACAAATTAAGCCAAATCCACACACAAGAAGGGAAATAATCAAGATTAGAGCAGAGATCAATGAGATAGAAACTAGAGATACAGTAGAACACATCAATAAAACTGGAAGCTAGTTTTTTGAAAGAATCAATTAGATCAATTGGCCAAACTAATCCAAAAGAAAAGAGAGAAGGCCAAAATTAATAAAATTATGAATGAAAAGGGAGAGATCATGACTAACACCAAGAAAATAGAAACAATCATTAGAAATTAGTATCAAAACTTATATGCCAAGAAGTTAAGCAACCTAGATGAAATGGATGCATTCCTGGAAAAAAACAAACTCCCAAAATTGAACCAGGAAGAAATTGACAACCTGAATAGACCAATATCTATTGGTCTGTTCAATGAAATTGCAGCAGTAATCAAAAACCTCCCAAAACACAAAAGCCTGGGACCTGACAGATTCCCTGGGGAATTCTACCAAACTTTCAAAGAAGAAACAACACCTATTCTCCTGAAGCTGTTCCAAAAAATTGAAACAGAAGGAAAGCTTCCAGACTCTTTTTATGAAGTCGGCATTACCCTGATCCCCAAACCAGGCAAAGACCCTACCAAAAAGGAGAATTTCAGACCAATAGCCCTGATGAATATGGATGCTAAGATTCTCAACAAGATCCTAGCAAATAGGATCCAGCAGCACATTAAAAAGATTATACACCTTGAACAGGTGGGATTCATCCTTGGGTTGCAAGGATGGTTCAACATTCACAAATCAATCAATGTGATAGAACAAATCAATAAGAGAAGAGAGAAGAACCACATGGTCCTCTCAATCAATGCAGAAAAAAAAAAACATTTGAAAAAATCCAACATCCGTTCCTGATTAAAATGCTTCAAAGTATAGGGGTAGAGGGAACATTCCTGAACTTCATAAAATCTATCTATGAAAACCCGCAGCAAGTATAATCCTCAATGGGAAAAAACTCATAGCCTTCCCGTTGAGATCAGGAACATGACAAGGATGTCCACTCTCACCACTCTTATTCAACATGGTATCGGGGGGCCTAGCAACAACAATCAGACAACAAAGAGAAATAAAAGGTATCCAAACTGGCAATGAAGAGGTCAAACTCTCTCTCTTCGCAGATGACATAATGCTTTATATGGAACCAAAAGGCTCCACCCCCAAATTACTAGAACTCATATAGCAATTCAATAATGTGGCAGGATACAAAATCAATGTACAGAAATCAGTTGTTTTCTTATACACTAACAACAAAAATACAGAAGGGCAACTAGAGAATCAATTCCATTTACTATAACACCAAGAACCATAAGATACCTGGGAATAAACCTAACCAAACAGGTGAAGGCTCTGTACTGAAGGAACTGCAGAACACTCATGAAAGAAATTGGAGAAGACACAAAAAGATGAAAGACCATTCCATGTTTATGGATCAGAATACACATTGTTAAAATGTCTACACTGCCTAGAACAATCTGTCCTTTCAATGCCATTCCAATCAAAATTCCACCAGCATTTTTCAAAGAGCTAGAGAAAACAATCCTAAAATTTGTATGAAACCAGAAGAGACCCCTAATAACTAAGGAAATGTTGAAAAAGAAAAACAAAGCTGGGGTGGGGAGGACATCACGTTGCCTGATTTTGAGCTTTACTACAAAGCTGTGATCACCAAGACAGCATGGTACTGGCATAAAAACAGACACATAGACCAGTGGAACAGAGTAGAGAGCCCAGATATGGACCCTCAACTCTATGGTCAAATAATCTTCGACAAAGCAGGAAAAAATATCCAGTGGAAAAAAGACAGTCTCTTCAATAAATGGTGCTGGGAAAATTGGACAGCTCTTTGTAGAAGAATGAAACTCAACCGTTCTTTTACACCATATACAAAAATAAACCGGAAATGGATAAAAGACCTCAACGTGAGACAGGAATCCATCAAAATCATAGAGGAGAACATAGGCAGTAACCTCTTCAATATCAGCCACAGCAACTTCTTTCAAGATATGTCTCCAAAAGCAAAGGAAACAAAAGCTAAAATGAACTTTTGGGACTTCATCAAGACCAAAAGCTTCTGCACAGCAAAGGAAACAGTCAACAAAACATAGAGGCAACCCACGGAATAGAAGATATTGCAAATGACAGTACAGACAAAAGGCTCTTATCCAGGATCTATAAAAAACCTCTCAAACTCAACACACACAAAACAGATAATCATGTCAAAAAATGGGCAGAAGACATTAACAGACACTTCTCCAATGAAGACATAAAAATGGTTATCAAATATGAAAAAATGTCATCATCACTAGCCATCAGGGAGATTCAAATTAAAGCCACCTTGAGATACCACCTTACACCAGTTAGAATAACCAAAATTAGCAAGACAGGAAACAACGTGTGTTGGAAGAGGATGTGGAGAAAGAGGAACCCTCTTACATTGTTGGTGGGAATGCAAGTTGGTGCAGCCTTTTTGGAGAACAGTGTGGAGATTCCTTACAAAATTAAAAATAGAGCTTCTCTATGACCCTGCCATTGCACTACTGGGTATTTACCCCAAAGATACAGATGTAGTGAAAAGAAGGGCCATCTGTACCCCAATGTTTATAGCAGCAATGGCCACGGTCGCCAAACTGTGGAAAGAACCAAAATGCCCTTCAACGGACGAATGGATAAGGAAGATGTGGTTCATATACACTATGGAGCATTATGCCTCCATCAGAAAGGATGAATACCCAACTTTTGTATCAACATGTATGGGACTGGAAGAGATTATGCTGAGTGAAATAAGTCAAGCAGAGAGAGCCAATTATCATATGGTTTCACTTATTCGTGGAGCATAAGATATAACACAGAGGACATGGGGAGATGGATAGGAGAAGGGAGTTGAGGGAAATTGGAGGGGGAGATGAACCATGAGAGACTATGGACTCTGAAAAACAATTTGAGGGTTTTGAAGGGGCGAAGTGTGGTAAGTCGGGCCAGCCTGGTTGTGGGTATGGTGGAGGGCACGTATTGCATGGAGCACTGGGTGTGGTGCATAATGAATTCTAGTACACTGAAAAATAATTTTAAAAATTAAAAATTTAAAAAATAAATAAATACTCTGTTCCACCGGTCTATGTGTCTGTTTTTATGCCAGTACCATGCTGTCTTAGTGATCACAGCTTTGTAGTAAAGCTTGAAATCAGGTAACGTGATGCCCCCAGTTTTATTTTTGTTTTTCAAAATTTCCTTAGCGATTCGGGGTCTCTTCTGATTCCATACAAATTTTAGGATTATTTGCTCCAGCTCTTTGAAGAATACCGGTGGAATTTTGATTAGAATGGCATTAAAAGTATAGATTTCTCTAGGCAGTATAGACATTTTAACAATGTTTATTCTTCCAATCCAAGAGCATGGAATGGTCTTCCATCTTTTTTTTTGTCTTCTTCAATTTCTTTCATGAGTGTTCTGTAGTTCCTTGAGTACAGATCCTTTATCTCTTTGGTTAGGTTTATTCCCAAGTATCTTATGGTTCTTGGTGCTATAGTAAATGGAATCGATTCTCTAATTTCCCTTTCTGTATTTTCATTGTTTAGTGTATAAGAAAACCACTGATTTCTGCACATTGACTTTGTATCCGGCCACGTTGCTGAAGTGCTGTATGAGTTCTAGTAGTTTGGGGGTGGAGTCTTTTGGGTTTTACATATAAAGAATCATGTCATCTGCAAAGAGAGAGAGTTTGACTTCTTCATTACCAATTTGGATACTTTTACATGGGCCCTCACTCTATGGTCAAATAATCTTCGACAAAACAGGAAAAAATATACAGTGGGAAAAAGACAGTCTCTTCAATAAATGGTGCTGGGAAAACTGGGCAGCTATATGTAAAAGAATAAAACTTGACCACTGTCTTACACCATACGCAAAGATAAACTCAAAATGGATAAAAGACCTCAATGTGAGACAGGAATCCGTCAGAATCCTAGAGGAGAACATAGGCAGTAATCTCTTCGATATCAGCCACAGCAACTTCTTTCAAGATATGTCTCCAAAGGCAAAGGAAACAAAAGCAAAGATAAACTTTTGGGACTTTATCAAAATCAAAAGCTTCTGCACAGCAAAGGAAACAGTCAAAACAAAGAGGCAACCCACGGAATGGGAGAAGATATATGCAAATGACAGTACAGACAAAAGGTTGATATCCAGGATCTATAATGAACTCCTCAAACTCAACACACACAAAACAGACAATCATATCAAAAAATGGGCAGAAGATATGGACAGACACTTCTCCAATAAAGACATACAAATGGCTATCAGACACATGAAAAAATGTTCATCATCACTAGCCATCAGGGAGATTCAAATTAAAACTACATTGAGATATCACCTTACACCACTTAGAATGGCCAAAATTAGCAAGACAGGAAACAACATGTGTTGGAGAGGATGGGGAGAAAGGTGAACCCTCTTACACTGTTGGTGGGAATGCAAGTTGGTGTTGCCTTTTTGGAGAACAGTGTGGAGATTCCTCAATAAATTAAAAATAGAACTTTCCTATGTCCCTGCCATTGCACTCCTGGGTATTTACCCCAAAGATACAGATGTTGTGAAAAGAAGGGCCATCTGTACCCCAATGTTTATAGCAGCAATGGCCATGGTCGCCAAACTGTGGAAAGAACCAAGATGCCCTTCAATGGACAAATGGATAAGGAAGATGTGGTCCATTTACACTATGGAGTATTATGCCTCCATCAGAAAGGACGAATACCCAACATTTGTAGCAACATGGACGGGACTGGAAGAGATTATGCTGAATAAAATAAGTCAAGCAGAGAGAGTCAATTATCATATGGTTTCACTTATTTGTGGAGCATAACAAAAAGCATGGAGGACATGGGGAGTTAGAGAGAAGGGGGTTAGGGTATATTGGAAGGAGAGGTGAATCATGAGAGACTATGGACTCTGAAAAACAATCTGAGGGGTTTGAAGTGGCGGGGGGGTGGGTGGTCGGGGTACCAGGTGGTGGGTATTATAGAGGGCACGGATTGATGGAGCACTGAGTGTGGTGAAAAAATAATGATACTGTTATGCTGAAAATAAATAAATAAATAAAACCATAAACCCAAAATAAATAAATAAATAAATAGAATAGTAAGACTACATCAAAATAAAGTTTTGCACAGTAAAGAAAATATCAACAAAACAAAAAGGCAACCTATTGCACAGGAAAAGATATTTGCAAAAGATATATCCAATTAGGGGTTAATGTCCAAAATATATAAAGAACTTATAGAACCTAACACCTCCCCCAAAAAACCCCAAAGTATCTAATTAAACAATAGTAGAGTAACTAAATAGACATATTTCTTTTTTTTTTTTTTAAGATTCTATTTATTTATCAGGGTGGGGGGGGAGAGAGTGAGCACAGGCAGACAGAATGGCAGGCAGAGGCAGAGGGAGAAGCAGGCTCCCTGCCAAGCAAGGAGCCCAATGTGGGACTTGATCCCAGGACGCTGGGATCATGACCTGAGCCGAAGGCAGCTGCTTAACCAACTGAGCCACCCAGGCGTCCCAATAGACATATTTCTAAAGAAAACATTCAGCTGGCCAACAGACACATGAAAAGATGCTGAATTTTACTCATTATCAAGGAAATATAAATCAAAACCATAATGAGATTTCACCTCTCACTTGTCAGAATGGTTGGAAAAAAAAAAAAAAAACACAAGAAATAACAAGTATTGATGAGGATGTGGAAAAAAAGGAACCCCCATGCACTGTTTGTGGGAATGCAAGCCGGTATAGTCACTGTGGAAAACGGTGTGAAAATTCCTCAAAACTTTTAAAAAATGAAGTATTAAAAGATAATTTTTCTAGAAATCTGAAAAGGTACCAAGAATTGGAGGACAATTTGGAATTATTATTGTTTTAAGGATTATAATGGTGGCTTGTGATGTCATTGTGTAATGAAATATAAGGAAACATCATAATGCCTTAAATACTTAATATCTGAAATATTTTAGTACAATTAAAATAAGGGGATGAGAAGAATAAAGATGGAGTACTCACTACTTGATTTCAAGAATTATTACATAGCTACACTAATTAAAATAGTGTGTTATTGGCCTGAAGATAGACAAAAGATCAATGAATTAGAGTCCAGAAATACACCTATACAGATATGGTCAATCAATTATCAACAAATGTATATACACAGTTTGAGAAAGGAGAGTCTTTTCAACAAACATTGTTGTGACAACTGTACATCCACATGCCAAAAAATTAGCCTCAACCCACACCTTATACCTGATACCAAAGATAACTCAAAATGGGTTGTAGACTTGTAGGTGAAACATAAACTATAAAACTTCAATAATGTTGGAGGGTATGTGGGGAAAGGGGAATCCTCTTACACTGTTGGTGGGAATGCAAGTTGGTGCAGACTTTTTAGAGAACAGTGTGGAGATTCCTCAAGAAATTAAAAAAATAGAACTTCCCTATGACCCTGCAATTGCACTACTGAGTATTTACCCGAAAGATACAGATTTAGTGAAAAGAAGGGCCATCTGTACCCCAATGTTTATAGCAGCAATGGCCACAGTTGCCAAACTCTGGAAAGAACCAAGATGCCCTTCAATGGACGAATGGATAAGGAAAATGTGGTCCATATATACTATGGAGTATTATGCCTCCATCAGAAAGGATGAATACCTCCATCAGAAAGGATGAATACTCAACATGGATGGGACTGGAAGAGATTATGCTGAGTGAAATAAGTCAAGCAGAGAGAGTTGATTATCACATGGTTTCACTTATTTGTGGAGCATAACAAATAGCATGGAGGACATGGGGAGTTAGGAGAAAGGTGTTGGGGGAAATTGGAAGTAGAGGTGAACCATGAGAGACTATGGCCTCTGAAAAACAATCTAAGGGGTTTGAAGTGGAGGGGGAGGGTGGTAGTTTGGGGGAACCTGATGGTGGGTATTCGAGAGGGCACAGATTGCATGGAGCACTGGGTGTGGTACAAAAACAATGAATACTGTTACGCTGAAAAGAAATTAAAAAAAAAAAAGAAAAGGGAAAAAAAACTTCAAGAATAAAATGTAATAACTCTTAACATTTTGGTAGGTGTTTTTGAAGTACTCCATTCATATACAGTTGTATCAGGTGGTATATACTCTGTTTGTAGCCAGCTTTTGGTCACTAAACATTGCATAATTAATATTTTTCCATTTCACTAAAAGTATCCTCTTCCCTCTTCACTTAAGGCCATCATCTGAGTCTAGAAGTAGAGAAGAGATATAAGGGGATTCATCAAGAACTTGGGTTCCTTAATTGGGAATCTGGAAACACACTTGGTCCCCAGGTCATCTGTTTCATTGCAGTGGCGTTGGAATGTGGAATGCTGATCTTTCTGCAATGACAAACCTGAAAATTATTCTGGAAAGTCATGCACCTCAAAAGGATCCTGAAATGAAATACCTTAAAAGAGAGCTATACTTAATGAGTCACCTGCTACAGCTGTGGAGGATGGAATCTCTCTGACACTGAGAGTGTTTGGTCTTTTTTACCTTTTGTCTCACTGCTTGTGTTTTCCAGAACTACATATACTCCCTAATGTCTCTGTTTGTGTGTGTCACTATTTTATTTAAAAAAAACCCAAACCATATAAATTATAATAAATGAAGATACTTTAAATTCCACCCTTTAGGTTTATTACCACATAGAAAAATCACGTGCTGGGTATAGGTTGGTTGACACTGTAAATGGTCATATGACTTTCTAAAGGAGGCCTGTGGGGGAGGGAGTGCTTCGACACAGGTCCAAGGAGCCCTGGAATATATTTAGCATCTCATATTCATGAATTTTTGGCTTTGAGTCATGCCAATTCTACTCCTATGTGAGGTTGTCAGGCATCACTTGATATATAGAGCAGATTATATTATCTACCTCAGTTTTTTCACTTGAATATTGAAGATTCACTCCATGAGAACAGAGACTGGATCACATCTATTTTCCTTTTCATTCCAAGAATCAAGCAGAGTGCCTGGCATCTGACAGGTATTGAATAAAAGCTGTGTCAGATGGATGGATGGATGGATGGATGGATGGATGGATGGATGGAACAGGGATGAGGTGAGATGAGACAGCACTGATTTTGTTGGTTCTGTAGTTTAATTTGGGTGCTTTATTGAAAGGATGAACTCGCATTTCACTCACACACCCTAAATCAAGCTTCTGTTTAGACAGTGTTAGAAAATTGCTTAAAGAGAATTTACAATTTTTTGAAGAGAAAAAATGATATGATTAGAGAAGAACACAAGGCACAATATACTTAGAAATTGAACTCCAACCCCTCTTAATCTAAGGGAGAAGCAGGGGGGTGTCTTTCTCTGCTTTCACATAGAGAGATATCCAGCAACTCCTAAAGTTATCTCTCTGTAAGAAGGAAAGTTTTAAAAATGTAAAATGTAATAATATCACACAGAAAATCATGACAAGTATGTGTTGGAAATTGTCAATAAAATGAAACCACCTAACAAGACCCCTTTCAAGATATGTCTCCAAAGGCAAAGGAAACAAAAGCTAACATGATTTTGGGGGACTTCATCAAGATCAAAAACTTCTGCACAGCAAAGGAAACAGTCAACAAAACAAAGAGGCAACCTACAGAATGGGAGAAGATATTTGCAAAATAAACAAACAAACAAAAACAAACAACAGAAAAACAAACCTTCAGAGATTTAGGCTCCCTTTCCAACTATCTGAAATCCAGTAGAAAATTTAGGAGTAATGAACAAAAGATCTCTAGAGAGAAAAACAGATGTAACAAAGTTGTGCATCATACATAAGTGACTTTCACCTTCATTCAAATCTATTTATCCTTTATGCCCAATTCTAACAAATGTGACAGTCCTGCTTACTAGCTAAAAAATAGTTACCAAAAGATATTTAAAACAGAAAGAATGCTTCCAGAAATGGAAACTGAATTTAGAGTGGGGGAAGCAGGTGAAACACAAAACTATTTTAGAATATTAGGCTCAAGAACTGAAAAGGCAGAATAGTCCAAGACAATATACTATTCAAGCAACCAACTTTACATTTTTATGGCTCCTCAAAGTACAATACACTTCAAACATTACTCAGTTTTCTAGTGGAATATTATGCCTCCATCAGAAAGGATGAAAGGATGAATACCCAACTTTTGAACTAACATGGTCAGGACTGGAAGAGATTATGCTGAGTGAAATAAATCAAGTGGAAGGAGTTAATTATCATATGGTTTCACTTATTTGTGGAACATAAGGAATAACATGGAGGACATGGGGAGATAGAGAATAGAAGGGAATTGGGGGAAATTGGAGGGACAGAAGGACCATGAGATACTGTGGACTATGAGAAGCACACTGAGGGTTTTGGAGGGAAGGGTGGTGGCGGTTGGGTGAGCCTGATGGTAAGAATTGTGGAGGGCACGTATTGCATGGACCACTGGAGGTGATGCATAAAAAATGAATTCTGGAACACTGAAAATAAACAAACAAACAACAAAAAAATTTTTTAATAAATGTAATAAATTTATATAAATTTATACATGGAAAGAAAAAAATGACAAAGGATATAAGTAGACAATTCACAGAAGAATTGTAAATGGCTAATATGGATTTTAAAAGATTTTCAATCCCTTGAAGATAAGAGATACGCAAACCTGATAATAAGACAGCATTTCCACTTATCAGATGAACAAAAATTTAAGATTGCTAACATCCACTTTCGGGAAAAAGTCAGGATTGGTTTTCCAACAATGATCTGAGGACATTTTTCACCAGAATCATTTGGTAGGTTTATTTAAAAGGTGATTCCCAAAACTTAGAAAAAACCCAGAAGTCCTTTAATGGTTGAACTGACTAACTGTGGCATACCCACAGCAGGGAATATTACTTAAAAATGAAAAGGAGCAAACTATTGATAGAGGCAACTACTTGGATGGATCCCAAAGGCATTATTCAGAGTAAAAAAAAAAAAAAAAAACAGCAGTAACACTGCTCTGAATGGACAAGTCAAAAATTCACCCAATAAGTAAGTATATTTCCATCATTCCACATTAATTAAATAAATAAAAGTTTATTTCAAATATTTAAATAATGTATGAATAGATTGTTTCTGATGCAAGGTATATTCATACACTATTTAAATATTTGAAATGAGCAGCATCTGTTCCATTTCCTGGGTCTTCTTCTTTTTTTTTTTTTAACTTTATTTTATTTTTTCAGTGTTCCAAGATACATTGTTTTTGCACCACACCCAGTGATCCATGCAATACTGGCCTTCCTTAATACCCACCACCAGGCTCACCCAACCCCCACCACTCTCCCCTCCAAAGCACTCAGTTTGTTTCTCATAGTCCACAGTATCTCATGGTTCATCTCTCCCTCCAATTTCCCCCAACTCCCTTCTCTTCTTCTCCCAATGTCCTCCATATTATTCCTTATGCTCCACAAGGAGGTAAAACCATATGATAATTGACTCTCTCTCTCTTTGACTTATTCTTCTGCCAATTTTTTTTAACATGATTGTCTGTTTTTGGATGTTGAGTTTGAGGAGTTCTTTATAGATTTTGGCTATCAGCCCTTCATCTGTATTGTCATTTGTGAATATCTACTCCCATTCCATAGGTTGCCTCTTTGTTTTGTTGACTCTTTCCTTTGCTGTGCAGAAGGTTTTGATCTTCTTAAGATTGACCATTCTTGTACAACATACACAAAGATAAACTTGAAATGGATAAAAGAACTCGACATGAGGAAGGAATCTATCAAATTCCTAGAGGAGAACATAGGATGTAACCTCTTTGACATCAGCCACACCACTTCTTTCAAGACAGGTCTCCAAAAGCAAAGGAAATTAATGTGAAAATGATCTTTTGTGACTTCATCAAGATCAAAAGCTTTTCTGGGCCTTCTTGGTAATGTCCTGCAGGTGCCTCCATGGAAGTTTTATTGCTTGTCTACAGATCTCATCACTCTGATTTGGTTACCAAAATTCTACCAATATTTTTCAAAGTTCTGGAATGAACAATACTAAAACTTGTATTGAACCTGAAAAGACCATGAATCACTAGGGAAATGTTGAAAAGGAAAAACAAAGCTGGGGGCATCCCGTTGCCTGATTTTAAGCTTTATTACAAGGCTGTGATCACCAAGACAGCATGGTACTGACACAAAAATGGACACATAGACCAATGGAACAGAGTAGAGAGCCCAGATATAAACCCTCAGTTCTATGATCAAATAATCTTCAACAAAGAAGGAAAAAATATCCAATGGAAAAAAGACAGTCTCTTCAATAAATTGGACAGCTGGGAAATTGGACAGCTATTTATAGAAGAATGAAACTCAATAATCCTCTTATGCCATACACAAAGATAAACTTAAAATGAAAGACCTCAACATGAGACAGGGATCCATCAAAATCCTAGAGGAGAACATAGGCAGTAACCTCTTCTTTCCTTTCTTTAAATCCTGTCTTGCATATAATTTCCTCCTTCTGTCCCCTACCCTCTGCCGGTACCATACAAATTAGGACTTGACACTAAAACAGATATCACCAAATCTTCATTTGTTTTATTCCATATTTTCTATTAGATTATTAAGGACATAATATTATTTTTCTATAGTTCTGAGCCCTAGGCAAATGTGTAATAAATACTTTTGACTCAAGTAGGTCCTTTATGCACAAAATGAAAGACAAATATGCTTAAATTTATGAGCTCCTCTTGATGGTTGCAGGATATGGAAGCAGAGGAATCTTGTTTAAATGTAAAAGGGAAGTTCCATAATTTCCACAGAACTTAAACTCTTCTTATTCTGAGGAATATACCTGGAAGTGGAACTGAAGTATCAGCTACAGTCACACTGTAAATCACACATCTCTAAATTTTAAATAAAATTTGGCTCTACCCCTCAACATGGGAAAAATAGCATTTTTCCCATCCAGGGACTCTTGGGGATACTTTGTCTTCAGAAGTCACATCGGCTTTACACATCTTCTTTGCTAAGACCCCTCTTTGCCCTTCACCTGCCATAGCCAAACTCTCCTCTCAGGGCAGACTCTGCCTTGACAGTTCTTTTTCCCCAGTGTCTTATAAAATATCCTACATAGGGCTTTTATATATGTATAAGTCTTTAGAGAGGGTTGGAAATACCGACCTACAAATAAAATAGTAGACAGCCTCCCTTTTTTTTTGATAGCTCTATTTTTAAAGTCTTTCATCAACCTCAGTGCAGAAATTCCTCATTGACCAACCTGCTTTTTGCTCCAGACTTCTTTTGCTTTGTAGCTCTGTACCTTCTCTGTCTTCTTTCTTTTTCTTCAGACCTTTTATAGCACCCACTCTCAAATTCCTCTGAAGTACTTTTGCAGAGCAGTGAACAATTCCTGAAGCTTCACTTTCCCCAGCCCAAGCACTCTAGGATGGTGTTACTGTAACAAAGACCGTTAGCTTCCTAAAACAAAATGAAACAAATGGAACTTGAGAGCTTGTTTGGAGGTTCTAGCAGGGGAGCACAGCTACTCATATACCCTTGAAGGAAGAACGGTCCTCTCCTCTATTGGGGAAGGTCGTCCTCTTTGACCAAGCGCACAGCTTTAGGATGGACGCACATGGAGCCGTGAGGGAAAAAGGGGACACCCGCCTAGCCAGCCAGATCAGCCGAATCAACTCTGGCGATCAATGGGGTGACAGATGTCGCATCCAGATCGCCCTCTATCGAGGATCTATAAGAACTCCTCAAACTCAACACACACAAAACAGATAATCATATCAAAAAATGGGAAGAAGATATAAACAGACACTTCTCCAATAAAGACATACAAATATCATGGAGGACAAGGGGTGTTAGAGAAGAGAAGGGAGTTGGGGTAAATTGGAAGGGGAGGTGAATCATGAGAGACTATGGACTCTGAAAATCAATCTGAGGGGTTTGAAGTGGCAGGGGTGTGGGAGGTTGGGGTACCAGGTGTTGGGTATTATAGAGGGCACGGATTGCATGGAGCACTGGGTGTGGTGAAAAAATAATGAATACTGTTTTTCTGAAAATAAATAAATTAAAAAATAATAAAATAAAATAAAAAGAAGACGCTAAATACCAAAATTGTAAAGAAAACAAAACTTACATATATACAAAAATAAAATTGAGTAGAGTGAAAGGAATCCAAAACTGAAAAATATATCTATAAAATGTAAATGAAAAAACAAAAGTTAAGAAAAAAGACTTAAAAAGAAGGACTGGTAAAGTACGAAACTAGTTGAAAAGGGAAAGAAGAAAAAAATGTAGAATTTTAAACTGAAAGATAAATGAATCAGGAGGAAAAAACCTTGAATTATATATACCATTTTCCCCTAACACTGGAAAAAAAAACAAGAATGAGGCCAGCACTACATACAGCAGAGTGCTAGCATACATGTTCCCAGGAGATGGCAATAAATGCTTTGTTTGGGCATTAAAGAAAGGTGCAAACACACGATTTGTGTAACACTCTCTTTTGTTGACACATATAAAGTTAATAATTCTTATTTTGTAAGTGATATAAGCTCATTATTAAAAAAATTACAGGTAGTGGAACTCACTTCTAATCTCCATGTGAGAAATAATCTCTGAATATTTTAGTGTATTTTATGCTCTAATAAGGGTTTTAAAAATATTTTATTTATTTAATTGACAAACAGCGATCACATAGTAGGGAGAGAAGCAGGCAGAGAGGGAGGGAAGCAGGCTCCCTGCTGAGCAGAGAGACCAATGTAGGGCTTGATCCCAGGACCCTGGGATCATGACTGAGCCAAAGGCAGCAGCTTAACCCACTGAGCCACCTAGGCATCCCTATCTAATAAGGGTTTTAAGGAAATCAGGGCTTTTAACCCCTAAGGGTCAGTTTTATTACAGAAAAAGACTCTTATTTTATAGGATCAGAATTGGATGTCAAAATCTCATCTTCACCTGTTCCTGGAAATGTCATAACCCATTCTTTAAGTTAATGTGGATATCCCCTAGGAAACTAGGGGGTTTCTTAGTCCTCCGCTCCTTAAAATTTAGTTCAATAAATGCTTACTGAGTGACAGCTGTTGTGATCAGACACTCTTCTAGACAGTGGGGTCATATCATAGAATAACAAAGAAATTTTTGCTCATGGAGCTCTTCCTTGTAGGAGGAGATAGCAAGGAGATGGACAAGTTTTTCATTTTCTCTATGATCAAATAAACTGAAAAAGCTGTACCAGAAATTAAACGTCTTCAGAGCTTGGGAAAATAATTTGAAATGCCTATCTGTCTTAAATAAGAACATTTCTTTAAGGTTCTTTTTATTTGTTTTTCTTTTTTAAAGAAGATTTACTTATTTTATTTTTTCAATGTTCCACACCCAGCGCTCCATACAATAAGTGCCCTCCTTAATACCCACCACCAGACTCACCCCATCCCCACCAAAACCCTCAGTTTGTTTCTCAGAGTCCACAGTCTCTCATGGTTTGTCTCCCCCTCCAGTTTACCCCAATTTACCTTTCCTTTCCTTCTCCTAATGTCCTCCATGTTATTCCTTATGCTCCACAAGTGTAACCATATGATAATTAACTTTCTCTGCTTGACTTATTTTACTCAGCATAATCTCCTCCAATCCCATCTATATTGATACAAAAGTTGGGTATTCATCCTTTCTGATGCGGCATAGTATTCCATTGTATATATGGACCATATCTTCTTTATCCATCCATCTATTGAAGGGCACCTTGGCTCTTTCCACAGTTTGGCAATTGTGGCCATTGCTGCTATGAACATTAGGGTACAGATGGCCCTTCTTTTCACTACATCTGTATCTCTGGGTAGTAGTGTAATTGCAGGATCATACTGTAGCTCCAGTTTTTTGTTTTGTTTTGTTTTGTTTTTTAGAACTTAGAATTTATTTTTTTTCCCTAAGATTTTATTTATTTATTTGACAGAGAGAGATCACAAGTAGTAAGAGAGGCAGGCAGAGAGAACCAGAGAAGCAGGCTCCCCACTGAGCAGAGAGCCTGATGTGGGCCTCAATCCCAGGACCCTGGGATCATGACCTGAGCTGAAAGAAGAGGCTTAACCCACTGAGCCACCCAGGTGCCCTGGTAGCTCTATTTTTAATTTCTTAAGGAACCGCTACACTGTTTTCAAAAGTGGCTGCACCAACTTGCATTCTCATCAACAATGTAAGAGGGTTTCCCTTTCTCCACATCCTCTCCAACACTTGTTCACTGTCTTGTTAATTTTGGCCATTCTAACAGGTGTAAGGTGGTATCTCAATGCAGTTTTGATTTGAATTTCCATGATGGGTAATGATGAAGAACATTTTATTTCATGTGTCTATTAGCCATTTGTATGTCTTATTTGGAGAAGTGTCTGTTCATGTCTTCTGCCCATTTTTTGACATGATTATCTGATTTTTGGGTGTTGAATTTGAGGAGCGTTTTTTTTTTTTTTTTTAATAGATCTTGGATATCAGCTCTTTGTCTGCAGCACCATTTGCAAATATCTTCTCTAGTTCTGTTTAAAAAATCTTTAAAAAGTCTAATGAACTCTTCATTTTACTTCCTGACATGTCCAAGTGTTTAAAATATAAAGACATTGTTTAAAATGGTTTAACATGGAATAAAAATGATGCTCTGGGAAACATACCTTGATTATGCAGTGACTACACACCAGTCCAGAAAGGCTCTCCACCTTGAGAAGCAAGATTCTTCTACTCTGAAAGAACATGACAATAATTTCTTCTGATATTTTTCTTGACAGCCAGTGCAGTAGGCAAGATATCCAGACACTTGTTCTCTGAATTGCACAGAAAAAAACACAAAGTGGGAGCATTTTTTCTGAAAAAGGAAGCTAAAGACAGACTTCCCAGTCATACTTCAGATAGGCCCTGAGGTCTGAGCTTTGTTGCTTAAATCCTTGACACATTAAAATATTTAGCACAGTTTTGCAGCTCCCATATTCTTTTCATGACCCAGGGTAATCCTCACAGTCTGAGATAGATAGTTCCTGTTTTACAGATCTAAATAAACAATCAAAGAGTGGTGTATCTTGTCAAAGGTTACACAAATAGAGCATTCAAACAATGTCTTCTAATACCAGATTGGGTGTTTCTTCCCTGTGCTACATATATTCTCTCTCTGGGCCTAAAATTCCTATGATCAGTTTAAAGTATAGGCTTGCTAGAAGAGTGCAAAGTGGTTTTGTGTTTTGTTTGTTATCATGTAGCAATGAAATTAAGGAAGGTAGCTAATATAAACAAAAAGGCTAACTGAGAACCAGCCCCTCCACTGACCACATCTTCCTTTTCTCTAGATGAACAGCAAGAGTGCATTGATAGTTTCACAAGAATTTTTTGGTGACTCCATGTAGTAGTTATTAGAGTTCCTGTGTCTCCTAGTCCCCTGTATGCATCTGCAGCCCCAGATTGCCACCTGGCCAGTTTTAGTTCATTTGGCTCATATCCTGAGCATTTTCCAAAGTAGCCAGGATGTGTGAACTCTACTGGGAGTCCCCTAAAAAGAAGAAAATTTCTTCTTTGGAGAATTTCTTTTGAAGCTGAATTCTAAAGAAATCAAAGTGTTCTTCACAAGGCAAGGAATGTTATCTGCTTAACAGATCATCCCATAGCTGCTGAGGCAGAGGGAGGAGCATACCACAGTTTTTCCATCTGTAGAGCTTTGGTAGGACACTTACAGCATTCTCCTCCTTTTGCCTTTCTTCTTCAAAGTATAAGCAGATTTAGTTTTCTAATTTGTAAAGTGGGAATAATAACAACCTACTTCAATTGTGTTTTCATTTGAGTCTAGATAATTCAGTCTTGATTACCTTTAGCTCTGTTCTTTGCTACTCATGTATCCTCATTTGAAATCTGAATCAACAGTTCTCAGAATAATTCAGGTTTGGGTGTGTGTGGTAGGGAAGGGGTTTGGGGGAGCTGTTCAGTGGTTTAGAACTTTGTGGAAAGATTGGAGCTGTCACATCAATTGTCAGCAGAGGTGTGTGAGAAGCTCAACCACAGAGCTGGCCTGGGAGGGCAGGAGTGGGTGAAGGTGAGATTATGCCCATGACTCTGCTTATCAGAGGGGTGAGGACAGGAAATATGGGGATGATTAGGAAGAGACTTGAGGAGCAGAGGAAAAGAAGAGAGGGACGGAATTTTTCTTTGGCTCATAAGGGAGCCTGTCTCTGTTGAAGGGGAAATTACAAAATTGACCACTGTGTAAATAGCTACATCACATACCAATTTTCAAATACTGTTGAGGTCAGTAAAAAGAGAAAGGGAAAGAGACCATATGTATCATGAAACCATGCCATAAATAATGAAAGTACCAGTTACTCCCTAGGAGTATCTGTTTCTAACTGACTTTAGAGATAGCAGGTGAAAAGCAAAAACAGCAAAACCAAAACAGCAGTTACTTTGTGTGAATAATAATCTAACATTATAGGATATCTCCACAGTGATATCTGTGAAGGACCAAGTGCCAGCTGAGGTCTCCCTACACTTGAGATTTGTTTAATGGCTTTGTCCCTAGTCTGTGGGAGGTCTAGCAGCCTCTCAGATGTCCTTGTCTCCCGGGACACAGGAACTCTCCTGGCCACTGCTGGCTCTAACACCAGCACTCCCTAAGCTCATAATCTCCCTTGGGTCTCAGTTTCTACACTGTCTTCACCCTCTCTATTACACACATCTGAATATAGAACTCATCCTTTTTGTGTGAATCCCGCACCCCAACACCAATGTCCAAGTTATTAGGTGTGTTACAAAATATTGTAGGTTCAGTGTGAGAGGGACTGGCAGTAGATATGATCAGACACCATACCAATCTACATGCTCCCTCTATCTCTTCCCACCCTCTTATTTTGCTATCAGGCTATCCTCCTTTGCAGAATTCCTCTCTCCTACTTATCCACTCTCTCCCTGTCTCATTAACTCACCTCCCCACTTCGCTTCCCATTAGCCCTCTTCCTCAGCCTCCCACTCCCTGTTCAACTCAGACTTTCCTTTTGCTAATCAAAAACTCAAAAATGTGTCACTAAAATGAATCATTTTGTCCTTTAGCAACACAGAAAGTTTTAAGATCCTTTGAAAACTTTAGTCTTTTCCTTTTATCAATCTCTCTAACTAAAAGGGAAATGTATAGATATTTTCTCATTGTTATCAATTGTGTACCCTCTCCTCAGAATAGAGAACATAAAAAATAAGCAGTATTTTTGATTAGCTAATTTGTTTTTGCTTCTTCAGTAAAAGATGATTCAGTAAAAGAAGATTCATCTTCAGCAAAGATGAATACAATTTAATAATGCAGTGACATATCATTTGTTCTTGAAGCAACACTTGCTATGCCATATTCACCTTAATACATTGTGAAGGCCTTTGCTTATTCTGTCTTCTCACCCCCAGCCCTTTCTCTCTTATGCCTGCCATTCCTTTCTCATCCTACCTCAGGTATCATTCTCTTCTTTCCTCTTCTTCATCCACTGGAATTCTATCCTGTCAACTCCCGGTTTGCATTTCCCCTCCATGAAGATCACCAGCCTCCCATGATGGTCCTGCTATTTATATTCTTTGTACTCTGTTTAATTATTTCACATATTTTTGTCTTCTCTTTTCAATTTTGAATGAATGGATCACTTAAAGCTTCAGGAACTTTAACCCTCGAGGTCACCTACAAATAAATATAACAGCAGTGATGTGTCCTTGAGTAAATGACCCTACTTGTTCCAGTGTCAATTTCCGCAGCTACAAAATGGAAATGAAAATAGTAGCTTCCTCATAAATGATGCTGTAGGGATTAAGTGAGATTATCTTTACATATATATTTATATATAATCCAGGAATGTTCTCACTAAATGTCAGGTCTTATAATGTTGTGATGATGATTAAGATGGAAGGAATGGGTTGAGCCAAAAAGATGAAAAAAATTTGACCAAATCACCAAATAACTGTTTGGTCAGTCAAGCAAGGAGAAACACATCTGCCCAAGCAGTTATCTGAGTTATAGATCAGAAAGAAGCCTGGTTGTTATTAAACTTTTCAGCTTGTGATAGCATGTTTCACAGACCATATGGTTTCTTGGGAGGTTTCTAGCCACCAGGAGGAGCACAGTGTATTCCCTACACAAAGATCATTCTTGGCCAACAGTCAAAATAGGATGTGATGACAATGTTCATTTCCCTGGCCAACTGGAATGTAAGGGGAATTCTCTCACAGATTATTGTAATTTCCCAAATCAGAAACATGACCAAGTAGCCAGAATGTTTGAAAGGGGCCTCTGCTTGTCAACCCATGGCAACATTGTTGGGTTTCAGACAGAGTATCACTATGAGCTTTTGCTGTAGCACTGGCATTTTGCTCCTGTCCTAACTCAAGGAACCACTCATGACCTTCTGACTCACCAGGACCTCTTCCTGCAGCTTTTTGTATGAGTTCTCTTCCCCTAATGACTAACCAATAATAAAACTTAAAACCAACAGTTACTAAACTGTTCTTGTACATGCAGGTGACCATTGCTGTGTTATTATATCATCACATCAACCCTATGAGGTATATACATCTGTTATCCTGTTTTTACAGGAACATTTTGCAACATTTGGATAAATGGCCCAAGATCATATTTTGCAAGTAGCAAAAGGCAAACCCAAGCTTCACAGATCCAAGGCCCACATTCTTAACTCCTGGACAATGGAGACTGTGTAGACCTCAGCCCATATAACTTAGGGTTAGGATCAGTATTACAGTAAACAGATTAAATAAAGGTCTATCTGGTATGATTTAAAAGATAGTAAGTGGCTGTATATTTAAAATAATCAAGAAAGAGCAACTAAGATATCATCCATATTTCCTGAAATTACTATACTACTCATTTCTTTAGATCAACATCTTAAGACTCTGCAAACATTATCTTCTAGGGAAGATATTAAATATGTACCATTAAATATGTACCATATATCAGGTAACTGTACCAAGGCTCCCAAATGACTTTTGAGCACATTAAAGTTTGAGAACCCCTGCCTGCTTCAACCATTGCTACTTGTAAATGACTCAAAACTCTCTCTGTTCTCTCTCTCTCTTTTTTTTTTTTTTTTTCATCTGGGGCCTTGTTTTATTTCAAGGAAAGCCACAAAACAGGCTTGAGGCTACATAGTCAGGAACAGAATCCACAATGACCCTAAATGGAGGCCCACATACAGATGGTACTCTGCTACTGGGTATCAATGCCACTGTCCACATCACTGACTCCCCTGAGGTAGGACACTGGATCCTGAGGCTGGGATAGTTATCACTGATGAACTTAACACTCAGTCTTACTGTAATTTGACAATGTATCACCCAGCTTTCCCTCTGTCAGTCAGCAGCTCAAAAGTAAAAAAAAAAAAAAAAAAAAAAAAAAATCCAGATCTGATCTTCTCTGACTTATCCATTCACCATGGAATTGTGCACCATATCTTCATTACCTAGGCTAGAAAACTCAGTTACCCTGAATTTTTCTTTCAATTTCAGAGAACCATTTAAGTCCTATAGATTCTGCCTTTAGAATGCTTCTTGAAATAGCATTCTTGTGCTTTCCAATACTGTGGTTTTACCCTTGGTCAAGAGCACATTCGAACACCTTTGTTCTCCACCTTGTCCACTAACAGGGCCACTACCAGCTAAAGGCCTGGGCTTACAGGCTTCTCTTCTCTCTATCCTTAATCTCTTCCCACTCCCACCCTTCTCTATACCACTGCAACTCTCATTGCATTATTGCTATGAATGTGCAAAGGGTTTCCTCTACTACTTCTTTTTTTTTAAATTTATTTTTTATTTATTTTCAGCATAACAGTATTCATTATTTTTGCACCACATCCAGTGCTCCATGCAATCTGTGCCCTCTATAATACCCACCACCTGGTACCCCAACCTCCCACACCTGCCACTTCAAACCCCTCAGATTGTTAATGCCCTATTGCTGAAAACCATTCATAGTTTGGCTCTAACATACCCTAGGCCATCTTCTCTCTACCCAAAAGAAACTGTGAGTCCTCCTGCCCCTACCACAGCTCATGTAGTTCTCTCCTTTGGAATGTTCTTTTCCTTTTCTCCACATAAATGCTTTTTCTTAAGACCCTTTCAAAGGCACACTTTCACCAAGGCTTTTGCAGGTCACCCTCAAATAGTTCTTTCCCAGGAAAGAACAGCAGGCTTAGAGAGAGGACATCTAAGCCTGAATCCAAACCTTCCACTACTCAGCTGAGTGGTCACCAAGAAGCCAATTCTACAAACTGGGATTAAAATGGAGTGATACGTAATGGTATGAAATCATGGGAATTAGGTTGCCTTGGGATCCAGAAAGACATGTGCTTGAATTTCAGCTCTGCCCATTGTTAGCTACATGGCCATCATCAGTTTCTCTGGAATATAATTTGATTTCTCATCTGCAAAAGTGGGAACAATAGTTTTTGGATAGGAACAACAATTTTTTTGGAGAACTTTTTTTTTTTTTTTTTTTTTTTTTTTTTTTTTTTTTGAGAATTAGAATCAACAAGACAAACTGAGGGTTCTGGGGGGAGGGGGTTTGGGAGAAGGGGGTGGGATTATGGACATTGGGGAGGGTATGTGCTTTGGTGAGTTCTGTGAAGTGTGTAAACCTGGTGATTCACAGACCTGTACCCCTGGGGATAAAAATATATGTTTATAAAAAAAACAAATAAATAAAGTAGTTTCAAAAAAAAAAATCAACAAATATAAAGAGCTTGGTACATGACTCAATAATGGTATTTATTACTGTGTACTTACTAGTGCTTCTCATCCTAAAAAGCATCATAAACATTTACTAAGATTATCTCCCTCAGCCATTTGCATCTTCCTCAAAGTTTTATTCTTCTTCTTTATGTTTTCTACTTATTTTAAGGTTGTCTTATCTCTTAACTAAACTTTGAATTTCCTGGCCCAGGGGTTGTTTCTTATTTATCTTTATGCAGAAAAATATCGGGAAATGTGGATTTAATTAATTCTAAGGAGGAAAAATGAAACCCACCCCAGTGGAAGGATGTGTTTTTTAAGGGACTCCAGTAGGTACCCCAGGGCTATTAGGGCACATCCTGAGAACTGCCTGCACCTGACGGGCACAGAGCTGTTTTTCAAGATTTGTCAGCTTCACAGTTTGTCTAGCTGAGATGATAAAGAGCTGTGAACTTCAGTGCAGTGCAATTTGCATTTTGGAACAAAACCTGCAGTCACCTAGGTTTGAGTTCAAATTTATATTTTGCCTTTAACTTCTTTTAGCTTCCTGAGCCTCAGTTCACCCATCATAAGTCCAAATGAGAACAACAGTACAAACTCTGGAGGGTTTTGGAAGAATTTATTTCTTCCATAGAATTTATGTGAAGTGCCTGGCATAAATGCTTTTATCTTCAAGTGTGATATCTGAGAAATTTAAAGGAACATGGCCAAAGGGCAGGATTAGCTTAATTTCTAATTCCAAAGAAACTCTGCCACATTAAACCATCTCTTTGGTTGTAAGAAATCTCCTTTATGGTCCCATGGGCTATTAACACAGACGCCAACTACGAGAAGTGATGCTGTAAATCATATGTCATAACCACCTGCATTCGGTTCTCCACAAGATGGAGGTGTATAGGTGGGGAGGAAGGGGATGCAGGGGACTTTGCCTGCTGTTCATGCTTATTAGAGGCCAAAGTGAGTTGAGAAGTCCAACAGTAGTCAAGTTATTACTGATTTAATGATGAAAGAAGCCTCAAATTCATGGTTGTCTGACTCTAAAACCCAGAGTCTCTCCTTGAGGCCACATTTTCTTAAAGATGAAGAAAACATAGTAATTGGGAAGCTTGCAGTCTATCCCAGCTTTCATATGAGAAATGAATGAACTGATTGATATGATCAGAAGGAAGAAGCACCACATGCCCTTAGTGACCAAAAATTAAAACCAAAAAAGCGCCTAAAGTCTTATTGATCCACCAACACCTCCTATCAACTCCTGTTAGAAACCTCCTGCCCTTTTATTCTCCCTTCAAAGCAGAAGAACAGAACAAAGATATAACAAAAATATTTTCCCATGTCAGTTTTGGACATGGGGAGAAGAGAAATGTGTAGGAAAGATACCTGGATTAATTACAGAAAGCAGAACAACTGGAGTCAAAGAGTTGCCATGAAATTTCTAAATCCCATCATACAAAGTAATTGTGTATGATTCTCTATGGTGTGGGAATCTGATTTCATAAAAGGAAAATGCCCTCTTGCAACCCCAGCAAACTCAAGGTGGGTTGCGGCACCTCATGACTCTGAGGGGCTGGAAAGTGACCAGGAGAAACATCATGGAGTCCCCTAAGAGAGACCCACAATTTGATCCTGATCTGTGGACTGGAGATCAGATCTGTTGATGTGAATGTGACACTGACTTTCAGCATTTAGCATGTTTAACTTCCTCAATGTGGCACCTGGTTACTTGGAATAACCTGGAAGAAAGGAGCAGGCTTCAAGAAAGAGGGGCCCTTTGTTTTTAAATAGGTAACACATAATAGAACTGGAAGCAATCTTGAAGATTTAATTAGTCCAACCCCCTCAGCCCCCACTTTTTAGGTAGATTTTAAGGTCCAGAGAGGTGAAGGAACATGCGTAAAAGTCACACAGCCTGCTAATTGCAGTAACCAAATTGTCTTAAAAACAATTCAGCACTCTTTCCATTACACCCAACTGCAGAATAATACATTATAGCACTCATGTATGAGAGGCTCCTCATGGATCCCAAAGCAGCCATGCAAACATGGCTTTATCTCAAGCCACAACATTCCCTGATCCTCTAGAAATTCTAAGTCCATCCTTTCCTAGCCTGGAATAGTGAAATTAACCTGTTAACATCCTTGAGGAGAGGAAGCATGAATTGTTCATTTTTTTAATGCCTTCTTAGCCCCCATCTCACTTCTATCTCTCCTGTTAAGCACCACACCTTGCAGGGAATGGGGAGTGGATGCTGAGCGGGCATGGGCTACTATGCTGAGATCCAGTATGATGAGTTAATATAAACTAAACAAACATAAAATAAAACCATGAATAAATGAATCATCTATATTTTCTTTTTACAATTTGAATTAATATCCTCCCAAATTTATAAAATAGAGTGAGTTTCCAAAATATAAATAAAAGAAAAAAGTATTCCATATTTGTTCATGTCCATACTGATATATAACTTTTTTCATGTATTCAGACCACATTTTACATTCTTAAATATTATTTTATATGCTTATTCATATAAGTCCTATATCTTTGTCATATTTATTCCCAAGTATTTTTCCTAATTTTTAAAAATTTCAAACCTACAAAAAAGATGAAAGGAACACATAATTTACCTTTTATCCTAGATAGATTGATTATTAACATTTTCCATATTTTCATTCTCTGTCCCTTACAAACCATTTGTAAATAAGTTGTACAACCATAGTCACATCACCCCTAAAAGTTCTGCATGTACTCTCTTAGAGCTAGGACATTCTATCACATAAACACAATACCATCAGCACATCCAAGATATTTAACATATAAACTGTTAAATGTAATTTAATTTGGAGCAGAACACACTGAATGAAAACTAAATGGTCATAACTTATTTCCAATTACCAGAGAAATTGAACCTCATATTTCTTCAGCCTGGTTGACTTGAATTTCAAAGTCTAGATTTTGCATTAATACAAGTTTGGAGTTCTGCCTCGGCCTCCTTTACTTCACCTTGCCACAATGTAGATTTTGAATTTTTCACACTGTAAATACAGGAACTCTAAAGAAACCAACTCAGGTAAGTCTGCATCTTTTCTCATCTAGAGGCTAGTTTCCAGTTTCCTCAGGGGAAGTCAGGAAATGTAAATATTAGACTAGTTTTGGAGAGATCTGGGAACTGGAAGGAAGCAAGACAGTTCTTGTTGATTTAATGTATGTATTTCCATTTCGTGGAAGCTTCTTGTTTTAAACTCAAAAACAGAGCAGAGCATCATGCAGACATATTTTCCACACTAATGTGTTATTTGCTCTGCTTTCTGAGGTGGCATTTCTAATTGAGGGTGCTAGTAATGCTCCCAGTTTCCTGTAAATGCCACAACGGGCTCCACTTAGCTGGTTGTGTGAAACTACAACTGAGTGGTAAGGAGAGGCACAGTGATACCAAAAGAAAGAGAGGGAGAGAGAAGGGGAGAACAAGTACATGAAAAAGCACACCCAAATAGCTAAGTTTGAAAAGGGCCACCAGAGGAAACAGAGGTTGGTCATTCATTAAGAGATAAAATAGCAACTTCAAAAAAACTTTAACAAATCTGCCAAAGACATAAGGAAGTAATTTCAACCCCCAGCAAGTATCCTTAGAATGCTCCAGTCTTAGAGCCTGCTAAAAAGATAGTGAATGTAGGATAATATCTTGCCCTAAGTAGTGAAATATTCAAAGGATTGAGGAACATTTGAGTGGACTGCATGGTCAGCAGATAGCGTTGCCACTTGCTTCATGAAAGTCCTCAATTTCAGTTATTTAAATGCATCTAGGGGGAGATACAATTTCTGACAAGAAAGGAAACTTAATTTTTTCAAAATTCATAAAAATTATCAAGAATTTGTAATTGCCAGACCCGAAAGAGCTATATTACCAAAGGAAGTGAAGACTCTGTGGTTCCACATTTGTAAGATGACTAACAATAACAAGAAAAAAACTGAATGAAATTCACATACACATTGACAAATATGAAACTTCTACTTTGGTTCCTTTCCTAATAATTGTTTTTATTTGCCCCATGTTTTCCTCAAAAGAAAATAAATGCAAGGGGGTTGTAAAAATAGATAGTTGCCTCTGTTAAGGTAGAAATTATTGTAAAGACTATTTTGTAATGGCCAGAATGAAAACATCAAAGGATGCATGCAAGTTAAAAGCTTTGCATTGACACCCATTTTGCAGAGTCACTTTTTAAGTAGAAAAGCAAATTTTTTTTTTTAATAAAGATTTTATTTATTTATTTGACAGAGAGAAATCACAAGTAGGCAGAGAGGCAGGCAGAGAGAGAGAGAGAGAGAGAGGAGGAAGCAGGCTCCCTGCTGAGCAGAGAGCCCGATGCGGGACTCGATCCCAGGACCCTGAGATCATGACCTGAGCCGAAGGCAGTGGCTTAACCACTGAGCCACCCAGGCGCCCGAAAAGCAAATTTTTAAGAATTTTTTTAAACTTAATGGATCTGTAGAGGTGGAAATCTGGATACTTCTGTTTCATTAATAAAATGTACTTTAACTGCAGGAGGTGAATATGAGTTTCAGAGATTTTCTTTGTATATATGAAGAGTCAATGTTCTTTTTCTTTTATTTGATTGTGGAAAATGACATAAAGATACATTCAATTATATAATCTGCTGCCTCTTTTTCTTTCTTGTATTTGTCTGAGATCACACATTTGACTTTCCATGTCCCCATGTGGCCCTGGGAGTGGAAATTCTGAGAGGTCTTTCATGGGGAGTCCCCTTCCTTCCGCCCCCTCACACCTAAAGGCAAAGCAATCAGAAGTCTACAGCTTGACAAACTTGGCTCTAAAAAGAAACTTTTTTTTTTTTTTTTTATCCTGTGCGTTTTCTTATAAATGGGGGTATAATTTCTTTTTGGTTTAAGGCTATACAAAAGTGGTTTAGCAGGAAGCATATTAGAATTATCCTTTTTATAGTGTTCATGCTTACGATTTAATTCCTAATTCATAGTTGTCAGAATTGAGGCAATTGTGTTTTGCAACAGTGACAGAGTTGCAAAAGCCTTCCTCACTTTCAGTCAATTTTCCAATGAATTCTGGGAAGAAGGATTTGGCTTTGACCTGTCCTTCATTTAGTTGTCTGCTTTTTGTGATCTTTCCATAGCCAGGACACAACATTCAGTTAACAGAACAAACTTATATTTCCACTTCAAACATAGATTTTTTATTATGTTCATTTGGCAGGTGATAATTCTCCTGGAAGTAATTTTAAAGAAAATTTTCTAACCCATGTGGTCCTTATTAGGCTTACTTTGTACTTAAGTCATGTAATTTCACATTGTTTTGTTGCTATATCCTGTCTCTACAACTCTGTTTCCCAGAGAGGGGGACTAAAATTTCATCAGTACCCAGCATGACAACCTATATGTAGTGGACATGTATTCTATGTACTCCCTACTTTAGTGATAATCATGGCCACTCTCCACCCCTTTACCTAGTATATTACTTGGAATATGTAGGCATGCAAAGTAGGAAATCACTCATTAGGAATAAACAAAAAATGAAATAAAACAAACAAAAAATTTTCCAGTCATTTTTTAATTATTAGTTTCCAGTCATTTTAAAGCCCTCATGCTTCTTTCAAAATTCTCTGAACCAGTTGAAAATAAACACATTTTCTAAGAAACACAAACTCTCCATTTTCCTCTTTACAAATATCAAAGAACACAGAAGACATTTTGCAGCTACCACTAAGGGAACTATGAATACAGGACCCCTGAGACTACTCCGGATCAAGCAGACATACCTATGTCAACCCAAATCCAGAACCTGACCATCCTCTCACAAGCCAACCTGAAAGCCAGTGGGTGTGGTCACCTGGACACAGGGCACACGAAGCAGATGTCATCCTTTCATTGGCCAGTGTGCCCACACCTCATTCTTGGAATGAGGCATTCTTGGAATGCCTAGAAGTGGTTTTTCTGTGAATGCTTGCACTAGCATAAAAAAAGCCTGGCCCCATAGAGGCAGATTGTGGAGTTCAGTGTTTCTGTCATGGAATCCACTCATCTCCTATGGTTTGAGGACAAAGCTAAGATTTTACACAACAATTCTGGAAGTCACCTTGTTTAATGAGAGTGTGAGCTGCTTTCTCTCCTAGCATATGTCCTAGTCATGGCTGTGCCTTACCAACACACATTTCACCATGAATTTCTTTCCTGTCATTGGCTGCAGACATAGGGGTTTATAATGTTCTGGTGTTTAGGTTCTACTGTAGACAAACTGAATCTAAACCTTTAAGGATGAAGCCCAGGCCTCTCTTTTTTTTAGGTTGATGTATAATTCTAATGTACAGCCTAAGGTAAGAACCACTGGGCTACTATATTTCCAATGACTGGTTTTGGAGCATGCACTTGACTCTATCCTAGCCATTGAGACATGAAGAGAAGTCCAGTGGGAGCTTCTAGGAAAGGATCTGTCACCCCTATAGAGGAGACAGTAGCTCCTCTGATTTGTCTGGGTGTGACACCTGGCAGAATAGTTACATGAGAAGACATCAGAATCTCAATAATCACAGCATGTGCAATCAGAGCTTGATACAGTATCTGGAGTTTGCATAACTCTGGGCTTCTTATGGTAGCTATTAACACTTTGGTTTATTATTTAAGCCTGTTTGAGGTATGCTTTGGGGTTATTTTGAGAGGGAAACATTGTAACTAATTACTGAGTATGTTCCCTCTGACCCTAGTAAAAATGTCTGGGAGCCAGGTACATAGTTCAGGCATCCATTTCCTATATGAATTCCTATCAAACACTTGATTTCATTTTATATGTCCTCCATTTGCAATGAAAGAGAATGATGGCTCAACCATAAATCAGATTCTAAATGGTTTGTGAGGGCTCCCTGATTCAGTCTAGATGGCAAAGGAATGTGGGGTTTTGGGTGTGGTCTAGGAGTCAGACTCCAAAGGTTGTGTCTCTTTGGAAAACCAGGGTGCTTTCTTCTGTATGCAACCAGCCAACTGATCACATAGGGTAGGGAGCCAACCATGGTACACACCCCACATTGGGCATTGTGGGTACATCATCTCACTAAATCATTACAAAGATGCTGTGAGGTAGATGAGATTACCATCCCATTTTTAGAAGAGGAAAGCAAGGCCCAGAGAAGGCTCACAGTGATGAAGCAGGGTTAGAATACTGCTTTAGTTCAGCACACTGTTTGGTGGGAGTATACTGGATGCCCTCAGAATGTCCTGCCAATATGGTGGCTGAAAGACATAGCCTGATTTGAGCATTAGGCAAATAAAAGATCTCATTTTTGTTTTACAAGTTTCTCTCTGAATGACCTCAGAAAAAAATTACTTAATTTTTGAGCCTGGGCTCTCTCATATGCAAAATGGGGATTAGAAAATGTATCCCACATTCATCATGTGGAAGCAATTAATTGAGGGCTCGGACTGGCATCAGTACTCAGCAAATGTTAACTATGTTCTGCTCATCTTGCTGCATTACCACCCTAAATACCCAAACTATTTACCCAAAACCTATGGGAAGTTGTGATAGTCACTGAAATATGAATGTCCCAACATGGCAGGTACCAGTACTGGTAGTGAAAAGAAGGGATGGAACCAACTGGGAGAAGTGTCCTAGAGCAGATAAATCTGATCTGATCAGACAAAAGCTGTTAATAGAGCCTCACTTGGCTGATCTGGTAAGGTCTAAGACATCATGGTCTGTTTTGGAGGCGAAATGGTTCCTCCTGTAGTTCATTAGGGTCAGACATGAGGAAAGCAAGATTGGCTGATCACTTTAGTATCTGTGACTAAGACTTTTAAAAATTGTTTGCCCTACTGAAGGCCAGCATTACAAAAGAGAGCTATATCCAGAAATCATTCATATCCTCCACCTTGAATCTGAAAATTTTGACAGGGCCTTTCACAAAACTAGGTTTGGAAATAAAGGTTTGACTCATATCACCAAACTATTTCAGCCTCTCTCCTGTCATGGCTGGAGGGCCTACTGCCTATCACACATTCCCAGGAGGTGGCAGAGTGGCCTCTGCTAAGTGAAACTGCCACCAACTACCCTCTCACTGAGAAGTACTGTCAGAGGATGAAAAATAGTTTGTTTCCTAAGGAATGTAAGGTGGAAATTTCCCAGTCTCTGATTTCTGTCTCTTAATTGTATTTACAAAGCTACTAAAACTGTGCTTACTTTCAGGGACCAGGTGATAGGGAAGCTTGGTGTCCTAAATCAAAACTTCAGGAGACCTGGATAGGAAAGCATGTTGTTCTGGAGCTTCCAACTGTGAGACCTTTTGGAAATATCCAAAGAAATTAAGAGGTGGCTTATAAGCCATTATTATGTACTAGACAAAATTTTAAAAAAATATATTTTTAAAGGGGAGGAGTCCAAGATGGCTGAGGAGTAGGAGACCTTAATTTTATTGGGTCCCAGGAATCTAGCTAGATAGCTATCAAACCATTCTGAATATCTGTGAACTCAGCTGAAGATGGAAGAAAAGTACAGCTGCAATTCTATGAAGAGAAAAGCAACCATTTTCTGCAAGATACGAGGTGCAGAGAAGTGACTCCAAGGTGCTATATGGGAAGATGGGCCATGGCGGGGGGGTAGGGGAGGCGCTCCATCAGCTGGCTACCAGCAAGTGATAGAGCAGAAGGACCCCTCCCTGGGACAGTGTCGCCTCAGAATCCTCACGATCACAGGAAGACCAGGGGTGCCTGAGTGCACCAGAGTGCCCAGACATTGGAGGGAAGCCAGCTGCAAAGAGTGAGACCAGAAGTGTCATCTCAGCTCAGCTCGGGGTTGCCATAAACTGTTACCCAAGGCATAATCAGGCTACTACTCTTAAAGTAGAGGTTCAACAAGCAGAATAACTGGGGAGAACCCCCTCCCTCACCTGGGAATTGCAGCCTGGGAGAGCACTGCAGGAGCCAGCTTGGTTTAGAGACTCCAAACGGGATCATACGCCAGAGATAGAAATGCTTGGTCACAGGCCAGGTGAGCATGGAGTGCTGCCAGAGAACAGGGGTACAGTAATCATTGACTGATTTTCTCTGAGGGTGCACTGAGAAGTGGGCCCCTGAGCTTTTGGCTCTGGGGCCAGAGACTGGGAGGTTGCCATTTTCATTCTTAGCCTCTAAAGCAACACAGAATGCCTTCAGGGAACAAAAGCCTCATAGTGCAAACTGGAGCAGATTAATCAGCCTTGCCCCAGGCTAGGGTGGAGCAATTCTGGCTGGGGCAAAGACAATTGAGTATCAACTCAATAGTCCCCTCCCTCAGAAGATGCATGAGTCTGTAGAGTTTGGTACATGTAGAGGTGGAGATGGATTGACCTGGAATATCTGTTGAGGAAGGTGGACCATGACATTGCAGCTCTGGGTCAGAGATTCCTACACAGCCATATTTGCTCTATCCCTCTGAAGAGAAATGGAAAGATGCTAGGGAATAAAAGTTGCACAGTCAACCAGTTCATATTAAGTCATTTCCCTGTCAAGCGGTGGGGTAGCTCCACTCAGGCTAAGACACCACAGAAGCTGAGCAGCAGGCCCCCTCCCACAGAAGACAGACTGGAAGAACAGGTGAAAAAGATTAAGCTTATTTCCCACAGGACTATAAAACTCCAGCACCAGGGGAACATAAAAGAAGGAGCTCCGGGTGTGCCCTCATGACTAGCTTATCCTTCAGGCTAAAATTTTAATTTCTTTTTTTATTCTTTTTCTTTTTTAACCTTGATCCCATTTCAAATAGATTATTATTTCCCAACCTATGTTTTAAGTCATTTCTCAACTTTTATTTACTTTTTCTCGCATACATGTTTTATAAATTTATGCCCCATACTCACCCTTTCCCACTCTATTCAATTTTATTATATATGTGTATATATCATATATATTGAATATATATAAATATATATGTATATGTGTTAGAAGACACTATATCCCAACACTGCAAAGAAATCACTATATATGATATATACATATATACATATACAGATATATATACATATAAATATATATATAAATATATACATATAATATATAAAATATATATACATATAAATACAAACATATTTATATATAAATATTTATATAAACATAAAAATATAAATATAAGTATATATAAATATATATTTATTTAGAATATTTATAAATATTCTTATGTATTTATATGTATTCATTATATATTAACATATTTCATATATTCACTATATATGATATATATCATATATAGATATATACATATATCTATATACTCATATATTTATATACATTATATTCATATAAATATATTTATATAAATGTATATTAAATACATTTATAAAAATATAATATATATAAATATATATATAGTATACATATAGAGATAAATCACTATATTCTTTGCAGTGTTGAGATATAGTGTCTCCTAACACAGAGACCAAAAATCAAGCAGGAGCAGACATATCACCCTGCTTTGTCCACCATGAGAAATTATAATCTCTCTCCCTGCCTCCACGCTTTTTCTTTTTCTTTCTTTCTTTTTTGTTGTTTTGAATCATCTTGCCTCTGGTGGTATATCTGAGATAGCGTTCAACCACTTTAGATTTTTTCTATGGTGCATTTTCCTTGGGTTGTGGTTGATATTTTGGACTCTGTTCATTCCCTCAACCACCCCTCTACAAGTTGACTAGGAGGAGGAACAAAAAAAAGAACCAGAAAAAATGACAAAGAAAAGAACCAGAAAAAATGACCTCTGCCACAGATCTAATGGATATGGATATAAGCGAGACATCAGAAAGAGAATTCAGAATAACAATCATAAAGTCAATAGCAAAGCTTAAAAAAAGTATTAGTGACAATATAGAATCTCTAAGGGCAGAAATGAGATCTAATCAGGCTGAACTTAGAAAGATAATGAATGAGATCTTGGTGATCTGAGGAGGGGAAAGATGGTGTAGAAATAGAAGACCTGTTTCAACCTGTCCCCTAAAGTGAGCTAAATATCTGCCAGAACACTCTGAACACCCAGAAAATCAGCCTGAGATACAAGATTATATACTTATGGATCTCTACAGGGACAGAAGACATCAGTGGAAAGGTAAAGTGCAGTGGGAATACTCTGATGGATATCAGAGGATAAACAGAAAGGGAAAGAACCACCAGAAATGGCACATTAGACAGTAATATCCCAGTACAAAAGTGCCTTATGGTTGGGCCCAGCATTAACTTGGAGTCTGGTTAAAAGCATGCAAAAAGAGCAAAAGATCTTAAGGGGAAACTGGTGGAATCAGGAATTCATGATCATAGGTCTAAGCCCAGGGACCCAGGACGGCCACTGCTGGTGACCACCCATGCCAAAGAGAGTGCAATAAAGCCTCCAGTCCATGGTCCCTGTGCCCCCAGATTTCTGCTGCTTGCATCACTGCTCAGCGAGGCACACTCCCACCCTCGCTTAAGAGTCTGGTAAGGATGCTGGTTGGCACTCTCCTTGTCTACAGCCTTCTGCGCTCCACGCACCCTGCACAAATGCAAGCTCTGAGTACATTCCTGCCCCCACCTGAGAAAGCTTAATGTGGGTGCCAGCTGGTGGTCTCTGGGACCAGCCAAGGGTCAGAAAGCTCCCAGCCCATGCCTGAGAGAACCCTGAGTGATCTCTAGTGGGGATCAGACCTGAGTGACAGCAGGGTCTGAGCGCACCCTGCATGGGCCTGGACCCCAGACAGCAGTCCCGGCAAAGAGAGCCACTGGAAGCTGGCTACCTGGACCAATAGCACTCATGGTTTTAGTGGCACAGGGGGTGAAGAGAGAAACAGGCACCTCAGGCAACCACTGAGACAGTGGCTGAGAGTGTGCTCCACCTGTGGGGGGTTGTGCTGTTCACTGGAGTTTGCAGATGTGGAGACTGTGTGTTCTGGGCCACCCAGGGGGGAGCAGACTGAGGCTTCTCTCTGAGGTGGAGGTCTGAGCATAGTTTGCTTTCCACTAAACCTTGAAAAAACTGCAAAAAGCTGCCAAAGAACAAAAACCTCCAGAGAACAAAAGCCTGAAAAACCAGTTTCCACAGAGCCCAGCCCCTCAATAGGGGGCAGGACAACTCAACCCAAGCAAAACTGACTGAAAAATCCCATGGCAGGCCCCTCCCCCAAAAGGCAAACAAAAAGAATGAGAGGACAAACACCATAAAACTGTAAAACCCCAACATCAGGGGAAAACAATATATTAAGTTCATGATATTGCCCTAAAACCTGTAAATTTCATAAATACAACTTTGTTTTTTTAATTGTTCTCATGATTCTTGTTCTTTTAATTTTTTTTAACCTACTTACTATTACAACTAGAGTTTTAGTATAACATTTCCCATAGTAAACTTTTAACTTGAACTTTTTGCATACATATACCTGTGTTTTCCTTTTTCATTTCTTTTTTCTATTTTCTTAATATACATATAGGTATAAACCTCAAGGTAATCCTTTTTCCCTATTCAATACTACCCCTAAACTAGTTTTAATCTCCCTTTATCTCTGGAAAGTTGAGAACTTAAAGATATCAAGACACACCCGGGAAGAACCAAAATAACATTCCTCACCCACACTGAGGGTTTATTACCACCCTCCCTTTTTTTTTCTTCTGTCAGTGTTTCTGTGTATTTATTTTTGTTCCAGTATTATATAAATCTTATTCTTGGGGTTCATTTTGGTTGAGTTTTTTTTTTTTTTCTTGTCATTTACATTTGTCAAGTCTTTTTGTTTGTCCAATTTTGTTTATATACCTTATAAATCTTATTTTGGGGGCTTATAGCTGGGTTGTCTCTTTCTCTCTTTCTTTCTTTTTTCTTTCTTTATTGTGGTGACTTCCAATAGCTCTTAAATGTTTCAGGATGCACCTTGCCTGGGTCATGGTTGATATATTCAGCTATACATCCTTTCAACCACTTCTCACCAAAATGACTAGGAGAAGGAAAAATCAACAGAGAAAATATTCAGACTGTGCCCTCTCCATCAGAGCTATTGGATATGGACATAAACAGTATGAAAGAAAGGAAATTCAGGGTAAGAATTATCCAGGCAATGGCTAGGTTGAAGGAAACCATTAGTGACAACATAGAATCTCTAAGGGTAGAAGTGAGAGCCGACCTGGCAGAAGATAAAAATATTATCAATGAGATCCAATCTATACTAAATCCTCTAACAGCTAGGGTAAGTGAGGAAGAAGATAGAATTAGTGATTTAGAGGACAAACTGATAGAGAAAAAGGATCAGGGGAAGTCCTGGAGCAAATAGCATAGAAGACATGGAAACAGAATTAGTGAAATAAAAGAAATAAATGGAACGTTCCAACATCAGAATTATTGGGATCGCTGAGGAGGTAGAAAAGAGAGAAGACTAGAAGATATAGTTGACCAAGTTCTGGATGAAAATTTATCCAAACCAGAGAACGGAACAAGCGTTCATGTCCTAGAGGCAGAAAGAACAACCACCAAGATCAAGGTATATAGAAAGACTCAAGACAGTTGATTGTGAAGCTGAACAATCATAATCCTAGACAAGAGCTTCTGAGGTTAGCTAGGGGTAAAAGATTCCTTAAGTACAGAGGAAGGTTCATCAGAATAACATCAGACCTGTCCGCAGAAACCCAGCAAGCCAGAAAGTGTTGGCAAAACATACTCAGGGCACTAAATGAGAAAACATGCAGCCAAGAATACTTTATCCAGCAGGGCTGACATTCAGAATGGACAGAGAGATAAAGAGCTTCCAAGATGGTCAAGGTTTAAAAGAGTATGTGACCACCAAGCCAGCACTATAAGAAATATAAAATGGGCTTCTATAAAAAAAAGAAAGAACCCAAGAGTGACATAGAATAGAAATAGATAATCTATAGAAACGAGGACTTCACAGGCAACATGATGTCAATAAAAACATATCTTAATAATCATTTTCAACATGAACATCCTAAATACTCCCATTAAACAGCACAGGGTTGCAGATTGGATTAAACAACAGGATATGTCCATATGATGTCTACAAAAGACATATTTGAACCTAAAGATACATCCAGACTGAAAGTGAAGGGATGAGGAAGCATCTTTCGTGTCAACTGACATCAAAAGAAAGCTGGGGTTGTGATTCTCATATCAGATAAATTAGCTTTTAAGCTAAAGACTGTAGTGAGAAATACAAAAGGGCACTATGTTGTTCTTAAAGGGTCTATCCACCAAGAAGAACTAATAATTGTAAATATTTATGGCCTCAATATGGAAGCAGCCAACTACATAAGACAACTGTCAAGAAAAAGAGCCATATCGATATGAACATATTTAATAGTAGAAGAGCCAAACATGTTACTCTCAGTAATAGATCACCCAAGCAGAAAATCAATAAAGAAATAACAGCACTGAATAACACATTGGACCAGATGGACCTCAAAGATATATACAGAACATTCCACCCTAAAACAACAGAATACTCGTTCTTCTCGAGTGCACATGGAATCTTCTCCAGAATAGACCACATACTGGGTCACAAATCAGGGCTCAACTGATACCAAAAGCTTGAGATTATTCCTTGCATATTCTCAGATCACAATGCTTTGAGACTGGAGCTCAACGAAAGGAAAAGTTTGGAACAAACTTAAACACCTAAAGCTAAAGACCACCTTGCTTAAGAATGCTTGGATCAACCAGGAGATCAAAGAAGAACTTAAACAATTCATGGAAACCAATGAGAATGAAGACACTTCAGTCCAAAACCTAAGGGATACAGCAAAGGCTGTCCTAAGGGGAAAATAGCCATCCAAGCCTCCCTCAAAAAAATGGAAAAATCCAGAATACACCAGCTGTCTCTATACCTTAAAGAACTGGAGAATCAACAAATTAAGCCAACTCCACACACAAAAAGGGAAATAATCAAGATTAGAGCAAAGATCAATGAGAAAGAAACTAGAGACATAGTAGAACACATCAACGAAACTAGAAGCTGGTTTTTTGAAAGAATCAATAAGATCGATAAACCATTGGCCACACTAATCCAAAAGAAAAGAGATAAAGCCTAAATTCATAAAATTATGAATGAAAAGGGAGAGATCACAACTAACACCAAGGAAGTAGAAACAATCATCAGAAGTTATTATCAACAGTTATATGCCAATAAGCTAAGCAACCTAGATGAAATGGATGCATTCCTGAAAAATGATAAACTCCCAAAATTGAACCAGGAAGAAATTGACAACCTGAATAGACCAATATCTATTGACAAAGCAGGAAAGAAATATCTATTGGTCTATTCAAGACCAATATCTATTGGTCTATTCAATGAAATTGAAGAAGTGATCAAAAACCTCCCAAAACACAAGAGCCCAGGACCTGACGGATTCCCTGGGAAATTCTACCAAACTGTCAAAGAAGAAATAACACCTATTCTCCTGAAGTTGTTTCAAAAAATTGAAACAGAAGGAAAACTTCCAGATTCTTTTTATGAAGCCAGCATTACCCTGATCCCCAAACCAGGCAAAGACTCAACCTAAAAGGAGAATTTCAGTCAATATCACTGATGAATATGGATGCTAAGATTCTCAACAAGATCCTAGCAAATAGTATCCAACAGCACATTAAAAAGATTATCCACCTTGACCAGGTGGGATTCATCCCTTGGTTGCAAGGATGGTTCAACATTCACAAATCAATCAATGTGATAGAACAAATCAATGAGAAGAGAGAAGAACCACATGGTCCTCTCAATTGATGCAGAAAAAGCATTTAACAAAATCCAACATCTGATCCTGATTAAAACGCTTCAAAGTGCCTATGTTCTCCTCTAGGATTCTGATGGATTCCTGTCTCACGTTGAGGACCTTTATCCATTTCGAGTTTATCTTTGTGTACGGTGTAAGTATGGTCGAGTTTCATTCTTCTACATATAGCTGTCTAGGTTTCCCAGCACCATCTATTGAAGAGACTGTCTTTTTTCCACTGAATATTTTTTTCCTGCTTTGTCAAAGATTATTTGACCATAGAGTTGAGGGACCATACCTGGGCTCTCTATTTTGTTTCACTGGTCTATGTGTCTGTTTTTATGCCAGTACCATGCTGTCTTGGTGATCACAGCTTTGTAGTAAAGCTTGAAATCAGGTAACATGATGCCGCCAGTTTTATTTCTGTTTTTCAACATTTCCTTAGTGATTCGGGGTCTCTTCTGATTCCATACAAATTTTAGGATTATTTGCTCCAGCTCTTTGAAAAATACCGGTGGAAATTTGATCAGAATGGCATTAAAAGTATAGATTGCTCTAGGCAGTATAGACATTTTAACAATTTAATGTTTTTTCTTCCAATCCAAGAACATGAAATGGTCTTCCATCTTTTTGTTCTTCTTCAATTTCTTTCATGAGTATTCTGCAGTTCCTCGAATACAGATCCTTTACCTCTTTGGTTAGGCTTATTCCCAGGTATCTTATGGTTCTTGGTGCTGTAGTAAATGGAATCAATTCTCTAATTTCCCTTTCTGTATTTTCATTGTTAGTGTATAAGAAAGCCACTGATTTCTGTACATTGACTTTGTATCCTGCCACGTTGCTGAAGTGCTGTATGAGTTCTAGTAGTTTGGGGGTGGAGTCTTTTGGGTTTCCCATGTAAAGAATCATGTCATCTCTGAAGAGAGAGAGGTTGACTTCTTCATTGACAATTTGGATACCTTTTATTTCTCTTTGTTGTCTGATTGCTGTTGCTAGGACTTCTAATACTATGTTGAACAAGAGTGGTGAGAGTGGGCATCCTTGTCGTGTTCCTGATCTCAACGGGAAGGCTGCAATCTTTTTCTCATTGAGGATGATACTTGCCCTGGGTCTTTCATAGATAGATTTTATGAAGTTCAGGAATGTTCCCTCTATCCCTATACTTTGAAGTGTTTTAATCAGGAATGGATGCTGGATTTTGTCAAATGCTTTTTCTTCATCAATTGAGAGGACCATGTGGTTCTTCTCTCTTCTCTTATCGATTTGTTCTATCACATTGATTTGCAAATGTTGAACCATCCTTGTAGCCCAGGGATGAACCCCACGTGGTCAAGGTGGATAATCTTTTTAATGTGCTGTTGGATACTATTTGCTAGGATCTTGTTGAGAATCTTAACATCCATATTCATCAGGGATATTGGTCTGAAATTCTCCTTTTAGGTTGGGTCTTTGCCTGGTTTGGGGATCAGGGTAATGCTGGCTTCATAAAAAGAGTCTGTAAGTTTTCCTTCTGTTTCAATTTTTTGAAACAGCTTCAGGAGAATAGGTGTTATTTCTTCTTTGACAGTTTGGTAGAATTTCCTGGGGAATCCGTCAGGTCCTGGGCTCTTGTTTTTTGCCACAGTAACTTCTTTCAAGATATGTCTCTGAAGGCAAAGGAAACAAAGGCAAAAATGAACTTTTAGGACTTCATCAATATCAAAAGCTTCTGAACAGCAAAGAAAACAGTCAACAAAATAAAGAGGCCACCCACGGAATGGGAGAAGATATTTGCAAATGACAGTACAGACAAAAGGTTGATATCCAGGATCTATAATGAACTCCTCAAACTCAACATACACAAAACAGATAATCATATCAAAAAATAGGCAGAAGATATGAATAGACACTTCTCCATTGAAGACATACAAATGGCTACCAGAGACATGAAAAAATGTTCATCATCACTAGCCTTCAGGGAGATTCTAATTAAAACCACATTGAGAGGGGCGCCTGGGTGGCTCAGTGGGTTAAGCTGCTGCCTTCAGCTCAGGTCATGATCTCAGGGTCCTGGGATCGAGTCCCACATGGGGCTCTCTGCTCAGCAGGGAGCCTGCTTCCTCCTCTCTCTCTCTCTCTGCCTGCCTCTCCAACTACTTGTGATTTCTCTCTGTCAAATAAATAAATAAAATCTTAACAAAAAAAAAAAAAAACCACATTGAGATACCACCTTACACCAGTTAGAATGGCCTAAATTAACAAGACAGGAAACAATATATGTTGGAGAGGATGTGGAGAAAGAGGAACTCTCTTACCCTGTTGATGGGAATGCAAGTTGGTGCAGCCACTTTGGAGAACAGTGTGGAGATTACTCAAGAAATTAAAAATAGAGATTCCATATGATCCTGAAGTTGCACTACTGGGTGTTTACCCCAATTATTCAGGTGTAGTGAAAAGAAAAAAGGGCCATCTTTACCGCAATGTTTATAGCAGTAATGGCCATGGTCGCCAAACTGTGGAAAGAACCAGGATGCCCTTCAAAGGATGAATGAATAAGGAAGATGTGGTATTATGCTTCCATCAGAAAGGATGAATACCCAACTTTTGTATCAACATGGATGAGACTGGAAGAGATTATGCTGAATGAAATAAGTCAAACAGAGAGAGTCAATTATCATATAGTTTCACTTATTTGTGGAGCATAGCAAATAACATGGGGGACAAAGGGAGATGGAGAGGAGAAGGGAGTTGAGGGAAATTGGAAGGGGAGGTAAACCATGAGAGACTATGGACTCTGAAAAACAACCTGAGAGTTTTGAAGGGGCGGAAGGTGGGAGGTTGGGGGAACCAGGTGGTGGGTATTAGGGAGGGCACGGATTGCATGGAGCACTGGGTATGGTGCAAAAACAATGAATACTGTTACACTGAAAAGAAATAAAAAAATTTTTAAAAATGCTTCAAAGTATAGGGGTAGAGGGAATATTCCTGAAGTTCATAAAATCTATCTATGAAAACCCACAGCAAGTATCATCCTCAATGGGAAAAAGCTCACAGCCTTCCCGTTGAGATCAGGAACATGACAAGGATGCCCACTCTCACCACTCTTATTCAACATGGTATCAGGGATCCTAGCAACAACAATCAGACAACAAAGAGAAATAAAAGGTATCCAAATTGGCAATGAAGAGGTCAAACTCTCTCTCTTCGCAGATGACATAATACTTTATATGGAAAGCCAAAAGGCTCCACCCCCAAATTACTAGAACTCATATAGCAATTCAATAATGTGGCAGGATACAAAATCAATGTACAGAAATCAGTTGTTTTCAAGATTCTTTCACAGCCACTTCTTTCAATATATGTCTCCAAAGGCAAAGGAAACAAAAGAAAAAATGAACTTTGGGGACTTCATCAAGACCAAAAGCTTCTGCACAGCAAAGGAAATAGTCAACAAAACAAAGAGGCAAGCCATAGAATAGGAGAAAATATTCAAATGACACTACAGGGAAAGGGCTGATATCCATGATCTATAAAGATCTCTTCAAACTCAACACACACAAAACAGATAATCATGTCAAAAAATGGGCAGAAGACACAAACAGACAATTCTCCAAAGTAGGCATACGAATGGCTAACAGACACATGAAAAAATGTTCATCATCACTAGCCATCAGGGATATTCAAATCAAAATGACAATGAGATACCAGCTTATACTAGTTAGAGTGGCCATAATTAACAAGACAGTAAGCAACAAGTGTTGGAGACCATATGAAGAAAGGGGAACCCTCTTACACTGTTGGAAGGAATTCAATTTGATTCAGCCTTAAGAAAGTACTAATAGAGCTACCCTAAGACCCCTGCAATTGCACTACTGGGTATTTACTCCAAAGATACAGATGTAGTGAAAAGAAGGGACATCTGAACTGCAATGTTCATTGCAGCAATGGCCAAAATCACCAAACTGAGGAAAGAGCCAAGATGCCCTTGAATGGAAGAATAGATAAAGACTTGGTCCATATATACAATTGAATATTATGCCTCCATTAGAAAGGATGAATACCCAACTTTTGTATCAATGTGGACAGGACTGGAGATTATGCTGAGTGAAATAAGTCAAGCAGAGAAAGTCAATTAACATATGGTTTCACTTACTTGTGGAACATAAGAAATAACATGGAGGACTTTAGGAGAAGGATAGGAAATGTGAATTGGGGGAAATCAGACTAAGAGTTGAAGCATGAGTGACCATAGACTCTGAGAAACAAACTGAAGGTTTTGGAAGGGAAGTGGGTGGAAGGATGGGTGAGCCTGGTGGAGTGTATTAAGGAGGGCACGTATTGCATGGAGCACTGGGTGTGGTGCATAAACAATGAATCTTGGAACACCGAAAAGAAAAAAAAATAAAATAAAATGGGAAAGAACAACAAAACAAAACAAAATGAAACAAAAAGAATAAGAAAGCTGCATACATTTAAAAAAAAAAAGAAAGAAAAAGAAGATATGATCCATATATACAATTGAATATTATGCCTTCATCTGAAAGGATGAATACTTAACTTTTGTATCAACATGGATGGGACTGGAGGAAATTCTGCTGAGTGAAATAAGTCAAGCAGAAAGAGTCAATTTTCCCATGGTTTCACTTACTTGTGGAGCATAAGGAATAACATGGAGGACATTGGGAGAAGGAAAGGAAAAGTGAGATAGGGGAAATCAGAGGGTGAGATGAACCATGAGAGACTGAGGACTCTGAGACAAAAACTGAGGGTTTTGGAAGGGTGGGGGTTGCGGGTTGGTGAGCTTGGTGATGAGTATTAGGGAGGGCATGCATTACATGGAGCAGTGGGTGTGGGGCATAAACAATGAATCTTGGAACATTGAAAAAAATAAAATTAAATTTTAAAAAATGCAATGAATGAGATGCAGCTGAACTGGATACTCTAATAACCAAGGTAAATTAGGCAGAATGAATTAGTGATCTAGAAGATAAGGCGATAGAAAGAAAGCATGCTGAGGAAGATAGGGATAGGGAGCTTGTAGCCCAGGAAAATAGACTTAGAAAGATCAATGATGCCATGAAATGTTCCAGTGTCAGAATTATTGAGAACCCTGAGGGGGTGGAGAGAGAGAGAGGACTAGAAGGTATATTTGAGAAAATCATAGCTGAGAACTTCCCTAATCTGGGGAGGGGGAAACAAACTTTTATGTCCAAGAGGCAAAGAGGACCCCTCCCAAAATCAATAAAAATAGATCACACCCCAAGATATAATAGAGAAATTTGCAAATCTTATAGGCAGAGAATCTATCCTGAGAATAGCCAGGGGGAGGAGGTTCTTTACATATGGAGGGAAGAACATCAGAATAACACCCAACATATCCAGAGACATGGTAAGTCAGAAAGGGCGTCAAGACATATTCAGGGTATTAAGTGAGAAGAACACACATTCAAGAATGCTTTATCCAGCAAGTCAGTCTTTCAGAATGGATGGAGAGCTTCCAGGACCAGCAGAAAGTAAAGGAATATATGACCACCAAGCCAGCCCTGCAATAAATATTAAAGGGGCTTGTCTAAAAGAAGAAAGACCAGGGGCGCCTGGGTGGCTCAGTGGTTGGGCCGCTGCCTTCGGCTCAGGTCATGATCTCAGGGTCCTGGGATCGAGTCCCGCATCGGGCTCTCTGCTCAGCAGGGAGCCTGCTTCCTCCTCTCTCTCTCTCTGCCTGCCTCTCTGCCTACTTGTGATTTCTCTCTGTTAAATAAATAAATCTTTAAAAAAAAAAAAAAAAAAAGAAGAAAGACCACAAAAGTATGTAGATGAGAAATTTACATAGGTAATCTATAGAAACGAGGACTTTACAGGCAATACAATGGCACTAAATTTATATATTTCAGTAGTTACTCTCAATGTGAATGGGCCAAGTGTTCCCATCAAGAGACACAGGGCTTCTGATTGGATAAAAAAGACACAATCCATTCATTTGCTGTCTATAAGAGACTCGTTATGAACCTAGTCACCTCCAGTTTGAAAGTGAGGGGATGGAATACAATTCACCATGCCAACAGTACTTAAAAAAAAGCTGGGGTAGCAATTATCATATCAGAAAAATTAGATTTTATTTTTTTTTTTTGTGCTTTTTATTATTATTATTTTTTTAATTTTTTATTTTTTATAAACATATATTTTTATCCCCAGGGGTACAGGTCTGTGAATCACCAGGTTTACACACTTCACAGCACTCACCAAATCACATACCCTCCCCAATGTCCATAATCCCACCCCCCTCTCCCAAACCCCCTCCCCCCCGGCAACCCTCAGTTTGTTTTGTGAGATTAAGAGTCACTTATGGTTTGTCTCCCTCCCAATCCCATCTTGTTTCATTTATTCTTCTTCTACCCACTTAAGCCTCCGTGTTGCATCACCACTTCCTCATATCAGGGAGATCATATGATAGTTGTCTTTCTCTGCTTGACTTATTTCGCTAAGCATGATACGCTCTAGTTCCATCCATGTTGTTGCAAATGGCAAGATTTCATTTCTTTTGATGGCTGCATAGTATTCCATTGTGTATATATACCACATCTTCTTGATTCATTCATCTGTTGATGGACATCTAGGTTCTTTCCATAGTTTGGCTATTGTGGACATTGCTGCTATAAACATTCGGGTGCATGTGTCCCTTTGGATCACTACATTTGTATCTTTAGGGTAAATACCCAATAGTGCAATTGGTGGGTCATAGGGCAGTTCTATTTTCAACATTTTGAGGAACCTCCATGCTGTTTTCCAGAGTGGCTGCACCAGCTTGCATTCCCACCAACAGTGTAGGAGGGTTCCCCTTTCTCCGCATCCTCGCCAGCATCTGTCATTTCCTGACTTGTTGATTTTAGCCATTCTGACTGGTGTGAGGTGATATCTCATTGTGGTTTTGATTTGTATTTCCCTGATGCCGAGTGATATGGAGCACTTTTTCATGTGTCTGTTGGCCATCTGGATGTCTTCTTTGCAGAAATGTCTGTTCATGTCTTCTGCCCATTTCTTGATTGGATTATTTGTTCTTTGGGTGTTGAGTTTGCTAAGTTCTTTATAGATTCTGGACACTAGTCCTTTATCTGATATGTCGTTTGCAAATATCTTCTCCCATTCTGTCAGTTGTCTTTTGATTTTGTTAACTGTTTCCTTTGCTGTGCAAAAGCTTTTGATCTTGATGAAATCCCAGTAGTTCATTTTTTCCCTTGCTTCCCTTGCCTTTTCCGTTGTTCCTAGGAAGATGTTGCTGCGGCAGAGGTCGAAGAGGTTGCTGCCCGTGTTCTCCTCAAGGATTTTGATGGATTCCTTTCGTACATTGAGGTCCTTCATCCATTTTGAGTCTATTTTTGTGTGTGGTGTAAAGAAATGGTCCAATTTCATTTTTCTGCATGTGGCTGTCCAATTTTCCCAGCACCATTTATTGAAAAGGCTGTCTTTTTTCCATTGGACATTCTTTCCTGCTTTGTCGAAGATTAGTTGACCATAGATTTGAGGGTCTATTTCTGGGCTCTCTATTCTGTTCCATTGATCTATGTGTCTGTTTTTGTGCCAGTACCATGCTGTCTTGATGATGACAGCTTTGTAATAGAGCTTGAAGTCCGGAATTGTGATGCCACCAACGTTGGCTTTCTTTTTCAATATCCCTTTGGCTATTCGAGGTCTTTTCTGGTTCCATATAAATTTTAGAATTATTTGTTCCATTTCTTTGAAGAAGATGGATGGTACTTTGATAGGAATTGCATTAAATGTGTAGATTGCTTTAGGTAGCATAGACATTTTCACAATATTTATTCTTCCAATCCAGGAGCATGGAACATTTTTCCATTTCTTTGTGTCTTCCTCAATTTCTTTCATGAGTACTTTATAGTTTTCTGAGTATAGATTCTATGTCTCTTTGGTTAGGTTTATTCCTAGGTATCTTATGGTTTTGGATGCAATTGTAAATGGGATTGACTCCTTAATATCTCTTTCTTCTGTCTTGCTGTTGGTGTAGAGAAATGCAACTGATTTCTGTGCATTGATTTTATATCCTGACACTTTACTGAATTCCTGTATAAGTTCTAGCAGTTTTGGAGAGGAGTCTTTTGGGTTTTCCACATATAGTATCATATCATCTGCGAAGAGTGATAATTTGACTTCTTCTTTGCCGATTTGGATGCCTTTAATTTCCTTTTGTTGTCTGATTGCTGAGGCTAGGACCTCTAGTACTATGTTGAATAGCAGTGGTGATAATGGACATCCCTGCCGTGTTCCTGACCTTAGCGGAAAAGCTTTCAGTTTTTCTCCATTGAGAATGATATTTGCAGTGGGTTTTTCATAGATGGCTTTGATGATATTGAGGTATGTGCCCTCTATCCCTACACTTTGAAGAGTTTTGATCAGGAAGGGATGTTGTACTTTGTCAAATGCTTTTTCAGCATCTATTGAGAGTATCATATGGTTCTTGTTCTTTCTTTTATTGACATTGACTGATTTGCGGATGTTGAACCAACCTTGCAGCCCTTGAATAAATCCCACTTGGTCGTGGTGAATAATCTTTTTAATGTACTGTTGAATCCTATTGGCTAGTATTTTGTTGAGTATTTTCGCATCTGTGTTCATCAATGATATCGGTCTATAGCTCTCTTTTTTGGTGGGATCCTTGTCTGGTTTGGGGATCAAGGTGATGCTGGCCTCATAAAATGAGTTTGGAAGTTTTCCTTCCATTTCTATTTTTTGGAACAGTTTCAGGAGAATAGGAATTAGTTCTTCTTTAAATGTTTGGTAGAATTCTCCCGGGAAGCCGTCTGGCCCTGGGCTTTTGTTTGTTTGGAGATTTTTAATGACTGTTTCAATCTCCTTACTGGTTATGGGTCTGTTCAGGCTTTCTATTTCTTCCTGGTTCAGTTGTGGTAGTTTATATGTTTCTAGGAATGCATCCATTTTTTCCAGATTGTCAAATTTATTGCCGTAGAGTTGCTCATAGTATGTTCTTATAATAGTTTGTATTTCTTTGGTGTTAGTTGTGATCTCTCCTCTTTCATTCATGATTTTATTTATTTGGGTCCTTTCTCTTTTCTTTTTGATAAGTCGGGCCAGGGGGTTATCAATTTTATTAATTCTTTCAAAGAACCAGCTCCTAGTTTCGTTGATTTGTTCTATTGTTTTTTTTTTGGTTTCTATTTCATTGATTTCTGCTCTGATCTTTATGATTTCTCTTCTCCTGCTGGGCTTAGGGTTTCTTTCTTGTTCTTTCTCCAGCTCCTTTAGGTGTAGCGTTAGGTTGTGTACCTGAGACCTTTCTTGTTTCTTGAGAAAGGCTTGTACCGCTATATATTTTCCTCTCAGGACTGCCTTTGTTGTGTCCCACAGATTTTGAACCGTTGTATTTTCATTATCATTTGTTTCCATGATTTTTTTCAGGACTCAACCGGTATCAAAAGATTGGGATCATTCCCTGCATATTTTCAGACCACAATGCTCTAAAGCTAGAACTCAACCACAAAAGGAAGTTTGGAAAGAACCCAAATACAAATTAGATTTTAAACCAAAGCCTGTAGTAAGAGATATAGAGAGATAGCATATCATACATAATAGTCTACCCAACAAAAAAATCCAGGAATTATAAATATCTACATCTCCAACATGGAAGCAGCCAACTACATAAACCAACTAATAACCAAAATAAAGAATCATATCAATAATAATATTTTAATATTAGAGACTTCAACACTCCACTCACAGCAATAGACAGATCATTGAAACAGAAGATCAACAGAGAAACAAGAGCTTTGAAGGACCCATTAGACCAAATAGACTTCACAGACATACAGAACATTCCATCCTTAAAACAACAGAGTACTCATTCTTAAAAAATAAAAACAAAAACAAACTGAAAACAAACAGAAAAAATCACTCATTCTTCTCAAGTGCACATGGAACTTTCTCCAGAATAGATCACATACTGGGTCGCAAGTCAGGTCTCAACCAATACCAAAAGATTGAGATTATTCCCTGAATATTTTCAGACCACAATGCTTTGAAACTTGAACTCAACTACAAGGAAACATTTGGAAGGAATGCAAAAACTTGGAAGTTAAAAAACATCCTGCTAAAGAATGAATGGGTCATCCAGAAAATTAAAGAGGAACTTAAACAATTCATGCAAACCAATGAAAATGAAAACACATTGGTTCAAAACCTCTGGGATACTGCAAAGGTGGTCCATAGAGGGAAGGACATAGCCATCCAAACCTCTCTCAAAATAAGAAAAATCCCAAATGCAGAAGCTAAACTTACACCTAAAGGATCTGGAGGAAAAAAAAAATAAAAACAGAAAATAAAATCTAAACCATGCAGAAGAAGAGAAATAATAAAGATTAGAGCATAAATAAATAAAATAGAAACTAGAAGAACAGTAGAACTGATCAACAAAACCAGAAACTGGTTCTTTGAAAGAATTAATAACATTGATATACCTCTGGTCAGATTTATCCAAAAGAAAAGAGAAACAATCCATATTAATAAAATCATGAATGATAGGGAAGAAATCACTACCAATACCAAGGAAAAAGAGATAATTATTAGAACTTATTATCAGGAGATATAGGCCAACAAACAAGGAAATCTGGAAGAAATAGATGCATTCCTGGAAACTTATACACTACCAAGACTGAAACAGGAAGAAATAGACAATTTGAACAGACCCACTACCAGCAACAAAATTAAAAAAATAATGAACCCCCCCCCCCAAAAAAAACAGAATCCAGGGCCAAATGGATTTCCAGGGGAATTCTACCAAACATTTAAAGGAGAAATAATACCTATTCTATTCAAGGTGTTCCAAAAAAAAAAAAAAAAAAAGAAAGAAAGAAAAAAATGAAATGGAAGGAAAACTTCCAAACTCATTCTACAAGATCAGTATTACAATGATCCCCAAACCAGGCAAAGACCCCATCAGAAAGGAGAATTACAGACCAATATCCCTGATGAATATGGATGGCAAAATACTCACCAAGATCCTAGACAAGAGGATCAATCTGTACATTAAAAGGATTATTCACCATGATCAGGTGGGATTTATTCCTGGGATGAAAGGATGGTTCAACATTTGCAAATCAATCAACATAATAGATCACATTAATAAAGGAAGAGACAAGAACTTTATGATCCTCTCAATAGGCAGAAAAATCATTTGACAAAATACAGCATTCTTTCCTGATTAAAAATCTTCAGAATATAGGGATAGAGGGAACACACCTCAATTTCATAAAAGCCATCTATGAAGAGCCTACAGTGAATACCATTTTCAATGACAAAAAGCCAAAAGCTTTTCCTGTAAGGTCAGGAACACGACAGAGATATCCACTCACACCACTTTTTTAAAACAATTTATTTTTTTCAGTGTTCCACGATTCATTGTTTATGCCCCATACCCACTGCTCCATGTAATACATTCCCTCCCTAATACTCACCACCTAGCTCACCAACTCCCAACCCCCACCCCTCCAAAACCCTCAGTTTATATCTCAGAGTCCACAGTCTCTCATGGTTCATTTCCCCCTTCAGATTTCCCCCAATTCACTTTTCCTTTCCATTTCCTAATGTCTTCCATGTTATTCCTTATGTTCCACACGTAAGTGAAACCATGTAATAATTGATTTTCTCTGCTTGATTTATTTCACTCAGCATAATCTCCTCTAGTCCCATTCATGCTGGTACGAAAGTTGGGTATTCATCCTTTCTGATGTCTGAGTAATATTCCATTGTATATATGTACCACATCTTCTTTATCCATTGTCTGTTGAAGGGCATCTCAGCCCCTTCTGCAATTTGGCAACTGTGGCCATTGCTGCTATGAATATTGGGGTACAAATGGCCCCTATTTTCACTACATATGTATCTTTGGGGTAAATACTCAGTACTGCAATTGCTGGGTCATAGGGTAGCTTTATTTTCAAATTTTTGAGGAACCTCCACACTGTTTCCCAAAGTGGCTGTACCAACTTTCATTCCCACCAACAGAGTAAGAGGGTTCCTCTTTCTCCACAATCTCTCCAACATTTGCTGTTTCTTGACTTGTCAATTTTTGCCATTCTAACTGGTAGAAGGTGGGATCTCAATGTGGTTTTGATTTCTATTTCCCTGATGGCTAATGATGTGGAACATTTTTTCATTGTCTGTTAGCCATTTGTATGTCTTCTTCGGAGAATTGTCTGTTCATGTCTTCTGCCCATTTTTTTACATGATTATCTGTTTTGTGTGTGTTGAGTTTGAGGAGTTCTTTATAGATCTTGGATATCAGTCCTTTGTCTGCAGTGTCATTTGTGAATATTTTCTCCCATTCCATGGCTTGCCTCTTTGTTTTGTTGACTGTTTCCTTTACTGTGCAGAAGCTTTTAATCTTGACAAAGTCCCATTTTAGCTTTTTCTTCCTTTGCCTTTGGAAACAGGTCTTTAGAAGTGGCTGTGGCCAATGTCAAAAAGGTTACTGCCTATGTTCTCCTCTAGGATTTTGATAGATTCCTGCCTCACGTTGAGGTCTTTTATCCATTTCAGTTTGTCTTTGTTTATGGTGTAAGAGAATGGTCGAGTTTCATTCTTCTATACATAGCTGTCCAATTTTCCCAGCACCATTTAGTGAAGAGACTTCTGACACCAACTACCTGAACTTGGCTAAACTTCACAGGTTAAGAGCACTATCCCTACCAAAACTTCCCTCATTTCTGACATTAGCTATGAATTCCAGGACCGCCCAGACTACCTGCACATCTGGTCCACTGGGTTCAAGTTCAGAGGTTCCCATAACCCCTCAGGTTCAATAATTCACTAGAATAACTCAGAGAACTCAGGAAAATGCTGTATACATGATTACAGTTTTATTATAAAGTATATAAATCAGGACTTAGACCAAGGACCTAGATGAAGTCCCAGACAGAGTGCTCTGTGCCCTCTGCCCATGTCCTCAGGATGTACCACCCTCCTGGAACAATGGTGTGTTTAACAAGCAGTACACTCCACTGAGTCCTGGGGTCCAGAGTTTCTATTAGGGGTTTATCCCATAGGCATAATTGATTGAATCGTTGGTCATGAGATTGACTCAATATCTAGCCCTCTACCACTCTCCAGAGGTTAGGATGATCTCACATGACTGAAAGTCCCAATATTCTAATGACATTGTTGGTCTTTCCAGCATGGCTACTGCCATCCTGATGTATTTAGGAACCACCAGGAGTCACTCCATCAGCATAAACTACAAGGGACCACGATAAATAACAAAAATACTCCAATTACTGGAAAAATTCCCTCCAAGAAACTTACACAAAGGCCAGGCAGATTCTTTGTTAGGCAGGAGAGGTGTGTGTAGCTACACATCTGAATGTTCATGAATGTACACATGCGCTCATCCTCTGTCATCCAAAGAATAAAATTGTATCTTCTTAGCATGTCATGTAAAGTCATTAATTACTTGGCCTCATCTCACCTTACCAGCTCACTTGCTGCCACACTGAACTCCTCACTATTTCTGGGACATCAAGGCCTTCTATGACTTCCAAGACCCACCTCCCACCTTCATTGCCTAACACAAGGATCCTTCATAAGGCTTTTTCATGTAAGCTCTCCCCAGGTCCTCTGATCAGGGCTGATTGTTTGATCTTTTGTGTAGCCAAAGCTCTTTGATCATATTTCTATAGTCATAATTAATACTTTTACTCTTCTATTTAATTTAATAGTTTTCTCCACTAGATTTTTTTTATTAATTTCTTTTCAGCATAACAGAATTCATTGTTTATGCACCACACTCAGTGCTCCATGCCACACATGCCCTCTGTAATATCCACCACCTGGCTCCCCCAAACTCCCACCCCCCACCCCTTCAAAACCCTCAGATTATTTTTCAGAGTCCATAGTCTCTCATGGTTCATCTCCCCTTCCAATTTCCCTCAACTCCCTTCTCCTCTCCATCTCCATCTTGGTATTTGTTATGCTCCACAAATAAGTGAAATCATATGATAATTGACTCTCTCTGCTTGACTTATTTCACTCAGCATCATCTCTTTCAGTCCCATCGATGTTGCTACAAAAGTTGGGTATTCATCCCTTCTGATGGAAGCATAATACTCCATAGTGTATATGGACCACATCTTCCTTATTCATTCATCCATTGAAGGGCATCTTGGTTCTTTTCAGTTTGGCGACCATTGCCATTGCTGCTATAAACATTGCGGTACAGATGGCCAGATGGCCTTTTTTTTTTTTTTTTTTTTTTTTTTTTTTTACTACATGTGTATCTTTAGGGTAAATACCCAGTAGTGCAACTGCAGGTTCATATGGAAGCTCTATTTTTAATTCCTTAAGGAATCTCCACACTGTTTTCCAAAGTGGCTGGACCAACTTACATTCTCACCAACAGTGTAAGAGGGTTCCCTTTTCTCCACATCCTCTCCAACCACGTTGTTTCCTGTCTTGCTACTTTTGGACATTCTAACTGGTATAATGTGGTATCTCAATGTGGTTTTAATTTGAATCTCCCTGATGGCTAGCGATGATTAACTTCAAAGGTAACATGATGTCAATAAAAACGTATCACTCAATAATCACTCTCAATGTGAATGGCATAAATGTGCCCATAAAATGACACAGGGTTGCAGATTGGATAAAACTACAGGACCCATCCATATGCTGTCTGCAAGAGACCCATTCTGAACCTAAGGATACACCCAGACTGAAAGTGAAGGGATGGAGAAGCATCTTCCATGCCAATGGGCCTCAAAAGAAGGCCAAGGTGGTGATTCTCATATCAGATAAATTAGATTTTAAACTAAAGACAATATTCAGAGATACAGAAGGATACTACATAATTCTTAAAGGGACTATCCACCAAGAAGATCTAACAATTGTAAATATTTATGCCCCCAATATGGGAGCTGCCAATTACATAAGAAAACTGTTAATCAAGATAAAGAGTCTTGAAATGAATACATTAATAGTAGGAGATCTTAACATGCCTCTCTTAGTAAGAGACAGATCATCCAAGCAGAAAATAAATAAAGAAACAAGAGCATTGAATGACATATTGGACCAGATGGACCCCAAAGATATATACAGAACATTCCACCCTAAAACAACAGAATACTCATTCTTCTTGAGTGCACATGGAACCTTCTCCACATACTGGGTCACAAATCAGGGCTCAACCAACACCAAAAGCTTGAGATTATTCCCTGCATATTCTCAGATTACAATGCTTTGAGACTGGAGCTCAATCTCAAGGAAATTTTGGAAGAAATTTAAACACCTAAAGCTAAAGACCACCTTGCTTAAGAATGCTTGGATCAACCAGGAGATCAAAGAAGAACTTAAACAATTCATGGAAACCAATGAGAATGAAGACACTTCAGTCCAAAATCTAAGGGATACAGCAAAGGTGGTCCTAAGGGGGAAATACATAGCCATCAAAAAAATTGAAAAATCCTGAATACACCAGCTGTCTCTACACCTTAAAGAACTAGAGAATCAACAACAAATTAAGCCAACTCCACATACAAGAAGGAAAATAATCAAGATTAGAGCAGAGATCAATGAAATAGAAGCTAGAGATACAGTAGAATGTATCAATGAACTAGAAGCTGGTTTTTTGAAAGAATCAATAAGATCAATAAACCATTGTCCACACTAATCCAAAAGAAAAGAGAGAAGGCCCAAATTAATAAAATTATGAAGGAAAAGGGAGTGATCACAACAAACACCAAGGAAATAGAAGCAATCATCAGAAGTTATTATTGACAGTTATATGCCAATATGTTAAGCAACCTAGATGAAATGGATGCATTCCTGGAAAACTATAAACCCCCAAAATTGAACCAGGAATAAATTGACAACCTGAATAGACTGATATCTAGTAATGAGATTGAAGCAGTGATCACAAACCTCCCAAAACACAAGAGCCCGGTACCTGACAGATTCCCTGGGAAGAAGAAATAACAACTATTCTCCTGAAGCTGTTCCAAAAAATTGAAACAGAAGGAAAACTTCCAGATTCTTTTTATGAAGCCAGCATTACCCTGATCCCCAAACCAGGCAAAGACCCTACCAAAAAGGAGAATTTCAGACCAATATCCCTGATGAATATGGATGCTAAGATTCTCAACAAGATCCAGCAAATAGGATCCAACAGCACACTAAAAAGATTATCCACCATGACCAGGTGGGATTCTTCCCTGGGTTACAAGGATGGTTCAACATTCACAAATCAATCAGTGTGATAGAACAAATCAATAAGAGAAGAGAGAAGAACCACATGGTCCTCTCAATTGATACAGAAAAAGCATTTGCTTTTTGATTTTGTTGGCAAAATCCAACATCCATTCCTGATTAAAATGCTTCAAAGTATAGGAATAGAGGGAACATTCCTGAACTTCATAAAATCTATCTATGAAAAACACACAGCAAATATCATCCTCAATGGGAAAAAGCTTGCAGCCTTCCTGTTGAGATCAAGAACACGATAAGGATGCTCACTCTCACCACTTTTGTTCAACATAGTATTAGAAGTCCTAGCAACAGCAATCAGACAACAAAGAGAAATAAAAGGTATCCAAATTGGCAATGAAGAAGTCCAACTCTCTCTCTCTTCTCCACTTGATTTTTTAAAATATTTCATTTATATATTTGGTGGAGAGAGACACAGCAAGAGAGGGAACACAAGTAAGGGGAATGGGAGAGGGAGAAGCAGGCTTCCCACTGACAGCAGGGAGCCCAATGCGTGGCTCGACCCCAGAACCCTGGGATCACGATCCAAGGTGAAGGAAGACACCTAATGACTGAGCCACCCAGGTGTCCCTCTCTACTAGGTTTTTAAGCCTGTGTATATATTAAAATTCTTTCCTGGCTACAAGTAACAGAAAAATCTGGATTAAAGCATGGAGATATTTCTAGTTTACTTAAGAAGTCGAGAGATAGCTGAGCCCAAGTTGTTTCAGCCTCTCAGTAATGCTGTTAGGGACTAGCTTATTTTTGTTCTTCTACTCTACCATGCTTGGAGAGTTGGGCTTTCTACCAAGTGTTTAACAAACAAGAGCAACAGCAAAAAGCAAGGTTCTAGCTTGTAGATATTTTTAAGATGAGTGTACTTTACAACTAAACCATATCAAGATGATTTACTATGCCTTAATAGTTTTCATACTTTTACAGCAAACAAACTTTTTTTTTCATTCCATGGGTCAGTGTAAAACAAGATAATCCATTTTCCATCCAAAAGTGACTTGCACCACATACTTTTTGGCTCATTTCTGGTCTGCTCTTGGAAAAAATATTTCTCAGCCATTTTCTTACCTATAAACAGTTTCTTTGGAGATTGACAAGGGAACAGAACAGAATTAAATAGTAAACTTTTGCAAACTTATTTTTTTCAAAGATGCAATTTCTCCCAAACCCTCAATGTGTGGGGCTTTTGTTAAAGTATTTCTTGGGTTTTTAGGCATTGTTGGTTGAATCTCAGCAACCACATTCTAGAAAGCCCAGATTTATGAGACTTCCTTCTATGATACCTGTGTTAGAAGAAAGGCAAGACAGTAGATGCACATCAGAAATTGTGTCCAAGAAACCAACGGACTAAGGTGAAGGCTTGCACCCCTCCCCACAGTGTCTAAATATAGAAAGGGGCTCAGCCAGACCGTGGGTGGTGATATGTGGACCTATTTTCACTTCCCTGCTGCCGGGTGGATCCAAGCCAGTTTCAATGGTTTTGACAATGAAACTCACCTGGGTGTGTGTGGTTTGGCTTTGTTCTTCAGGTTTTGATGTTCCCTAAGGTCAAATTGAAACCCTCAAACTGGTGTCTTATAATAAGCTGACATGTAATGTAATGTAATGTAATGTAATGTAATGTATGTGTAATGTACTGTGTGCTTCAAATTCATGTCAACTGAAATCAGTGGGCTTCTTACAGATAAACAGGACCCACTTCCTTGACCAGCAATATCCTGGAGTCATGAACTAACAAACTGGCCCTTGCATTCAGTGCTGACTCAGAATGAAGGACATCTTGAACCTCCCCAAAACCCCCATCCACTTTAGACCTTTTAAACCTATTTCCAGTATACAGAGATGATGTAAATCCTTCACATTAATACTAAAATGAAATAATTATAAGTATATATATATATATATATATATATACACAAATATATAACATACCTATGTGTATGTGGACATACACATATTTATGCATGTATGTTTATGTATATGGTTCTTAATCTCACTTTTTTACTTAACAATACTACTTGTAGGAAAAAGTGAATTGGGGGAAATCAGAAGAGGAGATGAAGCATGAGAGACTGTGGACTCTGTGAAACAAACTGAGGGTTTTGGAAGGGAAGAGGGTGGAGTGATGGGTGAGCCTGGTGGAGGTATTAAGGAGGTCATGTTCCCCCAATTCACCTTTCCTTTCCTTCTCTTAATGTCCTCCATGTTATTCCTTATGCTCCACAAGTAAGTGAAACCATATGATAATTGACTTTCTCTGCTTGACTTATTTCACTCAGCATCCATTTTAAATTTTGACAGCAACTGCCCACCAAAATGGTTGGACAAATTACCTTCACACCAGTTTCACCAGAGACTGCTGTGCAAACTCCACCAATGCCAAATTTTACCAAGCTTTATTGGGTAAAAATGGTTTATCGGTAGCCATTTATACTGCATTGTTGTTTTGATTTGCATTTCTTTAATTATGAGCATTACTGAAAAATCTGTCCCATGTTTGATGGCTAGTTGCATTTTTATTGACATGAACAAGCTATTAATAGTCTATTTTTTAATAGAATTATCCACCTTTTTCTTACAGCTATGACAGAGTTTGTGGTACAGTAAAGAAAGAATCCTAAGGTCTATCATATGTTGCAAAATTGTATCTTTTGGCTTTGTGTATTTTTATGTAAATTTTTAATTTCTTTTGAAAAGTTAAACAACATTTTCTTTCATTATTTCCTGGACTTCTCCTTCATTAAGATTATTTTTGGGGGCGCCTGGGTGGCTCAGTGGGTTAATCCTCTGCCTTCGGCTCAGGTCATGATCTCAGGGTCTTGGGATCGAGCCCCACATCGGGCTCTCTGCTCAGCAGGGGGCCTGCTTCCCCTTCTCTGCCTGCCTCTCTGCCTGTATCTCTGCCTACTTGTGATCTCTGTCTGTCAAATAAATAAATAAAATCTTTAAAAAAAAAAAAAAAAAAAAAAGATTATTTTTGAAATCAACTATCTTTTCTTAGAATTTACTGTTATGACTAATTGCAATATGTAACACACCTTTTAAAAGATGGTAGTTATTAATTCACAAACTCAGTGATTCCTTGGTGATGTTCCTGTGCAACATTTGGCAGTTGTAGGTGAACTTGTATTCTAAGTATCCCCTTTTCCAAGGGTTACAAAGTCAAATGCCATTAGTTGCCTGTCCTTCTCATCATATGAAAAGATGACTATTTGAGAAATTAGCCCGTTAAATAATTATATAAACATTCATGGTAGCAATTGTCAAGTTTCCTAATTTTTTTTATTATTGTGCAAGATTCATGGGCTGTTACAGTTCTAATTAAACCTACTGTTTACCTTATTCAATTGTGATGTCATTTCTTTTTTGTTCAATTAGGATAATATTCCTTTTGATGAAATTTTGTGAAAGAATGTAAGGGCTGTAGAAAATTGCTGCTAAACATTTTAAAGATATTTGATGAGTTGGCAGATGAATGGATAAAGAAGATGTAGTATACATATATGATTAATAAATATTAGTCTGCCATAAAAAAGAATGACATCTTTCCATTTGCCAAAAAATGGACAGAGCTAAAGAGTATAATGCTAAGCCACATAAATCAGCTAGAGAAAGACAAATATCATATGATTTCACTCATATGTGGAATTTAATAAGCAAAACAAATGAACAAAGAAAAAAAGAGAGAGAGAAAAGCCAAGAAACAGGCTCTTAACTTTAGGGAACAAACTGATGGTTAAAGAGGGAGGTGAAGGGGGATGGGTGAAATAGGAGATGGGGATTAAAGAATACACTTGTCCTGATGAGCACTGAGTAATGTGTAGAATTACTGAATTACTATATTGTACACCTGAAACTAATAGAATAGCATATGTTAACTCTACTGAAATTAATAACTTAATAATACCTAGTTAATATCTCAGGTAATTGGGGGAGAATTCAAAATGGGATACAAATTATAGCAATCACCTAGCTGTGTAACAGAAGAATAACATAACCATAATAAAGAGGTTGAGAAAGAAACCAAAATAATAAGAATGGTAATAAAATATACTTAAAATATTTAAAAAGTTTATGTTAAAAAAAGAAATTTGTTGTGGATAATGTGGTTATTACATAATGAAAAAATGTTAGTCCTACTTTATATGTTTCAAAATGAGAGAATTAAAAATATCTAACCTGGGTCCTAAGAATCCCATCACATGTTTTAAAGAACTGAAAGGTATCAGGAATGATTTCAGCTGAAAGTAAAATTGTTAGAGGCAGTTAGTTAGGTTCTAACAGGATACCTGGAGGCCAGAAAAGGGAAAATCATGGCTGCCTGTTCTGGGAAAGTCAGAGGCCTGTTCTGGCAGCACTCTACAAGAAGTCGATCAAACCAGACAGGCCCAATTGTTGATGCCATGACAGGAAGCCCCTGACCAAATAAGGAAGACATGAAAACCCTGCTTCCAAGAAATCCCTGCCCCAAATAATGAATTTCCCTTCTACCAGTTAACTCTCAATAAAGCCAACCCCCCAGAGCATGCAGTACTCTCCTGTTCTCTCTCACTCAAGCTCTCCTACTTTCATATCTCAAGAGTGTACTTTCACTTTAATAAACTTTCCCATTTGTGTTGCTCATCCACTGTATTGTGTTCCTGTTCTTGAATTCTTTCTCATGAGGAGAACCAAAAACTTTGGCAACATTCTTGGGTTGAAGCCCCAGGGCCAAGAGTTTTTATCAGTCCAGCCAGCAACAACAGAAAACATGGGTAACAATAACTTATGTAATAGGGTATTGTTTTCCAGGACTACCACACAAGGCACTACAAACAGTTTATTTACTCAAAGTCTGGAGATTGAAAGTCCAAAACAAGGTGCCAGCAGCATTGGTTTCCTCCGTGTTTACTCTCCTTGTCTTGTAGATGGCTACCCCTTCACATGATCTTTCCTCTATGCCTGAATATTCTTGTGTCTCTTATTGTGTCCAAATTTCCTCTTATTATAAGGACTCCAGCCACATTGGATTGGGACAAACTCTAATGGCCTCATTCCAACTTAATTGAACTTATCTCCAAATATAACTATGTTCTGAAGTACTAGAGATCAGAACTTCAAAACAGTATTTAATCACCAAAAAAATTGAAGTATGGCAATAGGCAGTCCAGCAGCTGGTGTATGAGCTCACCAATATCAGAAACAGCTTTTCTGTGTTCCTTGTTGTCTTTCCTTTATGGTTGCAGGATTGCTCCAGTCTGAAGCCTTCCCTTTGCAATAAAAGAAGAAATAGGAAAAGATGGTGCCAGAATTTTATGTTGTTTTGTTTTGTTTAGATGGTAAGAACTATCATGCAAGCTTCCTGGTAGACTTCCTTTTCCACTTTAATAGCCAGGACTGTGCCACATAGCTATTTCTGGATGCAAAAGAGCCTGAACATGCTCAATACTTATATCTATAGTAGAGGTACAAAGGGAAGGAGGATGAGAGTTGGGTTAGCCAACAGTGTTTGCCACATGGATTCCTCTCTGCTGCTCTGAGCTCATGCTTCCATTTATATATTTATATATAATTTGTGGTTCTGGTGCATTTTGAGAATAGTTTATATCATGCTAATGATTACTGTGGTGAAAACATTTATGACATATCAAAATGGGAAATTGCTCCTCATTCTTACCAACACTACATTTTTTTCACTTACATTTACTTTTCCGTAATGTTAATGCTTATGTAATAAACATATGTTAATTTTACACTTTCTTTTTTAAAGATTTTATTTATTTATTTGAGAGAGAGAAGGAGAGCACAAGTGAGAGAGCAGGAACGGGGCGAGGGGGGAAAAGGAAGAGGGTCAAGCAGACTCCCTGCTAAGCAGGGAGGCTCATGTGGTGCTTGATCACAGGATCCCTGGAATCATGATCTGAGCCAAATGCAGATGCTCATCTGACAGAGTCACCCAGGTGCCCCAAATTTTACATTTTCAAAAAACAATGGATGTGGAGGGAAAAAATCAAATGACAATAATATAGAGACTTAACTCCCTGGTGAACAAGAAAGATTCCTGGTTTCATTTTTAAACAAATGTGGGAGGGTGAGAATATGAGAAACATACTATACAGAATACATGAACTGATGGGAACTTAAAGACCATCTGGTCAAACACCTGTTTTCTATCCATAAGAAAACAAAGACATGGAGACTTCATCAAAGTCAGTCAGCAAATTAGTGTTCAAGTCCCAATGAAAGCCCAGATCTTCCCATTCCAAGTATAGTATTCTCTATCCTAACATATTCTCTTACGTGAACTAAAGTGTTGGTTAAATATGTTTAGAGACCTGCAGCATGTAGTATAAGTGTTTGGCTTCTTTCAAGGAGGGACCTCTTGTCAAGTAACAGCTCATGGTAGTTTCCTGAAAAGACCTGAGGGCTTGTGGCACTGCTCCTCAGTCCCAGATGCACTGTTGCTCAGAGACTCCCTTGAGCTTGGTGTCCTTCATGACCCAGAGCAGGAATCCTACCACAATAAAGACTGCCATTCACTGAGAACTTGCTATGTATGCCTGGCACTCAGTTCCATTGCTTTTAATCTTCACAACAACTATGCAAAGGAGAGTTATTTGTCCCATTTTATTATGATGGTATTTTTAAGGGTTCCACTGTAACCTCCTTAAAGGCATATTGAAATCCTTATATTTCCCACTACCTCAGAATGTAACCTTATTTGGAAATATGGCCCTTGCTCATGTAGTTAGTTAATATGAGGTACCTGGAGTTGGATGGGTCCCTAATCCAATATTTCTGCTGTCCTTAAAAAGAGGAGATAGACATGAGACAGACACATAGGGAAAAGAAAGCCATGTGGAGACAGAAGGAATGCCAGGGATTTCCAGAAACCACCAGAATGTAGAAAAGAGAGAGCATATGGCCTTGCTGACACCTTAATTTTAGATTCTTCTTCCAGAACAGTAAGGAAACACATTCTTCTTGCTTATATCTACCCTATTTTTAGTAATTTGGTGTGACAGTCCTTGCAAACTAATACAGATATTGAGGCTCATTAAGTAGAAAGTATGCCCAAATCTATTCAGCGAGAATTCAAATTGAGGTCTTCCTGGTTCAATAAAAGTCATGTTTCTTCTTTCTTTCATATTGTCCATCTAAGCCCAAATGAATGGTGAAGGTGGTATGACAGCACATCCCCAAACACTGCTATGCTGGCAAAGACAAGGGAAGAAGATGAAGGCTCTTTAGAAGAGTGTTCCTTACAAAAGCAAAAATGAACTTTTGGGACTTAATCAAGATAAAAGCTTCTGCAGAGCAAAGGAAACAGTCATCAAAACAAAGAGGCAACCCACAGAATGGGAGAAGATATTCACAAATGACAGTATGAACAAAAAGTTGATATCTAGGATCTACAAAGAACTTCTTTTTTCTTTTAAACATATAATATACTCTTATCCCCAAGGGTACAGGTCTGTGAATCACGAGGTTTACACACTTCACAGCACTCACCATAGCACATACCTTCCCCAGTATCCATAACATCCCCTCCTCCCAACCCCCCTCCCCCCAGCAACCCTCATTTTGTTTTGTGAGATTAAGAGTCTTTTATGGTTTGTCTCCCTCCCAATCCCATCTTGTTTCATTGATTCTTCTCCTACCCCCTTGACCCCCCATGTTGCATCTCCACTTCCTCATATCTGGGAGACCATATGATAGTTGTCTTTCTCCGATTGACTTATTTTGCTAAGCATGATACCCTCTAGTTCCATCCATGCTGTGGCAAATGGCAAGATTTCATTTCTTTTGATGGCTGCATAGTATTCCATTGTGTATATAGACCGCATCTTCTTTATCCATTTATCTGTTGATGGACATCTAGGTTCTTTCCATAGTTTGGCTATTGTAGACATTGCTGCTATAAACATTCCAGTGCACATGCCCCTTCAGAGCACTACATTTGTATCTTTAGGGTAAATACCCAGTAGTGCAATTGCTAGGTCATAGCTCTATTTTCAACACTTTGAGGAAATTCCATGCTGTTTTCCAGAGTGGTTGCACCAGCTTGCATTCCACCAACAGTGTAGGAGGGTTCCCCTTTCTCCACATTCTCACCAGCATCTGTCATTTCCTGACTTGTTAATTTTAGCCATTCTGAGTGGTGTGAGGTGATATCTCATTGTGGTTTTGATTTGTATTTCCCTGATGCCGAGTGATATGGAGCACTTTTTCATGTGTCTGTTGGCCATCTGGATGTCTTTGCAGAAATGTTTGTTCATGTCTTCTCTCCATTTCTTGATTGGATTATTTGTTGTTTGGGTGTTGAGTTTGCTAAGTTCTTTATAGATTTTAGACACTAGCCCTTTATCTGATATGTCATTTGCAAATATCTTCTCCCATTCTGTCAGTTGTCTTTTGGTTTTGTTAACTGTTTCCTTTGCTGTGCAAAAGTTTCTGATCTTGATGAAATCCCAATAGTTCATTTTTGTCCTTGCTTCTCTTGCCTTTGGTGATGTTCCTAGGAAGATGTTGCTGCAACTGAGGTCAAAGAGGTTACTTCCTGTGTTCTCCTCAAGGATTTTGATGGATTCCTTTCTCACATTGAGGTCCTTCATCCATTTTGAGTCTATTTTTGTGTGTGGTGTAAGGAAATGGTCCAATTTCATTTTTCTGCATGTGGCCGTCCAATTTTCCCAACACCATTTATTGAAGAGGCTGTCTTTTTTCCATTGGACAGTCTTTCCTGCTTTGTCGAAGATTAGTTGACTGTAGAGTTGATCTATTTCTGGGCTCTCTATTCTGTTCCATTGATCTATGTGTCTGTTTTTGTGCCAGTACCATGCTGTCTTGATGATGACAGCTTTGTAATAGAGCTTGAAGTCCGGAATTGTGATGCCACCAACTTTGGCTTTCTTTTTCAATGTTCCTTTGCTATTCAAGGTCTTTTCTGGTTCCATATAAATTTTAGGATTATTTGTTCCATTTCTTTGGGGAAAAAAAGGATGGTATTTTTATAGGAATTGCATTAAATGTGTAGATTGCTTTAGGTAGCATAGACATTTTCACAATATTTATGCTTCCAATCCAGGAGCATGGAACATTTTTCCATTTCTTTGTGTCTTCCTCAATTTCTTTCATGAGTACTTTATACTTTTCTGAGTATAGATTCTTGGCCTCTTCGGTTAGGTTTATTCCTGGTATCTTATAGTTTTGGGTGCAATTGTAAATGGGATTGACTCCTTCATTTCTCTTTCTTCTGTCTTGCTGTTGGTGTAGAGAAATGCAACTGATTTCTGTGCATTGATTGTATATCTTGACACTTTACTGAATTCCTGTACAAGTTCTAGCAGTTTTGGAGTGGAGTCTTTTGGGTTTTCCACATATAGTATCATGTCATCTGCGAGGAGTGATAGTTTGACTTCTTCTTTGCCAATTTGGATGCCTTTAATTTCCTCTTGTTGTCTGATTGCTGAGGCTAGGACTTCTAGTACTATGTTGAATAGCAGTGGTGATAATGGACATCCCTGCCGTGTTCCTGACCTTAGTGGAAAAGCTTTCAGTTTTTCTCCATTGAGAATGATATTTACGGTGGGTTTTTCATAGATGGCTTTGATAATATTGAGGTATGTGCCCTCTATCCCTACACTTTGAAGAGTTTTGATCAGGAAGGGATGCTGTACTTTGTCAAATGGTTTTTCAGCATCTATTGAGAGTATCATATGGTTCTTGTTCTTTCTTTTATTGATGTGTTGTATCACATTGACTGATTTGCAGATGTTGAACCAACCTTGAAGCCCTGGAATAAATCCCACTTGGTCGTGGTGAATAATCCTTTTAATGTACTGTTGAATCCTATTGGCTAGTATTTTGGTGAGAATTTTCGCATCTGTGCTCATCAATGATATTGGTCTGTAGTTCTCTTTTTTTGATGGGATCCTTGTCTGGTTTGGGGATCAAGGTGATGCTGGCCTCATCAAATGAGTTTGGAAGTTTTCCTTCCATTTCTATTTTTTGGAACAGTTTCAGGAGAATAGGAATTAGTTCTTCTTCAAATGTTTGGTAGAATTTCCCCGGGAAGCCATCTGGCCCTGGGCTTTTGTTTGTTTGGATATTTTTGATGACTGTTTCAATCTCCTTACTGGTTATGGGTCTGTTTAAGTTTTCTATTTCTTCCTGGTTCAGTTGTGATAATTTATATGTCTCTAGGAATGCATCCATTTCTTCAGACTTTCAAATTTGTTGGTGTAGAGTTGCTCATAGTATGTTCTTATAATTTTCTGTATTTCTTTAGTGTTAGTTGTGATCTCTCCTCTTTTGTTCATGATTTTATTTATTTGGGTCCTTTCTCTTTTCTTTTTGATAAGTCGGGCCAGGGGTTTATCAATCTTCTTAATTCTTTCAAAGAACCAGCTCCTAGTTTTGTTGATCTGCTCTATTGGGGTTTTTTTGTTTCTATTTCATCAATTTCTGCTCTGATCTTTATGATTTCTCTTCTCCTGCTGGGCTTAGGGTTTCTTTCTTGCTCTTTCTCCAGCTCCTTTAGGTGTAGGGTTAGGTTGTGTACCTGAGACCTTTCTTGTTTCTTGCGGAAAGCTTGTACCACTATATATTTTCCTCTCAGGACTGCCTTTGTTGTGTCCCACAGATTTTGAACCGTTTTGTTTTCATTATCATTTGCTTCCATGAACTTTTTCAATTCTTCTTTAATTTCCTGGTTGACCTATTCATTCTTTAGAAGGATGTTGTTTAGTCTCCATGTATTTGGGTTCTTTCCAAATTTCCTCTTGTGATTGAGGTCTAGCTTCAGAGCATTGTGGTCTGAAAATATGCAGGGAATGATCCCAATCTTTTGATACTGGTTGAGACCTGATTTAGGACTGAGGATGTGATCTATTCTGGAGAATGTTCCATGTGCATTAGAGAAGAATGTGTATTCTGTTGCTTTGGGATGGAATGTTCTGAATGGTCTGTGATGCCCATCTGTTCCAGTGTGTCATTTACGGCCTTTATTTCCTTGTTGATCTTTTGCTTAGGTGATCTGTCCATTTCAGTGAGGGGAGTGTTAAAGTCCCCTACTATTATTGTGTTTCTTTGATTTTGTTATTAATTGGTTTATATAGTTGGCTGCTCCCATGTTAGGGGCGTAGATATTTAAAATTGTTAGATCTACTTGTTGGACAGACCCTTTGAGTATGATATAGTGTCCTTCCTCATCTCTTATAATAGTCTTTGGCTTAAAATCTAATTGATCTGATATAAGGATTGCCACTCCTGTTTTCTTCTGTGTCCATTAGCATGGTAAATTGTTTTCCACCCCCTCACTTTAAATCTGGAAGTGTCTTTGGGTTTAAAATTAGTTTCTTGTAGGCAACATATAGATGGGTTTTGTTTTTTTATCCATTCTATACCCTGTTTATTTTGATTGGGGCATTTATCACATTAACATTCAGGGTAACTATTGAGAGATATGATTTTAGTGCCATTGTATTGCCTGTAAGGTGACTGTTCCTGTATATTGTCTCTGTTCCTCTCTGATCTACTACTTTTAGGCTCTCTCTTTGCTTAGAGGACCCCTTTCAATATTTCCTGTAGAGCTGGTTTGGTGTTTGCAAATTCTTTCAGTTTTTGTTTGTCCTGGAAGCTTTTTATCTCTCCTTCTATTTTCAATGATAGCCTAGCTGGATATAGTATTCTTGGCTGCATGATTTTCTTTTTTAATTTTCTGAATATATCATGCCAGCTCTTTCTGGCCTGCCACGTCTCTGTCGATAAGTCTGCTGCCAATCTAATATTTTTACCATTGTATGTTACAGACTTCTTTTCCCGGGCTGCTTTCAGGATTTTCTCTTTGTCACTAAGACTTGTAAATTTTACTATTAGGTGACAGGGTGTGGACCTATTCTTACAGATTTTGAGGGGGGTTCTCTGTACCTCCTGCATTTTGATGCTTGTTCCCTTTGCCATATTGGGGAAATTCTCTCCAATAATTCTCTCCAATATATCTTCTGGATATCTTTCTTCTCTCTCTCTCTTTCTTCTTCTTCTGGAATCCCAATTATTCTAATGTTGTTTTGTCTTATGGTGTCACTTATCTCTCGAATTCTCCCCTCAAGGTCCAGTAGTTGTTTGTCCCTCTTTTGCTTAGCTTCTTTATTCTCTGTCATTTGGTATTCTATATCACTAATTCTTTCTTCTGCCTCATTTATCCTAGCAGTGAGAGCCTCCATTTTTATTGCACCTCATTAATAGCTTTTTTTTAATTTCAACTCGGTTAGATTTTAGTTCTTTTATTTCTCCAGAAAGGGGTTTTATATCTCCCAAGAGGGTTTTTCTAATATCTTCCATGCCTTTTTTGAGCCTGGCTAGAACCTTGAGAATCATCATTCTGAACTCTAGATCTAACATATTACCAATGTCTGTATTGATTAGGTCCCTAGTCTTCAGTACTGCCTCTTGTTCTTTTTTTTTTGTGTGTGTGGTGATTTTTTCTGTCTTGTCATTTTGTCCAGTAAGGATATATGAAGGAGCAAGTAAAATACTAAAAGGGTGGCAAAGATCCCAAGAAAATATGCTTTAACCAAATCAGAAGAGCTCTCAAATCGTGAAGGGGGGAGAAAGGGGATAAAAAGAGCTTCAGAAAGAAAAAAAATAAAAAAGAAACAATTAAAAAAAGAAGACGAATAAAGAAAAAATATAAAAAGAAAAAATAAATATACATATATATTTTATATATATTTTATATATTTATACATTTTATGTATACAAATATATACATATATAATATATATATATACATATATATATATGATAAACTAGTTAAAAAAAGGAAAGGGTAAAAGTTAAAAAAAATTCAGCAGAAGAAGAGAGAAAAAAATTGAAAAAGAAAAAAATTAAATTAACTGCAAGACTAAAGAATCATGGGGAGAAAGCCATGAGTTCTGTGCTTTGCTTTGTCCTCCTCTGGAATTCTGCCACTCTCCTTGGTATTGAAACTGCACCTCTTGGTTGGTAACTTAGTCCTGGCTGGATTTATTTTTGATCTTCTAGGGGAGAGGCCTATTGTAGTGATCTCAAGTGTCTTTGCCCCAGGTGGAATTGTACCGCCCTTACCAGGGGCCAGGCTGAGTAATCCACTCGGATTAGCTTTCGGAAGCTTTTGTTCCCTGAGCACTTTCCATAGAGTCCCAGAGGACGAGAATGAAAATGGCAGCCTCCTGGTCTCCCGCCCAGAGGAGCCGAAAGCTCGGGGCCCCACTCCTCAGTGCACGCTCAGAGAACAGTGCCCATTTACTCCCTTCTGCCTGACCTCTGGCCATGCTCCAAGCTCACGAAGCCTGCAACTGATTCAAGGTAACCCTGAGCTGTGAGCTCACTCCTTGGCTCTGTCTCTGTAGCCGGCTTCCCCGTTCTAATACCTGCAAGCTCTGCGACACTCAGCCACCCCCGATCCTTCTATGACCCTGCGGGACCTGAGGCCACACTGACCCCACATGGGCATCACCCTGGTTTAGCCTCTGGAGTGATGTCCCTCAGTGGAACAGACTTTTAAAAGTCCTGATTTTGTGCTCCATTGCTCTGCCACTTGCAGGGGCCGGCCCCTCCCCACGCAGTCTATCTTCCTTTTGCTTTGGATTCACTTCTCTGCCAGTCCTACCTTTCAGAAAGTGGTTGATTTTCTGTTTCTAGAATTGCTGTTCTTCTTCTCTTCAACCTCCCGTTAGATTTGTAGGTGTTTGCAATCTTTAGATAAGCTATCTAGCTGATCTCCTGCTACCTGAAGTAGTCTCAGCCTGCTACTTCTCTGCCATCTTGACTCCCGCTCTACAAAGAACTTCTTAAACTCAACACACACAAAACAGATAATCATGTCAAAAAATGAGAAGACATTAACAGACACTTCTCCAATGTAGACACATGGCTATCAGACACATGAAAAAATGTTCATCATCACTAGCCATCAGGGAAATTCAAATTAAAACCACATTGAGATACCACCTTAAACCAGTTAGGATGTCCAAAATTAGCAAAACGGGGAACAACGTGTGTTGGAGGGGATGTGGAGAAAGGGGAACTCTCTTATACTGTTGGTGGGAATGCACGTTGGTGCAGCCACTTTGGAAAACAGTGTGGAGATTCCTCAAGAAATTAAAAAAATAGAACTTCCCTATGACCTTGCAATTGCACTACTGGGTATTTACCCCAAAGATACAGATATCGTGAAAAGAAAGGCCATCTGTACCCCAATGTTTATAGCAGCAATGGCTATGGTCGCCAAACTGTGGAAAGAACCAAGATGCCCTTCAACGGATGAATGGATAAGGAAGATGTGGTCCATATACACTCCTTTCTGATGGAGTATTATGCCAACTTTTGTAGCAACATGGATGGGACTGGAAGAGATTATGCTGAGTGAAATAAGTCAAGCAGAGAGAGTCAATTATCATATGGTTTCACTTATTTGTGGAGCATAACAAATAGCATGAGGAGTTAGAGAGGAGAAGGGAGTTGGGGGAAATTGGAAGGGGAGGTGAACCATGAGAGACTATGGACTCTGAAAAACAATCTGAGTGTTTTAAAGGGGCCAGGGGTGGGCGTTTAGGGTACCAGGTGGTGGGTATTATGGAGGGCATGGATTGCATGGAGCACTGGGTGTCGTGCAAAAATAATGAATACTGTTATGGTGAAAATAAATAAAAAATTAATTTAAATAAATAAATATATAAATAGTCCATAAATGTCCTCTCCTTTCAAAGTATCTGATGTTTGTTGCTTGGAATATTGGGGAGCTGTGTCCTATTAGCACTTTATGTGCCTTTTCAATGTATCTGTAGGTTGTTTCCAAATCCTTTCTCAGAAATCCATGATTATCAAGACAATCTCATTCTTATGTTCTCTACCCTTTTCCATAGTAAACCCAGACCAGCCTCAGAGGTCTTAGGGTGTCTTCCAAAACCATGATATGTAAACACAAATGTTGATCAGTGAAAAGAAATAGTTTCCCATTCAAAAATTGAGGGGAAAAAAGGGAAAGTGAAAAGATTTGGGAGACTTCCTCTGGTGAATTGATTTCCCTCCATCTGTTGTGCTCTCTCTCTCTAGACATTTTTCATTTTTTCTGTTTTTTTCAGACCTCACAGAACAGAAAATAAACTTATCTCATCTAGAACAAGGCACCTACCCACACATTGAGGACTGTAAGAGGGAGTGTGGTTAATCATTTCACAGAGAGAGAAACATTTCTCTGGAGAAAGCAAAGAGCGAAGAGGTTGAACTTTTGCAGATTTACAAAATAAAATTAGATAATTAGTATTCATCCATAAGGCCAAGCGAGAAAGAGAAGTATTAAAAGAACAGCTACACAGAGTATCCTACCAGTCTGGGTCTTTCATGACCCCATTGCCCTTCTCAATTTTTCTGGAAACCCAGATTTTGAGGGAACTTTTTAAGGAATGGTTATGGGGAAAGGGGGAGCTAGAAAAAACTGTTAGAATCAAGTAGGAGTTTTGCATTTATGACCTTAAACCTGTGCAACAAATAGAACTTTCCTTCTATAACTAGAATAGATTTTTCTTTCTGTCTATTTCACTGGTTGGCAAAAACTTATTTTCATCCAAGCCATGCCTCCAACCCCTCCCCACCCACAGGCTTCTCCTTTAGAATGAAAACCAAGCTTTCTTCTTATGGTCCTGTACAACTCTGGACCACACCCAGGTATACAGAAAAATCCCTCTGTTGTTGGCTGTTGGCGCCTTAGCTGGAACACCATGAGCAGCATATGGTCATCTTTCCAGACACACCATTTTTATTTTTGCTTTATTGGTAATTCTCTTTCATCCTGTGGCCATCTCTCACTCTATATTGTCACTGTACTAGGAGTCATCTAGAACTTCGGAGGAAAGTTATGCACAACATAAAAGGCAGTAAGAACTCTATGCCTGTGTTGCTATTTGATCCTATAAGGAGAATAAAAGTTCTTAAGTTGCTGCTAGCCTATTGGATTATTTTTTTTATATTTTTTATAATGGTATGTTCGTCACCATACAGTATACTGTTAGATTTTTATGTAATGTTCATGATTCATTGTTTGTGTATAAGACAGTGCTCCATGCCCTCCTTAATATCCATCACTGGGCTGACCCAACCCCCACTCCCATCCTCTCTAAAACCCTCAGCTTGTTTTCCAGTGTCCATAGTCTCTCATGGTTCACCTCCCTTCTAATTCCCCCCCTTCATTTTCCCTCCTTTCTCCTAATTGTCCTCCATGCTATTCCTATGTCCCACACATAAGTAAAACCATATGATAATTGTATTTCTCTACTTGACTTATTTCACTTAGCATAATCTCCTCCAGTCCCATCCATGTTGATGCAAAAGTTGGGTATTCGTCCTTTCTGATGGCTGAGTAATATTCCATTGTATATATGTACCACATTTTCTTTATCCATTTGTCTGTTGAAGGGCATCTCAGCCCCATCCACAATTTGGTGATTGTGGCTATTACTGCTATGAAGATTGGGGTACAAGTGGCCCTTATTTTTACTACATCTGTATCTTTGGGGTAAATACTCAGTACTGCAATAGCTGGGTCATAGGGTAGCTCTATTTTCAAATTTTTGAGGAACCTCCACACTGTTTCCCAAAGTGGCTGTACCAACTTTCATTCCCACCAACAGAGTAAGAGGGTTCCTCTTTCTCCACAATCTCTCCAACATTTGCTGTTTCTTGACTTGTCAATTTTTGCATTCTAACTGGTAGAAAGTGGTATCTCAATGTGGTTTTGATTTCTATTTCCCTAATGGCTAATGATGTGGAACATTTTTTTCATGTGTCTGTTAGCCATTTGTATGTTTTCTTTGGAGAAGTGTCTGTTCATGTCTTCTGCCAATTTCTTCACTGAGTTATTTGTTTTTTAGGCATTCAGTTTGAGAAAGTCTTTATAGGTCTTTAATACAAGCCCTTTATAAGAAATGTCATCTGTAAAGATCTTCTCCCATTCTGTGGGTTGTCTCTTAGTTTTGTCGACTATTTCCTTTGTTGTGCAGAACATTTGGATATTGAGGAACTTCCAAGAGTTCATTTTCACTTTTGTTTTCCTTGCCACTGGAAATGTGTGTCTTGAAAGAAGTTGCTGTGGTTGATGTAAAGATGTAAAAGAAATTAAGGAGTCAATTCCATTTACAATTGCATCCAAAACCATAAGATACCTAGGAATAAACCTAACCAAAGAGTCAAAGAATCTATACTCAGAAAACTATAAAGTACTCATGAAAGAAATTGAGGAAGACACAAAGAAATGGAAAAATGTTCCATGCTCAGGGATTAGAGCAAATATTAGATTAGATTAGAACAAATATTGTGAAAATGTCTATGCTACCTAAAACAACCTACACATTTAATGCAATCCCTATCAAGATCCCATCATTTTTTTTTTCAAAGAAATGGAACAAATAATCCTAAAATTCATATGGAACCAGAAAAGACCTTGAATATTGAAAAAGAAAGCCAAAGTTGGTGGCATCACAATTCCAGACTTCAAGCTCTATTACAAAGCTGTCATCATCAAGACAGTATGGTACTGGCACAAAAACAGACACATAGATCAATGGAACAGAATAGAGAGCCCAGAAATAGACCCTCAACTCCAGGGTCAACTAATCTTTGACAAACAGGGAAGAATGTCCAATGGAGAAAAGTCTCTTTAATAAATGGTGTTGGGAAAATTGGACAGCCAGATGCAGAAAAATGAAACTGGACCATTTCCTTATCCCAAACACAAAAATAGACTCAAAATCGATGAAGGACCACAATATGAGAAAGGAATCCATCAAAATCCTTGAGGAGAACACAGGCAACAAACTTTTGGACCTCAGCCATAGCAACTTCTTTCTAGGAACATTGCCAAAGGCAAGAGAAGCAAGGGCAAAAATGAACTACTGAGACTTCATCAAGGTCAAAAACTTTTGCACAGCAAAGGAAATTCAACAAAACCAAAAGACAACTGACAGAAAGGGGAAAGATATTTGCAAACGACATATCAGATAACGGGCTAGTATCCAAAATCTATAAAGAACTTATCAAACTCAACATCCGAAGAACAAATAATCCAATCAAGAAATGGGCAGAGGACATGAACAGACATTTCTGCAAAGACATCCAGATGGCCAACAGACACATGAAAAAGTGCTCCACATCACTTGGCATCAGGGAAATACAAATCAAAACCACAATGAGATACCACATCACACCAGTCAGAATGGCTAAAATTAACAAGTCAGGAAATGACAGATGCTGGCAAGGATGCAGAGAAAGGGGAACCCTCCTACACCGTTGGTGGGAATGCAAGCTGGAGAAACCACTCTGGAAACAGTGTGGAGGTTCCTCAAAATGTTGAAAATAGAGCTACCCTATGACCCAGCAATTGCACTACTGAGTATTTACCCTAAAGATACAAACATACTGATCCGAAGGGGCATGTGCACCCAAATGTTTATAGCAGCAATGTGCACCCAAATGTTTATAGCAGCAATGTCCACAATAGCCAAACTATGGAAAGTTTGGACTGGATGTCCATCAACAGTTGAGTGGATAAAAAAGAGGTGGTGTGTGTGTGTGTGTGTATAGTGCAGCCATCAAAAGAAATGAAATCTTGCCATTTGCGATGTTGTGGATGGCACTAGAGGGTATTATTCTTAGCGAAATAAGTCAATCAGAAAAAGACAAGATGAGATTGTGAGGGAAACAAACCATAAGAGACTCTTAATCTCACAAAACAAACTGAGGGTTGCCAGGGGGAGGGGGATAGGGAGAGGGTGGTGTGGTTATGGATATTGGGGAAGGTATGTGCTATGGTGAGTGCTGCGAAGTGTGTAAACCTGGTGATTCACAGACCTGTACCCTGGGGCTAATAATACATTATATGTTTATAAAATTTTTTAATTATTTATAAAAACAAAGACTCCACTAAAAAAGAGAACTACAGGCCAATTTCCCTGATGAATATGGGTGCAAAGATTCTTAATAAAATACTAACAGTCACCAATAAATACAATACAATAAAATACAATCATTCACCAATACCATGTGAGATTTATTCCTGTCTGCAGGGTGGTTCAAAATTCACAAATCAATTGATGTGCTACATTATATCAATAAACAAATGGATAGGAACCATGTGATCATTTCAAGAGATGCAGAAAAAGCATTTGACAAAGTATAATTTCCATTTATACTAAAAACCCTCAACAAAGTAGGGACAGAGGGAACACACCTCAACATAATAAAGGCCATACACAAAAATCTCGCAGCTGATATCATTCTCAGTAGGGGAAAACTGACAGCTTCCTATATGGTCAGGAACAGACAGGGATGTCTACTCTTACCATTCTTATCATAGTACTTGAAGTCCTAGCCACAGCAATCAGACAACACAAAGAAATGAAAGACATCCAAATCAGCAGGGAAGAAGTCAAACTCCCACTATTTGCAGATGACATGACACAACCCAGAAAATTCCACCAAGAAATTGCTGGAACTGGTGCAAGAATTCAGTAAAGTCACAGGATACAAATGAACATACAGATATCTGTTGTATTACTATACAGCAACAATAATGAAGTAGCAGAAAGAGAAATCAAGGAATAGATCCCATTTATAATTGCACCAAAAAACCATAAAACCTAACCAAAGAGGTAAAAATCTTACTCTGAAAACTATAAGACACTGATGAAAGAAATTGAAGATGACACAAATAGATGGAAAAATCTTCCATGCTCATGAAGTGCAAGAACAAATACTGTTAAAATGTTCATATTATCCAAAGCAATCTACGCATTTGATGCAACCCCTACCAAAACACCCCCAGCATTTTTCACAGAGCTAGAACAAACATCCTAAAATTTGTTATGGAACCATAAAAGACTCTGAATAGCCAAAGCAATCTTGGGGAAAAAAAAGAAGAAAGAAAGAAAGAAAGAAAGAAAGAAAGAAAGAAAGAAAGAAAGAAAGAAAGAAAGAAAGAAAGAAAAGCAAAGCTGGAGGCATCACAATTCCAGATTTTGTGTTACGTTATAAAGTTGTAATGATCAAGATAGTATGGTACTGGCACAAAAACAGACTCTTAGATCAATGGAACAGAAGAAAAATCCCCAGAAATCAATCCACATGTATATAGCCAATTAATCTTTGAAAAAGTAGGGGAAAATATCCAATGGATAAAAGATAGTCTTTTCCCAATGGTGTTGGGAAAACTGGACAGCCACATGCAGAAGAATGAAACTGGACCACTTTCTTACACCATACATAAAAATAAATTCAAAATGGATGAAAGACCTACATGTGAGATAGGAAACCATTAAAACCCTAGAGGAGAATACAGGTAGTAACCTCTTCAACATTGGCTATAACAACTTCTTACTAGATATGTCTCCTGAGGCAAGGGAAAAAAATAAAAAATGAACTATTGGGACTTCATAAAGACAAAACCTCTCTGCACAGTGAAGGAAACAAATGAAACAAAAAAGGCAACCAACTGAATTGGAGAAAATATTTGCAACTGACAGGTCTGATAAAGGGTTGGAATCCAAAATATATAAAGGACTTATGAAAATCAATGCCCAAAAAACAAATAATCCAATTAAAAATGTGCAGAAGACATGAATAGATATCTTTCCAAAGAAGATATATAGTTAACAAACACATGAAAAGATGCTCAACATTACTCATCATCAGGGAAATACAAATCAAAACTACAATGAGCTATTACCTCACACTGTCAAAACGGCTAAAACTAACAACACAGGAATTAACAAAACTTTGGTGAGGATGTGGAGAAAGGACAACCCTCTTACACTGTTGGTGCTAATGCAGCCTGGTGCAGCTACTCTGGAAAACAGTATGGAGGATCCTCAAAAAGTGAAAAGATTAAGTACCCTATGATCCAGCAGTTGCATTACTCTTATTTACCCAGAGGATACAAAAATATTGATTTGAAGTGATGCATGTAGCCTGATGGTTACAGCAGAATTATCAATAATAGCCAAATTATGGAAAAAGCCCAAATGTCCTTAAGTGATTAATGGATAAAAAAGATGTTGGTGTATACACTGTCTATATATACTGCATATATATGCATATATATATGTATATATATACACTGTCTATATATACTATATACACTGTCTATATATACTGCATATATATGCATATATATATGCTGCATATATGTATACCGTGCATATATATGAGTGGTAACTGAGTACATTTACATACATATATGTATATAAACATGTTATACACAAATACATATATGTTACACATATATTATATACATACATATTAAATAATGGTAACTCCGCTCAGTTACTACTCACATATATATGTATCTGTGTGTGTGTGTCTGTATATAGTATATATACGTGTGGTGTATATAGTATATATACATATATATGGTGTGTGTCTATATATATATATATATATATATATATATATATATACAGAGTATACATACACACACACACACACACACACTGAGCCATGAAACAGAACTAAATCTTCAGATTTGCAACCAAGTGCATGGAGCTAGAGAATAAGAGAGATATAGAATAATATATAATATATAAAATTATATATAAGTATTATTAATTAATAATAATTAATCATTATTGATATATAATATATAGAATAATAGATATATAATATAATATAATATAATATATAGAATAATAGAGATGATATTATGTTAGGTGAAATAAGTCAGTCAGAGAAAGATAATACCATATGATTTCACTCATATGCGGGATTTAAGAAACAAAACAGATAAACATAAGTAGAAAAAAAAGAGAAATCATAATAAAGACTCTTAACTATAGAGAACAAATTGAAGGTTGGTGAAAGGGGGTGGGTAGGAAGATGGGTTAAATGGGTGATGGCTATTGGTGAGGGCACTTGGGATGAGCACTGGATGTTGTATGTAAGTGGTGAATCACTAAATTCTACACTTGAGACTATAATTACACTCTATGTTAACTAATGGGGAATTTAAATAAAAACTTAAACAAGGAAAGTCTGTCTAATAAACCTCTCACTTGGCCTTTCTCAGTAATCGTTTCTGTCAATTCATTTGTACCTCTGAATGAGTCAGACTTTCTTGGTTTTTACTTTTTTTTTTTTTGTATGCCCTATAATTTTTGAAAACTGGACATTTGAACTTATCATTGGGTAACTATGGAAATCAGAAGCAGAAGAAAGAAAGGCAGGCTAATTTTTGAAATATTGAGTGCATTGGGGCACATGCCACACACTCTGATATTTTCATGTCACTTTGATTGCTGGAAGTTATATATGAAATGGGATAAGACACTTACCTTATTTTTAAAATATGTAGTTGTATAATAAATTTTTTAAGTTCATGAGAATATTTTCTGAAACCTTTTCATTTCTCCAAACTTGCAAATATATTTTTATCATAGCAGTTGAATTTCTTTTGAGGCAATTTCATAAAGAACAAAACTTTGTATTTATGGTGATGAATACAGTATAACCAAACCCAAATGATTTGGATACTGATCATTGGGTAAATACCTCGATCAACTAAGTGAGTTCAGTCTATACATTATTAAATAGAAATGATTCAAATTTGCCTCAGCAAAATTACACATGCCATATGTCAAAAACCTTTAGTGTCCCTCATGTTGAATATTTAAATGTCATGGTATTGCTTTAGACCATAAATGGTATTTGTATTCTTTATTTATTTTAGTTCTTTCTACTTCTCTCTCCTTCCCTTCATCTCTCCCTTCTTCTCCTCCTCCTCCTTCTTTTCCCCTTCTTCTTCTTCTTCCTCTTGCCCCCTCCTCCTCCTCCTCTTCCTCTCCACTTCTCCTCCTCTTCCTCTACCTCCTCCTCCTCCTCTTCCTCCTCTTACTCCTCCTCCTTCTTCTTCTTCATCTTCTCTCTTTCTTAAAGCAAAATATCTAAACTTCTCACTTAGATTTTGTCATTGTGTTTAATAAAAAAAAGATATCACAGCCTTAATGAAAGATGATAGAAGTCCTATAAATTGTACATAAGATTATACATACATATCATGTCCTAGACATTGAGATATTTGCATGTCTCTTTACCCTGCCCATGCGGTATAATCATCGAGGGAGCTTTTCAAAACACAGATAACCAGGTCCAAGCTCAGACCTGCTCAACTGGTCACCAGTGGGGTCCTGTGCTTATAGATACCTCATAAGCCACTTTTATACCATCACCTTATTCTCATCACAGCACTAAGCCATAGTTTTCTCTGTGCTATACTTGAGGAGACTGGCTTACCTTAGTTACTTTCCAAGGGATACATGCCTACTGAGTGGAGTTACCATTATTTAAACTCAAATCAATTTGATGCCATAGCCTATTTCATTTCCACTCTGCAGTAAATTAGCAATTTTTCTATTCCAAATTCCACAAAATTCAACTTTTGTAGGTTTTTTTTCTTCCACATGATTTCTTCCTGGTATCTTTTGATGCACTGTTTTGTTTAAATGGAAAAATATATCAAGAAATTCATTTTTGTGGCTGAATAATATTCTGGGGTGTGTGAGTGTGTGTGTGTGTGCGTGCATGTGTGACACATCTTCTTTATCCATTTATCTACTGATGTATACTTGGACTGCTTCCATCATTTCACTATTGTAAATAATGCTGTTTTTAGATTTTTTTCAATTAGTGTTTTTACATTTTTTAGGTAAATATCCAGTAATGCAATTACTGGATTATACAGTAGTTATATTTTTAACTTTTTGAAGAATCTCCATACTGTTTTCCAGAGTGGCTGCACAGTTTGCATTCCCACCAACAGTGCAAGAAGATTCCTTTTCCTCCACATCCTCACCAACACTTGTTTCTTGTGATTTTGATTTTAGCCATTCTTACAGGTGTGAGGTAATGTCTTACTGTACTTTTATTCAGCCATAAATAGAATGAAATCTTGCCATTTGCAATTACATGGGTGGAGCTAGAGAGTATAATGCTAAGTGAAATAAGTCAGTCAGAAAAAGATAGATGCCATACGATTCCACTCATGTGTGGAATTTTAGAAACAAAACAAATGAGCAAAGAAAAAAGGGGGTGGGGAACAAACCATGAAGTATTTATAGAGAACAAACTGATGGTTACCAGAGGGGAAATTGAAGGCGGTGGGGGGGGATGGTGAAATAGGCAACAGGGATTAAGGAGTGTACTTGTGATGAGCACTGGATGATGTTTGGAATTGTTGAATCACTATTTTGTGCACCTAAATCTAACATAACACTGTATGCTAACTACACTGGAATTAAAATTAAATTTAATTTTTAAAAAAGAATTTCACTTTTGTAAACCTTTCTTATTTTTTTGCTTGCTCCACTTGAATTTCTGTAATGTATTTTTAGTTTTATTGAGATATAATTAACATACAAGATTGTATTAGTTTTAAGTGTACAAGATAATGAACTTATATATGTATATGTTGCAAAATGATCACTATAAAAAGTTTAGTTAACATCAATCACCTCACATAGTTACAAATATTTTTTCTCGTGATGAGAATTTATAGGATTTACTGTCTTGGCAACTTCCAAATATACAATACAGCATGTTGAATATATTCATTCATATTCAACATGCTGTATAGTATATCTTGAACTTATTTATCTCATAACTGGAAGTTTGTACTTTTGACCAACTTTATTTCCAGCAGCCCCACCAACTGCCTCTGGTATCAATCAATCTGTTTTCTGACTCTCTAAGTTCTATTTTTGAGGGATTTTTTTAGATTCCACATGTAAATGAAATCATACAGTACCTAAATTTTTCTAACTTATTTCACTTAGCACTATGCCCTCAAGATATATCCAAGTAATCACAAGTGGCAGGAGTTTTTTATAGCTAAATAGTAGTCTATCACATATGTGTGTGTGTGTGTGTGTGTGTACATATGTATGTGTATATATATACACATATATATAATATTTCTTTATCATTTATGCATCAATGAACACCTAGGTTGTTTCTATGTCTTGGCTATTTTTTGTTTGTTAGTTTTTTTATTTTTATTTTTTATTTCTTTTCAGCGTAACAGAATTCATTGTTTTTGCACCACACCCAGTGCTCCATGCAATACGTGCCCTCTATAATACCCACCACCTGGCTCCCCCAACCTCCCACCTCCCGCCCCTTCAGAGTCCATAGTCTCTCATGGTTCACCTCCCCTTCCAATTTCCTTCAACTCCCTTCTCCTCTCCATCTCCCTATGTCCTCCATGTTATTTGTTATGCTCCACAAATAAGTGAAACCTATGATAATTGACTCTCTCTGCTTGACTTATTTCACTTTTGTAGCAACATGGATGGGACTGGAAGAGATTATGCTGAGTGAAATAAGTCAAGCAGAGAGAGTCAATGTCTTGGCTATTTTTTTAAAAGCTTTATTTTTTCAGTGTTCCAAGATTCATTGGTTATGTATCACACCCAGTACTCCATGCAATACGTGTATGTCTTGGCTATTTTAATACTACAGTGAATGTGGGGATGGAGCTATCTTTTTGAGACAGTGATTTCATTTTCTTCAGATAAATACCCTGAAATGGAATTGCTAAATCATATAATAGCTCTATTTTTAATGTTTTGATGAACCTTCATACTGTTTTCCACTATATCTGTAGCAATTTATATTCCCACCAATAGTGAACAATGTTCCTTAACACCCTTTTCAGCATTTGTTATGTCTTGTCTTTTTTTTTTTAGTCTTGTTTTTTTTTTAAGATTTTATTTATTTATTTGACAGAGATCACAAGTAGTAAGAGAGGCAGGCAGAAGTTTAGTGGGTCGGGGGTGGGGGGGGAAGCAGGCTCCCTGCTGAGCAGGGCTCGATCCCAGGACTCTGAGATCATGACCTGGGCCAAAGGCAGAGGTCTTAACCCACTGAGCCACCCAGGTGCCCCTATGTCTTGTCTTTTTGATGACACCCATGCTATCATGTGTGAGATGATAGCTCATTATTATTTTGATTTGCATTTCCCTTATGATTAGTGATATTGAGCACCTTCTCATGTATCTGTTGGCTATCTGTATGTCTTCTTTAAAAAATTGTCTGGTTTTTTATTCTTTTTTATTCAGATTTTTATGCTATTTAGTTATAAGAGTTCAATACATATTTTATAAGACTGACACGCTACCTACTGCACTAAGAAGGCACCTTATATTTTAGATATTAACTTCTTATCAGATATATGATTTACAAATGTTTTCTCCCATTCTGTAGTTGCCTTTTAATTTTGTTGATGGTTTTCTTTCCTATGCAGATGCTTTTTTAGTTTGACATACTTTTGTTTATTTTTGCTTTTGTTGCATTTGCTTTTTGTGTAAAATTTTAAAATAATTACTATAAAAACGGATGTTAAGGATCTTATCCCCAACGTTTTCTTCTGGAAATTTTATGATTTTAGGTCTTGTGTTCGTTATTTAATACATTTTGAGTTTATTTTTGTAGATTGTGTAAGATAGGGATCTGGTTTCGTTCTTTTGTTTACAGCTGTCCAGTTTTTCCAACACCACTTATTGAACAGACTGTCTTTTTCCACAGTATATTCTTGGCTCCTTTGTCATAAATTAACTGACCACATCTGTATGGGTTTATTTCTGGGGTCTCTAGTCTGTTTGCTTGATTTATATGTCTGTTTTTATGCCACTGCCATACTGTATTGATTATTATAGCTTTGAATTATAGAGTGATGCCTCCGGCTTTGTACTTTTTCAAGAATGTCTTAGCTATGCAAGATCTTTTGTGGCTCCATATAAATTTAAGATCGTTCTATTTCTGTGAAAAATGTCATAGAAATTTTGATAGAAATTGCTTTATATCTGTAGATTGATGTGGGTAGTATAGACATTTTAAAAATATTAATTCTTCCAATTCACGAACATAGTAAATATTTCCATTTATTTGTGTCTTCTTCAATTTCTTTTACAAATGTCTTACAGTTTTCATATACAGGACTTTCACCTCTTTAGTGAAGTTTATTCGTAGATGTTTTATTATTTTTGATGAAACTGTAAACAGAATTGTTTTGTTAATTTCTCTTTGTGATAGCTCACTGTTAGTATATAGAAATACAACTGGTTTTTGCATGTTGATTTTGTATCCTGCAACTTTAATTAATTTATTCTAGCTGTTTTTCAGTGAAATTTGGATTTTCTATATGTAATATCATGTTATCTGCAAATAGATACCATTTTACTTCATCCTTTCTAATTTAGATGTATTTTCCTCCTTGCTTTCTTCCCTCCTTCCTTTCTTCCTTTTTTCTTTCTTTCTTTCTTTCTTCTTCTTTCCCTAATTGCTACAGCTAGAATGTCTAATACTATTTTGAGTAAGAGTGCAGAAACAGGCTTCCTTGTTCCTGCTCTTAGAGGAAAACCTTTTAGCTTTTCTTCATAGAGTATGATGTTAACCATGACCTTGTTTATGGCTTTTATTATGTTGAGGGGTTATGCTTTTTAATTGTTGAAGGATGCCTTGTGCTGGGGATGAGCCTACAGTGTAAACTTAAGGTCTTCTCAGGTCTTGTCTGAATCTGCTTCTTTCTCTGGGCATGTGGGATAACTTTCTAAATTCTCCCATATAAGCAGTTGCTTTTGAATATCCTAATCCTTAAATGTCCTCTAAAAGCTGAAAAACTTCAAATAGACTCCAGAGTTCCAAAATATTTTCACCAGACAAGAATCTGCCAACAAAATTATAGTCTAGGTAGATATATGACTTTCTGGAGCTTCCTACTCCATCATCTTTCCTGATGTCTCCCTATACTGAATTTTAGAAGAGCTCATAATCAAGAATGTTCTTTGAATTAGTACATGAACTTTAGTCCTTATTAAATGAGATATATAAGATGGTAATATCAATTTAATTTAGTGATAATGCAATATTCCAATGTCATTTTGAAAAGCTTCTGCTACTACATTGTGTTGGCCATTATTATCACATAATAAAATCTTTACATAACCAACTAGTCAGAATTTTAATTTTTACAAGTCTCTCATCCATATTTACTTTGTAAATGTAACTGGAATCTCTTGGTTAAAGGTCCATCTCATAATTACCATTTCTAAGAACAGTCCCCAAACACAGATAGGCTTCCAGGGTTAGGACTTGTCTGCATAAATGTCACTGACCTCAGAGCCATAGTGAATCAACCCAGGGGCAGGCATCTGACCTAACCTGAGCCAAACTGTTTCTTCTGGGGTTTAAAATCTGGAAGAATACAAAGATGAGGAGTTTTTAGAGGAGAATCACATTACTATAGCATCCAGGGAGAGAAGCTTCACAAATTCCTTATGATCAAATCCTTAGAAACATACTGGGTATTTCTCTTCTCTTAGTTGCTTTATTTTTCTTTTGATTCTGTAGGTGGCCCATTGTTCACTGCCTACCCAAAAAACTCCTTTGTTCTTCTTTGCTTAAAAACCCCATATATTTCCCATGATGGTTTCATGAGGTGACTTTCCAGACAATATAATCTATCTGTGTCAGATATTATATTTTTCATCCTTTCTTGCAAAAGAAAAAAAAGTGTCCATACAATCCAATTCTAACCAAGGATGCATAAGAGGAATTTGGAGGAGGGATTCTGAAATAGCTCTTCCTCTTCCTTCTGGCCTTCAATACAGATATAGTGCCTGGAACTGCAGCAGGAACAGCAGAAAGCTAACACATTAAACATGGTAGAGAGGAAGTCTGCCTGTCAACACCTTGACTTCAGCCCAGTGAGACGCATGTCAGACTTCTAACTTACAGAACTGTAAACTAATAAATGTGTGTTTTTTTAAGCCACCAAGTTTGCGGTGATTTATTAAAGCAGGAATAGAAAACTGATACATATATAGTAACATCTTAGTAAATTCAGATCATCTCTGCTAGAACTGAAAGAATCTTCAGTAATTCAATAGTACAGACTTGTAAAATTAAACCCACATATTCTCTGAATTAAAAATAAAATATGCTTTTCCCAAATTCTCAGCTATATGCCTGGATGTGCCCTCTATTGTCTTTCCTTTGTTAGTCCTTACTCTAAAGAGACAAGGATACTTCTACATTGCTATGTGTTGTTCTTCAGAATTAGATTTAGAGTTATGTTTCCTCTTTATTGCTTCCTCCACCAACTTAGATGAACTCAGTCAAGCAAAGGCAAATATTTAGCAGATGTTGTCCTTTTAGCAGAATTAAAGTTACAGTAGATATCTAGAAATGTAAGTACATGAAATAAAAGAACAATAAGTTCTAAGTCTGATTCTTTTAATCAGTTCAACATATAAGAACTTCATTAATATTATAAGCATTTAAAATAATTTTATTATTAAAATGGTTTTTAGTATTCCATGTGGGATTGTATGATTATCTATAATGAAATACAAAATAGCAAGTAAATATGCATAGTACAGAAAGAATTCATACTAGAGTAATGGCTGTTGTGTGAAGCCACTCTGCCTCGGTACAAATAACACTCCTTTCACTTACTCAGCACATGATTATGAGGATATACCTTCTCTTAATTTCTCTTAACTCTTAATTCCCAATTAAAACAGAATTATAGTACCTGAATCATAGAACTGTAAGTATTAAACAAGTTAATATATCTAAGGCACTTAGAAGAGTTACGGCCTACAGCAAATACTTGACAAATATTATTATTTATTACCATTCATTGAACATCTTATGAAGAAAATATTTTAAATAAATATTTCAATTATCTTTAATGACTTTATCATCCTGAATTGGCAAGACTCTTCCATTTTACATTTGGACATCATTAAGAAATATTGTTGACAAAACAGTTGCTTTCTTATTGGCTATGATGCTTTCAGCTGCAACAACATAAAATTCAACTAAGTGTGCTTACACCATAAGGAAATTTATTGTTTATCCAATAATTCTAGAGCCTTTAACTATTCATACAAATTTTTAGAACCAGCTTATTGTTTTCTACAAGGAATCAGGGAATATAAATGGGATTTATATTGCATCTATAGAGCAAGTTGGGGGAGATTTTACATTTCAACAATATTGAGTTTTTAAATTCATGAACATGGTATACTTTCCCATTTAGATAGTCTTTAATTTCTCTCACTAGTATTTTGTTAATTTTAAACACATAGACCTTGGGACGCCTGGGTGGCTCAGTTGGTTAAGCGGCTGCCTTCGGCTCAGGTCATGATCCCAGTGGTCCTGGGATGGAGTCCCGCATAGGGCTCCTTGCTCAGCAGGGAACCTGCTTCTCCCTCTGCCTCTGCCTGCCATTCTGTCTGCCTGTTATCGCTCTCTCTCCCTCTCTCTCTGATAAATAAATAAATAAATCTTAAAACAAAACAAAACAAAACACATAGACCTTACACATATTAGATTTACATCTATGTATTTCATGCTTATTGGTGCTATTATAAATGGCAGGCGGGGTGGGTGGGGATGGATTAAATTGGGTAATGGGGATTAAGTGTCTACTAAGTGTGATGAATATTGGCTGTTGTATGTAAGCTTTGATCACTATTGCTGAGTATTGGCTGTTGTACATAAGTGTTCAATCACTAAATTATATGTTAACTAACTGGAATTTAAATAAAACCAAAAAATATAAAAATAATATATGTTAAGGAAAAAATGGCAATATTCTTTAAATTTAAATATTTATTATTTCATTGCTATTTTATAAAAAATGTTATTTTCATATTGATCTTGTAACCGGTGGATTTGTTAAATTCACTTAACTAGTTCTAGTGAGTTTTTTGTATATTAAGATTCTCTATATAAGTAATCATCTCATCTATAGAGATGGTTGTATTTCTTTTATTTATTTGTTTGTTTGTTTTAATTTTTTAAATTATATATATTTTTTATTTCTTTTCAGCATAACAGTATTCATTGTTTGTGCACTACACCCAGTGCTCCATGAAATCTGTGCCCTTCTAATACCCACCACCTGGTTCACCCAACCTCCCACCCCGCCACCCCTTCAAAACCCTCAGATTGCTTTTCAGAGTCCATAGTCTCACATGGTTCACCTCCCCTTCCTCAAGAAATTAAAAATAGAGCTTCCCTATGATCCTGCAATTGCACTACAGGGTATTTACCCCAAAGATACAGATCTAGTGAAAAGAAGGGCCATCTGTACCCCAATGTTTATATCTTTTTATTTTTATTTTTATTTATTTATTTATTTGACAGACAGAGATCACAAGTAGGCAGAGAGGCAAGCAGAGAGAGAGGAGGAAACAGGCTCCCTGCTAAGCAGAGAGCCCAATGCAGGTCTTGATCCCAAGACCCTGGGATCATGACCTGAGCTGAAGGCAGAGGCTTAACCCACTGAGCCACCCAGGCACCCCTGTATTTTCTTATATCTTTTTTTTAAGATTTTATTTATTTATTTGACACAGAGAGACCATAAGTAGACAGAGAGGCAGGCAGAGGGGGGGGGGGGAACAGGTTCCCCGCTGAGCAGAGAGCCCAATGCAGGGCTTGATCCCAGCACCCTGGAATCATGACCAGAGCCGAAGGCAGAGTCTCAACTCACTGAGCCACCCAGGTGCCCCTACTTTCTTATATTTTATTGAAATCTTAATTAATATACAATGAAATAGAATTTTAAGTGTGTGTATTGAAGACCTTTCTATTTGGCTTTACAAGAGCATAGGGTTTTCTATTGTAATTAAAAAAAAAGAGCATAGTACCTTATCTTTATTATTATACAATCTACATTAGGAACATTATTTGAACAACAGTGTAACCACACAGTTTTCAGAAGGGACTTTTAGGTGGACTGAGAGCCATCTTTCAATGAGGTTTTCTCTCTTTTATATTACTGGAGGCTAAAAGTCCAAGACCAAGGTGGCAGCAGGGTTGGTCCTTTGTGAGGTCTCTCTACTTGGCTTGTAGATGGCCACCTTCTTCCTGTGTCCTTACAAGGTCTTCTGTGTGTGTGTCCTAATCTTCTCTTCTTATAAGGACAGCACTCAGATTAGGGCCACCCAGATGACCTTATTTTACCTTAATCACCTCTGTAAAGACCCAATTTCCAAATATAGTCACATGATGAGGTACTGAGGGTTAGGGCATTAACATATGAAGTTTGGAGAGCACAATTCAGCTCATAACCCTCCTTAACTACAGCTCCAATCAGGTGGCCCACTACCATGGCTCCAACTTCTAGTAGGCTCCAAGCAGTATAGTCTTCCTCTCCATGATCCAGACCTAGGGATGACAACAGCTTCCCACTACCTTAGTCTCCTACAGCCTCAGCAGTTATCTTGGGTTCTGTTAACCTTGACACACCTTTCACTAAGAAAATCTTCATTTCAGTTACTTGAACAATCTGACTGTTCAATCTGATTGGATACTATTTCCTGCTGAGATAGTGTTCTAGCACCTACTCTGTGGATACCCTTATCAACTTCTCTCTCCTGCTTCCAATGTGCCGCACATTATATGGCAACTCCCTGACTCCTTGTCCATGTATCCTATGGAACTGCAAATTTCTTTGAGGTAAAAACCAGACCTTTTCATTTTTGTATGCTTAGGGCTTAGCCTGGTATCTGTTGTATAGTACATGCTAAAAATTTGTTGTACAGTTAATTACTGACTAATGACTCACTTCCTCCCAATCCCGCCATCACTCTCTTTCCAGTATTATTTTATAGAACCCTAATACAACATCTTTAGGCTATGGAAACAGATTTCTAGTGGATCTTGCTGTTCCACCTTCAGTATTAATAACAGGTTAATCTTCCTAATAAATGATTCTCAGAGAGATGTAGCATTCAATACAACCACACTCAACCTTAACCTACCTTCAATTTCTCATTCTCCTATATGCCAATATCTACCACCCACTTTCCAGCTCCCAACCTTTGTGCTATTGCTCACATGCTTTCCTCCACATGACGCAGCTGTTACCCCCTTTGTTTTCAGCTGGAATCTTAACAAGCCTTTGAGGTATGGATGTTCACAATATCACTATATCATGGGTATTATAAAAATTATAAAAGCAGTTTGAATTAGCAGAAGGGTTTAAAGTCCTGAAGGCTTTAAGTTGTGTCATGGATTTACCTAGTTTCCAGGTGGTGGGAAGGTAGGGAATCCCAGAGAAGGGGCCTGGTTAATGAGAGGGAAACGTGAAACAGCAAATAATTTCTGCTATTGCTTATCTGTGTGGTCCTAGGAAAATCACTTAACGTTTTGGTGCCTTAGTAGCCAAATACCTTAGACTAGAATCCGACGCTAGTCAAAGGTACTTTGAGTTCTATAATTTGATTTTCTTTAATATAAGCCAAATATGATTTGCTTATTAAGCTCACTATCAACCATCTATCTCTTGATGCCAGGTTTTCCTCACGAAGTATAGAAGAACAGGTTTCACTTCACAAGGTTAAATATTTCATATATATATATATATATTTCATATATATATATATATTTGCAAGTAAGTAAAATATATCTTTTACTTACTTGCAAATTCTCTGAAGTCCAGTATTCCCTTGAAGATGGTACCTGTGAGTGAGAAAATTTGGATCAGTTTTAACAACTGAGAATCAGTTTGACTTCTAAGCAAGAACATATTCTGGCACTGTCCTTATTATAGACATAAGTCACATGCATCACTCCCTATATCACCACACTTTTAGAAATTACACTTTATGAACCAAGAGATTCAAAATATGGCATTAAGACAGGCAATATTATATTCCTAGCTCTAAATAACTAAAATCATTGTGCTTGAAACACACGTGAGTATATATGTTTATAAAGAACTTGCATTCTCTTACACAATACAAAAAGATAGACTCAAAATATATTAAATGTCACACAGTATTCCATCAAAATTCTAGAGGAGAACATAGGCGGTAACCTCTTCAACATCAGCCACAGCAACTGCTTTTAAGACACGTCTCCAGGGGCACCTGGGTGGCTCAGTGGGTTAAAGCTTCTGCCTTCAGCTTGGGTCATGATCCTAGAGTCCTGGGATCGAGCCCCGCATCGGTCTTTCTGCTCTGTGGGGAGCCTGATTCCCCCTCTCTCTCTCTGCCTGCCTCTCTGCAAACTTGTGATCTCTGTAAACTTGTGATCTCTGTCTGTCAAATAGATAAATAAAATCTTTTTTTTTTTTTAAAGACACATCTCCAAAGGCAAGGAAAACAATAGTGAAAATGAACTTCTGGGATTTGATCAAGATGAAAAGTTCCTGTACTGCAAAGGAAACAGTCAACAAAACTAAGAGACAACCCATGGAATAGGAGAAGATCTTTTCAAATGACATTTCTGATAAAGTGCTAGTATCCAAGACCTATAAAGACCTTCTCAAACTGAATGTCCAAAAAATAATCCAGTCACAAAATGGGCAGAAGACATGAACAAACACTTCTCCAAAGAAAACTTACAAGTGGCTGTTCATCATCATTAGTCATCAGGGAAATTCAAATCAAAACCACCTTGAGATATCACGTTAATACCAGTTAGAATGGCAAAAACAGGCAAGGCAAGAAGCTACAAATGTTGGAGAGGTTGTGGAGAAAGGGGAACCCTCTTACATTGTTGGTGGGAATGTAAGTTGGTATAGCCACTTTGGAAAACAGTGTAGAGGTTCCTCAAAAAAGTTAAAAATAGAGCTAATCTATGACCCAGCAATTGAACTACTGGGTATTTACCCCAAAGATATAGATGTAGTGAAAAGAAGGGCCACATGCACCGCAATGTTCATAGCAGCAATGTCCACAATAGCCAAACTGTGGAAAGAGCAGAAATGCCCTTCAACAAATGTATAAAGAAGATGTGGTCCATATATATAATGAAATATTACTCAGCCATCAGAAAGGATGAATACCCAACTTTTACATCAACATGTGTAGGACTGGAGGAGGGTATGGTGAGTGAAATAAGTCAAACAGAAGAAGATAATTATCATATGGTTTCACTTATTTGTGGAACGTAAGGAATAGCATAGAGGACATTAGAAGAAGGAAGGGAAAAATTGAAGGGGAGGAGAGAATCAGAGGGAGAGATGAATCATGAGAGATTATGAACTCTGGGAAACTGAGGGTTTGGGGTTAGCCCAGTGATGGCACATATTGCATAGAGCACTGGGTGTTATATGCAAACAATGAATCATGGAACACTACATCAGAAACTAATGATGTACTGTATGGTGACTAACATAACATAGTAAAAAAAAGAAGAAGAAGAAGAAGAAGAAGAAGAAGAAGAAGAAGAAGAAGAAGAAGAACTTGCATGCCAGAAATAAGGGAATAAGAGCCAATTAAGACAGTTCCATGAGTGCCTTTCTCTAAGTTCTCAAAGCAAATTTTGCAAATTCAAAGTATACCACAGTACATGGAAATTATTTATGTATGAGACCTTTCCCAAAGACTTAATAGATAAATGTGAGTTTAGAATGGGCCAGTTTTTTTTTATATTTCTGCATACTTGGCTTCTGGCACAATGCCTAGAATATAGGTTTTCAATAAATGTTAGTTGAATAAATAAATAAGACTCCTCAGTGCTTGGAGATGGAGAACGTGTACAAGGACATCCAGGACCATGTCACCTGGAGACCAGTAACTGGACTAAGGGGTGATAGGCAATGAGGGGATTTAGGAAGTGGAAGAAGATGATTCATTTATGAGATAGTTTCTAGGAAAATATTCAAATGGAACCTAAGACAACTTTTTTTTTTTTTTTAGTTTGTACAAATAAGTAAAATCATTTATTAGGAAACTTTAAACCTCTTACAATAAAGTTACCATTAAATATAAGAATAAAGTGACTATTTTGCTTAAAAATAAACAAAGGTCAGTTTGAAAGAGAACGGACAGCTTCCCTGTGGACATCCTCTATGCCCAGCCCAATCAGTACTTACCAAGTACAGGTTTGTAGGTTTTGTTAACATGGTAAATGATGGAAATAAATGAGGAAGATAACATTTTCAAAACAATGTAAAAAGAACTTTAAAACAAGTATCTTGATTCTACTTATTCTTCCACTCTAATTTGTAGCCTTTGGATAATATGTGGGAAAGAACACATGTACATTTAAATTTTAACTTAAATGTCTACTGAAATAAAATGCTATCTTATTAAAATTCCTATCCAAAATTAAAAAAAAAGTTGTGATAAATAATGTTGACAATCATGTAATGTAATCCTATCTTAAAACTCAAATGATGATAAGAATGAATACTTCAAAACTACATAGTTCGCTTTGTTAAAAATATTCTTACTGAATATTTAAAAAAAAATCACACAATGATACCATGTTTTTAAACTCATTCTACTCATCATGCCTGTATTTTATCCCACCAGTTCTCTCTAATGACTTAGCATTCTTTCTTGTCTGCTCTCCTCTCTCATTTCCTTTCATCAGCACCAAAAACACAAAGACTCCAAAGTCCTGAGAGCAGACTGGAGTATCCCTTTGTCTTCTAGAAGCTGTGCATTTTTACCCTACTGGTCCATTCCACCTGCCCAATAGGCAAGATTGCCCAATAGGACAGTGCAGTCAGGAAGGGAGGCAAGGACAGAATCTTGAGGGATAGCAGAGAGAAAGAATCCCCTTAAGAAAACTGGCAAGAATTCCTATCTTACATTGAGGGCTTTCATCCATTTTGAGTTTAATATTTTGTTCTAATAACACAACTCTGGGTGGGCTCCCAGATGGCTCCTCAGTGAGGACACATCACCAGGAAGACCACACCATGATTAGAATTTAGAATCTTCAGCACCCCCACCCTAACCCCTACATTCCCCCAGAGAGGGGAGGGGGCTGAAAGCAGAGCACATCTATGGAAGGAAGCCTCCATAAAATTCCTCATAGCAGGGGTTTCAGGAAACTTCCAGGTAAGTAAACATATCCAGGTACCAGGAGGGAGATGAAACCCAGCTCCACAGGAATAAACATTCCTGTGCTTGGGACCCTCCCAGACTGTGCCCTTTGTGTGTCTGCATCTGACTGTTTATCTGTATCCTTTATCATACCTTTCATAAATTGTAAATGAAAACAAATGTTTCCCAGAGTTCTGTGAGCCACTCAGTCGAACCGGATGAGGAGTTGAAGGAATCTCTGATTTGTAGTCAAGTTGTAGAGAAGTTGTGGGTAACCTGGGCCCCTCCTACTTGTGAGTGGCACCTGAATGTGATGGAACAGTCTCACGAGAATGAGCCCTTAACCTGTGGGATCAGATGCCATATCAAGGCAGACAATGTCAAAGCTGAGAGAAACTACAGGACACCCAGCTGGTGTTGCAGAGTTGCCTGGTGAGGGAAAAATCCACAGCCTCAGCCACAGTGTTAGAAGTGAAGTGTTCTGTGTGAATATGGTAATATGAAAGCAGATGAGAGAACTGAAATGTTTCCTTGACATACACCCTCACACAAAATATTATGTATGCCAGGTCTTTGCTGATGTGATATAGCACATATTCAAGTTCTAGTGAAATATCAACAAACAAACAAACATACAAAATATGGATGAGCTGGGAGAAAATAAGCAATGTTTCCTCTTTCCCATCAAGAGGAAGACCATTCCTGAATAATCAATGATTTTGCTTTTACCTGAATAACCATACAGTTCAATAGTACTTGAAGGAAAAAGCATGTTTGGTCCTCAGCGATCCTTTCCCCTGATATGGCCAGCAAGAGTGGAGTGATTTCTTGTGGATATGTCTTTGCTCCAGAGTGGGGAAAAAAAGGAGTTCTTTCACCAACGTTCAAAGGATTTTTTTAAAATGGCCTTCATTAAAATACATCTGCCCCTCCTTTGGAACCTGCTCACACTACACTCCAGGCCAGTGAGCATCAAGGGGTTGGAAATATGGTACAAAGTCCCATGAAGCCACCTCTCCCTCTAAACTATTCTCTCTGCCAAATTCTGCTTTGGTCAGCCTAAGGATCAAATACCTGTCTTTGGGCAATAAAGTGATGTGCATTAATCAATCAATGGCCCTAACTGGCAAGTTCCTTAAAAACTCATGGGACACAGATGGTTGCCATGACTTTCCCAGGAAGCAGCTACTGTCTCCCCATGAATGCAGCATGAACATTCACAGCTGGGTGAGCAGATGAATGTCCACTCGTGAAACAATCGTGCTGAGGACAATAAACAGTAGTTTTGGATGGCAGATTTAAATTTCATTCACAGCCAAGAAAACACTCCAGATACATGATGTGTCTCCACTTCCTGCTGTTTCCAACATCTGCGTCCTCCCTTCCATTCCTGTTTCCACCACTTCAGTAAATGTCTCCTGTCCTCATTGCATATAAAAAAGGCTCTGATTCTTTCTATTCTAATGTCTGTAAGACATTACTGTGAACAAGAGCAGGGAATAATTCCTCCTCCAAACCCATCTACGAAATAAAGAGTTCTATTCAGGATCATGACAAGCTGAGGGATCCCTCAAGAGAACTTCCAGAGTCATTTCAACCTGTAAGGCTGGCTAAAATGTTCCTCACCATCTGCCACACCAGGGCTAGGACTGATGAGTGTCTCCACCATACAGGTCCCTCTGAACAACATGATTGCTGGGAAACCAGGCACGAGGCAAGCAAAAACCAGCACCTGCTCTTCCGCACAGTTTGTCTGAAGTGCTTGAAGCCACAGAAGAAACAGCTTGACTCCTTCAGATCTTACATGTAAGTCAAGTTCTACTTGTTCTAAGACAGCATGAAAACCAAGATGTCGTTATCAAGACAGGAAGCAAGATAAATTGTGTATTCCATGTGCCATGAAATGACCCCAACTGCATCCAAGTCAGCCATGGCCCTCCACACATCTGCATCCTAGGTCTAAGAACTCTCACAGGGTGCCTGAGTGGCTCCCTCAGTGCAGCATCTGTCCAGGGTCCTGGGATCCAGCCCTGCTTCTGGCTCCCTGCTCAGTGCAGATACTGCTTCTTCTTCATCCTCTCCCTCTACTTGTGCTGAATTCAGCTCAGCATGGCAATGACAGACTGGTCCCTCTTGGAAGTTGCTCCCAGTGTCCTTGAGGCATTAGAACCCCTTCTTGGCGACTGACTCCAGATAGTGGCTCACCTGTCACAGTGGCTCACGATAGAGGGATGAGAAGTTCCTCGGAGACAGGTGTCACCACAGCACTATCATCACCCTTTGTCGTGGAAGAAGTCTATGTCCCTCGTCGGATTAAGAAACCTTCAAACAGGACTGGAGCAGGGTGTAATAAAAGGCTCCCTTTGAAGAAGGGTTGAGCTTGGGGACATGTCCAGTCCTATGTCTCACTGCTCCCATCACCACACACAGTGGTGCCCAATGGGCAGGGTACCATTTCCAGTACATGGCTCCTGCTCGCCCACCATACCTATTCCTATCATTGCGCCATCGCATCTGGTCAGGACCCCAGCATCAGGCCTCTGCGTCTCCAGTTCCTGCTGCTGCCTGCCTCCACCAACGATCCTGTTTCATCTCTGAATTCCCAGCTCCACAGCATTCATCTTCCTCAGCTTCACAAAACAGGTTGGGCAATGATTTCATCGATATGACCCAGCAGCGCCTGCAGGTGCTTCAGGCACGTCAGCCCGTCCTTCTCGGGGTCCAGCACCTTCTGGGTGGACTTCTTCGCAACCCCGTGGCTCCTTCCAGGGAACGTCCCGCCGCCGTTGGAAACCGCCCGCTGGCCGGGCAGGAGCGCCTGCCCTAAGACAACTTTTGACTTGTTTTGGGAAAGATCAAAATGTATTTTTCTCTAGGGAGAAATACTTACATTGACTTTTCTTCAGTCAATATTTCCTTCTAGAAAGTATCAGTTGCCCATTACAACCCTTTAGGAGAGCCCAGTTCTTGCTTAGTGTGCAGTTTTCAGAGCTATGAACTGCCTGGCTCTGCCCAGTAATGGAAGGCAACTGTTCCTTTTTAACATTAAACACATAGATCTATTTTTAAATAAAGAAGAAGATGCTTAAATGAAAATTAAGTATTTGTTCTCATTTCAAATTAATTCATATTTCCCCAAAATACAGCATACCTGTAGGGTAACTAACTAACCTGTGTTGCTCAGGACAAGGGCTTCCTGGGACACAAGACTTCCAGTCATAAAACCAGGAAAATCCTGGGAAAACTGGGACAAGTTGGTCACCCCACATGATCGATGCTTATGCCTACTTAGAGAACCAGACTCTTCCCTCTTTTTATGTGATCATTAAATATTTTAGAAACAAAGTTAAGAAGAACAGAAAGAGACTGATGCAAACAAAAACCACATATTTCTTTAGGAAATAGGTAAAGAGGGTTAAGAGATTATTATCTTAACTCTGTGGAACTATTATACTTAATAACTGGAAGTGAACATGGTCTGTTTCAAAGTAGTTCTGCAACCACTTGATTACATATTTCACCTCTGCAGTCCTAAAACAGACAGCTCTGTAAATCTGGCAATCAGATTCAACACTTACACTGATTATAAATCTCTAGATATGCTATTACTCAAGAAAAGAAAAACCCACAAACCATACCTTTATACCAAAAAAAGAAGCTTCATATCATGGTTTGAATAAAATAATTACAATGCAGAGAGCTTCCTGCTCCACTTGTTTGGTTGTTGTGACTACAACAAAAGTCGTGAGATTTTAAAAGCAAAGGTTCATTTTAAATTGTACATATCTTAAAAAGCATTGCAGTGAGCATGCATTGAAAATAGCCACATATCACACTGCCTTATATATCATTTATCTAATTATCTTGCTACCCATCTATTGTGCTTGCTCCTCTGTTATTGCCCACAAAAACCTTGACAAGCAAGAGGAGGAACTTCCATTTAAAAATCACAAGGTTTTCTATCTGTAGAGATAGATTTCATATCACTTTCAAGACAAACTATGCCTTTGATAGGGAAAAAGCACCTTCATGGACCCTTTGATTACAAGAGAGATAGAGCACTCCCTTGTATTCGGAGCAGAATAGAGGAGACACTAATGTCATTTTAAAGGCAAATATAAATGCTTTTAGATTGAGACACTGTTCTAGTCTGTTTGGTATGCAAGTTATGTATCAATGAAGTAGGGGAAGCTTTGCCTTAGACTATCTTGCCCTTTCTTAGGGCTTTGAAATTCCTTTGAACTGAATGTACCCCATGCTGCAACAGCTTGAATTTCTCTACAGCTGTTATTCTTGCTTTAGTCATTTACACAGACCTGAAGTTGAAGCTCTGCATGGACAAGGCACACAGGTGTGAACGAGATGGTGAAAAGTACAAGACTACCAGTGCTTGAAGGGTGCTGGTCTTTGAGTAACACAATGTGGCTGTAGCTGAGGTCTTGGCTGGGTTGGGGAGTGAGTGGAGTTTAGGGGCAAAGGAGAAGGTAGTCTCCTGCAGAACAAGTTTTTATTGGGGAAATACAAGCACCTTGGTGTGGATAGGATAGAAGATGCTGGTCTGTAGTCTAGCCCAAGCCCTCTTTATGTATGATGGTTTTCTCATAATTCACAGGGTTTTAATGATGAGTGACTAATCAAAATAATGATAAATATTAACAAATGTAAAATCCAACAGAGTGTTAAATAATGACACCATTATGTCATATGAAATGGACTTCCCCTCTCATGACAAGTGAAATTTCTCTTGGGACATTCCATTCTTTGAGGAAACCCCCTCCTCTCTCCAGCCCCCTACCCAAACTTTTGAAGAATCTTCATACCTAGTTCTATTTCTGTCTCACACACAAAAAAGGGTGAAACAAACAAACAAACAAATAAAACTAACCAACACAAAGCTCTTTACTAGAGAAAAACCTTAAAGTAACATTTAGCAGATAAATGTTATATTTGCTGAGGAGAGCTACTCTTGACGAATCATTCTTCAGAGCTGTAGCTTCCCTTGACATCTTCCTTTCTATCTTCACTTCTGGGTGGCCCCAGGCCCTTGAAGGCATATGAAGAAGCAGAAGTGTGCCTTTAAGAGGGTGACTGGCCATGCAGGTGTCATAAATGCAGATAGATGTGATCCTCTGACCAGGGACACTTAGGGGCCATCCCACTTCCAACTAGATATAAGGCCATATGGTCACTTTGAATAGGGCTTTATGAAAATTTAGAGGCCAGCAATATAGTACTACATAGAAGGTAACTGGTCAGGGCTCCCGGGTGTATCTCTTCATACCCAAGTGAGTTAGGGTAAGAAAGCAAGGCCCAAGCCATATCTTATATCAGTACTGTCAGGCAGATTAAAAAGACAATTATTGTAGGGCACTTGGGTGGCTCAGTCATTAAGTGTTTGCCTTCGGCTCAGGTCATGATCCCAGGGTCCCAGGATTGAGCCCCGCATCAGGCTCCCTGCTCAGCAGGGAGCCTGCTTTTCCCTCTCCCACTCCCCCTGCTGTGTTCCCTCTCTCACTATGTCTCTCTCTGTCAAATAATAAATAAAATCTTTAAAAAAAAAGACAGTTATTATACTGAATCTAAAAAGATATTAGTGGTTCAAATCTTAGTGGTTTTGGGCTGGGATCATCAACCTTGTAAAATTGTGGGGTTTTTGTTATTGTTGTTGTTGTTTGTTTTTTAAACGATGGAAAGTCTTTTTTTAAAGATTTTATTTATTTGACAGAGAGAGAGAGAGATCACAAGTAGGCAGAGAGGCAGACAGAGAGAGAAGGGGAAACAGGCTCCCCGCCAAGCAGAGAGCCCGATGAGGGGCTCGATCCCAGTACCCTGAGATCACGACCCGAGCCGAAGGCAGAGGCGTAACCCACTGAGCCACCCAGGCCCCCCCAAATGGAAATTCTTAAAAGAACCATTTGTTGTCTCAGGTAGACCTTTCTTGACAGAGATAGGGAAGTACAGAGGTCAAGGAAAACCATTCCAGACAAGAAAAATAACCATAGCCAACCAGCAACATGGATGTTCATAAACCAGGAATGGTTTCTTAACCAAAGCTCAAAGAAAACCATGATATCAAGGGCAGAACTACAGACAGTGTTGGGCTCTGCCAGCTACAGCTATGATAGCAACTCAAGTGGCAGAGTACAAGAGTACAGACAGCAATGCATGAAAGCACTATGTGCAAGGACTCTCCCCGCCCACCACCATTACACCAGTGTGCACTACATCACTTTCAAAAACAAAGGACAATAGGACTTTGGTCATCCTTAGATCAAAGAGACATCTCACATAAAAATTGCTCTACAAAAGGAGAAACAGGTAGGTGAGGTGATGATAGAGTAGTATATAAAAAAATGATTAGTGAACCTCACATCTGGACAAATGCAACAACCTCCCAGTTGTGTTTTCTCTCTTAATCAAAAAACATGAGAAAATCTCCCCATATACTAGGAACTATTGTAGGTGGTGGTATAAAGAGGGATAACACCTGGTTCCTGTCCTCATGAAGCCTACAATTTTGAAAGCTAGGTATACTCAAAATAAGCATGCATCCATATTATAGCCCATAGCCTGGCAACAGTGTCTCTACCTGATTTTTAGGAATAAGGGCTGTTATTTCCCCTTTTGCCTAGGGGTACACTTTGTAAACTTCTTGATAACCCCATTCCTCCAACACTGGCCTTACCTCTTCCAACACTCCCAGAAACTCTACACATAGCAGATTTTATTGACTCCTAATTACGTCTGCTAGTATCTCTCCATTTACCTACCCACAGATTCTCTGACCCTCTTTCTCTACCCTGCTTACCTACCTATGTAACCATTCCTTTTACTGCTCTTCTCTGACCTCACTAGATGGCTGTGCTCTGAGATCTGAGCTCTCCAAACCTCTTAAGGGGAAGGAAGACACCCAGGTCATAATCAGAAGACTGCTTGGAGGTCTGGAAACTGGCGGTTTTTGAAAGGCTGAGGTCATTGAGAAGCCCATTCTTATGATCAGGCTTCTCTGCATGGCCTCAGTCAACTTGGTGATCTCTTTCTGGGCAGTTCTGAAGAAATAAAGAAAATGTTTTGTGCTTTTGCTTAGGTAGTTCTAGACTCCATCTTTCTTCTTCTTTCCATAATTCATTAGCTTCCTTTACTTTCAGTCATGCTTTAGTTATATTAAGCTCTTCATTTTAACTTCCTGTTCTTAGTTTGTTCTTATGACAGCATGGCCTAAGAATTCTGTGGAAGACTAACATTCTTAGTTATAGAATAGACTAAGAATAGACTAAAGAATAGACTAACATCTATTAGTATAAATTTTTCAAGAGAAAGAAAGAAGGAAAGAGTTTCAGAAAGAAAGAGATTTCATGTCTGAAAGACGATATCTATGTGGCCCTATCATTCAGATGATAATGGCAGGAAATGCGTTTTGCTCTCCAAAGACTGGAGATATTTCTGATTTTCATGACACTATAGGGATGCTAGTAACATATAGTAATAGAGACCACGGATACTCCTAAATATCCTACAATGCACAGGACAACCCCACAAGCAAAAGATAAATAAATAAATAAATAAATAAAATAAAATCAGCCCCAAATATCAGCAATACTGAGTTTGAGAAACTCTGCATTACAGAATGTTCCAAAGGCCAAGAAAGATTAAGTAGCTCCTTTTCATTAGGTCAGATGTTTATCTCAATTCTCTGAAATTATCAGTACTACCCCTCATAATCTGGCTGACTTGAATTGTTGAGCTTCTGCTTGTGGACTTTTGCACACTACTACCTTAAAGTTCAGTTATTGATCACTAAATACAACAGTAAGTGGTTATTAGAAATGAGTAAGAGAACGGAAATGTTCCAAATGGATTACAAAAAAAAATTCATATGGGTCTGCCATTTATTGGAAAGTACCAACTTATGAACTCGTTATGTTCTTGAAAGTTCATCTGTCTACTGGAAACAACAACAGCAAAAGTGAAGTGGAGGGGAAAAAGTAGTTCATTGATTGCTGAATAGGATCTTCAAAATTTTGAAGTCCAGTGCTCTCCAAAATGAGGAGGGGAAAAAAAAAACAGGTTCAGAAAAGTTGATCATCCCTGCCGTGTTCCTGACCTTAGCGGAAAAGCTTTCAGTTTTTCTCCATTGAGAATGATATTTGCGGTGGTCAGCAATTGCACTACTGGGTATTTACCCTAAATATACAAACGTAGTGATCCAAAGGGGCACGTGCACCCGAATGTTTATAGCAGCAATGTCCACAATAGCCAAACTATGGAAAGAACCTAGATGTCCATCAACAGATGAATGGATCAAGAAGATGTGGTATATATACACAATGGAATACTATGCAGCCATCAAAAGAAATGAAATCTTGCCATTTGCGACAACATGGATGGAACTAGAGCGTATCATGCTTAGCGAAATAAGTTAAGCAGAGAAAGACAACTATCATATGATCTCCCTGATATGAGGAAGTGGTGATGCAACATGGGGGCTTAAGTAGATAGGAGAAGAATCAATGAAACAAGATAGGATTGGGAGGGAGACAAACCATAAGTGACTCTTAATCTCACAGAACAAACTGAGGGTTGCTGGGGGGAGGGGGGTTGGGAGAAGGGGGGTCGGGTTATGGACATTGGGGAGGGTATGTGCTTTGGTGAGTGCTGTGAAGTGTGTAAACCTGGTGATTCACAGACCTGTACCCCTGGGGATAAAAATATTATGTTTCTAAAAAATAAAAAATTAAAAAAAAAAAAGAAAAGTTGATCATCTTGCCAAAGATCACTATGAGATTCAGGAACAAAGGTTGGTCTTGGGATTCCCCAGACAGACTCCCACAGGCAGTCTACTAACCACCTTGTGTTATCTATAAGCAGGAAGGCAGTAAAAAAAATAGTGATGGTGAGGAGCAGAGGGATAGGAGATATGCTGTCCAGGTGTCTGGAAGGTGAGGAAGAGAAGAGAAAGTAAAGGTGGTAGAGAAGAAACACTCCATAAGCAAGAGGGCAGATCTGGATTCCAACCAACCTATGGGAGACAATTTGGGTGAACACTGAGTGGGGGCTTCCTACATGTGAGGTTCTGGTCCCTGCTACTGCCCAGAAAATATATTGAGTCCAAGGAGAGATATGACTCAGGTGGAATCTGGAAGTTCTTTACAAAATGTCAGCATCCTTCAGAATCTAATTGATGGTATCAGTCCTCCAGAATTCATTAATTTATTCAGCAAGTATATACTAAACCCCTATTTCATGCCAGGTACTATCCCAGACCATGTGGCTTTGGCAATGAATGAGATGGGTAAGGTCCTTTACATCAGAAGGCTGCTTTTTAGTAAGACAGATAAAATGTAAGCAAACATATATGATAATGTCCAATTAGGTTAAATACCAGGAAGAAAAAATACAGGATAACTTAACTGTGACTTAAGAATCTGCTTTAAATGGGTGGTAGGGAAAAGCCTCTTTGAGGAGGTGACATTTGGGCTGAGACCTCAAAGAAAGATCCAGCTTTGCAAAGGGCTTGGTCTGAATGGAGAGCACAGCCCATACAGAGTGCACGATCCAGCCTGGCAGGTTCAAGAGGCACAAAGAAAGTCAATGTGGCTGTTAACTTGTTGAGCAAGAAGGAGCAGCTGAAATGAGGTCATCAGGGGTGAGCCCAGCCATATTAGATTGATATGTTCATTTAACATTGGGCACCTATTTTGTACAGAGCATTGCTAACGAAATAAAAATAACACTGAGAAACCCCTACCTCAAGGATTCCGTCCCCAGAGAAGAAAGCTGCTTAGTAGAAGTGACAGTATTGTCACTTGGAAAGTATTCTACTGTAGACACAATTATAATGCAGACATTATGCTGTTTAACAAGGACAGGGGCTTTCCAGAAGCAAGTCTATCAACACAGCTAAGCCACCTACTACAGCCAGTTTATATCTGAAGACGGCACCTACTAGACGTCTTATGACACAGTATGAGGTCGGAGATCTGGCCATCTGCTCCCCCACAGTAGGGAGGTTAGGTCATCCCAGAGATGAGTCACTGAGTCCACCTTTCCCCACCGGGTGAGTCTTCTCGGTCTTCGTGGGTGGGGCAGGGCCATAGGAATCCCCCAACCCTGGCCTAAAACTGTCACCCTCAGAAACCCGAAGAAGGGGAGCTGCGAAGACCAAGGCTCTGATTAGCACCTGATTCACCGAGGCAGTCAAGGAGGGTGGTGACTACTGGTAACAGGTCTCCCCAGTCGCCCCAGGGGAAAAGGTCTGCGGGAGTTTTGGTGACCCTGATGGGGGGTGGTTTGCTAGGCAACGTACTGAGGCCAGGTTGGGGAGGCGCCTGCGCGGCCACCAGGCCCCGCCCCCGCCCGTAAGTCTTCTCCAACAGATCATCGCAGCTGCTCCCGGCGCTCGCGCTGCGCGTGCGCTTTGGGATCAGGCTCTGGCAGCCGGGAAGCTGTGGGCTGCGCAGGGCGGGGCGAGCGGTCGCTGCGCCCGGGAGCTTGACTACAAGTCCCAGGGAGCCGCGGGGGAGGGTTGATTGGGCGCTCACGGGGCGTGCAGTGCCAAAGCGAGACCATTTCCCGGCAAGAGCGCCAGTTCTCTGCTTTGCTCGGCCGGGAAGTCCGGGGCGGACAAGCGGAAAGCTCTCCCATCCAGGCCAGCTACCTGGAGCAAGCCGAGTGGCCTGGATGTCCCTGATTGTTGTTGTTGTTGTTTATACTGCGAGCACGAAATTACTCCCCAGGGCCTCCTCCCCCGCCCGCTCCACCTGCTCCTCCCTCCTGTTGTAACATGCCATTAGTGAGCCTGCGACCTCATTTCCAAGGGTGCTAGAGTTCGCATTCAGCCACCATGGGGAATGGGATGAACAAGGTAATGTGTCTTTCTTTTATTTGTGCTGGTTTTGCTTCCACTTTTCAGGCTTCCCCCAGGCTTGTGTTTGCAGGGCAAGGAGAGCCCTCAACGGGTGCCCCCTCTTCGCGAAGGAGGGGCAGCGCGCCTGGCTTGGTGCTTGTGATGTCAATGTCTTTGGGGTGCCCCCCCTCCCGCCACGGGCGTCCTGAGGGCTTCCGGGTAAGCAGTCCCCCGCGCCTACCCTGCCAGCCGGTGTGCTTTCAACTGAGAAAAAGCGTTGACACTTGTTCTGCGGAGACCTCAGCTGAGCTCAGAGGGATTGTGGTTTCTTTTTCTCTCCTCCCCTCCTCCCAAACTCAGCTTTTGAAGCGTCACCACCCACATTATTAGTAAACTGGAGTAGATAAGTGTCTTATATTATTTAATTTCCTCTTTCTCCCACATTTTTTTTTTCTTCGTGTGGTCAGAGAAGTTGGCAGAGACCTAAGTCCTGAGGTGTTACCTGGCAAGGGTGGGGGTTGTTGAGAACACAGATTCAGAGCTAATTTATCCTGGATTATATGGCTTCTGTAACAAGGGCAACCTGTTGGCTGGCTGCTTGTGCTGATTTTTCCTTATATAAAATCCATGTTACTGTCTTCTTTTTGTCTCTGTTCTGGCCCCCACTGTTGGCTCTTCAGTTTCTCTAGAACCCCCTTCCTAAATTGTGAGATAGCCTGTGTCCTTTCTGACAGTGGAAGATACAAGAATTAGCTCTTGCAGTTTAGAGCTGCCTGGGATGTGCCTTCATGTCCACCAGGGGTTAAGGATTTTGTGATATGGTACTGTTGGTTTAAATGAGATACAAAACTTTAAAAGCCCTCAGCAAAGGCAAGTACCTCTCCACAGGTCTTTAAGTGGTCCTGGATCAGAGCTTAGTTTTTGGCCTAGAGCTTGCCTGTCCCCATTCTAATTCGCTCACATACATCCATATAGAATCAGTTTTCATATTTGGTGGATATAACCATGTGACTAGTTGGCTGGTGGATATAACCATGTGACTGACTGGCTGGCTTGCTTGCTTTCTTCCTTCCTTTCCTCCCTGTTCTTTCTTTTCTTTTCTCTTTCATCTCTGCACTAGGGTAGGCAGTAGTTTGGATCTTTCAGCTAGAGTGTGAAGTGCAGTAGGGAGTGTTAGAAGTTAAGGTTGGGAAGAAAGTGCATTCCACAGGTAATCCTGGGTACCCAATTAACTTCTTCACCTGCCCACATCATGTTTTTTGTGTTCTGCAGACCCAGTTTATGGAAGAACTGTGTGATTTGGGCCTGCATATCTGAGACTTTATGGTAACCAGAATTGTATTCCTTGTGTGGGGCTTTTTCTTGGGGTGGGGTGGGCAGTGACCAAGATTGGAAACACATTATTTCTCTTGGATAAATACTTGCATTCTGTCCCCATTAAAACTGAAATCCATCAGCACCATGAACCTTCTGCTTGTTCTTCTACAGAACAATAAAGGTGCTTCCACAAGTTGGTGGGCTTGTAGTCATACCTTGGTTTTCCTTTGTTTTTTTTCTTCGGTTTTTTTTTTTTTACTTGTTCATTCTGCGCTGCTTTTGGCATTTAATTTGTAGTATTTTTATATTATAATTCAAATAACATACTTAAGGATATGAATGATTGATTAAGTTTCAAAATTAAGGCTTTTCAGCAAAAGTCATTCATATTCATATCGTGATTTTTACCTTTCAAAGAAAGTAATGAATTTCTTGCTGCTATTATCATAATCATCTTATATTGTAAATAGAGCCACTGTATCTAATGCAGAGATGCAGAAACAGAATAGGTTTAGAGAGGTGATTAATTTAACAAATATTTATTGTGTCCCTACTATTAGCCAGCTGCTGTGCTAGTTGAAAGGGCTGAGGGTAAATGACACAGTCTTGAGGTTGAACCAACTGAAGTATTTGCTTCCCACTGTGACAAGCTAGGTTTCCTTTGAAATCGAGGGACAGCTAGATTTTCACCAGGCAGGATGCCTTTTGAAGGACACAGAAAGAAGAAGCCGTCAGCCTGGGCTGCTGGGTTCCAGATGAAGTGCACCAACCCTGGCAGTCAATGGGAGGTTAAGTTATTGGATCCAGAGGGTCCTCACATCCTGCCTAGAATGGTAATGCTTCCTTCAGCCCAAAATTAGATCATTGACTCAGGTTGATCAAGATAAAAACATGACATAGAGGGAGTGCCTGGGTGCCTTAGTTAATTGTCAGCTCAGGCCTGGATCTCAGGATCCTGGGATAGAGTCCTGCATGGAGCTTCCTGCTTAGTGGGGCGTCTGCTTTTTCCTCTCAATCTCAGTCTCTCTCTCTCTCTGGCAAATAAATAAAATCTTTTAAAAAATGCACATGGAGAAGGATTTGGGGCAGATTTCTCTAGAGAGATTAGATTTTTGTTTCTCATGGGGTATTATAATACTTAAGACTAATAAGATGACAACAAGGATAGGAGTTTCCATGATAAGCCCTCACCCAAAAGAGTAGCAGGTTCAGAGCCTTGAGAGAACTTTGAGTCAACTGGGAGTTTTCAGAGACTCCACAGAAACACGACATTTGCATGCAACAGGATGTTTAGTTTAAATCTCATCCCACTAGAGACATTTACTAAGTTGATCTTTAGCAGCATAATGAGGCACTCTGCATTATGTCTATGAGCCAGACCACCTGGCTTTGAGTCCAGGCTCTGCACTTAACCAGCTGGGTGACTTTGGGCAGGTCACTTAACCTCTGTGCACCTCATTTGTAAAATGGGAATGAAAATAACAGCACCGACTTCATGGGGTTATGGTGAAGATCAGATGAGTTACTCTGTGTGTTGAAGTCTCAAAATAGGGCCTAACACACCATAAACTCATTAATGATTACATTTTTGGCCAATTCAGAGGGTCTACTTGGGAATTGCACAAAAAGTAATCAAAGATTATTTTAGTTGCCTGCCTTTCTCTCCTCTCTATGAATGTCAATCATGAAAGAAAAGAGAAGGTGGCTTTTTCTATTTTGCAATTAATTTAGAACTCTGGGGAGCTTTTTCGGGTTACTTTTCAAAGTCTTTAGAATTCATTTGGGATGAACTGCCATCCTAGCACAAAGGAAAGATTTCCACTCTCTTCACAATCAAGAGGAACTAAGTTTCAAACCTAGCATTAGGAACTCAGTCATGTTATTTAATTTCTCTGAGGGTCCATTTCCCAATCTGCACAAAGGGTAAGAAACACTGACTTACCATGGTTATAGTGAGGCTTAGATTTTATAAGCTATAGACACATGATATGAGGCTTAAAAAATAATAGATTACAACTGCTGTTTTCTCTTTTTCTACTTCCTCATCATCTTTGATAGGCTAGAACACAGAAGCCTCTTTCCTCTGGCCTTACGTTGCCTATGTAACAAGCTGTGTCTGCCTCACTGAGGTAGACCTGACGTCTTGCCACACAGGAGACTGTAATGTATGGTGAGAACGTCCTCCATGAGGACGTGAAATGTACGTAAAAACTGCTATACTTTAAGCAGTCAGAAGAAAAATCTGTTGTTTAGTTCCTAAATTTTCTTTTGCTAAGGATGACCAGCTTCTGTGAGATGGGAAAGAAATCTTGTCCCAATAACCTTATGACACAGATATTGCAAATCATGCTTTTCGTTCCAAGGGCATTGTATGTTTTTATTTGTAAATGGTCTTAGAAAAGCATTTCTATGGTTAGCATTGATTCTGCAAATCAACTTGCTTTTACAGATGGGGAAAATATGAAGCCTAGTTTAAGACATACATGAACAAATTCTAGCTAAGGCTTTTAATTTCTAGATTCTAGCAATGTACTTTGCCATTATTCCTGTAACTTTGAGCAGTTTCTTCTGATCTCAGCTTAAACATTTTTACTCCAGCAGATCCTTGACCTAGTTTGAATGCCACCTAAAATCGCACTCATCATCTACTTACCCCACTCTCCTCAAGTTGTCTGTCTTAACCCACAGGAACCTCTACACCTCCCCATGTCTCTCTTCCTTTTCTCTTTTCCCTACACACACACAGACACACACACACATACATGCAACCTGTGTTGTGCAAAACAGTAGCCATTAGTCACAGGGCTATTGAGTAACTAAAATGTGGCTAATTGCAAGTGAGATGTGATTTAAGTATAAAATACACACCAGACTTGGAAGAGTTGGTACAAAAACTTTTAAACCATTCTATGAATAATTCTGTATGTTGATTGCAGAAATATGTTTATATTTGTATATTATAAATATTTTAAATATATTTCACTTAAATAAAATATATTAAAATTGACTTCATCTGTTTCTTTTTACTTTTTATGTGGCTACTAGAAAATTTTAAATTATATATATATGGCTTACATTATATATCCATTGGGCCACCACCGTCCCATGAGAAGTCCAGTGCAGTGAAAGCAAGAGGGGCCAGGGTTATCACAAAGCCTGATTTGGGGTGTCTTTAACACTCTGCTGCTTTATGCATGTGATCTGGAACAAGTCACTTAATGTCCCTGAGCTTCAGTTTCTTTACCTCTTTCAACTCATAGAAACGATGGTTAGCTTATCTAGTGTCATTTGCTCAAAAATGAATATGATGATACTTCCCAAATTCTTGAGAGAAGCAAATGAGAATTTTTTAAAAGACATTCTTGCAACCTGGGAAGTGCAAATGTGCACTGCTATTAGTGTGAGTTAATTTGTCCCATTAATGATTATAGTAATGATACTAGTTAAGGATAGCTCTGTTCTCCTTAGGAAGATAGGGCAGTAGAGTGGAGAAAGTTTAGTTCAAGAGGAAAAGATCAAAGATATAAATATGCCTCTCCTATGAGGGTTCCTCAACCTCTGCACTATTAACATTTTGGGCTGGATCAGTCTTTTTTTTTTAAATTAACATATTATTTATTTCAGGTATATAGGTCTGTGATTCATCAGTTTTACACAATTCACACCACTCACCATAGTACATACCCTCCCAAATGTCCATCATCTAGCCACCCCATCCCTCCCACACCTTGGGCTGGGTCAGTCTTTGTTGTGGGGGTTGTCTTTTGCATTGTAGGAGGTTTAGTAACATTCCAGGCCTCTCCTCACTAGGTACCAGTTGCACTCTTCCCCCATTGTGACAACCAAAAATAATATCTCCAGGAATTCAAAGGTATAAGCCAGAGGGCAGAATTGTCCCCCATTGAGAGCCATTGGCCTAGGCTTCTCCCTTCAGAGGAGAAGGTCTGGGTAATCTAGAACTGGATCATTATCAAAAGATGAATAGGATTATATGTTTATAAAAAATTTTTTAAAAAATAAAAATGAAAGAGGAAGGCAAAAAAAAAAAAAAAAAAAGGAAGGCCTTAAAGGTTGAGAAGCTCTGTTTTCATATGGTGAGGGGCTAGAAGGTTAGATCTCTTTGTGCTGTTACCATGTGACAGCACCTTACTTGGCCACCTTCATTATTTATTCATTTGTCCATCCACCTAGTCATCAGATTATACTGTTGAGCACCTGCTATTGTCAAAGCACTGTGCTAGAGCCTATACTGGGAAATGAATGTGAAAGACAGGAAGACCCTGTCACCCAGCTCCAGGCAGCTTACAGAGGAGTCCTTCTGTGGGAGATAAGCACACCATGTCCGCAGCAGTGTAGACAGACTGCTGTATGCTGGTACTGTCTCCTGTCCCCTATACTACCTTCTGGATATTTTCTCTTTTCAAAATTAGAGTTTTATTTTATGTTGAAGGAGCAAATGCTTAAGGCTTTATTCTAAGTGCATACAAAATTATTCTCAGATTCTTTTTCCTTTCTTTCTTTCTTTCTTTCTTTTTTTTTTTTAAGAGCACAAGCAGAAGGTAGGGGGTAGAGGGAAAGGGACAGAATCTTAAGCAGCCTCTGTGCTGAGTGCAGAGAGCAACCAGTGACCCTGAGATCACGACCTCAGGTGAAATAAAGAGTTGGATGCTCAACTGACTGAGCCACCCAGGTGCTCCAAGAGTATTCTCAGATTTATCCTTTTGCAAATGCAAACTGGTTAAACCCATGGCCAAATGGCATTAAGAAAGTCTGTGACCTTTAACCCTTCACAGAATCCACCAAAGTTCTCCCCCTCATTCCTGGCTTTGAAACCCAGAAAGATCTTTCTGACCTAGGAAGAATTAAGATTATCCCACTCCCAACAGCCTTGTCCTGCGGCCTGATTTTATCTGAATTTTATCTCTTAAATCTGTTTGGGTGGTGGTCTTAGATTGCATGGTATCTTGAAGCACTAAGAGAAATGTTTAAGAAATAAACTCAAAATATTTATTGCCCTTAGAAGCAGTATTGTTTTGTTCATAAGTACTTTTTTGTGGTGAAGGATTTGATTTTATGCACTTCTGTATAGACAGTGTTAGTATAGTGTGGGTGTGAAGGATATTGATCAAGAGGAGCCATTAAACATGGAGAATCTTTAGCATGGTGTCAAAGAATTTCTGCAGGAGTCTGCCTTCATTTCCTATCTCTACACAGTCTTTTATCAGAAAACAAGAATCTTTTTTTGACTAGCAGAGTGCTAGAGAGCATCTTTCATTGCCTTTTATTATCTCTTTATGTGCTGGATTCTGTGGCAGGCTCTTGAGATAGAGCAGGGAAGACAATAGACAAACCCCCTGCTTCAAGGTCAATCAAAAAAGTAGGCAAATATAATTTTAAGTACTGATGAATATGATGAAGAAAATAACAAGGGGTTGTGATGGAGGGTGTCAGGAAATTTAATGGTCATGAGAGACTTCCTTAGGAGCTGTCATCTTATGGGAGACTTAAAGGACAAAGTACCACCCAGGTGAACAACGAAGGAAGAACCATCTTCTACAGAGGGAATAAAAATTATTTCTGAGGCCCAAAGACAATTAGGACCAATCTGGTGGTGGTTATCCTAGAGTCATAGAACATTCTCAAACATATCCAAAATGCATATACAAACTTCTTTCTTTGATCTTTGCTTTTCTTTCCTCCCAGGTGGCAATGATTTCACTTTCCTTGTGTTCTTGCTTCTGGCTTAAGTTCAGAATTCATGAATTGACTGGCTATTCATCCACTTTGTCCCAGATGAACACTCTGATCTTCCATGGTCTCTATAAGCTATCTTTCTGCTGGAAAATTATTTCATTTCATTTTCTCTTTCTCTGTACTTAAGGATTACCAGCAACAATCATGCCAGGGAAGTGGATAGGTCAAAATTGGGAGAGGTCAAATTTTTTGTTTCAAGTTTAAATTATGAAGCTGACTAGAGTAGAAGTTTAAATATTCATGGGGTTTCTATTCTTCTTGAAAACAAAAAAATGTAATTTCGCACTGTGCCAGTGGTTAGTCTTCCTTTCTCTTATTTTGTAATTCTGTATGGAAGAAACTACAGAAAGTGGAATTGAGCCACTCACTTTCTGTTTCTGGCCCTCGAAACACTAGTTTACTCTTGTGGTCTTGAAAATGGAGTTTAAGGTTTACTGACATAGCTCTGTCTTCTTTTTGCATATGTGGAATTTAAGAAATAAAACAGATGAATTTGGGGGAGGGGCAGAAAAGAGACAAACCAGAGAACAAACTGAAGGTTGCTGGAGGGGAGGAGAGTGGGGCTTGGGTTAGATGGTTGATGGAGAATAAGGATGAGCACCAAGTGTTGTATATAAGTGATAAATCACTGAATTCTACACCTAAAACTAATATTACACTGTATGTTAAATAACTGGAGTTTAGATAAAGACTTGGAAAAGAAAAAAGAAAAAAATTTTAGGGACATCTCAGTCGGTTAAGCCTCTGCCTCTGGCTTGGGACCTGATCCCAAGGTCCTGGGATGGCTTGCTCAGTGGGGAGCCTGCTTCTCCCTCTGCCTGCTCTGCCTGTTGATCCCCCTGCTTATGCTCTTTCTCTCTCCCTCTCTGACAAAGGAATAAATAAATAAATCTTTTTAAAAAATAAATTTTAAATGCATACAAAATGTGCATCTTAACTGATTTTTAGTAAGTTGGCTCTTTGATTTTGGTAAGATTAAGCCTCACTCTTTGCCATCACTCTGACCTGGCCTCCTTTTGGGATGCTGCTCTCATCCAGCACTGGTCCCCGTGCTGCTGCTGTGACCATCACTGACCCCTATGGAGATCTGTCCAGGGCAGAACAGGGACAAGGTTTGATTTCTTAGGCTTTACTCATTATTGTTTTTCATGTCTCCTTTCCTTGCTTTACTTCCTCCTACCTTATTTACATTCTCTTTTTGTTCATCTATTCACTGAAGAAACATTTACTTGAGTAACTAGGAATCAAGGGAGAACCATCCAAGTTTAGAGAGAACATACAATACATCATATCTGATGCAAGCAGCAGATAGAAGTCATAAACTTGATGTCCATGGGCTATAGTCAGCGTGCAGATGTGTTTTGTCTATCAAAATATTTAAGGTTTTGTGGGTTTTTTTTTATGTAGTTGATAGCAGTTGAAAATTGGGCTGTTGCCCTTAAAACCTGGATGCTAGAATTGGGGGTCTCGCCCTGCATCTTTGAATGGTTACTTCAGCTCTAGGAAAGTTTAAGGAAAGAACTAGGCATGGGGCTGAGGTTGCAGGCATAGCAACCTCAGTACCTGAAGGTCTCAATTGCTGAGGTACCTGATTTAGTTTCTATGGTGACAGCTACTTAGAATCCTAAGAAGGTTTTAATCTGAAGAGTTACATAGTTAGTTTTGCACTTGGAGTCTGGTTGAGGATTCCTTTGAAGGGATCTATCCAAAGGTAGAGAGATCTTTAGGAGGCTGTTACAAGTCAGAGGGGAGGTACTAAGAAACTGAACAAAGATACTGCACCGAAGTTTCAAGAGGAGCAGACAAATTGGGGAGCTATTGAGGAGTGGTGAAGTGCTTAATGAGGTTGCATAAAGGCAGGGGGAGGAATCTCCTGTTGGAGTGATCTCTGACTCTTTTGGGGAGTGCCAGTGGGGCTGCTGCTTACAAGGTGGGTAGGACTTTGCTAGTCTGTGACTTGCCTGAAGGTCTGTACAGCTCATTTGCATTTATGCATTTTTACTGGGTTGAAAGGCCTATACCAGGGTCAGTGTTTGTAAGCAACAAAGTCCAAATGTGGCTGCTTTGGGTACAATAGGTAGGATGCTCGACCCAGCAATCGCACTACTGGGTATTTACCGTAAAGATACAAATGTAGTGATCTGAAGGGGCACGTGCACCCATATGTGTATAGCAGCAATGTCCACAATAGCCAAACTATGGGAAGAACCTAGATGTCCATCAACAGATGAATCAATAAAGGAGATGTGGTATACATATTCAATGGAATATTATGCAGCCATCAAAAGAAATGAAAGCTTGCCATTTGCAATGATGTGGATGGAACTAGAAGGTATTATGCTGAGTGAAATAAGTCAGTCAGAGAAAGACAAAATTATCATATGATCTCTCTTATATGAGGAATTTGAGAGGCAGGGTGGGAGGCTTGGGGGGTAGGGAAGGAAAATATGAAACAAGATAGGTTCAGGAGGGAGACAAACCATAAGAGACTCTTAATCTCACAAAACAATCTGAGGGTTGCTGGAGAAAGGAGGGGTAGGGAGACGAAGGTTGGGTTATGGACATTGGGGAGGATATGTGCTATGGTGAGTGCTGTGAAATGTTTAAGCCTGACAATTCACAGACCTGTACCCCTGGGGCTAATAATACAATGTATGTTAATAAAAATAATTATTATTAAAAAATATGTTAGCCATAAAAAAACACAAAACAATAGGTAGGATGGCCAGGAAGTTGGGAGAACTAGATTAAGGCTAACTTGCCAGAAGCAGATCCTAGATCTGTTCTGGTGAGAGCATTTCTGGGGCTGCTCCAAGATAGTGCTGATGCTATTTTGGGTTCTAGATGTGCTACCAGCCCTACTGCCCCTGTTGGGGGAGAAAATATCATGGGTTATCTCTGGATTCTGATCTGGAGCAGCTGTTGCACATTTGTCACATTTCCATGTCACAGCAGCAAAGGCAAATGCAAGCAGTCAGTCATCTGGTATTGGCAGCTTCTGTAGTAAGAGCTGGGCTCTGCTTCCTACCAAGACTCTAAATTGCGGGGAAATTCCTCAGACATAGGAAAGGGCTTCAGAGGCTAGAAAACCAGTGAAATAATTGTCTATTATAGGGTTTATAATTTTTTAGTATAGCCAAGGGGGATGAGGGACCCCAAATAGTGGGGATGACTTCTCTGTTTAAAGAGAATATTGAGAGCAAAGAAGTGTGATATTGCGAAGTAAGACGAGTAAAGGTATTGGGAAACTGGAGGTTACTTGGTTTGGCTGCAAATTGGAGAGAAATGGGGGAAATCCTTAAAGGGTAAGTTGGAGCCATCATGTGGAAGCCAAATTGAAATTTTCAGTTGAATTTCAGTTTTGGCTTTCATTTTCTTTGGAAAGGGTTTGCTACTAAACATTATCTAGAAAATGACCCAGTGAGAATATGACCTTACAAAATTAATTTGATGGGACAGAGAAGCTAGTTCAGTGGATACTGCTCTAGCCCATGTATGAGCTCATGCTCTGACTGTGGGAAAGCAGCCAGGACTGTGCTAGGACTTTGTAACTCACGGATCAGAGAGAGGCACGAGGGAGTATGGAGGAGAGTGCTATGGTGGGAATGGGGTCCAGATTTTCATTTTAGGGGACTGGGAGAAGGTGACATCATCAGGAGACTTGAGGAATTGATAATGGGAATGGAAAGATAATGTTATGTTTTAGATAGCAGTGCAGGGAGTAGAAACCTGGCTGGAGTTGGCCTCTAAAGGATGGATTTAGTAATCATAAAACCATGGCTCTAGAGCAGCGGGGCACAGAGGTGATCTAATCTCATGTCCTTGCTTTATTTTATTTAAAAAATAATATGAAGTGTATTAGTTTATTTTGGTAGAGAAAACAGTAGAAGTACAAAAAAGAAAAGCAAAACTGGGCCATAATCTTTTCCCTAAATAACCCCTCTTGACTTAAAAAGGAAAAAAGTAAATTGAAGTAAAGCTTGCAAACAATTAGAACATCAAAACCATATAGAAAAGTTCAAAGATAAAGACAGAAATGGCCCTTATTGGACCCTCCCCAACAGCCCCCAGTGTTCCCCTTATGGAGGTAATATGATAATGAAGACATTGACTGCATACACAACTTTACCTTTCCTCTATTTTTATCATGACATTTCCAAGATATATTAAATAAAAATATATGAAAATATCTTCTGATTCCATACAAATTTTTGGATTATATGCTCCAGCTCTTTGAAGAATACCGGTGGACATTTGATCGGAATGGCATTAAAAGTATAGATTGCTCTAGGCAGTATAGACATTTTAACAATGTTTATTCTTCCAGTCCAGGAGCATGAAATGGTCTTCCATCTTTTTGTGTTTCTTCAATTTCTTTCATGGATGTTCTGTAGTTCCTTGAAGACAGATCCTTCACCTCTTTGGTTAGGTTTATTCCCAAGTATCTTATGGTTCTTGGTGCTATAGTAAATGGAATCGATTCTCTAATTTCCCTTTCTGTATTTTCATTGTTAGTGTATAAGAAAGCCACTGATTTATGTACGTTGACTTTGTATCCTGCCACGTTGCTGAATTGCTGTATGAGTTCTAGTAGTTTGGGGGTGGAGTCTTTTGGGTTTTCCATATAAAGAATCATGTCATCTGCGAAGAGAGAGAGTTTGACTTCTTCATTGCCAATTTGGATACCTTTTATTTCTCTTTGTTTTGATTGCTGTTGCTAGGACTTCTAATACTATGTTGAACAAGAGTGGTGAGAGTGGGCATCCTTGTCGTGTTCCTGATCTCAATGGGAAGGCTGCAAGCTTTTTCCCATTGAGGATGATATTTGCTGTGGGTTTTTCATAGATAGATTTTATGAAGTTCAGGAATGTTCCCTCTATCCCTATACTTTGAAGCATTTTAATCAGGAACGGATGCTGGATTTTGTCAAATGCTTTTTTCTGCATCAATTGAGAGGACCACGTGGTTCTTCTCTCCTCTCATATTAATTTGTTCTATCACATTGATTGATTTGCGAATGTTGAACCATCCTTGATGCCCAGGGGTGAATCCCACCTTGTCATGGTGGATAATCTTTTTAATGTACTGTTGGATCCTGTTTGCTAGGATCTTGTTGAGAATCTTAGCATCCATATTCACCAGTGATATTGGTCTGAAATTCTCCTTTTTGGTAGGGTCTTTGCCTGGTTTGGGGATCAGGGTAATGCTGTTTTTGAAACAGTTTCGGGAGAATAGGTGTTATTTCTTCTTTGAAAGTTTGGTAGAATTCCCCAGGGAATCCGTCAGGTCCTGGGCTCTTGTTTTTTAGGAGGTTTTTGATCACTGCTTCAATCTTGTTACTAGATATCGGTCTATTCAGGTTGTCAATTTCTTCCTGGTTCAGTTTTGGGAATTTATAGTTTTCCAGGAATGCATCCATTTCATCTAGGTTGCTTAGCTTATTGGCATGTAACTGTTGATAATAACTTCTGATGATTGTTTCTACTTCCTTGGTGTTAGTTGTGATCTCTCCCTTTTCATTCATAATTTTAGGAATTTGGGCTTTCTCTCTTTTCTTTTGGATTAGTGTGGCCAATGGTTTATCGATTTTATTGATTCTTTCAAAAAACCAGCTTCTAGTTTATTGATACGTTCTACTGTATCTCTGGTTTCTGCCTCCTTGATCTCAGCTCTAATCTTGATGATTTCCCTTCCTATGTGTGGAGTTGGTTTGATTTGTTGTTGATTCTCCAGTTCATTAAGGTGTATAGACAGCTGCTGTGTTCTGGGTTTTTCAGTTTTTTTGAGAGAGGCTTGGATGGCTATGTATTTCCCCCTTAGGACTGCCTTTGCTGTATCCCATAGGTTTTGGACTGAAGTGTCTTCATTCTCATTGGTTTCCATGAATTGTTTCAGTTCTTCTTTGATCTCCTGGTTTATTCAAGCATTCTTAAGCAAGGTGGTCTTTAGCTTCCAGGTGTTTGAGTTCCTTCTGAACTTTTCCTTGTGATTGAGCTCCAGTCTCAAAGCATTGTGATCTGAGAATATGCAGGGAATAATCTCGGTCTTTTGGTATCAGTTGAGTCGTGATTTGTGACCCAGTATGTGGTCTATTCTTGAGAAGGTTCCATGTGCACTTGAGAAGAATGAGTATTCTGTTGTTTTAGGGTGGAATGTTCTGTATATATCTATGAGGTCCATCTGGTCCAATGCTCTTGTTTCTTTATTGATTTTCTGCTTCGATGATTTGTCTATTTCTGAGAGAGGTGTGTTAAAGATCTCCTACTATTAATGTAATCATATCAATATAACTCTTTATCTTGATTAACAGTTTTCTTATGTAATTGGCTGCTCCCATATTGGGGGCATAGATATTTACAATTGTTAGATCATCTTGGTGGATAGTCCCTTTAAAAATAAAACTGGGGGCATCACGCTACCTGATTTCAAGCTTTACTACAAAGGTGTGCTCACCAAGACAGCATGGTACTGGCATAAAAAGAGACACATAGACCAGTGGAACAGAGTAGAGAGCCCAGATATGTACCCTCAACTCTATGGGCAAATAATCTTCGACAAAACAGGAAAAAATGTACAGTGGAAAAAAGACAGTCTCTTCAATAAATGGTGCTGGGAAAACTGGACAGCTATATGTAGAAGAATGAAACTCAACCATTCTCTTACACCGTACACAAAGATAAACTCAAAATGGATAAAAGACCTCAGCGTGAGATAGGAATCCATTAGAATCCTAGAGGAGAACATAGGCAGTAACCTCTTCAATATCAGCCACCGCAACTTCTTTCAAGATATGTCTCCCAAGGCAAAGGAAACAAAAGTGAAAATAAACTTTTGGGACTTCATCAAAATCAAAAGCTTCTGCACAGCAAAGGAAACAGTCAAGAAAACAAAGAGGCCACCCACGGAATGGGAGAAGATATTTGCAAATGACAGTACAGACAAAAGGTTGATATCCAGGATCTATAAAGAACTCCTCAAACTCAACACACACAAAACAGACAATCATATCAAAAAATGGGCAGAAGATATGAACGGACACTTCAGTGAAGACATACAAATGGCTATCAGACACATGAAAAGATGTTCATCATCACTAGCCATGAGGGAGATTCAAATTAAAACCACATTGAGGTATCACCTTACACCAGTTAGAATGGCCAAAATTAGCAAGACAGGAAACAACATGTGTTGGAGGGGATGTGGAGAAAGGGGAACCCTCTTACACTATTGGTGGGGATGCAAGTTGGTGCAGCCTTTTTGGAGAACAGTGTGGAGATTCCTCAAGAAATTAAAAATAGAACTTCCGTATGACCCTGCCATTGCACTACTGGGTATTTACCCCCAAAGATACAGATGTCATGAAAAGAAGGTCCATCTGTACCCCAATGTTTATAGCAGCAATGACCACGGTCGCCAAACTGTGGAGAGAACTAAGATGCCCTTCAGCGGACGACTGGATAAGGAAGATGTGGTCCATATACACTATGGAGTATTATGCCTCCATCAGAAAGGATGAATACCCAACTTTTGTACCAACATGGACGGGACCGGAAGAGATTACGCTGAGTGAAATAAGTCAAGCAGAGAGAGTCAATTATCATATGGTTTCACTTATTTGTGGAGCATAACAAATAGCTTGGAGGAAAAGGGGTGTTAGAGAGGAGAAGGGAGTTGGGGTAAATTGGAATGGGAGGTGAACCATGACACACTATGGACTCTGAAAAACAATCTGAGAGGTTTTAAGTGGGAGGGGGGTAGGAGGTTGGGTTACTAGGTGGTAGGTATAATAGAGGGCACAGATTGCATGGAGTACTGGGTGTAGTACAAAAATAATGAATACTGTTATGCTGAAAATAAATAAAAAATAAATTTAAAAAAATGTTACTTAAAGAAATCATAAAAAAAAATCTTTCTAATGGCCCCACATGTCTTAATCATCTTAGTGGTACTTTATCTAGAGCCCTGAAGGCCTTCTATGGTTGCCTGTGGCTGCTGAATGCAGCCTGGTCCACAGCCTGGTCCTGTTCTTCTCTGCTGTGTCTCTGCCTCCCTCATGCTCTCTTCTGGTAGAGATTAGCTGCCTTTCTCTGCACTGGTGGTTTCCATTGCTCCCCTGCCTGTTCCTCCCTCTCTCCTGACCCACTGCTCTTGAACTGCATGTCCCCTAAGTGTTCCTTCCTCCTGAAAATCCTTGGAGATCCCAGAGTGGACAGGTCACCTCCTCCTTCCCTAGGCAAGAAGCTCCACAAGGGAAGTAGTATGCCTCTGGCAGGGCCCTATCTCTCCCCATCACACCTGTATCCTGAGTGTCCAGCATGAAGTCCACATGTGAGAATCAGTAAACCATTCATCTACTATTGTACATTCTGTGGATTTGGGACAAATATACATGCTCATGTTATGGTTCATTATAACTGTCAGTTTTATGAATCTAAAGCTATTTGTGGTCAATGTTATAAAGGAAAAAATTATTCTTACTAAAAATGGCAAGGAAGCCTTTATTTGAGGCTAGTGCAATAGGTAGAGATACTCTGGCAAGTGAGAGAATTCGACTCAATACAGTAGGAGAAAGTGGGGACTTATAGCCAACAGGCAAGGTGAGGCAAAGATGGAATATTATTGAAAAGAATTTGATTAAATATCAAGGCTAGAGGAAGATGAGCTTGATTGGATATCAAGATTGGGAGGATTCTTGATAAACTGGCTTAGCAGGATTCTTTGCTAAAATTGGCAGGTCCCCTTTGCTAAAATTGGCAGGGTGAGGCCTAGTCAAGAAGAAGGCTCAAAGGAGCCTGACTAAAGTTTGGTTAAGGAAGAAGTTGCTGTTACTGTCAGCTAAGAGAGCTATGTGATGACTATGCCCTTTAGTATATAATGTCGCCTCCTAATAAAGACAGGAGAGACCCTGGAGAATGGGAGATTACCCATGAAAAAGCATAGTCTATGCAGCCAAGAGCTGCCAGAGAATATTAGTTTGATCCATCTCCAAGATGGCCTTGTATTGTTTTTTAATTTTAAAACAGGAACAATACAGTATTTATTCCACCCTTCCTCACAGAAGGATCTCAAAGACTGATTCTGTTTCAAGGAAGACCTGTCAAATGTTTTTGCTCCTTGGCAGTGGATGCTGGTGTTTTCCTCTGAGATACTGTTCCACATGTTCCTAGTTACAGAGCTAAACCAGTTTGCCTCGGTGCTATGACTTCAGTTATGGGATATAACTGACTTCTCAGTCACATGGGGCACTCCAAAGTAATTTTGCCTCCCTGAGTATTCCGTGAGTCAGGGTGATCACACACATCCATGACCTGGCTCACTTCTGGGCCTTGCCTGTTTTCTAAAAGGACAGTTGACCCTTGAACAACACAGGTTTGAACTACGCAGCAGGTCCGCTTACTCAAGGACTTTTTTACAATACCCTAAATATATTTCCTTTTCCTTGTTATTTTCTTAACAACATTTACTTTCCTTTAGCTTATATTATTGTAAGAATATAGTATGTAATACATATAATATGCAAAATGTGCATTAATAGGCTGTTTATTGCTAAGACTCCCAGTCAACAGTAGGTGATTAGTAGTTAAGTTTTTGGGAAGTCAGAAGTTATTCATGGATTCTCAGCTTATGTGGGGAGTTGATGTCCCACCCCTCATTGTTCAAGGGTCAACTGTAATTATTAACAGAGTCTCTTTTCCTTCTCACAAGTGTCCCCTTTTGGTCACTATATTCTGTTGTCCCACGGCTTGGCAACCTTCCCAACCCAGCACAGAAACTAGCCCTAGACCTAGTATTACTGAGCTCCATCAGACTGCCTGGACAGTGCCACAGTGCATTCCCCCATGGTGACTTGCACAGATGCCATTAATTTTTAGCACAGAAGCTGTTTGTCAGGAAGATGCTCTAAGAAATCTGCACACGTGAAAAATGTTACAACATGCTGCTTTCAGCTTTCTTGGTGGAATAAAAAATAGGGAGTGTGAAGCAGACGAAGCTGAGTGGGGATGTGGGATGGTAGTGCTGACAGGTGAGTGTCACCAGGGCACCGGAGGTCTGCAGTGGCAGTATGCTCTATGCACTTGGAAATCATGTCAGGTGATATAACTTCCAAAGCAGTGTCTGTATTTGAATTTAAGACCTGTCATACAAATTAGTGGCGGGACAAGAATTAGCTTTGTATTTTGCAAAGGCGGGGGGCATTGCTTGTGAAAAACCCAGCGCCTTGTTCTTGTCTCAGATCTAACTAAATCATTCTATTGGGAGCTGGGGCTAGGGCTTGTTCAGAAATCTGATTTTTTTTTTAAGATTTTATTTATTTATTTGACAGAGAGAGAGAGAGATTACAAGTAGGCAGAGCAGCAGGAGAGAGAGAGAGGGAGGCAGGCTCCCTGCTGAGCAGAGAGCCCAATGTGGGACTCGATTCCAGGACCCTGAGACCATGACCTGGGCTGAAGGCAGAGGTTTAACCCACTGAGCCACCCAGGTGCCCCAAAAATCTGAATTTTTTTTTAAAGACTTTATTTATTTATTTGACAGAGATTACAAGTAGGCAGAGAGGCAGGCAGAGAGAGGGGAGGGGAAGTAGGCTCCATACTGAGCAGAGAGCCCGATGTGGGGCTTGATCCCAGGACCTTGGGATCATGACCTGAGCTGAAGGCACAGGCTTTAACCCACTGAGCCACCTGGGCTACCCAGAAATCTGAATTTTTAACAGCTTCTGGTGATTCTGACGGAATTTCTTGAGAACCACTGTCTCAGGAAAAGTAGACATTTTGAAGTAAATTGTATGTTCTTATTAACTTGTGCATTTGGGCAGTTCATTCATTCATTTAGTAATTCTTTATTGAATAATAATCATGAGCAAAGCCCTGGGTCAGGAGCTAGGTATACAGCAGCAAGTGACAGGATGTGTTTGTTGTCCAAACAGCTTTCCATTGTAGCAGAGGAGACAGAGCTTCACCTAGCAATACCCCTGTGACAGATCTCTACAAGGGGAGTACTGAGGACTGTGGGTGCTGAAGCCAGGGTCTATCTCAGAGCCTGGTCTCAGGACAGGCCTCTTCAGGGTGTGAGTCAGATCTAGGACCTGAAGGTTGAGAGGAGAGTAGGAACATAGCTACTGGACATGGGAACAGCATGCATAAAGGCCTCAGCAAAGGGAGGTTTGCTGGAGTTGTGGGTTAAGTGGTGGATGCTGATGTGAGAAAAGGTGGAGTCAAAGGGGAAGGGTAGGCAGGAGATGTGGAGGGCTGGAGGGCTGGAGGCCCTTGGGTCTGGGACTTGACTCTCAGAATGCCAAGGAGCACTGAAGGGCTTACATGTACATCTTTTGGGGGAATTCTGGTCTTCAAAGTCCCATGAGCTCATGGGCACCAATGTGCAACCATTCGCATGCTATTTAAGCAGGCTTCCTAGTGGCCATGGGCAGGCCAAAACCCTGGAGACAAGGACACTGGGTCCTGTTAGCTATCTGGGAAGGTGCTGAGAAGTGAGTATGGCAGGCAGCAGGCCTGGGATGTCCTCCCACTGCTCTGTTGAGGGCCCAACCTCTGTGTACAAAACACTGTCAGTTTCAGGTCTATTACACTAACATCTGATCTGTATCTTTTGTAGATCCTGCCTGGCCTATACATTGGCAACTTCAAAGGTGAGTTGTCTTTTCTTATTACTGTGGTAAAACATGCATAATATAAAATGTGTCATTTATGCCATTTTTAAGTGTACACTTCAGGTAGCATTAAGTACATTCACATTGCTGTGCAACCATCCATCTCCAGAACTCTTTTGTCATTCCAAACTGAAACTCTGTGCCCATTAAACACTATTCCCTTTCCCCCAGTCCCTAGAAACACCATTCCATTTTCTGTTTCTGTGGATTTGACTGCTTAGGTACTTCACATGAATGGTCTTGCATTGGCTGATTTCACTGATCATAAAGTTGTTTCATATGGTAGTGTGTGTCAGAATGTTTTTCCTCTTTAAGGATATATATATATATATATATATATATATATATATATATATATATCCCCCCTTCATCTGCTGATGGACATTTTGCACTACTTCCACCAAGGGTGGAATCAAGCATGATTTGAGTCAAGGTATTGACTCAGTTTATGCAAAGTCTAATCTGGACATAGCCACCACTTTTGTCCATGCCTCTTGCTGGGCTCTTATACTTGTGCCTAACCTCTCAACTAATGGAGGTGTGTATACTTAACAGGATGTGATAGACTTAGGAAACTTGTAAGGCTGCAAGGCTGGTCACAGCCAACCATCCTCATAAGCATCTGAAGTTCCTCCCTCCTAGAACAAGAAAGAACACACTCTGTCTGTTTGCAGGTAGCTCCTTAAAATTGAGTTCAGGTTCAAACTGACTAAAAACAGTCTCTTTTTTCCCAATATATTTTAAATTACTTTAATGTCATAGTAAATTAACCATTTAGATAATTACTAAAATATGCATAAAGGAGCATCTTTCATAGTCAGATGACTGTATCTACAAATCATTCAACTTTGAGATCCCACCACTGTATATCTATTTTCCTATGGCTCTGTGTCAGGTTTTCTTCCCCCAAACAATTCTGAACTGGTAAAAAAAAAAAAAAATACTATAGCATGCTGTTTACTTTTCAGAACCCTCAATAAAGGGACACCTTTGTAAAGTAAATTGTGCTAAAATAGAGTATGAGAAACTAATAAGACATACATAGGAACAACCCAGAAAATTTCAAGTTCTATACCCATTGATTAACAAAAATGCCCCTGGACAATGTTTATTTCCTCCTCCTCTCTTCCCCTAACTGCCTTTTGCTCCTAGTTCTGTTAATTGGCCTCAGAGAGAATTGAGCATAGGGAGCTGACAGCTGCTAATTGCTGCTAGAACATTTTAAAAATAGTTCTAGAGTTCCTAAATTAGTAAGCTTTAGAGTTCTGAAAAAGCAACAAGTGCTTTGTGGTAGGTAGGCAGTAGCTCTGGACTCCATTAAGGAGCAACTATCTTTTGGGGTTTTGTAGGGAGTTATTAACTGCTTTAATGAAGACAGGAGAATGTCTTTATGTTTGAGAACAGAGTTTATGATAAATTCTTAGAAATATAATTGCTACATGAAAGTGATTACAAATAAAAAATTTTAATGTATGCCACCCAAATTCAGTACTTCTACCAACAGTTTATGAGAGTTTTATCCTTATTCATAATAGGTTACTTTCTTTTTTTTTTAAATTTTTTCGATTTATTTATTTTCAGAAAAACAGTATTCATTATTTTTCACCACACCCAGTGCTCCATGCAATCCGTGCCCTCTATAATACCCAACACCTGGTACCCCAACCTCCCAAACCCCCGCCACTTCAAACCCCTCAGATTGTTTTTCAGAGTCCATAGTCTGTCATGGTTCACCTCCCATTCCAATTTACCCCAACTCCCTTCTCCTCTCTAACACCCCTTGTCCTCCATGATATTTGTTATGCTCCACAAATAAGTGAAACCATATGATAATTGACTCTCTCTGCTTGACTTATTTCACTCAGCATAATCTCTTCCGGTCCTGTCCATGTTGCTACAAAAGTTGGGTATTCATCCTTTCTGATGGAGGCATAATACTCCATGGTGTATATGGACCACATCTTCCTTATCCATTCATCCGTTGAAGGGCATCTTGGTTCTTTCCATAGTTTGGCGACCGTGGTCATTGCTGCTATAAACATTGGGGTACAGATGGACCTTCTTTTCATGACATCTGTATCTTTGGGGTAAATACCCAGGAGTGCAGTGGCAGGGTCATAGGGAAGTTCTATTTTTAATTTCTTGAGGAATCTCCACACTGTTCTCCAAAAAGGCTGCACCAACTTGCATTCCCACCAACAGTGTAAGAGGGTTCCCCTTTCTCCACATCCCCTCCAACACATGTTGTTTCCTGTTTTGTTAATTTTGGCCATTCTAACTGGTGTAAGGTGATATCTCAATGTGGTTTTAATTTGAATCTCCCTGAGGGCTACTTTCTTCTAGAAAGTCATGTGCACAATTTTAAGGCACATTTTAAATCTCTTTGTACTAAAATCTATACCTATCTAAAAATAAAAAATAAAAATAAGTAAAATCTATATCTGTCTTCATTGGGGAGGGTATGTGTTATGGTGAGAAAAAAATAAGTTTAAAAAATCGATAGCTATTTTGAAAGTATTCAATGACATGGGAATCCTTCATAGTTTCTGGATTCTTGCTGTGGGTTTTACCTGTTCGAGGGGGCTACACTATCCCATACCTCTTCTTGTTCAGATGCTTAATTTTTTTTTTTGTTTTGTTTTTTGGGGTTTTTTTTTATCATCTTCAGTTATTCTGACATATCTGGCCATGTTTTATTCACTCATCAATTTACCAAATATTTATTGACCACTAACCAGGTGGAAGGCTTATTTAAAGCAAAGGAATAATAGTGTAGTGAATTGACAAGAAGCTGGAAAGAAGCATTGCTCTCCATACAGTTGCCTGTGAATTAACCCATTCATTCCGGAAAGTTGTTGCAATGTGCTGGGAGTATGATGTGGATATTCATTTTGGTTTTCTGTGGTTCGGAGTCAGAAAGAGCAGAACAGAACAGGGGAGCAGGTCTTACTGTGAAGAGAAGCTATGAGGCAGAATCTTGGAATCTGGTTATCTGGTTATCCACCACTGTCCATGAGCCATATGTTACCCTCAGACAGGGTAACAGCCTGGACATGAGAGGGGCTGTGGTGAGGATGAACCAGACAGTGTAGCCAGTGCACACAGTTCAGTGTCTAGCACATGACTGGTCAACCAGTGTCTGGCTCTCCTCACCCTCTCACCCTCTCTGACTGTGAACTAGAAACCACACACCTACTTTAGGCTGTTGTGGAAGAGAGCTAGATTCTTGCAGTGCCCATGCCATACTGGGTATGCAGTAGGTGCTGATCATCATTAGCTAGCAAGTATGGAAGACTGAGGTGAAAGGATCATGACTGCTCCTGGAAAGTGAATCTAGCTGTCATATGTGCTTTAACACGATGTCTCATTTAATAATTTTCTTTTCTTTTTCAATTACAAACAATATGTGCCTATTGCAACACAATAACCAGTACAAAAATGTATAAAGAAAAATTAATGGATTTTTTTTTAACTTTCCGAGAGATCTTCATTTTTGTATGGTGTGGACTGGCACTGCTACCAAGGCCTTGATTCTAGTGGATATGGTCTCAATCCAATCCAATCTCCAGTTCTGTCTCCTTCCTTCCCTCCCCCACCTCTCTCTCTCCTTCTCCTCTTTTGCCTCTCTTCTCTCCCTCCCTGCCTTCCTTCCTTCCAGTGGGGATCCTTTACATGTCACTATGCAACTTCCTTTTTTTTTTTTTTTAAACTTGCAATGAATCACAAAGCACTTTCCAACACCAGGTCCTGGTGATTCTTCCACCTAGAGAAAAACTCACAAACCAGTTCAGGTTCTGGAGTCTAGTCTTTGATGAGTCTCTCAGTTGAGGTGCCTTAACTTGCAGCTGGCTCTGCCCAGAAGCCAGAAGGGAAGGTGGGAGTGGAAGCTTGAAGAGCAGCTCCATCCCAGACCAAGAGGGATCAATTATCTGCTGCTTCATAACTTGGCAGATCCCAAAATGGATATGAGCTGATGGAAGAAGCCCTCATTGAAGATGTCCACAAATTCTAGAAATGTGAGAAACAAATCTCACACCATGTGTGTGTACTGGTTATATACATAGAGACATGTTTGAGGTCTCAGAGCTTTTGTTCTGTCTGCCAGTGACAATGGTCATGGTTCCCTGTGGTGGTTCCCCAGTTGTTAAGGCTGACCTGGTGAACTACTGAACACTGATCTCTGGTAGTCTGCATGGTGAATGGTGAACATTAGGTGGTGGAACAAGAGCTAGAATTCAGATGTCTTTGTAGTAAGCACATATTTGGAAACATGCAGAGGTGATGGGGATTGAAGCCCATACTGCAGCCTTGAGACTTAATCTGGTCCCAATGATAATAATATTAATGATGACAATGATAACATTTACTATATGTGAGCCAAGCACTATTGTAAGTGTTTTATTTCATTTAGTATTTCCAGTATTAGCCCTTTAAGATGGTGCTAAGGGCTAATATTAGCCCTTTAAGATGGTACTCTTACCATTTTCCCACATTAAAGGTAAGAGTGAGGCATAGAAAAATTTGTCCAAGGTTGGCACCAATAAATATCAGAGCCCATATTTGGTACAGAAGGAAACATGTAGGAGCTGCCCATTTTGGCCCCTATCCCAGGTTGGAAATATACCCACCTAAAGGTTGAACACACTAACAGCTAATTTACAATTCTAGAAGCTATAGTTATGTACAATAATTGGTAACTCTAGGATTCATTAATTTCACAGTGGGATCAAGCATAATTGAAAAACAGATCAGAATCACTTACCTACCACTGAGCAGATTCTCAATTTGAGAAGCAAAAGTTGTTTGAGAAAAGACTCAGAACATGGCTTGGGGTTCAGGGTCAGAACAGAGAGAATTAGGTCCTTTTAAAATAGAGACCTTCCTTCTCCTCTTTCCTCCCTCTCTCATCCTGCATGATCATGCTTTTGAGTTCACAAATCAGTGTAACAGGTGCTGTGATATTGGAAAGGCATTACCAAAGAAGTTCTTTCCTTCCAAATATCTGTTTTTTCAGAGTGCTTATATTGATGGCACTATTTTCTAGTGTTTCTTCAAATACATTTCTGTTAATTTTTTTTAGAGACAATTCTGCTTGACTTTGTTGGACTAGCGTATTTGCCATGGCCACTCTGGCATTTCACACATCTTAGCACTGGTTACCCCTGTACATCTTCTGCATCAGAATAAGATCTAGAGCACTAATTCCCCTTCCTAAGGAAGCATGTGGCCGCCACTTTGCCTTTTGAAGACAGTATCTTCCAGGAATCCACTTGCTCCCTTAGCAAGGTCCTATCAGTGATGGATGTGGTCTTGCACGGAGGGAACATGTCACAGCAAAGGAGAAAGTTCAGGTAGGTGTTTCTATTTCATTGCTCCCACTGTATAAAAATAACATTTGCTTCTTCTAAAGGGCACGTGAGGCCTTAGGAGAGTAGACAGAGGCAGGCAGCAAGAGAGGGCAGGAGTCCAGGGGCCAGAGGAAATGTTGGTAGAAAGAGAAAAGAGTACAGTTAGCTGTTTTACCGATGAAGGAGTTGAATATTTAGTGTAATTCAGTTGAGTTTTATAGTGTTTTTTTTTTTTAATTTTTCTTTTCCTGGTTATGAAAGGAATGTAGGCTCATCAGTTAAAATAAAATGAAAATTTTAAAAATCCAAATGTGATAGAAATATGTTAAATAGAGTGAAAACTTCCCCAAACTGACATCCCAATATAACCATGGCCAGTGTATATTCTTCTAGATTTTTTCCATGTGAATTCTAATTTATAATCTTCCTGTTGGTTTGTTAATAGTGTTACATTAGTAATATTGCATTGGTAATTGCAAGAGGCTGTGAGTTGTTTTTTGACTTAGAAGTGGCATCAAAATGCCATGGTGGGGAAGGGGTACCATTGGCACCCAGTCATAGTTCATGCCCTGAAGGCCCTCCAGAGCTCCATGTGTACAGTACACATAGTCTTCTGGGGTTCTTTTTTTAAATGTGGGTTCTGATCATATAGATATGTAGGGGGTCTGGGAGTCTGCATTTCCAGTAGGCTCCTGGGTAATGCCATGATACTGCTTGGCAGACCCTGGTTTGAGCAGCAAAGGACTAAGTTCCACCCCTTTGATTTTGTGCATGAAGAGAGCTGGTGTGAAACCTCCAGGCTTGTTCACATGCATGTAAGTAAGCTGATAACCCCATGTCTTACATCTGCATTCACAGCTTATTACCTTAGTGCTGGTGGTTATAGGCAGTCATCCAGAACTGTCAACAATTTGTAGTCCTAAAGAATAAGAAGTCCAATGGAATCATCCTAAAATGTTGATGAAGTGCTTTATATATCCTCAAGTAGTTAGATATCATGCTTATGGGAAAAGGTAATCCCAGAGTGGCGTATCAATACACACAGCACTGTGATAAAATAGAAAGGACCATAGAGCAAAAGGAACATTAATCCAAGAGTTGCTTCTGTTTTCTTTGGAACCCTACAGTCTGTTGTCTCATATATGATCTCATTCCATATTCAAAAATGTATACTTTTATTACCAAACCACTTTTTTTGTTTTAATCTGTGTTATAAAAGGATATTTATGAGGTGCTGAAAATGTTTTAAAGTTCGAGTGCAATGATGGTTAAACAACTCTGAATATACTAAAAAAAGTTGAATCATACACTTTAAAAGGCTGAATTTATGGTATGTAAATTATCTCAAAGCTGTTTATAAAAAAGGAAAAAGTATATTTAAAACAGATCTATTTTTTAAATTTTATTTATTTATTTGACAAAGAGAGAGAGATCACAGGTAGGCAGAGAGGCAGGCAGAGAGAAAGGGGGAAGCAGGCTCCCGGTCGAGCAGAGAACCTGATGGGGGGCTCAATCCCAGGACCCCGGGATCACGACCCAAGCCAAAGTCAGAGGCTTAACCCAGTAAGCCACCCAGGTGCCCCCCAGATCTTTTTATTTTTTAAAGATTTTATTTATTTATTTGTGAGAGAGGGAGCATAAGCAGGGGAAGTGGCAGAGCAGAGGGAGAAGAGTCTCCCCGCTGAGCAAGGAGTCCAATGCTGGACTCAATCTCAGGACCCTGGAATCATGACTGAGCAGAAGGCAGACACTTAACCGACTGAGTCACCCAGGAGTCCCTATTTATTTATTTATTTATTTATAGATTTTATTTATTTATTTGAGAGAGATCACAAGTAGGCATAGAGGCAGGCAGAGAGAGAGAGGAGGAAGCAGGCTCCCTGCCAAATAGAGAACCCGATGTGGGGCTTGATCCCAGGACTGTGGGATAATGACGTGAGCCAAAGGCAGAGGCTTAACCGACTGAGCCACCCAGCGCCCCAGGAGTCCCTCTTTAAACAGCTCTTTAAAATTCAAATCTTGGGCAGGGTCAGAATCCAGAAGATTCTGCCCTGGAGTGTCAGGAGACTGCTTTGGAGCCCTCGACTTGCTGCTCTTCCTTGAACCATTTGCTGCTATGGCTCGTCTGTGCTCCGCTGTGAACACTGAAAGCTCCAGCTTGATCTTGCTTCTCCACGTGGCTAAAACATACATACTGATGGGAATTGGGAAAACTGCCTTTCGGTGAGAATGTGGAAGCTGGCTGCCAGTGGGATCCTAAATGATCCTGTTCAGTTCAAACTTGCTGATGCCAAAACTTGTGGTAGTTGTGGGGCAGAGGGGTTGGGCGGTGTTTGGAACTGAGTCCTATATGTGTCATGTCGATGGCTGCTAAGCACATCCCAATTTAAAGCTTGGGATGGTTGGAACTTTGAAGAAAGTCTTAAAACCAACATTTTAATATTACTTTTAAAGACTTTTTTTTCTGAATTTAAAGTGGTACATGTTTATTGCAGAACATTAAGGAAAGTTTTTCAGTCTCTGGATGATCATCAAAGCTTCTCAAAACTATAGATTCCTCTTAGGGTCATGAGATCTAGCCAAGGATCATCTGGCTCTGTGCTCAGCAGAGAGTCTGCTTATCTTTCTCTCCCCCTTCCTAAGTAAATAAATAAACAAATAAACAATATTAAAAAAAAAAACAACAACTGCAGATTCCTCAACCTTGCCATAGATCTTGAACTAAGTTGGGGCTTCAACTTAGTTCACAGGCATGTTAAACTTTCAGAACCTCTTGTGTTACATATATATACATATATATATATATATATATATATATATATGTATATATATATATTTAAAAATTTCTAAAGCTCTTGTAATTCCATCTTTTTAAGATTATCACTATTGGAGCTAATTCCCTATAGCAGTTTTTCCTCTGTATGTGTGTGTGTCTTTATTATGTTTTTACAAATTGAGTTCATACTGTATTTATAGTTTGATTCATGCTTTTACACCTTGCTTAACATTATATCCTAAGCATTTTCCCATGTCATTAATATTCTCTAGAAACATGATAAATAAATATTTCACTCAGTCCATTTTACCCTGTATCATTTAAAAAAGTTTGTCCCAGATTAGGACAAGGGCATGCAGGGAGCCTTTTCTTGCTGGACTCCTGTTTTGTAGATTAACAGAAGGGTTTCAAGTTGAGGATACTTATTCAGTCTTTCTCATGCAGCATTAGGTAGGAGCACTAGAAGGGAATGTAAATATAGTTTTATATGCAGATAATTAAATAGCTAACTGATAACTTATTCTGTTTGGGATTTCCAGAAAATGTTCCATTTTTATTTTTACCTTGCAGTGAATCATATATTTCATAAACCACAGTCTAATCTGCGTTTAAGCCCATCCCTGCCTTTGACATGAGGGTGGATAGTAAGTGGGTCTTTTGTATGTGATTTTTAACTTAAATTATTGATCATTAATAACAAATGACAACTACAAAATGACCTTATAGGTTAACTTTCTTTAAAGAGCAACAATCAATTGCTGGGTCATAGGGCAGTTCTATTTTCAACATTTTGAGGAACCTCCATGCTGTTTTCCAGAGTGGCTGCACCAGCTTGCATTCCCACCAACAGTGTAGGAGGGTTCCCCTTTCTCCACATCCTCGCCAGCATCTGTCATTTCCTGACTTGTTGATTTTAGCCATTCTGACTGGTGTGAGGTGATATCTCATTGTGGTTTTGATTTGTATTTCCCTGATGCCGAGTGATATGGAGCACTTTTTCATGTGTCTGTTGGCCATCTGGATGTCTTCTTTGCAGAAATGTCTGTTCATGTCCTCTGCCCATTTCTTGATTGGATTATTTGTTCTTTGGGTGTTGAGTTTGCTAAGTTCTTTATAGATTCTGGACACTAGTCCTTCATCTGATATGTTGTTTGTGCACTATTGGGTATTTACCCTAAAGATACAAACGTAGTGATCCAAAGGGGCACGTGCACCCGAATGTTTATAGCAGCAATGTCCACAATAGCCAAACTATAGAAAGAACCTAGATGTCCATCAACAGATGAATGGATCAAGAAGATGTGTTATATATACACAATGGAATACTATGCAGCCATCAAAAGAAATAAAATCTTGCCATTTGCGACAACATGGATGGAACTAGAGCGTATCATTCTTAGCGAAATAAGTCAAGCAGAGAAAGACAATTATCATATGATCTCCCTGATATGAGGACGTGGTGATGCAACATGGGGGCTTAAGTGGGTAGGAGAAGAATAAATGAAACAAGATGGGATTGGGAGGGAGACAAACTATAAGTGACTCTTAATCTCACAGAACAAACTGAGGGTTGCTGGGGGGAGGGGGTTTGGGAGAAGGGGGTGGGATTATGGACATTGGGGAGGGTATGTGCTTTGGTGAGTGCTGTGAAGTGTGTAAACCTGGTGATTCACAGACCTGTACCCCTGGGGATAAAAATATATGTTTATACAAAATTAAAAATTAAAAAAAAAGAGCAACAATCATGATTATAATGTTTATTAATCTAAATGCATTTCAAGTTTTAAGTGGACCACTTTATATCCAAAGAATCTGACAATCAGAAAGAAATTTAGTTATCTGCGTAATACATTAAAGCAATAGTCTGAAATTCCCTAGGTCTAGGTTTTTCTGGGTATGGTCAGTTTTGAAGTTTCAAGAAAGAAATATGCAAGGTAAAAAAAAAATATATGCAAGGAATTTTTTATTTTTTCCTAGCTAAACATTGTAAATAATTCACTTGCAGTGAAGAATAAAATGATCATCTTTCTTCTATGACAGACGCCAGAGATGCAGAGCAACTGAGCAAGAACAAGGTGACACATATTCTGTCTGTCCATGATAGTGCCAGGCCTCTGTTGGAGGTAAGGGAGAGCTACGTGCATGTGTCTTTGTATTCCCTAGGAGTGCGTAAAACATTAACAAAGGCAACCATGTTCTCTCTGACATCAGTGTGCCCCTATTAATGCTGTGTAGCTGTGGCCATATTAATTTTTTTTCCAGGCCATAATTTTGTGTCTGTGCCCTGTCTGTGGCATGGTGGAAGAGTGTATTCTTTCTCTGATTATTCTCTTGCTACATTGCTAGTTTGGCTTTCTTGGCAAAATGCCAAAGAATAAGCTGATGCTGCATTTACTTCTGGATTTTAAGGATGTTTAAAACTTATTTGCATTCCCGTCAATATTATTCCTGGTTTTAGAATCCAAAAGAATTCAGGTTCCTCATTTCTTGATTTTTTTTTTCTGTTGAAGCTCAATTATGTACCATTTGCATTTAAAGACAAAAAACAATAGAAGCTAAATTGTCATTGGAGAGTTCCAGGGCTTCTGATACAGAGGCTATCTGTGTAGAAGCTGTTGTTAAGGTTTAAGTTTTCAAGTAAACAGGGTGTGTCTGCCTGTACACTAATTCCAAAAACATTTTCGTATCTTCAATTTTATGCTAATGAACGGTTTGAGCTGTTGGCCAGGAGTAATCTATTTCTGTTTATTAGCCTCGACAGAGCCCAAATTACTTTTTTTAAGAAAATAATACACGTGTGGTTGGGATGCATATGTGTTCTTCTGTTTTAGGGTGGGGTTTTTGGAGGGGAGGTGTGACTGGTTCTAGAAGAAATAATCCTAGTTCAAGCTGTTTTCATTTAAATTCATATTATGCAAGAGCAGATAGTATACTTTTCATTTTATCTATTAGAGTTGCCAGCTTTCAGTTATTGTAAAAGAAATGGGAACATGGATTAATAAGTGATTCTATTAAATGTTAATAGTACCAGAGAGCCATAGGTGGTGAAGAAACCTCCGTTCACTTCTCCAGATCTGTGTACCCATACTTCCTTCTGTTGTTTCGGCTCTGTTTTTCTTGTTGTTGTTGTTTTTTATGGTGCTATAATTTGTGTGGCAGAATGATTTTGTTGGAAACAGGAACAACAGCACATCATTTCTTTCCAGATTAACAGTTTCTTTGAAAATGGCTACTCTGTTTCTTCATCTCCATTAACAATAGTTTATATTTAAAATATAGCCAAGATATGGCCAAGATAATAAGTTAAATGCAAATGGTCATGATTGACTTCCTCTTTAAATCACAAGATGAGACTTGAGGTTTCCTTTATTTTAATAAATTACATAGATGTCCTTCCCACCCTCACCCTCCAGGCCTGCCTCACTACTTCATGTTTCATTTAATGGAACACATTGGCATGTGTGAACATGGGCCTTAAATCTGTTCACATTGTAACTTCTGTTTAGATGCAAGCCTTTCAGGTTTTAGAAATTAGTGTTTATTTGTCCAACCTCCTCCAGGTTACATGTGGGAAACAAAGGCCTAGAAAGTAAAATAGGTGGGACTGTGACCCCATAAAAAGAGATACTGTTTGTATAAGAACCTCAGAGCTGTGGGAAAACTGCATTTCCCTCCTCAGTATTCCTTTTTATTCTCTCATATTTCCGTCTATAAGGACAAATTCTGCTTTGGAAAAAAAAGAGAAACCATGCCTTTCCTTCAGAGACAGCTTTTTTTTTTTAATTTATTTTTTATTTTCAGCATAACAGTATTCATTATTTTTGCACCACACCCAGTGCTCCATGCAATCCGTGCCCTCTATAATACCCACCACCTGGTACCCCAACCTCCCACCCCCTGCCCCTTCAAAACCCTCAGATTGTTTTTCAGAGTCCATAGTCTCTCATGGTTCACCTCCCCTTCCAATTTCCCCCAACTCCCTTCTCCTCTCTAACTCCCCATGTCCTCCATGCTATTTGTTACTTAGCAACAATCTGTTGTAGTCTTTGAGTTCTATTATTACCTCAGCTTAATTATAAGTACTTTACTGTGATTTCATATTCATTAAGAGGCCATTGTTTTATAGCATAACACAGGTTAATGTTGCCCCTCTCTTTTGTTCATTTTTAAGTTCACAAATAATTCATGAATACATTCTTATTAAAAAATTAAAATAGTACCTCTCAGATTGCAGAAGTAGAGAAAACTCAAGTACTGAAAGTTATTTGAACTCATGTGCTCACATAAGGTACTGGGATAGAAGAGCTTTGCCCGGGGCGCCTGGGTGGCTCAGTGGGTTAAGCCGCTGCCTTCGGCTCAGGTCATGATCTCAGAGTCCTGGGATCGAGTCCCGCATCGGGCTCTCTGCTCGGCGGAGAGCCTGCTTCCCTCTCTCTCTCTCTGCCTGCCTCTCCATCTACTTGTGATTTCTCTCTGTCAAATAAATAAATAAAATCTTTAAAAAAAAAAAAAAAAAAAAAAAAAAGAAGAGCTTTGCCCGGATCTCCGAAGTTTCAGAATGTTGTTTACTCCTCTGCCTATTCATAAAGGCACTTTTCTATCTTAATTTTTTTTTTTTTGAGATTTTATTTATTTATTTGAGATAGAGGGAGAGAGAGAGAGAGAGAAAAGCACAAGCAGGGGAAAGAGCAGGCAGAGGGAGAAGCAGGCTCTCAACTGGGCAGGGAGCCCGACAGGGGTCTCCCAGGACTGTAGGACCACGACCTGAGCTGAAGGCAGATGCCTGGTGGACTGAGCCACCCAGGCGCCCCCAGTCTTAAATTTTAAATTCAGTTCCAGAAGTCATGATCTCACCCAACCTGAGATGAGTCAGGGAAAATGTTCGGAGTTGGTAGTGAATTGAGGGATGGATTTTATTCTTGAGCAGCTCTGGGAGGAAGTAAAGCAGGGATGATGGTGAGAGGACAGATTGTGTTCAGAGCCAGGCAACAGCAAAAAGCTGAACCCCAACCTGATAAGAAGCCCTAATAAAAGGTGAAAGGATAAGGGATGCTAGGACCTCCTTCATGTTCCAAGATCTTCAAAGCTCCATGCACGTTTATTGAATGGGTTTATTGAATGGGTACTCTGGGCAGCACTAGCCTGGGGCCAGGTGGGAATGGCAGCGATGTTATTGTTTAAAATTGAAGGGTTTTAGTGCTACTAATTCCATGCAGGAGTTCTCCAAGCCCTGCTGTCAGGTAGCTGTATATTGGTCACTGCACTGTAGGTACTAAATTGGTTCATTTCCAGCAAATATCTGAAGCGGTTTAAAAGCACTGGGTGCTTGGTATCAAGTATCAAAGGCTTTTGCAATCATTAGGTATGCTCTCATTCTGATGGAGGCTAAATGAGAAGGGGCAGTCATATTGTGCAATGTGGTTTCTAGAGCAGAGGTCATAGGTCAAGGGCTTCGTGAAGATTCTAAAAGGATAGATAGTTGAACAGTATGCCTGGGATATGATGCTTTTCAAAAACATAAAGAAGTTTAGGGAATTTAGCACACCATAGGCTCCTCCGGAGGATTCACAGATTTCTTGACAGAATACAGTCTTCCAAGTTCTGCACTGAGGCCACACATTTGTCACTCTAAATAGGGAACCAGTTTGTGTGTGTGCCTGCTTATGTAACACACTACCTATTAACATCCCATGAGACTATGTTCTGCTGAATACAGTCGTGAACATTCAGATTAAGAAGGACTCAGGAAAGGGATCTGCTATCCCTTAGAGTCCAGGGTGAGACTCTAGGATGAGCACTTTTTAAGAGGGGTGCTTATATAACTAGGAAACTAAGGCAACTGTGGTCAAGGAAAAGGCGCCAAACCTGGTCTTATTACCAAATGAGGCTGTATAGATTAGCATAGTATAGATCGTTGTGACAGCCTAGTATTTGTAGAATGGAAGATTGCACAATTGTTGTGCCTGTTACATCCTCTGTGGCTGTAATGATTTGTAATCTGTTGCACTGACCAATGATGATACTATAAAGTGCACTTGCTGTGAAAAGCTTCATGAACATGCTCAGTTCATCTTTAGTATGCATTTATTGATTTTACTTTGGGAAGGACTTTAAAAAAACTCGTGACTTGGTTGATTTCACTTAGATTAGATGTGATTCTCTATTATTCGGGTACTTTTTAGACAGGTTTCCCAACATAGTGTTAGCAGGGTTTTGTATCCTTTCTAGCAACCCTATAGGTGGAAAGCAGTGAAAGAATAGAAGGTGCTGTTCTCAGGCCTTTGCAGTGGCAGGGCCTCACCTCACCTCTGGTCACCAGGTGATCTTTGGTGCTTCCCAGTGGATGAGACAGGATTGTTTATCCTTTGAACCATGGGGCAAGGTGGTGAGCCAAGAGAAGGAGGTCCAAGGCCCCAGTTCCTCTTTCTGCAAAAGGGTATCTGAAGAGTAGATCTCCCAAAATGAAGATTTTTAGGAACAGTAGAAACTTAGGGGCCTTTATATTCATTTGAGTCAGCCCTTAATTAAAATCTAAGATTCTGAAGAGCTCTGACTCCCTTTCCATGCCTACTGCTCTATGTTTGACTTAGACATCCCAGCTGAACAGATTCACAAGAATCACTTACCTTGATTTTATCACTGTGTAGACAAAGAAGTTGAAGCTCAGAGACATGAAGGGACTTGCCTATAATTCCATAGTTGGTCTGGGTGGCTTGGTAGGAACCTGAGTCTTCTTTCCCAGGCCAGAGATTCTCCCAGAGTGCCTTACTGTCTTGGTCCTCTCCTTGTATGACTGATGCTTGTGAATCTGCAAGTAGTATTAATAGATATTGCCACATTGGCTTTGTGCCCTTATTGGCAGTGTATGAAAGTTACTGTTTTCCCATACTCGTACCAGCACAGAATTTTATTCTTCATTATTATTAATTAACAAAATTTTTATTTCGTTTTATTTGTTGTGAATGCCATCCTCACACTATCAAGCCTCTTGTCCAGACAGTTCTTTCCTTTGAAGACAAAGAGTGATTGATTAACTGAGCAATTGAGTTCTTGCTACATGCCAGGCCCTGGAACAGATGCTGGAGATAACAGAAGTGAACCAATACCAACATTTTCCCCAGTGAAGCCCTTAGAGTATAAACAAGATATATATTGTGGATATTTTATAAATACGACTAATAAGTCCAGTGAAGGAAGAGCTCTGGCTTAGGATAGGCCCTCAGTGCTAGGGGTCAAGTAGGAACAGAGGCTATGGAAGCTCAGAGAACAAGGTCCTTCCTCTGCCACATGAATTTGGAGACGTTTGACTGGGTTTTTGGAAATGACTGGGAATTTGAAAAATCTGGTCAGTGGCATTCCAACGAGGAGAAAGCTGGTCGTGCCAAGATATGACTTCTGGTAGAGCTCTGAATCCATGACAGTCACACCAATCTTTTAATCTTCTAAGAACTCTGAGAGCCCAGCAAGGCAGATAGCATTGTCCTAGTTCCTTCATAGCATAATCAGACCTGGTGACTGGCTCGTATCACCTCCAACAAGTGACAGGACCAGGTGGAAAAATTAATTGCATATTTCTTAATTTCACATTGGAATTAAGTCTAGAACTGTAATTAAAATATTTAAGGGGAAAAAAACCTCTGTCTCTTTCTATGTTTAAGACTTGGTTTGGGGGGTTGTTTGCTTTTGCTGGGGTATTTCCTTATTTGTGAGTGTGTCTTCAGTGCCTACTGATTGCTCCAGATTTGTAGGGTGATAAAAATTGCTGTCACAACGATGGTGCTTTTTCATATCAGGAACCCCATATTGTTTATAGGTGCTGAGGAAGTAATATTGAGCAATGAAAGATTTCTCCCTTCCCCTGAAAAAAGAAACAAAACTCTATCTTTCTAATGTAAAAATTTCAGAATTTGTTTCATTTTTCATTCTGTGTATTTAACCAGAGCACCTGCAGGAAACAAAACTATTTTTTGCTATCAACAAATATGCTTTAAAAAGTATTCTTATTCCTTTGCTGGACTAATTCTCCAAATAATTTAAATTTTTAAATGTTGTATATTTTAGGATTAAATAGAAAAAACAGTAGTTTATATGCATCTATTCAAACCAGGGTATTGTATGTTTACCAGGTAGGTTTTGAACTTGAGTTCACCTTGGCTATATATTTTTTCCATTTTAAGTTTTGACTTTTATACTTTGAACCACCAAAGTTTGTTTTTTTTTTTTTCCCAAAGAAAAAGATGTTGCTGTAGAAGGCACATATTCTTGATGGTTCTATTTTGTATTTCCTTTAACATGAAAGACATTTTTTTTGAGGTGCCCTAGCTCACAATTTAATTTTGTTAGTTTTTTTTATAGTTGGTCATGTCTTCTGGTTCTAATACTTCTTGTTATTTACATGTCTACACTGCTGTCTTCATTAGCCACTTATTTATGAGAAAATTCTCACCATGGTGTTATGTTCATTCTACTTGGACAGCAGCACTGGGGGACTGAGAGCCTCCTTGACAGACCTTGGTCATCTGCTGTATGTCTGCCTGGTGACCCAACCCATTTCACTACCTTAAAAGTTTAGCTGGTTTCCCAAGTGTAAAGCAAACTAGAACCAAGGTGCTAAATGGTATTTCAAGTTTAAGAAACTATGCTTTTGTGTGTTCTTTCTTCTACCCAGTTGCCTCCCTAAGCCCTGCCCTTCTTCACAGCTCAGCCCCAACTTTCCTTCTTCTGAGAAGGACACTTCCAGTATACCCTCCAACCTCAGGACTTCTTCCCTTTTCTCTATAATATTTTATAGAGAAGCTATAGTTTGTACTCTTAACTGGATTATGAATTGTATACACTCTGACAGCTTCTATAGTGTATTAAATGGCCATTTAACCACTGTTTGATGAACTAGTTCTTCACTGCCTGTGTCCAAGGTCCTCAACTGGCCTCAGGCTCACTGCAGGCAGGTGCCACATTGGGATTTCTTTGGTCTTCCCCAGCACTCAACCTGGGCCTGGCACACAGGGGCCCCTCTGCAGATGTTTACTGATGAACTGAGAGCCACATGCATTTTCAGCTCCATACCAAAGTGAGAAATCATATCTTTGGTCATTTGTGGCTCATTAAGGAGTGTGAAAAAAGAGCTGTACCAAGAATGACTTATTAACCATGAGTACTAAGTGAAGCCAGAGGATCTGGTTAATGCAATGCAATGCGACCTCACTTATGTGGGTTGTTTGTTCCATTCCTCCCATGTCAGTGAGTGTTAGCAAATGGGGATGTACTGTTTTATGGAGCTCTTGTGGACTCTAGTTCAGAATTAACCTCTTGCTAAGTTAGAAACAAGAATCCCCTGTGACACTTCTATGACTTTCTGATTGATGTCTTAAGGATCTCAGCTACCTTTGGTTTGCATTAGAAGCTTGGTCCTACAAAGAGGAAAGTATATCTAAGACACAGTGAATGAAAAGTTAAAAGGTTTGTCACAGCCAAGGCAGCAGGCTTGAAGTGGAGGCAGAGTTGGTTGAGGCATTGTTTCAGATTTTAAGGAGTTTATAGGCAAATCATGAAAAGCTGGGAGAACACTCAAGGTACATGGGCTTGTGTTCTGGTTCAGGAGGAAGATCCTCATTGCCTGTGGTCCTCCTTTGGCAGCCACACAGGAGACTTGCATGGTATCACCCCCAGCTCTGCATGCAGCCCATGTCAGTCCTCAGCTCCTGGGACCCAGGGGCCCACCCTGCTCGTGACCTTCAAATCACAGGAGCTATAGGCCACATTTCCCATAGAGTATTTCCCCTAAGAGGAGAGATAACTGATGAAAGCCACATGTTTCATCCTATACCCACAGAGGTATGGGCAATGATGTTCAGTGCAGCTGTGTTTGTAATGGCAAAAAATTGGAACCAACCCACACATTCAGCAGAAGGGTAATGTTCAATTATGATACATCCATATTAAGAAATACTCTGCAGCAATTCAAAAAGAAGAGTAAGGTTTATATGTATGCACAGGGAAAAGGTAATTGTTAAGCAAAAGAAGCAAGTTGTAGAATAATATTCATAATATGATCTCATTTGTGTAAAACTAAATATTAATTATATATTTCTGTGGGTACATATATATGCATGTAAATGAACAGCTAAGGGTCTAGAAGGACCATACTAGATTGCTCAGAATGGTAAAGTGGAATAGGATGGGAGAAGAGGGTAGGAAGGATAAGTTTCACTTTTGTCTTTATTTTTATTTATTTTTCACAATAGAAGTATCTTCATAATTTCTCTTTGAATGAAGGGAGGTAGGAAAGGAAGGTAGGCAGGTGGGTGGCCATACTCTTGGTGTCTGTAGTAGTGACTAGTAGATTGCATTTGGTTGTTCAAGTTTGGCCAGAATGGGTTCTGTGGTAACAGTTTTCCCTATGCATTCATATGTGCGTGTTTGACATTAGGCAAGTTGCATCCTTGTCATCATTGATCAGGGGGTATAAACCATTCATTTCAATCATCTTAATCTTAAAAGGGAGAAGATAGCCCAAGAAAAACCTTTCAACTGTATAGATTTTATTTTTGGTATCAGTTATCTTCTACTTGATTGTTTTACTTAAATGAGTTTATGTCCTTTCTTAAAGATTCACAGATTCCCTAGTGATGCAACTTGAAGCATTGGGCAAGGTTTCCTGTTTGAATTGGCCATTGTATCCAGTGTGGATGATTTTTGTTATTTTACTGGCATTGCAAAAAAAATCACACTATCGAGGTCTAGGACCTTTGAAAACAAATCATTGTTTGACCATGGTTTTCAGATTGACAACTATTTCCAGTGAACCCCGGTTGTTTTCACCTCTCTAAGAAAGTCTCTTTGATGCCACCCAAGTATCAGTGGTACATACCATACCAAAGACTTGCAGCAGCTTTCATGTGTTGAGGTAAATTTGTTTGAAGCCAACCCCAGACTTAAATAGAAATGACTCAAATAGAAATTATTATGGTAGGTATCGAAAACTGTCTAGTAATCACTCTTTCTTGAATCAAGCTGTATCTGAGTTCCATGTGTGTGGGCAGTCAAGTGCATAATACAGCTCCATCTGGCTGCTGACCCTTCTGTGACAAGCTCACTTGCAAATGGAATTCTAAAACCAGAATTCCAGCATGAATGGACTAAATGGGACTGGAAATATTCTAGTACCTCATTGATTCTAGAGAGGAAACAGTGTTTTTTTTTGGTCTCTAATTGAAAGAGATCTCTGTTAATCTTTCTTTTCTCGGGCTTTCTAGAGTACCATGCATTTCAAGTGTGGACCTTCTCTTTAGTGCTCAAACTTACTGACCAGCCTCTCCACAAAACTGGACTTTTACAATACACTCCTGTTAAAAGTCTCTCAAACTCAAGTCCCAGTTTTGTTTTTTAATATTTCCTGCAGAGTGCCCTGTATTGTCCATCTTGTCCTGACTCCCCATGCAATCAAGTCCTGAGCACATTGTGTGCTGAGGGCTGTGTTTCTGAAGTGGACTTGCCTTGTTTGCATCCTTCCTTTTCCTCAATGGGAAATATACCAGTGGCAAGATCTCCTGGTTATCTCCAAACCAGGACTTCAGAAAAAGCATGTAGCACATGGTCTCCCCTCTGTGCTTTAGCTGGAGTGATAGTAGGCATTGATACAACTACATAAATTGCCCATAAATGCTAAAGCACAGGGTAAAACTCTGTCCATTTATACAAGATCTTTAGGTTAATATACTGGAGAATTTGGGGAAGAATTTGTAAAGAGGGTTGTTTAGGCAGCCTTGTAGGACTAGTATAGTTTGGTTCAATGGAGAGATATGTGTTGAGTAGGAGCAGCCCTTCCGGGCTGGTCAGGAAGGGGGAAATAAGCCCTGGAGCCATAGATGTGTGGAAGTTGGCTGATTATAGAGTGGAGAAGGTGGTCAGCGTGGTGGGGTAAGGGTGGGGCCATATTCAGTTCTCTTTTTGGCTAAATTAGGAGGTATTCCTTCAGATTCAGCAGACATTTACTTACCTTGTAGTGAGGATTGGGAATAAAATACAAAGAGAAGTAATATGGGGCTCAGTGTTCAGAAGAGACAGGCACAGAAATCCCTTTAGGGGCACCCCAGGGCACCAGAAGGGCTGGAGAGAAGGAGCTCTGGTGCAGATACAATGCAGTTTGGCCATTCTTTGGCCGTCGACCCTTAACATGGCACCCTTCCAGTGCCATGAGCACTGGAAGGGGGAGAGTGACATAGCAGCAAAATCTGGAAAGCTTTAATAGGGGCCTAGTTTTGCTAAGGAGTTTAAAAGTAAAGAGCACCTTAGTTTGGAAGAAACAACCAAAGTCAGTATCCCAAGGGAAATATGTTTGTAGTTGCAGGTTAGGACAGCACAGCCTGTGGCTGGCAGACCATGGGAAATCTGAGCATCATGATGGTAGTGGCAGAGGACATGTAGCCCAAGAGGACTGAACAGTTTCAGGCTTCTTAGGTGAAGGGCCTTTGAGTCTGCAGTCAGAGTTGGAATAAGTTATATGTGGTTGGTTAGTTGGTTGGTTAAGACTTAAAGCAGGGTACAATGGCTCTGTAGGTGCTGTTGTTTTTAGCCATAAGAAAAAGAATGATTTGGGGCGCCTGGGTGGCTCAGTGGTTGAGGCCTCTGCCTTCGGCTCAGGTCGTGATCCCAGGGTCCTGGGATTGAGCCTCACATCGGGCTCTCTGCTCGGCAGGGAGCCTGCCTCCTCCTCCTCTCTCTGCCTGCCTCTCTGCCTACTTGTGATCTGTCTGTCAAATAAAAAAAAAAAAAAAAAAACTTAAAAAAAAAGATTTAAAAAAAGAAAAAGAATGATTTAAATGTAGCTTGGTTTACTGAAGACTGGTTTAAGCAAATTTGCCATTTTCAGGTGCTCCTAATACTTCATTGCTGGTAGGCATTGCAGGTGGACCTTGTGCCTTCCACAGCTGCAAGGGAAGTGATCCAAACTGACTTTAAAAGCCCGAGACTAAAGCAGTGACACGTAGCTAGTGTCATCATCTCAGCACAGGCTAAGTGGACACGTCGTGCCTCTACTGCTCTTTGAAGTGTTTCCCCCTCTCTGTGGTCTAACTCCTGACATGTTTTGCAGACCTTTGTTTGTGTCCTGGGGCAGAGGATGCTGTCAAGCCCTGGGTTTGAATTGAGAAATTATTTCTCCTTTCAGTTATCACCACAATTAGTACAGATGTTGAGTTTCAACATTCAGTACTGAGCGGTGGCATTTTCAACTAGCTCTAATCTGCTTTTCTTTTCTTTTCTTTTCTTTTTTTAAAGATTTTATTTATTTATTTGACAGACAGAGATCACAAGTAGGCAGAGAGGCAGGCAGAGAGAGAGAGAGAGGAGGAAGCAGGCTCCCTGCTGAGCAGAGAGCCCGATGCGGGACTCCGATCCCAGGACCCTGAGATCATGACCTGAGCCCAAGGCAGCGGCTTAACCCACTGAGCCACCCAGGTGCCCTCTAATCTGCTTTTCTAATGGAAAACAAACGAAATGCATGGTCAAAGTTTGAGCTAGTCGAGCCATATCTGCGTATAGCACTAGTGAGGGAAAAGAAGTAGATGCACCTAAAATCTGAATTAGAGCCTCCTTCTCTTGAGGACCAATATGGACATGCTTGTTTGCTTCTCAGATTTTTCCCCAATTAAAGGGAGATAATTCATAAGATTCCCTTGGTGAAAAGCACAGCCAGCTGCCAAAGAAGGAAGAGAACATGTGGGAAAGCTGCCTTTGGATTGTCCTTTTATCCTTTAAATGGTTGCAAAGAGATAGTTTTTCTGATATTGTGTGATCATGGAGAAGGCATCTCAGACAAACATAGCTGAGCCCAGACCTTGAAGTGAGCCTTCTGGTCATGGAAACTATTCCTAAGCACAATAGTACAGAGATCGTTTCAGAGTGTACTGGTTTTTAAAGCAGTTGGGGCTTAACAATGGTGGAACTGGTCCAAAACGACTTTACCTTACGTTAAATTAATGAAATACCTTGTCAAGGAGACCAGCCCCACTGCACCCAAGCAGACAGCAATTCCAAATCTACTGTAAATGATTAATTTAAACTGCATTATAGAATGCTTTGATACTATGCCCTAAAGAACAAAAATGATCTTGTAGCTAACAAAGTCAAAATAACATTTCCAAGTATTTGGGTTTTTTAAGTGTTCCTTTAAACTGAGGCTAGCCACCTTTTCTCTTGCTGCTGCTCCTGCATGTGTGGTGGAATTGTGGTTGAAGAGCCTCAACCAGTCATCTTGAGGTCTTAATGACCCCAGTGAGGGAAGGATCTCTGGCCTCCTTGGTAGTCAGTGCTCACTCATTCCTTGTGAGTCCTACTCAGGCTCTAATGAAGGTGGCCTGGGACTTTCTTCTATGCCCAGTGCAAGAGGATGCAGCTGTCAAAATAAAAATAGACCGTAAGATTGCTTTCAATGGCAGCAGTGGGGGAGGGAAGATTTGGTGAAGTGCTGCCCTTTCAAAGGAATGAAAGCAGTGGAATGAAAGCAAAGGAATGAAAGCCCCCAAAGGAAGTCTGTGGAATGTTGACCAGCCAATCCTTAAAACAGAGAGAGGAAGATGCCCCCCCCCCAATTATGTTTGGGAAATAGACAAAAATAAGCATAGAGGCAGGCAGACAGAGGGAGAAGCAGGCTCCCCATTGGACAGAGAGCCCAATGTGGGTCTCAATCCCAGGACCCTGGGATCATGACCTGAGCTGAAGGCAGAGGCTTTAATCCACTGAGCGACCCAAGCGCCCTCTTTTTAAAAATCAAGGGACAGATAGTAAATATTTTGAGCTTTGTGGGTCCTAAGTTTCCTGTGACAGTACACTGCTCTCTCCTGTACATGAAAGGAACGCTAGACAATACATAGATGAACAGGTGTGACTGTGTCCCAGTAAACATGGGCTTTTTGCCAACCATGCTGGCATCTTCCAAGAGTCTGTGTGCCAGCTATGTGGGGTGGTGTCTGGGCATTTAGAACAGGGAGCAGGAGCCAGCCTGAGATGGAGGGAGATGATGTCAGGGAAAGCTCTGTGGGTAGGGCTGGTGGGTTACATCAGGTGTGGTTCCACTAAGGGAGTGCCCCTGGGAGGAGTCCTGAAAGAGAAGGGTATTCCAGAGGAAACAAACACAGAGGAGAAGAAGGGACCCTGGGGAGGCGTGGGCAGGAAAGTACAGAACATTTGGAGAGATTCTCAGGCAGCCAGGTACCTGGAGTTTGGTGAGCTGGTGGAGGTGAGCTTGGGAGGTGAGTTGTAGACAAGTGCTGAAGGATTTTGAAGAGAATCTTTACTTTGCAGACAGGATGGATCCACTGATATGTTTTAGCAGCTGAGGCAAATTTACCTTTATATCTTTAACAAGTGGTAGCTTGTGATTCTGAAGTAGCTACTGCTGATTTCTCCTGATTTCCAAGCATCAGTTTTCAATCATGGTGATTTTTTTGGTATGGTCATTTATCATTAACATTCATTAAGTAATATTGTAGAATTACTTGGTTTGGAGAGATTGCTGAAACTGGCCCTGTTTTCATGAGTCACACTGAATACATCAGCGGTGCCAGACACAACTGAAATCACAGAAGAGGGCTTTCAGTGGTAGGTTGGAGCTGACGTGAATCTCCCTCACCTCCTTCCCATAACCCACCCATGCTGGCTCAAGGAAATTCAGTGTGCTGACCATGCCTACTTTAGCCTTTCATTGAAATAACTTGAGCAAAAATAAGCATTTGGGTCCTCATCTGTTGATCTGACAAGTCAAATGTATGTCCTTTTTTGACTAACCTGAAAGAAGCCAACAGGTGTTGGAGGTTTCTCATTTGCATTTTTTCTCACAAAATCAAACCAAAGGCTAAATCTTGTCTCTCCACTCTGACCTTCCCACCCCTCCCCACCCCATCAAGTACCACAGAGTTCTTGGAAGTTGTTATTTGTAGTAGTGTTTCCTAAATTTAGCTGGTGCAGGAAGAATCAGTGGCAAATGGGTGCCTGAAGAAAATGCATCTTCAATTTAGAGTATGTGTTATGTAGCACAATTCAAGGACTGTATTTATCTTCTGTGGTGATTTTCTACAGTAATTCCTATGAGATTTCTATTATGGTACAAACAAAAAAGGAGATTATCAAGAATCTTACCCCCTAGACCTTACATGGTTTTGTTTTGTTTTGTTTAGATCTTATTTATTTGAGAGAGAGAGAGAGTTTGAGAGAATGGGTGGGATGAGGGACAGAAGAAGCAGATTTCCCTTGGAGAGGGAGCCTGACCCAGGACGCAACCCCAGGACCTCAGGATCATGACCTCAGCTGAAAGCAGATGCTTAACAACTGAGCCACCCAGGCGCCCTGTTTTTGTTTTTTGTTTTTTGCTTTTATGCCTGCTTCCAGTTCTTAGTCCACAGACATACAAAGTTTTTCCAGAGGTATTCTTTCTATAGATATAATTCTGTATTCTACTTTTTCCCTTTAAAGAATGTTACTGGCTATGTGAAAGTTCTTAAATTGCGGAGAAATAATGATCAAACTCCATGGGCCAGGTACCAGCTTTGGCATCCATGTACATGGCATCCATATACATAGCCTAGGTGGAGATCTTTCTGTGCTTTGTCTGGAGTAAGATACTCCATGAAATGTAAGGCTGTCAAACCTTACAGGTACATCTGAGCAGTTTCAAGTCAGCAGTTGCCATCTTTTGGTCTATGACCTTCAGGAGTATGGCTAGACTAATTTTTTCAGATTACCTGCCTTTAGGTTTATATAAAAATGCAGAAGTGGGGTGCCTGGGTGGCTCAGTGGATTAAAGCTTCTGCCTTCAGCTCAGGTCATGATCCCAGGGTCCTGGGATCGAGCCCAGCATTGGGCTCTCTGCTCAGCAGGGAGCCTCCTTTCCCCCCTATCTCTCTCTGCCTGCCTCTCTGCCTACTTGTGATCTCTGTCAAAAAAAAAAAAAGTATAGAAGTAGTCAAATTCATAGAGATAGAAAGTAGAATTGGGGGTTACAGGGGATGGGGAGAAGGGTTAATGGGATTTAGTGTTTAATGGGCTCGGAGTTTCCATCTGGGAAGATGAAAAAGTTCTAGAGATGAGTGGTGGTGATTAGGATGTGAATATACATGATGCCACTGAGCTGTGTATTTAATAATGGTTAAAATGGTAAATTTTATGTGATGTATATTTTACTACAATAAAAAGTACAGAGTGATTGTCTCAAGTGGAAGAGACTTTTGTTTTTTATAGTGGTGTATAAACTGTGGTCTTGCTTCTGATCAAACTTAATTCTTTTTTAATTTTGTTTCTTTTTTGGAGTCAGATTTTTGGATAATTTGGGAATTAGGTCTAAGTGGAGTCCCCAGCTTACTTTGCTTACTTCATTAATGGGCATTAGATTATCAGTGTTAATAGATTTCCATGTGTAGGAATTGCAGAGCCCACTTCAGCGTGCCACTCTGTTAACTCATAAATGTGACTGTCAAAGAAAAAAATGTCATCTCTTTCAGAAGACTCCTCCTTTGTACATCCATATTGCTATTGGTATTTGGATGGGATAAGATGAGAAACCAAGATCCAAGATCAAGTCACTTTTATTAGCAGCTAAAATAATTTTTCCATCACATGGATTTCTTGATTCTGGCCTCTTAGTAACTCTATCTCCTACTCATGTTTCCTCTTAGGTTGTGAATAAGTCCTTGCAGAAAATAATTTTATTAGTTTTCCTGAGAGAGAGAAAACCAATTCTGAAGGCCTTGATCTTTCTTTTCTTTAGAAAAGTAGAATGTCAGATAGCTTCTCCAGAAGCCTCTTACTTATGTTTCAGAAAGAAAAGAACAGTGAATTTTAGAAATTGTACTTGAAACAAGCGAGAGTTTGATCTTTTTACTAGTCCTGAAATCAGAATCTTGCCCGTGTTTCTCAAGTACTTAACGATGTATCATTTTAAGTGTAATCTTTAGTTTCAGCCCCAAAGAAAGGCAAAAACCTTACTTTTGGTGGTTACTATGCTTGTTGAAACAGAAAACAGAAAAATATTAGAACTTTTGAGAATAAGGACTTAGAAAGCCTTAAACTTTGTGCAAGAACAATCTCTGAAATACTTTCTTTCTTTTCAATCAATTGATATTTGTTGTCTCTTTCAAAACCTAACCTAAAAACTTCACCCCCAAAACTTTCTTTGGATGATCCCATTGAAATCTAACTTCTTTCTGGTATTTTCCTAATGTCTTTCCACACTATGTAATACTAACTGATGTGTTCCCTGTTATTATGAATATTCAGTGTATATGTGTTCAGTGTAAATATGAGGCTTTTTCTTAATTCTTTGTCTTTTCTTCCTTCTGGTCCTCACCTTATCAGTATTAATAGCATTCTCAGGATGTTATAGGCCATTCAAAATGCCATGTAGTCAGAAGAAATTATCTGCTCATTCTTTGTCCCTCCTAGAAATCAAGACAGTCTTAAAGCATAGACTGAGCCCTTTCCCTTAGCTAAACTGGTTTTTGTATTCTTTGGCTAGCTGCCTAAATTGAAAATCTGTAACTTGACACTTACTAGCTCCATGAAGTTTAATATTAATTGGCTTTCCACCAATCACTGTTTTGGAACATCATGAAAAGTACTAAATTCTTATCTATTTAATAATTTTCTTTCAAAGAAGATAATTTTAGTTTTAATGTTGTTGTTGTTGTTATTGTTGTATTAGTTTAAGAGGTAATATGTAGGAGCAAATATCACATAGCAAATCCTGTAGGAATGGAAACATTGCTGTTATTATTTTTTTTTATTTCCGTATAGTTAACATACAGTGTTGTATTAGTTTCGGCCTTACAATATAGTGATTCAAGGATTCTGTACATTACTCAGTGCTTATCATGATAAATGTGCTCTTAATCCCCTTCACCTATTTCACTCATCCCCACATCCACCTTCCCTCTGTTATTTTTATTACTTATGAGTTTTTCAGATTGTTCTAGAATTTTATTTTAGAACAAGATCTGTTACTTTTTTGCTTCATTTGTCATGTTTTCCATAATTTAAACACATCCTGCCCCATATCTCTGTCTCTACAAACCTCAATATGAGAGAATGATTTTTGGGGGGGGATTCCATTAATACTAGGACAATTTTAAGTCTCTCCACCTTGTAGCATTGAGGTCCTTAATGCTGTCAGCACTCTTGCTGCTTTCTGAATTAGTAATTAACTGCCATGAATTGTAAACATGTGCAGGCATCTGAAGACTTTTTTCAGGTACTGTATGTTCTGCAGTCTGTGGCCTGCAAGAAAGATACTTTTCGTGCTTTGTTAATGACTAAGCCAAGATAAATAGATGTTCTTGGGCTGTGAGCAGCTGAACCTCTTTGACAGTTTTGACTCCTTTCTTTACTGTATTTGCATAGTTTGTTCCCTTCTTATTGTAGATCACGGTGAGCTGATTCTTAACCAAGTTCTGGTGGTATGGACAGGCAGGAGGCTGGTGTCTAGAGCATGTGCCTGCAGTGTGCCCTTCCTATGTCATGGCTGAAAGTTCAGCTCTCTTATTTTTATGGTCCCCAGGCATGGGCACTTTATGATGGTTTTCTTCCTGTGTACTATTCCTGTAGTGTGATCTTCATGTTAATTGGTTTTCACCTTGTTCAACAGATATTTAGTGTTTACCATGTGGCAAGGAAGGTTCTTGTTGTTCTGCTTTTGAGAGAACATGATCTTATGTTTTCTATTTTCTCTGTCCTTCCTTAACAGTAGGGGATCCCCAAACTTGTGGCTGAGAGCTACTTTGTTCCTCCTTAGAAGCTTCACAGATGGGAAGCTGTAGCTGCCACATGCCCATCCCAGCTAGTGAGGGTGAGGGGCCCAGCATGGCTGAAAGTTGCCTCCTCATCAATCTGTGGGCATGAAGGGAGGAATACCCTTTGCTATCTTCCTGCATTTTACTCCTGCCATATGGGGCCAGCAGCCTTTTCTTTTTCTCATCAGGCACCAAAAAGGGGAATGGGACCCCACTCAGGGAACACCTGAAGGAAGTGAGGTGCTTTCCAATCACACTGCCATTGGAATTTATGGTGAATGCTCTTAATAAGCTAAGAGCTATTTAGCCTCCTCTTCTGGCCCATTATCTTCCTTTCCTTCTTTTTTTTTTTTTTTTTTTTTTTTTTCTTTCCTCTTATTGTATGGCCTGGGGTGATTTTAGATTCTGTTAGGATTAAGTGGCTGTCCATCAGCATGTGTGACAGGCAAGCATTTTTATCCTATGTTGGAGGGGATCCACCTCAGCATTCTTGATTGATTGAAGTTACCCAGGTGACAGTCACAGTGGTAAGGAGGGTGGAAACCTGAGACTCCTTCCCATCCCTCTGGAAGTTCTGGTCTGAATTAGAGGAAGTGTGTGGGAGGAAAGAATTTCATAAGCTTCTGGACCTGATCCATGGCCAACTCTCACTTAAAAGTAAAAGAAAAAAAGTAAATGAGTCATTCCAGTGACAGATTTATGAAATGATCAGTATGTGTATCTATACCAATAAGCGTGCTTGGCCCTGATGAAGGGAAGTAGTGAAATTACTTTTTTTTTTTTTTACAGTATCATTTCCTTTTCCATTTTCTTTCCTTTTAAATCACTGCTTTAATATCTCTCTGGATTTGGAGGTCCTTTAGAACTTCAGACAACTGCTTTGTTATTTCCAGCAGAGCCCAGTGTCCAGGAAGAAATGAGGACAGACAGAAGGAGGCAATTAGGGATGACAAAGTGAAGGTTGAATGTGGGAAGAACATAGTCCAGCAGCTTATCCTTAAACTTTACCCTCGACATGTTCAAACCTGTTAGGTCTCATGTAAAGTATTCTCACATGGAGAAGCAATAGTAAAACTCATTTCAAGAGTTTGTTGGAAGATGTAATGATTGACTCAGAGCTTAAAAAAAAAAAAAAGTAAGTGTATATGAATTAAGCAGGAAAAAAAAATTTTTTCTGACCTCTCCTAATACTAGGAGACCCAGAGGGGAATTTTATCTTTTAGGTCTTAGTGAGAGACAGCTGATTGCACGCTGAACTGGTTTAAGCAGGAAGGTATTTTTTAAGAGATAGTTGAGATCTTATGTTCTCAGAAGAGCTGAAGAAACAGACTTTCAGCTGAAGTTAAAGGAACAACACTCAGACCACATCACACAACTGGTGAGATCTGCTGCCACGTCTGCCCCCAGAACCACCTGCTTCTACTGCCACCTGCACCTGCCAAGCAGGTGCTCTTTACCCACCTGACTTGTCCCATGTCCTGTTTCCAAATCCACCTCAAGTAGGTGTGTCATATGATGAAACCAGGTCCTGAGTCTACACCCTAATAGCAAAGGAGATTGAGAAATGTAGTTTACATGGATTCTGTATTGGAAAATAGAATTCACAATGTCTTGAAGTATCAACGTGTGGAGGTCTAGAAGAGTTTGGGGTAGCCACAAATTTGGATGTTCCTTACTAGACTACATTAGTAAATATACCACAGAAATGCCTCATATGAATTAGCAATAAAATTTTAATAATCAACTGCAAAAAATTCAAATAATTCTAAAAGACAAGTTATTTTATGACTTTATTTGCTGAGGTACTTGTGGTAGTCTATATATTTCTATATGTTTCTCCTTCATTAACTCTCTTAGCTTAGTTACTTTTTTAGTGTTTGATGTGTTTCTTCCCCTACTTATTTTTCATGACATGGTGGCAAGATCCTATGAGATTAGGCTATCAAAGGAGAAAGGGTTTAAAAATGGTTCCTCTAAGTTCTCACAGAACCATATTGTTTGGCAAAGATTGCTGAGATTTCTAGATTTTGTTTTTTACATGACATTGAAGACCTCTGGAACTATAAATCCCTCTGAAGAAGAAACAACCAGGTTTTTAAAAAATATATTTAATTAATTATCTAATTAATTAGTTAATGTATTTATTTGAGATAGAGCATAAGCAGGGGGAGGGGCAGAGAGACAGCTAGACTCCTCCCTGCAGACCAGGGAGCCCAATGTGGGGTTCAATTTGAGGACCCTGAGACCATGACCTGAGAAGTCAGACACTTAACTGACTGAGCCATTCAGGTGCTCCAACCAACCAGGTTTTTAATAAAACTTAAATTTAGCATGGCTGGGGCACCTGGGTGGCTCAGTGTATTAAGCCGCTGCCTTCGGCTCAGGTCATGATCTCAGGGTCCTGGGATCGAGTCCCACATCGGGCTCTCTGCTCAGCAGGGGTCCTGCTTCCCTTCCTCTCTCTCTGTGATCTTTTCCCTTCCTCTCTCCTACTGTGATCTCTCTCTGTCAAATAAATAAATAAAATCTTTAAAAAAAAAAATAGAGATGCCTCGGTGACTCAATCATTAAGCATATGCCATCAGTTCAGGTCATGACCCCAAGGTCCTGGGATCAAGTCCCACATTGCATTCCTTGCAAGGAGCCTGCTTCTTCCTCTGCCTGCTCTGCCTGCCACTCCCCCTGCTGTGCTTTGTCTCTCTCCCTCTATAACAAATAAATAAATAAAATCTTTTTTAAAAAATCAAGATATTTTGAATGTGTAAATTCCCAGCAAACATCAGGGAAACTATAATTTTCCAATTACTAAAATTTGATGTAGAATACTCTGTAATGTAACATTATAATTTAGTCATCATGTTAAGGATTTTACTTAAAGTGCTTCCTTTTTGGTCACTTGGGATCTTAAATAGATTTTTTTTAAATGTTGGATATATAAACAAGCATCTGAAATGATAGTTTTGAAACGTTGACACTTACTGGAAAGCACTCAATTATTTCACTTTTTTGATAAACCTTATCTAAGCCTACAAACTGTTTGCAAGCCAGAGCATGAATATTCATATGCACGGTCAAGGAAATGACCAGGAACCTTAATTAAAAAGTTTCCTCTGGTTCCTTGGCAACAAAGAATGAGGGAAAAACTTCTCCTTTTTACTTTTTATTTTTGATCTGAGTAAACAGTTCCTTTAACTAGTATTCTACACTAAGTATCATCTTTTTATTATATTTTTATTATTCTACAGGGGGTTAAATACCTGTGCATTCCAGCAGCAGATTCACCGTCTCAGAACCTGTAAGTGGTTTTTTCCTATATTTTTGGAGATATTAAAAATGAATAAAGACCAGTAAAGTCAAGTAAGTTAAGTGCCGTGACGTCATCAGAGCCATGGGACTCTTGATGCCAAGCATAGAGGTCTGTGCTGCGAAGTTAGAGCTGTAGCAGGAGGTACACTGTTTGTTTGCCAGTCCTTCAACTATACAACACTGACTGATGGAATGTCTACAAGAAGAGGCTCATTTTTAGAAATGATGCCTCAAACCAACTTTTAGCATGTTTATCCTCTCTCTAGAAGCAAAGGTTTAAAGAAGCTAATGGGTTTTGCCTAAGACAGCACCATCCAGTAGAAATAGACTATGAACCACAAATGTAAGCCATGCAGGTAATTTTAAATTTTCTAGGAGCCAAATTAAAGAGTAAAAAAGGAAAGGTGACAATAATTAGGTTGTGGTTAGGCTTCAGCAGAATGGGGGACAGGTCTTTGGAGACCCACAGCAATCACAGCTTTAAACATTCACACTGTTTGGTGTCTACAAGTGACCTAGAAAGACCACGATATGGAGTTAAGTTTTACTGAAGCATGGATTTGAACCTTGCAGGCTGAGGGACTGGAGCAGAATTGAAGTACTGAGCCATTCAGTGTATCTGGTAGACACCAGCCTCTGCTTCTCAGGCTGGCCTCATGCTTATGTTGCATGTCACATACAACAACCCTGCTAGTATTATACATTACCGCATTTTATTAGGAAAGTTGTAAACTAAGGTGGTGTTTGTAAATTTGGGAGTCTGCAGACCAGTCAGGATTCATCCTTCACGATTCTTAAACTCTATCGCTTACAAATCCTGCACATTGGAATTACATACCACATAATCTTCTGTTTAGTATCCCAATTGTCTCACATCTCTGAAAGCTATTGAACACTGAAACATCAGCCAATCTTGATTTTTATTGCTGGACAGCAGATTTTTCACAGATTATACAATAATTTTGAGAGATCTACCTGTTTGGGGGGAAGAAAAAACAAAAAGCGTTGCCAGAGTCAGATCGATTGCTGTGGGGAAAGATGTGGGAAAGCAGGTGGGTAGGACAGGAGACAGATGGTATATAGTTAGACCAGGAAAGGTACATTGGAAAACAGGCACAGATAACATTCTATGCAAGACTTGTATTCACACTAACTCTGTATTTCACAGAAAAAGCCAATCTTTAAAATCGAGGATGGTGGAGGAAAGATTTTACTAGGATCACTAGGAAAACTGTAGCAACCTATGTCTAGGAGAAGCAGCACCAGAGAACTTCCTTGGTTACTAGTCGTGTCAAGAAACAGAAGTGGTTGGAAGGGCATGGCGTATACGGAAGGAAGTGAGCCACTGCCTTTCTTTGGAGACCACAGCAATCTTCTGCCCATGTTTTGGTGGCTATTTTTAGAACAGTTGCTTTGCTCTTATCTCAAACTGAGATTCTAACGTACTGTGAACTTATCAATACCTGATTGGCAATGACTCTAAGGAGGAATCAGATTGTAACACATTCTGGGCATTTGTTGTCAGAGAAGGTAGCCACCTGTACTCGATTGCCCCCAGGACTTTTCAGCTTTGCTAGGAGCCAAGCACTGTGCTTGATGTCCAGGACAATGACTGATGTATGAAATGAAGATTGAGCATTGAGCAGCCCTACATTATATAAACAAGTAAGCAGTAGACCTTGATGTTAGATATCTTAACTTTAAAACTAGTTGCATCTACCTTGACAAGTCATTTAAACCCATCTGAGCTTCAGTTCCCTCATTTGAAAAATTCCTGCCTTCAGGATTTTTGAAGACAGATCACATATCTATGAACTCTAAGCACTTTTGAAAATCAGAATATACTTTTACTGTCTTCAGGGTGTATAAATATATCTTGAGAGTTAAAAAAGAAGATAGTTGAAATAACAAGCTTTGGTGCTCAGGAGGCCCACTTCAGTGGAATATTTGAAAGATTTCTTTACATGGAAAGGCCAGAGTGACAGAAAATATTTCTCTGAGTTGCAGTGTCTCATGGGTCAGTTCAGATCTGGCAAAACCAGCCCAAACACAGTCACCTTGGGTCCAGAGGACTAGCCCGTAAGATTTGAATTTGTTCTCTCCCATCCTAAATATGTGCAGAGGTCTTGTTAAGATGAATGATTTTTCTTTTTAGCCCTTTCCTCACATCTTGGTGAAAGTGTAGTGTAGGATTCCAATAGGTAGTTATTATAGCACCCAAGTGTAAAGCTAATGACAGAGAGAACTTGAGGAGAATGTGCCACTGCTACTATTTTGAGTGAAGTCCTATAGCAGTACAACCTCTGTTTCAGTTGGAAAATAAAGTCCAGGCCATAACTCATCGAAAGGCAGAAAAGCTGGCACTCTCTTGTTGGGAGTTACATTCATAAGCACTCATGTGATTCTTTGGGGAAACTTTTAGTTTTAATCCATTAGTAATAGCAAATCCTATGCATTAAATAAGGATTTGGGCACATCGATGTCCATGATTCTATAAATACTTCTTGCTCTACTGAAGTTACATGGAAATTGTGGAGTTAAGTTTGGAATATGAGTATACTTTGTATGTTAAGAGACAGCCTATGAAATAGCTTGAGTTTCTCTTTTCTTGTTACAAATATTTTATTGAAAGCATAATGTGCCTTTTATCAGTGAGCATGCTTTTATGATATAATTAGACCATGGCCAGCAGAACACTTGATTCTGTTTATATGACCCACCTCACTGCAGGTAGCTTGAAGTAATTACTCCGCAAATATTAGGAACATATAGGCTGATGTGAACCTTTATTTTCTGTACCATTAACCAATGTAGGTGGTCAGGAGATAAATAATATTAATGCTCTGGTTAACAAAAACAGGAGAAATCATGTCTGTCATTTGGAAAATATGCCCTGGGTAACTCAGATGAGTAGAACTAGTAGTTCGTTAGTCTGGCCATTTTCAGTTACGAATACCCGAGAATTCTTATATTTAATGACAAAATAAATTTTAAAAAACTGTATCCCTGTACTTACAAACTTATAAAATTATTTCTCACTTCGGATATAATTTAATAAATATAATATATATTTAATATAATACCCTAAGTCTCTCCCCATAGATGCTTATACCAACAGGAATTCTTCTTGCCAATTATGCTTAGTAAGAGGTTTGTGACCTTTTGAAACTAACTGCTTCACTTGGCATTCAGTGGCTGTAAACTGCCCAGAAAGGTCATTTTTCTGTCATGGCTTTAATCCTCATAAACTCCCCCTCTGATCTTCCAGGAACTTAAAAACGCAGAAACCTGGTAGAGATAACATTAGCACATTAAAATCTTAGCCCAGTTCCCCCAACCACCTTGCCTTTCAAAGTCAGGAAATGTGAAAGTTCAAGTTCTCATAGTCATTATAACCCCACAGACCCAGGTTGGTGTGTTTTGCATGATTTGTCACAATTAGAGGCATCCTTGAGTTTATATCAAATGCACAGGCCGCATGTTCTCTGGCCCATGTGGCTAGAATTTCTCAGACTTTGAGAAATAGTTGCTTTTGCTTTCTTTCTGTAGTTTCTTATGCAGGTCATTTTTAGCCTCATTTCTCTCATCTGTAAAATACCTATCTAACACAATTTTTGTAGTATAAGGTAGATAAGTGAAAGTGTTTTTTATGAACTCTAAGCATTTCTAAAAATATGATTATATTTGCTGTCTATCCAAGAAAGAAGTATTAATGTATTTTGAGAGTGAATTACTGAACTATTAATGTATTTTGAGAGTGAACTACTTGAGAGGGAATTACTGTAATTCACTCTCAAAATACATTAATACTTCTTTAATTAATGAATAAATAACTAATTTATCAATGAATAAAGAACTACTCATTCTTATATTAATATTTATTAAATTGGTATTTTGTATTTAGACATTGTTAAAGGAATAATTACTTTTTTTTAAATCTTTTTTAATCTTCTTGAAGTCCAGGAAAGTTTGATCTGTGCTGTGGAGTTGGTAGCATTGCATCATTACAATAGAGACTTTGTGACATTCAGTGGTTTGAGTATTGAGCAGGTCTCTAAATTTTTTGAGGTTTTTGTGGGGAGAAGAGGTATTAGCAATACAGTAAGCTTATATTTAAAGTATCAGTAAAGCTTCCTTGCCTTATTCTACCTCCTTATCTTTTTGTGTATGTGTTGTTTAGTTTAGCTGATGTCTTCTGTACATCCAGTTCTCTCTTTCACTCATTTACAGTTGTTTTTGTTTTAATTATTAAAAAGCAACTTTGAAAGATCAAAGTGATGTGGGCCCTTGGAGTGCTGTGGTGGTCCTATTTCCAGATAGATTCATACTTACCTGAGCATCCGTGTGCACACACACACATGCTCATCCGTGACTCCTGAGGACTTTACAGCCCATAGAAATGAGAAATACTCAGAAAAGTCATATTGAGTTTTCCATAAGACTTGACTTTTTTAATTTAACTATTTTTTAGTCTTCCTTTTTTTTTATTAAAGATTTTATTTATTTATTTGACAGATAGAGATCACAAGTAGACAGAGAGGCAGGCAGAGAGAGAGGAGGAAGCAGACTCCCCGCTGAGCAGAGAGCCCGATGGGGCTTGATCCCAGGACCCTGAGATCATGACCCGAGCTGAAGACAGTGGCTCATAACCAACTGAGCCACCCAGGTGCCCCAACTATTTTTTAGTCTTAAACTATATCCTCCTTGTTTTTCTAGTGTTCAACTACTCTTTGTGAAATGACATTATAATAGGTGGTAAAGAGGGTTTTGTTTTGTTTTCAAAATGACTTTATGTGACAAAATGAAAAGCATGATCATACCACATGTGTGTTTTAATTCCCCCAATTAAAAACAGTGTTTAAGTGCAGGAAATATGAAATTTGGGAAATCATTGATATAAATATGAGTAGTTTGTGTGTGTTCAAAGCTGTGTGCCGATAGAGCAGCTCTGCCATGTACTACTGTAGAATGTTCCTTCCTGCTTTCTTCTGGGTGGCGTGAAAGCTTTACTGTGTTCCAGCTGGGCCCACACAGAGCCTGGGGGCCTGCGCTGATCCTGCCCTAGGAGAAACAGCTTTCTGATCTGAGCCCACCTTCCAGAGCACAGGCTCACTCACTCAGAACTTTCTACCCGCTTGTTTTTTGCTTTTTTGCTTTTTTTTTAAAGCATTCTTTTTTCAGGAGGAAAAAAATAAAGAGTGCTTATCTTTCTTGTTTTCTCCTCCTTTGCTTTCATATACAACATACATGCACATATATGCTTCTGAGTACACATAAATACACACATGTGTATGTATGTGGGAAGGAGAAGTGTCCTGAGTCTCCATGGCTTTCGCTCTCAGTACAGCCTGCTCTGATACTGCTGGCTTTGGAGTAAGCCCAGCTACCATTCAAGATACATGACCAGATCCCTTGGGCTACTGCTCAGATAAGCAGAGTCCTCAGCAGGAGAAGGCTGTCTCTGATCCCATAGTCTGCCTGTGGGCTGTCACAGGCTGTCTGTGATCTCACAGCCTCCATATCTCGTAGTCTTGGAATAAGAACTAGTTGTCAGCCTCAAAAAATGAGCATCATGGGGTGTAGTTTTGCTAGATTCCATCCACCATCTGTTTTGTGCATCTCCGAAGGTCAGGGAAACCTGGCTGGTCCTGTCTCTTGGCCTCCAGACAGAGAGAGGGAGGAGGCCCTTCAAGGGGAGGACAGCCAGAAAAAACTGAGAAAGAGGGACAGTGGCAACTGCAGAGCTGAGTTTGCTGAGCCCCCACAGAGGATGGTTCTCCTCTGAAGTGCCCTCTGCCCTACCCAAGGTGTTCTTTTCAGATTGCTGGCAGCAGCAAGCACTATGAGGTAAGTTTGTGACATATATAGGTGGATGAGCCCCACTGGCTTTCCTCCAACAGAACTTATACACATGTCTTTTTATGGAAGTGAGGGTACAAAATGAAGAGAAACAAAATGAAGAGCAAGAATAGGGAACCTATGTTCATTGTAACAGCCTGTGGTGGGATGGTGCTTAAGATGTGTGCTTCTGCTTCACATCAGAGAATTGGGCAACAAGAGCCAGAGTCGCGGGTATTTCCTGTGTGGAGGAGCTAGTTTAGTGACCAGAGCTAGAGTTTATGTCATCAGCTTCCCTGGAAATAACCCCCACTCCCTGCAACACACCAAAGCAGTAGTAAATGTGCTGCCTCCTGGCTTTACTTGGAAAAAGCACTTCTAGGAATGTCTGCTTGGTGTGACCTCATGCCCAACTGTGTTTATGAGTCAAGTTTTGTGGTGGGGCTTTGAGCCATCTCTTCAGTGGCATGATTTACACTCCTGAGCTGGGCTGTGAGCTGTCCTCTCACAGATGTCTGCCCTGGGGTTCCACAGCCCTTGCCCCAACATGGTGGTGGGCAGGAGCCATCTGTAGGTTTGTCCTAGACTTAAGGTTGGTACGGTTAGAACTGAAAGAGGAAAGGGCTGGAAAGGAGGTGGGGGCACCTCCTCATGACTTCCTTGGCCCTTTAGCTCTTTCACACATACTCTCTAGGCTCTGGCAGGTTTGCATGTCGCCCTACTGACCCCACTCCCACCCCACGGTCTTATCCTGAGAAAGGACAGGAAAGACTGACTTTTGAACCCAGATACACCCCACAGTATTTAAGACCTGGGTTTCATCGTGCATGTGGTTTGGTACATGGAATAAAATCCAGATAGAAGTAGTTGTTACCACTCTCAGGTTTCAGTAAAGGGATTCGTTTGTTATCACTTTGCACGATCTTGGTGAGCTCCACAGCACTGACCATGTTCCCCTAAAACACGAAGTCCTACTCACTTCAAGGGCCCTGGTAACTTTCACGTCACTCGGGCCTTTGCACTGTGTTCTAGAAAGAGACCCATAAAGGACAGGCATGAGTATAAGCAGGCATGGAGAGGACTCTCAGAACCTTTGGCTCCCCCAGCATGGCCGACCTTGTGGACAAATGTATACCCTCTAGGCCACTGCTAGACTGAAGTCAGGGATGAGCTCTGATTTCTGGGCAGCCTGTCCTGGTACTGGGATCTGCAGTCAGACCCACCCTACCCTCTGGCATGTCTGCTGTGTACAGTGACCAACAGAGGAGGACAGGTTGCATTGTGTAAAGCATGAAGCAGATGGCAGATGGGCAGCCTGTAGCCACTCCTAGGCTAGATGAGTTGGCTCAATGTTTTTACTTTCTTTTATTTATTTATTTATTTATTTTGTTAGTAGGCTCCACACTGAGATGTGAAGTCCAATGTGGGGACTGAACTCACAACCCTGAGATCAACACCTGAGCTGAGATCAAGAGTTGGAAGCTTAACCAACTGGGCCACTCAGCTGCCACCTAGCTCAGTGTTTTTAAAAGTGTTGAATTGGTTGTTGTTATCAGGTAGATTGTCTTTGACTAAAGGAGCAGGGTGATGATGTTTTAAGTTACAGAGAAATTTACTTTAAGCCTTGACTAAGAAACCTGGTGGTGGGTGCTCCCAGGCCCGGGCATCAGTACCCTGAGGTCTCCCTTTGCATCCTGCTGCCTCTCCACCCCAGCGGCTTATCATCTGTGGTTACAGGGCAGCTGATACAGCTATAAGCATGACGCTTACTTCCAGTTTCCTAGCAGGAAAACTGGGGCAGAGATAGATAACTTTCATTAGGAAGAGAAAACTTTTCCAGAAGTCCCTACCCCACAACCTTTTCTTTTCTTCTCCGTGGCTGGAATCAGAGGGAAGGGGGACTATCCTGACAAACTTTGCTGCCCCAAACGAAATCAGCACAACTCAAGATGTCTGCCACAGTTTCAATACTTAAAAATTGGAAGGCTTCACTGCAGACTATTTTTGCTTGAGAGACAAGCTCTAACAGCACTGAGCCTTCTCTCCTGCCTCCAGTGGGCCAGGCTTCTTCCAGTCACATCACAGTGGCCCCATCCCTTCACCCCTCTGGTGCATTCAGCTTCACTGCCCGGCTTCCAGCTTTCTGCCTTACAATCCTTTCTGAGATCTCTTTCAGTACTGACATTTCAGTTTTCAGGAATTACAGCAGGAATCTTTTCTTGCCTGTTTTAGAGCAAGCCAGCATTTGTGAGTATAGTTGCAATGCCCGGAGTCCTTTTATAAGTGTATGTCTGGGAGCATTTGTGCCTGGGAAAGTTAGCGGAAGTGTGTCTTGCAATGTTCTCATAGTTAAAGACTTTAAGTAAGTGGAGTCCTTGGGTTCGATTCCCTAGGACTTTTGATCATGCCTTATGGCTGGTTATGGAATATGTATGTGTATGCATGCACATTTATAGTTTCTATAGTTTCCTGTTTTGTCCCTCCATCTTAATCTAGCTGGACACCTCTACTTAGGTTGCTAAGTTTCTTCTGTATTTAATACCTGGCTGAGTTTGTTATGCCATACCTGAATTTCTCATTATTACATTCATTTGTCCTATTATCCTTCATGAAACAATAGACCTAGCTTGTGTGGTTGGAAACTAATTTTCAGTCTTCCATGAACCTCCTGCAGCTTTGCAGTGTCCAGTAAATAGTACTCAGTTGGTGTTTAAAAGAGGATGGATTTATTCCATGAGCAACTTTAGGTCTTTTGCTGCTCTGTAAGTCAATCAAAGGTAGAAGACCTCCAAAAGCATGTACTCTGTAGGTGCTTTGGAGTGTTTATAATTAGCCTACCAGTCAGTCCAGAACATGCTCTAAATGATGCTGGTACATGCATTCAGGAGAAAGGGTGTTAAAAAAGCTAAGGGTCAGAAGAAGTAAGGATCATGGTTTCATTGTCATAAAGGACTTCAGAGTTTGCAAAGTATATTGACATATATCACCTTGTTCAACACTGTAAGACATTATTTGCACTTTATAACTGAAGTTAAGGGAAACTAAGTGACTCTCCCAAGGTCACACAGCCAGTAAGTGGCTGAGCAGGGATTGGAGCTCTATTTTCCCTTTTCCTACAGCCCTCTGACAACATGCTGACAGGATGTAACAAAGTCAAGGGAGACCAATATGGGAGGGTATTATTAGGTTTTTCAGATCATCAAAAGTAAACTACCTCTTAGCACTGGGGAGCCTGCAGGATACAGGCACCTTCTTCACCTGGATGTTATTGAATGTGCACAGCTGGTGTGTAGATCATCAGTGTGGGGTCACTAGTATGCTCTTGAACATTCAGTGGCTCCAACCAACCCCTGGGCTAGGCAGAAACCACCGCCCACACATACCAGTCAGTGGCAACTCTGTGTTTCAGGGATTCCTTGCAAAGAAATTCTGAAAATCCCAGAAGATGGGCAGCCCTCCCCAGGTCCCAGCATTGTGTGTGACAGATTCTAAAGCTGAGGCAGCTCCAGCCCCAGACAGTGTGACCATGGTTTTGAAGCTGTGGGACTCTGAGACCTTTTCAAGAAACCTCAGGTGGATTTTTCTTTTCATCATATGTTGAGTAAAGTAGAGAGATGTCACTTCTCTCTTTTTTCTCCCCCCACAGGACAAGACATTTCAAAGAAAGTATTAAATTCATTCATGAGTGCCGCCTCAGGGGTGAGGGCTGTCTTGTACACTGGTATGTATGCCTCTGCCTAATCATAGCCTGTTGTTTCTGCTCAGCCTGATTTCTCTCAGTGGTTTTTCTGTGTGTTTAGATTAGTTATTTCATCTCCTAATAGTTCTGTCTGCTCTCTGAATCTTGAATACACACTCTATCTGACCCCTGCCATCAGGGGTCATCTGTTAGTCTTCATTTGTTTTTGATGAAAGAGAATGCTATAATTTTTTTTTTCATTTTCACTTAGGATTTTCATTTCCACAGTTAGGATTTCTGTTGGGTCTGTCAAGGCTACTGGACAGGAACCTCTTTTCTAACCCATGTCCATTATTCCCTTGGAATAGCCTCCTATGGAGGGTACAGATTTTGTGGGATCATCCCTCAGTGCTCTTTCAAAACACTGTTTCTTTCTGGAGAGTTTTGATCACGTATTTAGCACGTGTTTAGCACTGCATGAGTGTAATACCAGAATGACCATTTCTTCTCCTTTTAGAGATGGGGGCTTTTATATGTGTTTAGCTTCGTACTTTGCTTTGAAAAGATCTGAATAGACTCTTAGAATCAAACAGTTTATATACAGCTCTCCACCTGCATTCAGCTACACTTTGTATAGATACGAATACATATAAATGAGTACATACACATTGCAAAGAAAATGCTATAATACACACAACCCAAGGACAATGCACACAAAGTTCTTAGCACTGTGCCTGGCATGTGGTAGGCTCTCAGTGAATGTTAGCTCTCATATTTTACTTTTTTTTTATTTTTATTTTTTAATTTTTTTTTAAAGATTTCATTTATTTATTTGAGAGAGAGAGATCACAAGTAAGCAGAGAGGCAGGCAGAGAGAGAGGGGGAAGCAGGCCCTCCGCTGAGCAGAGAGCCCGATGCGGGGCTTGATCCCAGGACCCTGAGATCATGACCTGAGCTGAAGGCAGTGCCTTAACCCACTGAGCCACCCAGGTGCCCCTATTTGTTTTATTTTTAAGTGAAATATAGTTGGCATTACTTTCAGGTGTACAATTTAATGAATTGAAAATATGCATTATGAAATATTCATTACTGCTAGTACTCATACACATCACGTAACTGTTATGTCAAAGGAACCAGGAGCCAATATTCTGGAGCCAGAACTCTGCTGTTTATCAAAGTGCAGGCTGAGCATGTTTCCTCTCTATATTGAGTCAGACTCCATATTGAATATTGCTCAGTCATTAAAAAAAAAGAGAGAGATCTTGCCATTTACAGCAACACAGCAACATGGCTAAACTGAGAGGTCTTATGCTAAGTGAAATACATCAGAGAAAGCAAATACCATGTGATTTCACTTATATGTGGAATCTAAAAAACAAAACACATAAAAAAAAATCAAAAGGCAGAACCAGACCTATAAGTACAGGGAACAGACTGATAGTTGCCAGAGGGGAAGGGGGAAGAGGATGGGCAAAATGGGTGAAGGGTAGTGGGAGATGTAGGCTTCCAGTTATGGAATGAACAAGTCATAGGAGTAAAGGAGTAGGGAATACAGTCAATGGTCTAACAGGGTTGGATGGCAGCTACAATTATGGTGAGCACGGCATAATGTAAACTTATAGAATCACTATGTTGTACACCTGAAAGTATGTAACATATGTCAATTATACTCAGATATTTTAAAAGACAATATTCTGTTGTGAAATAGATTTAAAAAAAAAAAAAAAAGCTTCACAGTCTTTTGAGTTTCCCCAGAAAAGTTGCTATTTTAGTGAAAGCTCTTTGGAAATGTAAAGTGATGTCTCCTGGGCTGGGTTGCTGCTGAAGTTGGTGACAGTTCTGTTATGACAGAAGAGATCCAATGCATGATATCCAGAGGAGCTGTTCATGAAAACTAATCTGTTCTAAGGGTCTGTAATCTGTATTAGGAAAGCAGGGAGATAATGTTTGCTGGTTTTATGCAGTTCTTAAGATTGTGTGATTTACTTTTTTTTTTTTTTTACTTTAAAAAAGAGTAGGACATGTAACAATTTGTAGATTTTATAATGTTCATCTACATTTGCTTTAAGGAATTTGAGGGGATACAGTTAGAGCCATATGAGGGGAGTTCTATAATGCTGTCCCTGGGCTTCTGTGGCTCCTGGTGATTAGAATCTCCAGGTTTGCCGCCAAAGAGGATGTATTTTTTAAAAGCTCTCTCAGTATTTCTGATATAAAAGCTTAAGGAAGAGACACTATGTAAGAATGGTTATATTATTATTATTATTATCATTATTTGAATATGTGTAGCCCTGATATTCTAGGAATTTGTACTTCATATGGTTATATAAATCTAAGATAGGCCTTTCTAAAAATGAGAATTTTGCTAAACTTCCCCATCTTAAACCGTTGCTAGAACACTCTAAATCTGACACAGCACAGCCTTCTGTGACCACCTTAATTTGCATATGCATTTAAAATTGGCCCCCTTACTCAGCCGGCTAGATATAATTAACCATTATTGACTCCCCACATCCCAGAGCACGTGGAATGTGCCCACTCTTGTGCTCTGCTCAGTTATTTAAAGAAGAATACAAACTGTTTTATAAGAGCTTCTGTATTTAATGGGCTTTCAGTTATAGATCTAGCCTTCATTTATCTAAGAAAACCAGACCTAAAAAAAAAAAAAAAGAAACCTTCTAAACTGCTGCAGGTTGTAAATAGATTTATTGCATAGATCCCAGACCCTTCAAGTTCCCTCAACGTGCATTAGTTAGTTATTTTTTCTGCCCAAGGAAATGGGGACTATCTGAAGAAGGGCTCAGGAGCATAGAGAATCATAAAACTGGTGCCAGAAGCGATAGTAGAAAAATCTGTAAAAAATTAAAAAAAAAAAAAAAGAGGCTAACACAGACACTGATGCCTATGTTTCTGAGTAATTTCATACTGGCTTGCTGTCCACTCATAGTCCGAGGCAGGAAGACTTTCTAAAATGAGAGCCACAGAATCCCCTGATCTTGATGAATCAAGAGATAGACTCATGGACTAAAACCCCTTGCCCCTGTGGGTTCTTTTGGCCCTTGCAGCCTGGCCGGCGTCTCCAGGAGTGTGACTCTGGTGATCGCATACATCATGACCGTCACCGACTTTGGCTGGGAGGATGCCCTGCACACTGTGCGTGCAGTGAGATCCTGTGCCAACCCCAACCTGGGCTTCCAGAGACAGCTCCAGGAGTTCGAGAAGCATGAAGTCCACCAGGTAACCATGCTCAGGGGACTTCGGTGATGTGAGCAGCATCCTCTGGAAAGATGCCTCAGTCTTTCTGCACACACCTAGGATCATGGAGGTTGGAGTTTGAAAGGCCCAGAGAGGACAAGAGTGCCCCACTGCACCCCAATTAAAGTCATCACTGGCCCCTTGTTCACCAGCTGCAGCTGTGGGATGTTGTCTTTTACCATCTTCAGACCCCATATTTAACGTCTGTTTATTTCTCTTTGGGCGAAGTGCCATTTTCTTGGTTTGGCTTGCTTTCGTGTCCGCAGACTAAAACCTAGAAGAAGCAGTTATTTCTCTGGCTTGACACTGGCTGGCCAACCACAGACCTATGATTGCCCAATACCCATTTATTCCTTGTTTACATGTGACAAAATCTGTACCATTAAGTAACAGGTATAATCTGTGTAGATGCAGGGGGGTGTGTGTGTGACATTTTGGTTATGTTTTCAACTTCTCCAGTATCGGCAATGGCTGAAGGAAGAATATGGAGAGAGCCCTTTGCGGGATGCAGAAGAAGCCAAAAACATTCTGGGTAAATATAAAGAGCAAGGGCGTGTGGAGTCCCAGCCTGGTACAAGGCGGTGGAGCAGCTTTCAGACCCTGCCTCCTTTGGGCTACAGCAACTATACGACGGAGACCTAGTAACTGAGTGACCTGGTGCCTACCTTTCCATCCCTTGTCTTCAGTGCATTTCTGCTGGGTGCCCTGGTGTGCTGGCTGCCCCCATGGAGGACAGGAAAGGGAGGGTGGCAAAGGTGGATCCAGGTTTCCTCTCCATGAATCCACCAGCCCTGCCCCAGGCCTCTTCATCCTGCCTACTCCTGCCCTGCCTGAGTTTGGAGAGTCTGCTTGACTGCCCCGCACCATCTCATGCATGCGCCTGTGTGCAGGCAATTGAGCGTGTGTGCCCATGCGGGTGGACATGTGAACTCCAAATGTTCATATTGCTGGAACAGTCACAGAATCCATGCTGCCAGGCTTGGTGTCACCACCTTTCCTTTTGTCCAAGACTCCACATGGAAATCATTTGAGGTTAGCATCTTAAAAGCTGTTCAGCCTAAACCAGCCTGTGGCTGGGAGCAGACCGAACCCAGAGTGGTCACGGTGAGGGCAGCAGGAGGCCAGACTCCCTCCTGAGGGTAGTTCCAGGGGCTCTGAAAGATGTGTGGGGCTGTGCTCTGAACATTGCCTCAATCTTAATGAAAGTGCTCTAGGCTGTGATTCCTACCACCTCAAGACCCTCATCTCGGCCCATATTGTCCCTGAGTTCTTGGTGTATGTTCTCAGTGGCATTGACTATATTTCAGTTCCATGGGAACCACACCACATCAGCCCAAGCTATATGCCCAGAGCTCTCTTCCATTCTCCTCTTGTCCAGCTTCACTTACTCTCAACCTCTTTGTTTTCTTGCTGTTGTAATTCTGCAAGGGTGTCTTTGCAACATCTGCATGCACCTTCAGGAATTGGAAAGAAAGAGCATTTATTAGGCACTATAGCAAGTTTGCATTTAAAAATACATTTTAAAATGCCTGCGTACTTATTAAGCACTTATTAAGCACCGTCATATATGCTGTGGATTTGATATTTGATCTCAGCTACCTCATTAAATGTTTTTTTTAAAAAGTATTTTTGTTAGTATAACCAGCTCATGGTTGGAAATGTTGCGTCATGATTGCTTTTGAATCCAAAGGGCAAAAGCATCAGTATCATGAGCTTTTTCAAATTTCTACTTGAGCTCCAGTAATGCTTTCTGGTGGGTAAAATTCTACATTCAGGCCAAGCCCAACATGGCTGGAGAGCGTCTGTAGTTTGCAGCATGGAGCAACAGGATCCTGGAATTCTGTGAGCAATTTTGTGGTCCAGTCTCAAATTGTTTAAGCACACAAAATTACAAGAATGAAAAAGTTTACTTGCCTTCTCCCTAAAAAGATGTTGCAGCCCACTTTCTCTGAATCCCACCAACAACAGAGCCTCTGACTAAGAAGAGCAGCTTTCCCCATGCATATAAAGCATATGTCACAGATGAGCTGCTTTGGGGACCAGGGAAATTCTACTCACCCACAAAGGCCCCAGATATATACAAGGAAAGTGAAGCATGGCCATGGAATTTTCTACCTACAGCTGAAACAATTTGTCTATTAAGTACTTTTTTATTTTCTTGAACCAAAAAGAAATGCAACTGTGGTCACAGAAAAAGTATTTAGGATATCAGCTGAAATGCTTAAATATGTGTGAACATCTAAATATATTCCTGTAGGTCTTGAAATGTTGTTTTCATTTTTGTTGCCAGTAATGTTCTTTCTCCACAGCTACTGCAGGAATTCTGAAGTACTGGGCCTTTCTCAGAAGACTGTAATGTACCTGAAGTTTCTGAAATAGTGCAAAGCCACAGAGTTTAGGCTGGTGCTGCCAAAAAGAAAAGCAACCTAGAGTTTATTTTTAAGTATCCAGAAGTGATGTGTAACTTGTTTTTCATTTTAAACTGAATATATGTGTAATGATATATGTTGAGAACTAAAGATACTCTTTCCAAGAGAAAATATTTTTTACCTTAAAGCCACTGCTACAGCAACTTCTTTAACCTTAACTTTGGGGTTTATAAAGCAATCTCAAGAGCCCTGCTGCACTGTTTTGGTAACTGTTTAGTAATCATGATTGCTTCTCATGATAATTGTGCTGTGTAAACTCTGCTTATGTGCTCTTAAATTCCCCAGCTTGGGAAATATTTCTTGGTGTGTGCTCTACCCATGGTTTGTGTTCTCCTTGGTGGACTTTACCAAAAGCTACACATTTTTGTTAACAAAGGGCAACCGAGCATTTAACTTCATGTGCAATGCACTTTTCCTTGGCTGAGGTGTGGATGTTATATGTGTTTCTGCCTGTGAGGGTTGTGAAGCAGGATCAGAATCTGCTCCTGTAGCAGTAATGCTGGTTTAATGGCAGAGGCCACAGTTTCCTACAGAAGGTAGTACAGAGAGCACTTAGGAAAAGTGAATTAATTTCATCATGAGAGAAAAATTGATCCTCAATGTGAACAGAAAAAAATCCAGAAATTGGACTCATATTTCTCTTGCCCACACATGAGCACTGAATATGTGGCACTAATGGAATTACTGCATTTGCCACAAGGCTGCGTAGCCCTGGTGCTCCATGAACACTGGCTGCACATTGTTGAATGAAGTTTACTCTGATTCCATATTTAGCTTTTAATTTGAAGAAACACAGACTGGCTTGAAGAGCGATTTAAGTCCATTTCCTAAATTGTCCTTGTCTAAATCCAGGGGAAGAAGAAGGAGATTTAACTTCTGACTCCAGGGATAATTTGGGCCTGAACTAAGGGCAGGTGGATACAGCAGCTAATATACATGGACCCTTTAACTGTAGGTGGCAGGCTTCACCTGTATTCTGTATTTGAATGCCTGGAAGCTCCTGAGAAGGGCACAGGAAAGGGGCTGGAATGGAGATGACCCTCTGAACTGGCAGCAGCCCCTGCCGGTGTGGGATGATATTCACTGATCAGTGTCAGTCATTAAAATGCTTATTCTGACTCAGTCCAGTAGGGTCACCCACCCCCTCACAGCCTGACATCCTTTCCTGTCCCCCTCTTCTTGCCATAGGACCAGATCTGGCACCAACAATAATCCTCTAATAATTGTCTGGTGTACTGTGGGTTACAAACTATCACTGCAAAGCTTTATAAGCTCACAGAGGGGATTATTTTATTTATTCACATCTCAAAGAGGCCAAAAAATACAACCAAAACTGAAAATGTTAGTTCTGCTTTGCTTGAATTTTGATCTTTTGATTAAGACTCAGTGGGTTAGGGGCACCTGGGTGGCTCAGTGGGTTAAAGCCTCTGCCTTCGGCTCAGGTCATGATCCCAGGGTCCTGGGATCGAGCCCCGCACCGGGCTCTCTGCTCGGCGGAGAGCCTGCTTCTTCCTCTCTCTCTCTCTGCCTGCCTCTCTGCCTACTTGTAATCTCTGCCTCTCAAATTAATAAATAAATAATCTTTAAAAAAAAAAAAAGAATAAGTGGGTTAAGTGAGAGGGAGGAGCTGAGCTGCCCCTGCACTTTGAACATAGAAGTTTATAAGGCTCTAATGAGGGTCAAGGGAGAACCAGCACCCCTGTAGCAAAGCACAATGGCTAGTGAAGCCAGAACCTCTCTTTGGTTGCTTCCAACCCCCCACACACCCCTTTCTCCCTGGGGAGTTTGATTGGGGCCCCATCAGTGGAGTTGGCAGTTAGGAAAATTAACAATTACAGAGTGGGTCATAAGGACTAGTATAGGTGCTCCTGGTGCTATGTGGCAGGGGAAGGGAAGAGAAAAACCATTCCAGTTTCAGGGTGAGGAAGGCAGTGTTCAGGGAAGGCATCTTGGAAAAAGTAATACCTAATTTGAGACTTCAAGCTTAAGAGCTAAAATTAGTTGGGCATAGTGGGAGGAAGGGGAGTCCAGGCAGAGACCCAGCATGTGTGTTAACATGGTGGCATAAGGGAGCACAGTGCACTGGGATGACCCTAAGACACTCTGTGTGACTAAAGCAAGAACCAAGGAGTGGGCACTGTTAGTAAGTGATACAGACAAAACTGTACACACAAGCAAGGGCCCTGTCAGCCAGGTTGATACCATTGCTTAGTATCTGTATATATATTAGTATTCAGTAACTGGTTTACTTCTTATACTAGCCCTTGGAGCTAATCAAGCTCAGAGGTCATGCCCTGCCAGCTTCCCACAGGGCTGATTTCTGAGCTTAGAGCCTCACAAGAAGCATGCATTCCATTATGCAGATGTAATGAGTAGAGGTGGGGGCTGGCTGAACTTGCTAGAGCAAGCAAGTACCATGGTTGGTTGGTGTGTAGGTGGAGAATGGAGGGTCCATATTGGAGGCCAGTCGGGACAGCTGTTATAGTCATCCAGGTGATGGAAGATGATGCCCTGAACAGGGTCATGGTGATCGAGATGAAGAGGGACCAAGAAGGCAAATAGAGGGGTGCCTGGGTGGTTCAGTGGGTTAAAGCCTCTGCCTTTGGCTTGGGTCATGATCCCAGGGTCCTGGGATCGAGCCCCGCATCAGGCTCTCTGCTCTGCGTGGAGCCTGCTTCCTCCTCTCTCTCTCTCTCTCTCTGCCTACTTGTGATTTCTCTCTGTCGAATAAATAAAATCTTTAAAAAAAAAGGCAAATGGATTTGGGCTTGAGGGAGTTTGGGAAGAGAGAAGCCAATGCGCTCAGTACTGGATTGAATGTGGGGGATTATGGGTTTTGTGGCCTTTACACTCTGGAATCTTGCTTCCAACACAATGGTCCTTTGTGTCAACATCCTCCTTTCCTTTGATGTCAGTGTGTGGGCTCTGAAATGTCAAGGTTAGATTTAAGGGGACTGCCAGACCTGGGGCCTCCAAGGACAATCATCCCAGCTTTGCAGATTAGGTCAAATTTATCCATGCACCCAGGACAGACTCCCAGGAACTAGATTCATAACAATGTGGAACTCAAATGTCCAATTTTATAATTTATTGTGAAAGATTAAAAAAAAAAGTAGCTTTATGAAAACCAATTTTATTCACTAGGCTCTCTCTCTTTCATTGTCAGGATTTTGGAGGAAGCCAAATTAATCATTAGGCATTGTCTTATGAGATGGACATGGAGCTAAGAGCCTTGGCAGGAGGTGGGGGATAATCCTGATCTGGTGTGCCCCATAATCAGATTGATATTCCCATAACATACTTAAGTGGTATTTCTACCAGGCTCCTGTTTTGCTCCCTGAGGTTACCTTTCCAGGGTCTAGTGGACCATCAAGTTTATGTACTCTCTCTGCCCAAGGTTATCTTGGACTTAAATCACGTTTTTAGAGCACCTTCATTTTTTAAAAAAATTTATTTTGTTTTTTTTTCAGTGTTCCAAGGAACAGTTCCAGTGCTCCTTGCAATACTAGAGCACCTTCATTAACCTTGGGTATCCTTATGTGTCTTCAATAGCATTTATGCTTTTCTGTGGGGATAGGTTCCCACTAGTGGCTTTTTTTCTTATTTATTGGGTGCCTATTCTTTCTAGTTTCTGCCTCAGCAGGGAACCTCACTTCCAACTTCTGGGTCTGTTTTGTATTCCTCTTGCATAGAGACAGCTTATAAAATCTGGTGATTTGTGTGTGTGTGTCTGCGTGTGTGTGCACATACACCTGTGTCTTATGTTTTTATTAGTTTTAGAGAAATCCTTAGCTTTCAGGGGAGTCATGTGTGCAACATCAAGGGTAACTTGAGCTCGGGTACCTTAAATGGCAGGTACTTGGGGCACCCAAGGAAATGTCAGAGCCCATATTGCACAACTAGAGCTAGTCACGAAGGGCTGCTCTGCACACCAGTATCTAGTCATAAAAATAGGGAACACACTAAAAATCAAAACCCTGTGATCCCACACTAGATGACTCCTCCCATCCTGACCCTAAGTTATTAATAATTTTATTAAGAATGTGCTTTCAACATGCTTACATTTATATATGTACTTAACAAGAAATCACCAAGACTTCAGAGGGAAGTTCTTCTTCCCTTTCCTTTTTATTGCCCAGAGAAAGAGAGAAACTGCAAAGAAGGAGGGGGGAAAAAAGCTGCATTTGACTTGTCACTGGAGGCTTGAGCATATCAATCATTCACTTCTTAGAATTTAGTAGGGTCTCCTGAGGCCTTGGGCTCATTGAGACTGTCATGGACTTGAATGCATGTAATGCACTGGCCACATTTCATCATGCAGATAGATCTTGACACTTTGCTCTTGTTTTCCTATCCCCACTCTAGATCTTGAGACCTGTCACTGCAGTAACAGGACATAATTAGTTCAGCCAGTACCAAAATTAGTAATCAAAATTAGTATCTATTTTGCAGCTAAGGCTTAACCACCTAATAAGCATCCGACTAAATGTTGCAAGTGCTGTGCCTGTGTCTCTTTCCATCAGGGGAAAGAACTGCCAGTCCGTATTTGAACATCTGCAAGTTTAGGTTTATTTTGGCTCTGGATATCTATGCAAACTGTTGATCAGGAATTAGTAATTTGCAGTTAATTTTCCTGAAGTTTCCAGTTCACTTATTAGAGTCTGGTGTCAAAAGATCTATTTTAGCAGGTGACTGAAATTACTAGGCAGTTCAACATTCTGAGTGTGATGTTGACTAGTTAGAGGTGGGGTTAGGAGATATATTGAATGGGATTGTACCTGAGCACATCCTTTATTCAAAGACCTACTTAAGAAAACTAGATAGGAGCCAGAGGTAAAAAAATAAAACTTTGATTTTTGTGGGGTTAACAATTTCTTCTAGAAATAATTTAGTTTATGCTGATCACACCATTTGTCTATTTGCCCAACTTGACCCAAGGAGGCCTCATTACAGTGGCCTTTCCGTTTAGCTTCTCAGTCTTCCAGGATACATATCAGTGACAAGCAAATATGTCATGAATGGAACATTGCCATCAACATGGTGTTGGTCCCTCTCTCCCCTTCAAGTCTGTTGATCGATTACCAAGTGCTTTGCCCTCAGCCTCTTGTGCCCTTCACCAGAAGTGGCCAAACCAGCACAAACAGGAACCATACTTTCTGGTGAGCAGGTTTGCCTTTTGTTTGTTGGCTATGGGTTTCCCCAAGGCATTGATATGGAGCCTTTTTGGAAAATAAAAATCAAAAACCCTCACATGTGCACTGAAGAAATGTCACCTTCTGCTTTGCAAAGGGTGTGCCCTTCAAGGCAAGAGACCCAAGTAGAACCGAGCTTCCTCAGAATGGGAGTCCCTAGAGAAGTTTGTCATGTGCCAGGGGTCAGATGTTTGGATTCTCCTTGGTTTGTGTTAAGCCACACTGATGTGGTGGCAGAGAGAAAGGCAGTAAGGTGTGAAAGGAGAAGACCATTTCTCAACTGTTTGCAGAAGCCTTCATGAATCTCCCAAAATCAGGTGCATCCCAGAGGTGTACTGAAGATGTGGGCTAAAGCCCATTTCATGCCTTGATAATTCACTATCCTACAGCAGACAGGCCTATTTTATGCTTTGCCAGAACCCCTTCCCATCATCTTCCACCTTCCAAGAGCAGAAAGGCACAGGTCCTGATAGAGTAGGTTGGAGGAGATGAGAGGCCAAGGTCTCTCTGGTGACCAGGCAGCCAACATAGTCACAGGCCAGACAGGCCTGACTAAGGTCCATTTTAATCCCCATTCTCTGGAATACCTTGGGGAAGTCCCAGAGGAGGCAATCCACTCATGTGGGGAACTTCTTCTAAGACTAGAGTAAAGAAGCTCTGTAGAAGAGATGAGCAGAGCTAGAGGACACCATGTGTCTTGGCACAGTGATATGCCCAGAGACAGCCTCATAGCCTTCCTGGGTAGCATTTTATGTGTCTAGAAAGGCCTTTCTAATTGTGAAGAGCTCCCATGTAGGTTACAAGACAATCAGCCTCTTGATGGTCAACAGTTATTCAGCACTTAATGTGGGAGAGAAGCTGGCATTGAGACTTTTTCTTGAAATCTCTTCTGACAACAATCTTATGGGATAGATTTTACTATGGGAGAAACTAAGTTCTAGAGAACTTGAGCATTACCCAGTCTCAGGGCCAGAAAGTGACCAAGTGAGGATTGTAATCCAAGGAATCTGGCTCAGGTGTCCCTAAATGTCACTACCCCTGGGAGGCTAAGCTAATAAAATGCTAACAGTCATGTGTACTCATGTTCAAGTTTTTTTCTGAAGGTGGGTTTATGTTAGATTAGAGGCCTAGTGGGAAGATTAAGGTGGAAGATAGGTAAGTATAGTTAAATAGGCACATGAGAAAGGCATTTCTTTTTTCTTTTCATCAAAGCCTGGCCATTGTGTGTACACTATTGCTGCCACACATATCTCTAAGTATTTCTAATTTAGCCTAGAGTAGCAGGCAGAGTACTGAGATACCCTAGGGCTCCAGGAGGCCCTTTGCAAGAACATAGAATGGCCCATGTGTGTACAGGAAAAGGAAAGAGAGTGCTGGTACTTTAAGCAGATGGTATTCTGTCCTTGATGTGCCATCATTATACAAATAGAGGAACCTCAGTGAAGTTTTTTCAAGAAGCTCAGGGATTTGCTGCCACCTAAGTCAAATAACTCACATGGAAACATTCATCAAGGACAGAGACGTGGAAAGCAACAGTAGATGTCAAAGCAACCAGAGACTGACAGGACCTCCTTCCAACCCCTGGGGCTGAGAAATGGAGTTACTAGAGTCAAGTAAAAAGTGAGCCATGCAGGGGTACCTGAGGAGGGCAGGTCTTTAAGAAGTAAGGGAGACTTGGAGGAAGCAGAGTAGAAGTTTCCCATCTATTATCCTCTTGTCCTATCTCCCTGTACCTAATGGGAAGCTGGCCAGCAGAGGATTTTGCATGCTATGTCCATGGGGGACAGAACAGTGTGATTACCGTACAATAGGCAGCCCTGGTGCTCAGCCGTGGGTAGGGCGGAGACACAGTGATAGGATGGAGGAAGTGCCACAAGCTTCCAAGAAGTATCTAAGTGTCAACAAGCTGATACTAAAAGTGGGTCTGAGTGGGGAGCCTGGGTTCTCCTACACACTTTGTCCTGAAGTATGCTATCTGGAGCTTGGCCTGTGACTCACTGCTTTCATCTTTAGAAAGCTTTTAGAAGCATCCATGTCTGCCAGTATGCCCCTGCTGATCTGTGCTTTCCTATGGCCTATCTGGAGAAATGACACCCTCAACATTAAGGCCATCAGCCATGACATTTGAGCCTCTGCTACAAATTGTGCCCATGTGAGAGGTCCCTACCCCGTCCTGAAGCCCATGAAGAGGAGGGAGGAGAGTTTGCAGTGCCTCAATCATGCCATATTGCCTGCGGCTCACTGGGAAAACTATGTCATGAGATGCTTACAGAGTTAGCACTATGTGCCATGAGGGAAAGGACAAATTAGGCAGGGCAGCCTTGCCTTCAGATTTTGAGCTGGAGAGAGTCTTGTGTATATTCACAAATATTCTGTGAACAAATGTGGAGCACAGAATCATGAATGCAGGCCATGGAAAGTGTCCTGCTGGGGATGGAAAACTTGGAAGAAGAGTGAAGGACATCCTGGGCAGAGGGTGACATGCAAGCAAAGGCACAAACAGGAGTGAACAGAGTGTACTTGGAGTCCAGGACCTGTCTTAGAGAAGATGACTATGAGGGAGGTGACGGTTGGAAAGTAAAATGGCTAATCTTGTCCTGAACTGTAAACTGTGGGCAGATATGGGTGGGCCTTGGATAGATTTGGGCCCATCAGAATGGGCTGGAAGCAGGAAGGTAGGGCAGTTAGGAGGGAAACAGGCTCATGTGGACCAGATGCCCCATGGGACCTCTCCAAAGATGAATCTACCAAGTGAGACAACATAGATAATGACCATCTTGAAGTAGTGACAGACAGTGCTGGTTTGCTTTCTCCAGAAGCAGAAACAAGAGTTAGGGTTACAAAAGATTATTGGTGACAGGAGGGCAGGAGGCTTATGGGCCAGTGGGGCTGTCAGGCTATAAGATAGTCCCACCTTCTCTCCACGAGAGGAGCCTAAGGGCAGGCATGACTGATTGCCCCAGAAGAATGGCCTGAGCTGCCAAGCAAGGGAGCCCTGAGAGGCCAGAGCTCAGCGACTCTTACCATGCTTGCAGGGAAAGACAGCCTGACACTCTCCAGGGACACCTGGTGCTAAAGTGCAGCCTTGTAGAGATACTTCTCCCCAGTGTCTCACACAGCAGGGCTACCCAGAATACACCCAAATTCCAGTGTTGGAGCCTCCAATGTCGCTTGGTCAATTGGGTGTCTCTGGCAACTAGAAGCCCTCTCCCCTTGTTTCCTCCCCATGCCTCCTCTCCCTTTCTCCCCTTGTCCTCCTCTCTGTCCTCCTGTCCCATTCTCACTCCTCTCTCATTCCTCTCTCCTCAGTTCTCAGATTAGAGCTGGGTGTCGAGGAAGCATGAAAGCAACACCAGGAGTTAAGGGATTCCAAATGTCCCTCCTCACAATGATTGCAGCCTCAGTAGCCACCAGAGATTTATTGAAAAAAACAAATTTTTTTAAAGGATTTATTTGTTTATTTGACAGACGGAGATCACAAGTAAGCAGAGAGCCAGGCAAAGAAAGAGGGGGAAGCAGGCTCCCTGCTGAGCAGAGCGCCCTATCTAGGGCTCAATCCCAGGACCCTGAGATCATGACCTGAGCTGAAGGCAGAGGCTTGAACCCACTGAGCCACCCAGGCACCCCTGAAAAAAACAAATTTTAATAACAAGTAACTAAAAGATAATCTGTCTTTTATTACCAGCTAGATCCAGCAGTCTTAAACCATTCCAGTGATAAAATATATCTACCCCCCCAAAAAAATTATTTTATTGGTCTAAGTTCTTTTTTGTAAAGATCTTATTTATTTATTTTAGAAAGAGAAAGAACAGAGGGAGGAGCAGAGGGAAAGGGACAAGCAGACTCTCCACTGACCACAGAGCCTGATTTGGGACTTGATCCTATGACCCCCGAGATCATGACCTGAGCCAAAACTGGGAGTCCAAGCCTTAACTGACTGAGCCACCCAGGTCCCCTGTTGATCTAAGTTCCAAGTCTAAACAATGTATGCATAAGCTTAAAATGTCCATGTTTTTATTAATCCTTTATTAACAGCATGTTCTGTATGGAAGTAAATGTGGAGAACTCCCAGTTAATGGGCGGGACTGGGATATAGGGAATCAGCTTGTCTATTATTTTGGGGGTTTTAAGTTTGTTTTTTCTTTTCCAATAAATTCAGAAATATCTGGAATCCAAACTGTGATAATTGCATTTCTGCACTTGCAGAGTAGATTTGACATACCCAAGGATGTTACATGCAGTCCCTTCAGTCTGGCATTCTGAGTGGCCACTTGGATTTTTGCTTGTCCTTACAATTTTTTGATTGCAGACATATTAGAAGACCACCAGAATTGGCCCCAAAGAAATACAGATGTGCTATTTATGGAATTTGATGTGAAATGTCTTCTTTTTTTGCATCTCTCCCAATCTTATCCTTTTGTTTAACACCTTTCTTAACTACTTGTATGTATGTTGCTCCACTGAAAGCAATTTTTCAAAATTAAAATAAAGCAAGTATTCTATGATCCATGAAGAGTGAAGATCAATTGACAAATCTAACATAAGGAGAAGTTCTGTTTTGACGAAGTCATCGATAAATTTGAGGAGGCTCAAAAACAAATTGTAATTACTCATTAATGTCACAGACCAACATCTAGGTATATATGTTTCCCCCATTTTTAAACATATATTATTGTAATTAAAAAGTATTCATACATGGCTTTTTCATTTTACTGTGATATTTCTGTTTTTATTTATTGACATGATAACCAATATAAAATTCAATAAAAGAACATTTTTACAGCATGCATAAAATGTCCCTTATTATTCTTTTTTCATTCCATGATCACTACTTATAACAGAGTATCGGGTGTCAAATGTACAAGTATGCTTCTAAGTTCACAAGGTCCTTCTTGAAAAACAATACACATTTTTATGTGCTTCACTTTTCTTCATTCTGTATCAGTCCTCTCTCCTTAAGCAATAATGGAGGCCCTGAAAACCTGTATGATTTCAAAAGAGCCTGTGTCAGTGGGTGCCCTGCTCCCTATTCTTTTTTTTTTCCATATTTATTTACTTATTTCTTTATTTTCAGCATAACAGTATTCATTATTTTTTCACCACACCCAGTGCTCCATGCAATCTGTGTCCTCTATAATACCCACCACCTGGTACCCCGACCTCCCACCCCCACCCCCCGCCACTTCAAACCCCTCAGATTGTTTTTCAGAGCCTGTTCCTTATTCTAATTTACTTTTAACACATTTCCTACCACCTAAGATTTGGCTAACTGTTTCCATTTTATTTTCCTTGTAGAGACAGCAGTGAAAAGATAATGAAAATTCTCCAGCTTTTCACATGTTTCTTTGATTTTTTCTGTGTTCTGTCTTCAAAGATAATTAAAGATTACTGTGGTTATTTTTGAGGACACTGGGTGAGAAAGCTGTCTTATTTTCCCTGTGCTATTCTCCTGTGGGTATTCCTTCCATTAAGAGGCTCATTATAAGAAATTCTACATTTCACAAGAGGTTAATGGAGGCTAAAGTTTCCCCTTTTCTCTTTGTCAAAGAATGCCCATTTATGTGTCTTTAAATTGCCACTTCCCTTAATATGTTTCATAGAGTCAGATATAAAATAATTCCATGTACATATAATTTATTAAGATTACTTCTTCTATTGCAAAAATCACAGTACACATCTTTTAAAAAAGATTTATTTGAGAGACAATGAGCACATCCCTCCCTGGGGGAGGGATGAGTCAGTTGGAGAAGCTAGCACCCCGCCAAGCAGGGAGCCTGAGATGGGGCTCTATCCCAGGACCCTGAGATCATGACCTGAGCTAAAGGCAGACACTTAACCGCCAGAGCCACCTAGGCACCTCACCCCCATGTTTGCTGATGGGACCTAATTTAAATATTTGTGAAGTTTTGATGACCCCGAGTCATAAAATTTGTCCTTCCCCTGTGCTGAAAATCATTAAGTCCATTTCTCTAACATAAAGTATAGGCCTGTGCCAATGGACCTTCAGCTTCTTGAAGACAGGGCCTGGTGCATAGTAGGTGCTCATATTCTGTTCTACCATGAACTCTTGTTCAAATCACTGATCCTGTAGTTTTCTCTGCTCCTCCCAACCTTGCCTGTTGTCAGAGCCTTTTGTAGCCTTGCTTTATTTAGGTGGTTACTACACTCCTTGGGCCAGCAAGCATGGCTTCAGCCCCTGATCCCCTGACTCTGCTGCAGCCAAGAGTCTCCTGACTCCCCTCTCTGCCCTCCAGCTCCAGAACTCCAGGGCACCAAAATCTGTGCTTTCACTCCTGCAACTTTTCTCCTGTTTCCTTGCCAATGTGCCTCCTTGGAGCCACATGCTTGCTATCTCTTATGTTCTGGACCAGCAGTCTGTGAATAAAAAGCCCCTCTGTTCACTGAGTCCTTCCTGCTCACCAACCCAATTTTTAAGAAATGTACTTGGGACCTTCTTTGCCTCTTTGAGAATTGCAGAAATACCAGCACTCTGTGGAATGGACAGGACCTGGTTTAACACCTGGAGCTTCAGAATTTTCCCTACATGTTGACATCATTTGTTTCTGAGCCTTTCTTTAAAAAAAATAATAATAATAAATTCAAATGTTTGAGAATTCAGTCTTAGTCTCTTAAAATTTCTTATTATCAAGGCCTTCGCACCCAGCCTCCTAATCTATTGCTATTTTGCATTTTAAACAAATAGGCTAGCATATTCATTTCCTTTTTTGTGTGTTTAAGTCAATCAATACAAATTTTTGACAGCCCCACGGTGCGTGCAGCAATGGGTCAGACTCCTGCCCAGCTGAGCCTACATGTCTACTCAAGAGGGTTGAAGACTGCCTTTGGGTGCAGATGAAAGGGTCTCCTTGTATGAATTGCTTCTGCAGCCTCAGCCAGAGCCGATCCATATGTGGCTTCACATATCTTCTTGTGGCTTTGATTTTTAAATTACTATATATTTCTTAGAGTATCATTGACCTTGTCACCTTTCACTCAAATCCAGGCAGTTACTATCTGATAGTCTTATTCTGTTTCCTGGATTTCTTCATTCACTGCCTTTCTCACAATTTACACTCATTTCTCAGAAGAGTTTGATGCTGATTGTTTGCTGTGAAACTAGCTCTGAACAAAGTTCACAGTACTAGTTGAAATGGCTGTTTAAAGCAACTTTTTAGAGATACACAGTGTCTATTACTGGAATCCCACCTCTCTAGAAAAGATGTGAGCTAACATCGCTAAAATCAAACAACGCAATTGATGAGCAGGGTCCCCAGGGAGACTTCAGATTCAGATCTGAAGTGTCTTTCATACAGTGCTATGCATGAACACTATCCAGGTATATATGTCTGTTTCAGTTTACAACATCTTTTCTTCAGGTTTCTTGAGCAAAAGTTTAGACTCTCAATTTTCTGTCCAATAGCTTCTTTCTGAGATTATGAAAATTTGCCCCCCCACCCAAATAAAATAAAAATTACTTTTATTCAGTCAATCTTATAATGCTTTGTATTTTCCACCTAGGAAGTACTTCACGTATATTAATTCATTTTCCCAACAAACCTATGGGATTACCAGCATCCATATTTAGGGGCTAACTAGCAGATCCTGATCTAGATGGAACTCAGTTCTGACTCTTAGTCCAGTGCTCTTTGCACTACACCATGTTGGAACCAATGGACAACGAGCTCTTCATCTGAGCAAAACACAAAGATAACCTGCCAAAATAATTTAGAAACAAAGATTGAGGCAACTTTATCATATGACATAGTTGGTTCTCAATGGATTGATTTATGAATTAATGAAGCAGAAACGAATAGTAAAAGAGGCCACAGTTAACTAGACTATGAGGGAATGTTGTCTCTACATGATACATTTATGCAAGAAAATTCCTTTTCTCAAGGACTTTAATCTGATCTTTGAGGTGTATGGATTTGAACTGGTTTTTTAGGATCCACTGAAGAAGTCTGGACAAGCCAGTGGGTGACATCTAGATTAGGAGGGGCAGCAGATAGAGATGGGGTCTGTCTGGGAGCACTGCTGGAAAAGCAAAGAGAAACCAAGCTAGAAGAACTCAGAAAGACAAAAGTGTGGGAAAGAAGCAAGGAGCAAAGCCAAAGCTGTACAGGAGTGGGAGTGAGGGAGTTTGGCCCAAGAACTGAGCAAACAACAGGGAATTTGATCCAGGTCAGGAGCAGGTGCTCACACAGAAGGAGTACCCTGGGACTCTGTGCGGGGGAGTGAAGGGTTGGAACTCAGTTCTGACTCTTAGTCCAGAATAGTACACATCAAATGTGTAGTTACACTTTTTAAGAAATATAATTCTGGACCACTGACAGCTATTCAGTTTAATATCAAATCATCAGCTATAATTAATATACCATTAAGACCACAGAGTTGGGGCACCTGGGTGGCTCAGTCGATTAAGCATCTAACTCTTGGTTTCAGCGCGGGTCACAATATCTGGGTCCAGGGATCCAGCCCCACATTAGGAATCCATGCTCAGCAGAGAGTCTGCTTGAGGATTCTCTCCTCCTCCAAAAAATTGTTTGGTTCTTCTCTAGCAATGTCACTCCTCCTGCTGCCCCTCCCCAAACTCATGCTCGCTCGCTCTCTCTCTCTCTCTCTCTCTCTCCTTCCCAAATAAATAAATTAATTTTTTTTAAAAAGACCATAGAGTCTTTGTCCTCTTGTCCAGAGGTAAAAATTGTCTTGCCCTAAAACTTTTCCTAAATAAAAACAAAACACCCCCAAAAACTTCTGAGTTCCACAGAAAAGTCAACTTTTTCCAAAGAAAAGTTTGAGTAGGAGAAGAAGCAATGGGGTAACTGAAAAGTGGTTATGGCAACCATTTTGAGAGACAATGAGTAAATATTTTAAACAACAATGGTTAAGTATAATGGTGAATATATCTCTGACTCTCTTAGCTAAGGTAAGCATAGTCAAGATATTGAAATAATACCCCTACACTTAGGTTTCTATAAGTTTAAAACTCTAAGGTTGAAAAGCAAAATACTATTATGTTCTTTGGAAGTAAAAGATAACTTCATATTTCAGAAAATAACCTTACTCATACCACTTAGGTAACTAAGATTCTATTTTGTCCAAACAATATGTTTTTTTTTTACCTGATTATGGAGCATGGCAACTGTCAATACATGGAAAGAAAATTTTTCAAAATTACTTGATGCTTATATTTATTTATTAACAAAAAAAGTAATATTTCAGGTGAAAAAAAATGTTTGGTTCTTCTCTAGCAATGTCACTTTTTCCTTAGTTCCATATTTTAGGAGATGCTTAATTTTAAAATGTGTTTGTTACCTGAATCCTGCTTAGCAAAATTGTTTGTACATTTCACAGACTATGTGTGGGGCAAGTACTGTTCTCCTGATAATATTTCAGTGCCTGTTATCATAGCTGATCAGCAAAAATCAAAGAGAATGTTCTACATGACATTTTCTAAGAAATTGGTGGGATTTAATCAGGTAGATCAGCATCCTTCCTGCTCTCAGACTCCAGTTTGTAAATTGAGCCTAATTAGAATTATTTATTGTTTCAAATATTTCTTGAAATGTTGGCAAGCATCATGGTTGGACATATGGCCTTCCTGGCTGCCTTCTTGCTCAGGTTGAATATGATGTCTCTGGTTTACTAGCCCTGAATCATAGGGGCAAAGTTTATTACTAGCCCTGAATCATAGGGACAGAATTTCTCAGAATTGTAATGTTCTGTAACATAGCATACATAGAGTTGTTAAAAGAAGAAAGTATCTTTTGTGGTGTGGCCTTTGGGGGAAATTTAAATTATTGAAATTATCTCTTCCCTTTCATGATCCCATAGTTTCTAGCTGAATGGGGGAATGGGTGGGGAGGATTAATTTATTGTCAATACCTTCCTTTATGCAAAAAATTTGCCAGATTAAAGTCTTGGGATAACCATCCAGAAGGCCCAATTCTAACCCATTTCTCTCTTTTCTTAGTTCTATCAAAGCTGAAGATTCTAGAAATTTCAAGTGCTGCCTCTCTTAAAGTTGTATATTTGGCCAAGTTAATATTTTTAACTTGACAGGGAAGGTTCCCCCACCCCCTTTGCTAACACCCCAGACAAGTCATGAACCCCCTAAAAATGACTAGACGTCTAAGCAAAGAATGCATATTTTATACAGTAAATAATTTAAACAGCAACTGGACATTCTCCAAGAAGACATGTGCTGTCCTTTTACAATAAGTGAGTCCCCAGAATTTCTTTGAATAGCAACAACAGCTGTCATTTAATGCATACCAAAGAAGAGGGTTTGTTTGTTTGTTTTACTGTGGCAGAGATTTGAATGGGCAAGAGGGAGATTCTGGGTGATTTCAGACCTTTCTACACTTCATAGATCGTGTCACACTAGGCATGTTTCATCATGAATGTGAATTATTTTATATGCTAACAGAAAACATAGAATGTCTTGTAAGACAAACCCCTAATAATCACCCTGTCTTCTTTCTTGCCATGTTGAACATGGGTGACCATGCATACACTTTATTTTCCATAGAAAGATACACACCAGAACTAATTAAACAGCCCGTTGAGTTGCATCAGGTGCTAACAGACTTTGCAGCTGTCTGACCAGCAAAATATTGTGGCTTGCTCTAACGGTCATTTAGGTTAATAGAATGTGGGGAATCTGATCTCTCTGTTTTTAGGTGACTACTTCCCATAGTTAAAGGAAATTTATGGAATTGGGTTTTCCTCATGTTTTCTCTTCTTCTGCAATATATTTTATCCTCCTATTTTTCCATTTAAAAAAGAACAACTTTATTGAGATCAAGTTTACAAGCCATAAATTCATCCATCTGAAATATGCAATTCAGTGATTTTTAGTACACCTACCAAGTTGTGCAGACATAATCCAGATTCAGAACATTTTTGTTATCCCAGGAAGATCCTTCATGACCATTTGCAGTTAACTCATTCTCACCCACAACAATGACAGCTTCTAAGCTACGGTCTGTCTCTGTAGATTTGCCTTTGCAATATATTTCACATAAATGGGATCATACAATGTAGTCTTCTTTGTCTGGCTTCCTTCACCTAGCGTACAGTTTTGGCATAGCAAGTATTAGTGTTTCCTTCATGTTTATTGAATAACCTGGTTTGTCCTTTATTGGAGTTGAGGGCTAATCATTGGTAGATTGGACCAGTGGTTTGACACTGCTAACTGGGGGTTATCTGGAGGCATTTCTGATTGTCATCCATTGAAATGGGGGCTGATACTGGCAACTGATAGAAAGAGGTCAGTGATGCTGCTAGGCAGCCTGCAGTGCACAGGGCAGCCCCCATGACACAGAATTACCACAGTGTCAGTGGTGCTGAGATTGAGAATCCTAGAGTTAAACGTCACTGAATTTTCATTTATCATCAGGCTACATGTTTACAACCAAATGTTGCATGATGGAAACCCTCCCTTTGATGTACACTACATGTCTTTGTATTAGGGTTCTGTTTGTCTAATTTTTATGTATGTTTAAAATATTAACTCATTTGTGAAACAGATTATTATTATTATTATTATTATTATTATTATTTTACCATTTAGGGAAAACTTCTAAAACCTTCTAAAGTCTTATTTGGTAGGTTGCACTGAACAAGAAAAGAAGAGTACACAATTCTTGTTTCCTGGTTGAGATCTCAATACAATCTGTTTGTGATAATTTAACAACAAAAAATAAGCAAGTGGTGATGACTTATACGACATAAATTCCCAGGAAGCTGCAGGAACTAGTGGAAGGTTCATAATTAATAATTAATAATTAAATTATTAAAAGGCATTTAATAAAGTACATTGTCTACTTAACAACAAATTGCACCATCATTTTTGTGACATCACCACCAATGTCACGCTCCCAAGTTATATTTTGTCAGTTCAGCTCCAGAATTTTGAATCTACTGTGTTATTCTTAATCTTGATTCATAGGGGCAGAGATAAAAAGAAAACAGATCTGAAAAAACAAAAATAAAGGGTTTTTATCACGAGCATTTGGTGCATAAAATCCCTCTTGGGAATAAGAAGAAGTTAGCCAGAATTAAAATATTTTGTTTCATCTGAGACCAGGGACTCACTGACTGTTTGATTTTTTTTTCTCTAGGGTAGTTGAGATGCCAAGAGGAGGAATTCTATCTCTTAGGTCTTTTGAGTTTTGTATGATGATGAATTAGAAACAAAGTACTCTGTTTGGAGCTTGACAACATAAAAGGAGACTGATGTGACATGAGTCAGTAAAACATACTTGGCAGAGAGTACCTTTGGGAATTAAATAAACAGTGGAGTCTTAGCTTCCCTGGGCAACTTCTCCTCACTGACCCCTCTTTTGTTCCAGTGAGCAGTTCCACCTCAGTCCTGCCAGATGCAGGCAGGGACAGGGAAGGGCAAGGAGGTGGACGACCGGGAGTAGGTATGCTGGCTGAGAGGAGAAAGGAAGCAGAAGGGAGTCTTCTGGGAGCTCCTCTACATTTTAATGCCCTTTAGTAACTGAGTCTCATTAGCACCTTCTGTTTACACTAATAGTAAATCACATCAGAAATATGTGGTGGAAGTAAACTGAGGCAATATACATCCATATACAAACACATGTACATACATAAAACATGCACACACATGTATACACACAGCTGCACACACAACGTGCCTGTAGAGACATGCACAAATGTATGCATATATGTGTTAACATATAAAACATACAATACATACATACATACACACATGTGTGCACACATACACATATTACTCAGAATTACCATAAGCACTCTGTACACATTTATTCATCACTGCCAGATAGATTTTATGCATCTGTGTTATATTATAGTAAAGGACACTTACCCTGTGAGAGGTTTAATAATTTGCTTAGAGCCACACAGCTGGTAGTAGAACCAGGATTGAAAGCAAGTTTTCTCATATGGGAAATGTCTATACCTTCCTTTTGATTTTGCTGTGGATTTAAAATTGCTCTAAAAAAGTACAGTTTGTTAAAAAAAAAAAAATATATATATATATATATATATATATATATATATATAACTTCTCATGGCAGTGTTCCAGCTCAGTCATTCCAAGACAAGATGATTCAACTGAGTGATCAAATGACCTACCCGGATTTGAAGTTCAAGAATATGATAAACCTTAGTCTGTGTGTGTGTGTGCACATGAATGTGTGTTTCTTAAAATAAAACTAGAGGTTTGCTAAGCGAAATAAGAAAATTATCATTTGATCTCAATGATAATGTGGAATTTGAGAAACAAGGCAGAGGATCATAATGGAAGAAAGGAGAAAATGAAACAAGTAGAGTTTTTTCCTAAAGATAAAAGTGACATATGCTAATTACTGAATAGTATATATGTATATGAAATAAAAGAAAAAAGTAAAAAATTTTCTTCATTTCTTCACCTAGAGATAAGCAATCTTAACATCTCTTGAACATTTCTCTTTCTCTTTTTCTGGGTAGGTAGAGAGACAGGTACACAGATATGTACATGCATAGATAAATAGATGGTAGAGTTTTATATAAATGATATAGTAGAGATATTTTTTTACAGCAGATGTTTTTACCCCCAAAAGTATAGGGTGACAGTTCTTGTTAATATGTCTAATTCTATATCGTCATTACAAAACCCACACTGATTGATAACTATAATCTACTTGATTTATATTCTCTCCTTTTTTAAGCCCTATTGTGAAGTTGGAGCAAGACAGAAAGATCGCAAGTGGCCAACAAGGGGGCAAAGGATGCTTTTGAGAAAGGAATCAAGCCAGCACCATCTGCATGAAACAAACCTTTGCCAAGTCAAAACCTCTTGATTTCTTATTACTCAAATTTGTAGAGCTTCCTTCAGCCTAAACTCTTTAAGCCTGGGTAAACCTGCTAACAACTAGATTTGCACTAATGCAAACGTTTGACACCAAAACTAATACACCAAAACTCTTAGGAACTTAAGAGTCCATGCTATCCCATGAGCATGTTTTCCATTCTACAGAGAAGCTCAGAAAGACTCTTGCCTCAGCTGGAGACTCAGTCATTTCTCTGAGCTGCTCTCCTTCATTCTAGAAAGGATTCCAAGATCTTATGTTTGACCTCCTTGCTTGCATCAATGTGTTTCTACACTGTGCTAAATCCTGGGAAGACAGATTCTTTTTTTTTGGTCATTGAGATTGCAGCCAATTTTTTCAGTGTTATTCATTTTACTCAACAAGTATTAACTGAACACCTACTATATACCATTCAGTCTTCTAGGTCAGGGATACCTCAGCAAACAAGACAAACATGGTTGCTCGTGAGAGGTGAAAAGTCAATTTCCGGGACTCGGTTAAGAGTCCAGCTCTTTGTTTTGGCTCAGTTCTAATCTCAGGGTCATGAGATTAAGCTCCAAGTTGGGCTCCAGGCTCAGTGCAGAGTCTCCTAGAGATTTTCTCTCTCTCAAATAAATAAAATAAAATCTTTAAAAAAGAAAGTCAATCTCCACAAAAGGAAGTTAGGGAGTGTAGGGGGCTGGTATGTACAGCACTCCCCTGCACACCCTCACACAATAGTTTTACAAGTCGAGTGATTTTCTCCTTAAGATTATTTTTCAGAAGTGTTATCTGGGGTCATGGATCTGCGTATTTAAACACTCTTCAGAAATACCAGATCAAATTGTATTTCACACAATAGAGTAGAATACTAGATTGTGGCTTTCCCTTTAACTTCTCTCTCTCTCTCTCTCTCTGTCTCAAGGATAGGAAATGTAAGTGAAGTCCTCTTCCCCCAATTTAACTTAAAAAAAAAAAAAAAAACTATTCCAGAGATAAGTATTTTAATTTCCAATGATGGGAGAAGGGAAGTGTTCTTAGAATTATTTATGTTCATCTCTCTCCAGAACTGATTAATGGACGCAGCTCTCAGAATCCAAGAGAGGAGCAGTTGTTGTTTGTTGTTCTTACTATTCCCCTTAAGAATGTGACTGCTCTTCCATTGAGGGCTACTCTGTGCCCCCCAGGAAAACTAAAAAAATCTCTAGGAGCCAGAAAATCTCAGTTCATCAGGAAATGGTTGCTTTTTAGAACTTTACTCCTAAACATCTTCCCCGGCTCTATCTTGACAGTAGTTCCCCTTTCCTCAGTACCTCCCTCCTCTTTTTAAGCCTGACTTCTGTGATATCTTTCTCATTCTTAGGTCCTCTTTGGAGACACTCATTTTTTAAATAAGAGAATTTCAATTACTATTATTTTTATTTTTTTAATTTTTAAGGTAGATTTATTTATTTATTTATTTATTTGACACACACACACACAGAGAGAGAGAGAGAGAGGAAGCACAAGCAGAGGGAGCTGGAGAGGGAGAAGTGGGCTCCCAGTTCAGCAGGGAGCTGATGTAGGGAGGGATCCCAGGACCCTGGGATCATGACCCGAACTGAAGGCAGACACTTAACCAACTGAGCCACCCAGGCACCCTATAAATTACTATTATTTTTTAAATGGTGTTCCAGAAATGTTTATCCCAACTTTGGAGACATACCATGACCTGAAGTGCAACCAGGAGGGAAAAGTGACGTCAATTGTAGATGGTGCAATATTGTCAAGTCATCCAATGCTTGGCAGACTGGCTTCCTGCACCTCAAAATGAGAGAACATGCTCTTTTGTATTTATATACTATCTCCTCCACTGAAAAAGCACAAACATTTTGACAAGGGTTTTTTTAACCCATACAATACTATCATTAGGAAGAAGAAGTACTTTTATTGGTCCTGAAGGGAGAGTAGGTCTATTTCATTTTTTACTCCATCACAGAGAGCAGGATGACGGCTAGAGGAAGATCGTATCACCAACTTGTCAAGGGTTTTATAAGCCTCATGTCATTCAGGGTCATATTAGCACTGATATTTCCATTCTCAGTCTGTTGGGAAATTTGGTCAGGCTCACATAATTAGAAATTGTGTAGCCAGGACTCAAACTGAATGTGGCAGCCCCGTCGGCATGTTTTTGACCCTGCCACATAGTGCATAGGAGCCAAGGTGCTATAAAGTGTGAGGCAAAAATGCCCCATGATTTCATGCCTTGTTCTGAAGCCAGGCCAACAGGAATCCAAAGAGATCAGTGTAGTGTACAGGTCCGCATGGCCCCCTGTGACATGCGCTCTGTGGGCAGGACCATACTGACAGCTTCAGAGGGAGCACTTGCCCCACCCTTGCTAAACTCTCATGTAAATGTCTCAGAGGAGTTGCTAAGAAAGTCTGGATTCTGAACTTTTGATGGAATGGAGCTAAGGAGCAGGGCTGTCAGCCACTTCGGGTCCCTGAGCTTTACTAGAAAATCCTAAGCCATCTAATAAGATGATCTACAAGAACTACAAAATAAATAAAAATATAAAAATATTTTTAAAATGTAAAATATACAAAGTACAATCTAGCAAATAGCCAGGTTCCTACTATAAGAATTGGTAATTTACTATTTTGTCATATTTACTTTTTACTATAAATGAAAATGTTATGAATATAATTTTTATAACCTTTAAAAACAAGCAAAAATTTTAATCTTTTCTTCACACATGGACACATAAAGGCTAGAAATAGTTAAGAGAAAGAGGGGCCCAGATCACAGTTGTAGTGGCCTCCTGGGGAGGGTCTAGGGGTAGGACTGAGGTGAAAGAAACTGCAATTTAGGTGGCTCCCCATGAAGCCAGTATGTTCATAGAGATGTGTGGCACTCTCCTTCCCAGGACAGTGAGATTCACTTGGAAACCACAAGGTCTGTAGGTAATTTCTGGGAAGTTCATCTGGCATTTGTTACAGTCCTTCAACTGCCTAGGAGAGGCTGTGTGGCCCCTGGGCAATGGGATGTATGTGGAACAATTTGACAGAGTCTGGTGTCCATAAACATGTGCCCTTGTCAATAGCTTGCAGGTTGCCAGCTTCCCTCCTGGGACATGTTGCTGTCCCTGAAGTATGCTGTACATCCTAGATCTTTCTTGATTCTGAGTGAACTGATGCCTCAGGGTGGCCTGCTTCTTTTTCATCGGAGAAGCCTGTCTCAGAGAATGGCAACTAAGCCCCATCTCCTCTAGGACTTAACTCCTTATCCCCTGAACCCTGCCTGCTTCCCCACCACATCCTTTGTTGCACCCACAGAACTTCATCCTTCAGGAACTTACTGGCATTTCACATGTCACACTGTATTATGCAGTGTGTGTGCATGTGTGAAAGCCCCTTGAGGCTGGGGTTGGTGTCTTACTCATCTCAGCACCCCCAGCTTCCAACATGTTGCCTGGCATAAGTGTTATCAAATGAATCTTACATTTGATGAGTGTAAGACTGGGGTGATTCTAAGCCAGAGTACTTCAAACTTTTACATAATGCATCTCTGTCGAGGGAGAAAAAGCTTGAGCTCACACTCCTCATCCCCTGGGATAGGATTGAAATCACTAGCTAATATCTTAGAGTAAAATATATATCTAGTATGAAGTTCAATGTTAATGACAAAGGATGGAAATATATTGTATTCATTTACTTGAGTTTCTGTAACCAACTACCACAGACTTGGTGGCTTAAACAATAAACATTTATTTCTCATGTTTCTGGAATTTAGGAGACCTAAGATCAAGGCACCAGTAGATTTCATATCTGGTGAGAACCTTCTTCCTGGCTTTATTGTGTCTTCACATGATACAAGGTGCTAGAGTCTTTTGTGAGATACTAATCCCATTCATGAGACTCTTAAATGTGGCAGGTTGATTTCTTGTCAGATCTTGTCATATTAGTACATAATGTTTTTAATCTGAAAAGACAGCTGACAAAGAGCTTTTACTTAGGAAAACTGGCTCTGCCTCCTTCTATTTGCTTGCTCTTTTTTACTACTGCCTTTTGTTCATAGTTTCTTAGCAAACAGTTCTTTCTGGGGCTGTCTACTTAACACCAGAAGATTTTACCTGTAAATCCTCTTAAGGAGGTCCCTGCAGTGCACTGAGATGATCACCAAGGAAGTTACCATTACCAGTGTTTGCCTCAAGAAGGCCCACCTCCTGTTATGACACCCCTGTATGGATCAGAGAGCATTGTGTCCACCTGGGTGGCCAAAATGGGGCCATTGTCACTAGGCTAAGGATGAGTTCAACATTAAAACAAATCAAAAGAGATATACACTATGGAGTATTATGCCTCCATCAGAAAGGACGAATACCCAACTTTTGTAGCAACATGGACGGGACGGGAGGAGATTATGCTGAGTGAAATGAGTCAAGCAGAGAGAGTCAATTATCATATGGTTTCACTTATTTGTGGAGCATAACAAATAGCATGATGGACATGGGGAGTTAGAGAGGAGAAGAGAGTTTGGGGAAATTGGAAGGGGAAGTGAACCATGAGAGACTATGGACTCTGAAAAACAATCTGAGGGGTTTTAAGTGGTGGTGGGGGGGTGGGAGGTTAGGGAAACCAGGTGTTGGGTATTAGAGAGGGCACGCATTGCATGGAGCACTGGGTGTGGTACAAAAACAATGAATACTATTATGCTGAAAATAAATAAAAAATAAATTTTAAAAAAGAGATATTCTATTATATTATTTTGACACCCCTTTCATGCTCTGCTCACTAACAATGTAAGCTCTGAGGGTGCCAGGATTTACCCTGTACTAACTGTATACCAGCCCCTAGAATAGTACTTGGCATGTGGTAGATACTCAACACATGCTTACTAAAGGAGCAAATGTATTTGGATTGAAATAACCTTTTTATGAACCAAAGACTAACATGGTAGCAGGTAATAAAGATTCAGGTGGAGCCCTAACTTCATGTGTAGACCAGTTTTCTCCACACTGGAGCTCCTTCAAATCTGGAAGGACCTTGGACCAACTCCCCAGACTCTCATATACTACATCCATTGAGTCTGAACAAGTTTCCTATAAATTAACAGAGGAGGTAATGGAGTGGCTAGTATCCAATTTGGAGGCTCTCAGATATGCAAACATTTCACTAAAAGCAAAAATTTGGGAGCTCCTGGGGTGCTCAGTGAGTTAAGCATCCAACTCTTAAGTTTGTCTCAAATCACAATCTCAGAGTTGTGGGATCAAGCCCTGCATCAGGCTCCATGTTCAGTGAGAGTTTGCTTGAGTATTCCCTACCTCTTTCTCTGCCCCTCTCCCTGCTTGTTCTCTCTCTCTCTCTCAAATAAATAAAATAAATCCTAAAAAAAAAAAAAAAAAAAAAAAACCTTTGGTTATAGTTTCCCAAATGGGGATAAAGGCATAAAAGTAATAATATCATAGCAGCAGCAGCAGCAGAAGTAGCAATAATAGTAACAACAATGCCAGTGGTAGTAGTAGTAGCAGTAAAAGCAGTAGCAGTGGTGGTGGTAGTAGCAGGGATAGTTGTAGCAGAATAGCCGCAGTAGAGGTGGTAGCAATAGAAGTAGCAGTGGTGGTGGTAGTGGTAATAGTAGTAGCAGCAACAGTAGTTATAGTAGCAACAGTATCAGTGGATATGGCGGCAGGATGGCAGCTATAGTCACCCTTTATTGAATGCTTATTATATGCAAAACATTATCTTAGGTATAATCTAGTTTAATCCTAAAAATTTCCATGTTTAAAATGCTTAGAAGCTTCAGTTGCCCTTAAAATGATGTCTGAGCTCCTTAACTTGACTTCCAACACCCTTTGCAGCATCTAGCCCCACTTGGCTGCCTTTTTGCCACATGCCACACTAGCACTCAGTCTGCATCTTTCTTTCAGTTACCCTGCACACTCTGTCCACTCCCCTGTGCATGGTACACAGGAATAGGCACCAGTCTTACTATTCCCAGATCCCTACCCTTCCTTTATCCCACAGGCTTAGAGTATAGTCAGTCCTATTAGGTGAAAGCCCCTCAAGCATGGTAGTGCTGTGTTGTTGTAATTGCTCTTTTAACATTTTATCTCCTCCTATGGAGTCAGAAAAGAGCAAAGCACTCAAAAAAGGATGGGGACAAACCGAAAGGGCTCAAAACTCAACCTGATGAAGCCAGTGGCAAAAGCAGCAAGAGTTTAGAGAAGAAAAATAATTATAATCATAATATTGGATTCTAATCCATAGAGTAAAGTAAATGTCCATGGGTCTATATGGACCCATGAGAGGAGGAATTCGCCTCTCTTGCCTACTACTCATTATTCTATCTCTCTAGGGTCTAACATACATGACATATAGTAGGTGCCTAATGAATAAGACTTAAAGAAAGGAACTGTGATATTATCACCATCTCACAGATGACTGAAAAGTTAAAAGATTTCCTGAGGAAGTGCAGTTAGTAAGGGGCAGAGCTGGGATTTGAACATAAGAGTGTCTCTTTCAACTCTGCCCATTTTTTTCACTTTTAGCTCCCAAAGGTGAGTCCAAAAACTCAAATAGATTCCTAGTTGTTATCTTGCAATATTGCAATGTGAGTTGGGAGCCAGGACTGACAATTACCAATTCTGTAAGATAGCAAAACCTTTGGCTCCTTATTGTAAGGTATATAGAACTATTATTTACATTGTCATATGCCACAATTCATCAATCTTCATGAATCCAAGCAGTGAAACTCCTTGGTTTAACAATGCAATAATAGCAAATGGAGAGATTGTTCTGACCTATCTTATGACATTCGTGATTTATTTTTGAAACATTCATTTATTTAGAATGTTTTGTCAATGAGATAAATTTTAAAGTACTTTATTTTCGATGAGTTTAACAACAATAAGCAGCTATAATGCTTCATACCTTGTTATTTGGAGTCATCCTTACTCCAAATACTCTTGTACATCTTTGACAACCTGAATGAGCAGCTCATTGCCTGGTTTTCAACTGTTGGCTTATAAGTTTGGTGAGTGTATGCCAATGAATTATTTGTAATTTGTGTCAATACTGCATATTATATACCAGGCATAATGAGTAAATAGTTACTGAGATGTCCTGCAACATATTCCTATTTCCTGACTGCTTAAACAACAAATTCCTATTTCCTGACTGCTTAGAAGAGCATTCAAGTATATGGAGTGACATGCTCTCCTAAATTCAGTTGCATTAAAAACTGGTTTTAGAGAAACGAGTATAGAGATTTGATTCCTAGTTTCAAGCTCCCCAGGCTGGCAAAAGCTGGAATTGCTTCAAAGCCTTGATTTCTTTAATGACCATCCACCAGATCTCTCTACTGAGTAAAGAGAAGTCCCCAAAGGAGATAAGAGTGGGCTCCTAAACTGTGTCAGGGGCTGCTTTGGGTGGTATGAAAATAGCTATGACCAGACAAGCAAGGTCCCCACTCTCCTGGGGCCAAAGTCTCCAAGAGAAGTTGGTGACTAGAATGCAACTATGATGGGGAAGCAGAGATTTTAAAATGTAAAGATGGATTTTGTGGAGAAGTGGTTGACTCTCATATATAATGGAATATAATTCAGCCATTAAAAAGAATAAAATCTTACCATTTGCAAAAACATGGGTGGAGCTAGGGAGTATTAATGCTAAGTGAAATAAGTCAATCAGAGAAAGACTAATACCATATGGTTTCACTCACAGGTGGAATTTAAGAAACAAAACAAACCAACAAAGGGGAACAAAGAGAAAGAGACAAAGCAACAAATAGACTCAATTGTAGAGAACAAATTGATGGTTACCAGAGGGGAGGAGGTGAGGGAAAGTTAAGTAGGTTTTGGGGATTAAGGAGTGCCCTTGTTGTGATGACTACCAGGTGATGTTTGGAATTGTTGAACCACAATATAGTACTACTGAAACTAATATGACACTGTACTATTAACTATACTGGAATTAAATTTAAATAAAAGAAGTGGTTGATTCCAGGTTTGGAGTAAGGAAAGTGCCAGATAAACCTGAGACTTGCAGGGCCAGAAAATAGGAAGTGTTTGAAAAAGAAAGGGAAGGAACAAGAGACAATTTGAATGATCTCCCATTGGCAAAGGTTAGAATAATTTGAGTTTCCGGATAATCTCACAAATAAATAATGGATTCTAATCCATAAATTAGAGATAATGTATCCTAATCCACAGAAAAAATAAATATTCATGGGTTTATAGTGATGTAGATAGATAAATGACAGAGAAGGAGCAACTCTTCCTTACATAAGAATTCAAGTTAATAAATATGGAAGAAATAAGGGAAATATAAAATCACCAATAGACAAATATCCTAATAATAATTGCAAGCAAGATTCTCCGATGCATACAAAAATCACTGGGCTAAGCCTAAGAAGAATCAGGATATTTTCAGTCTTAACCTATTTCCCCAAAGAGATTGATCAGTTAGAGAAAAATAGTAACTTTGCAGTGAAGAAACTCTGCAACCACCTTAACGAAGTGCTTAAGGAAACATCACCAAGGAGATCTGTTAGCTGGTGAACCCCTGATAAGATGTACATAGGAGAATGCGGCATTTCCATGGGTTCCCTGCCAAAAACACATCACTATAGAATCAATAATGAGAAAACTTCAGACAAATCCAAATTTTTAGAAATTCTACAAACTCACTTGCACCATCAAAGTGTCAAAGCCATGAAAAACAAGGAAAGGCTGAGGAAACATCAAAAAAACATCTCTGGTGATCTGCTGTCCGAAAAACAAAAGGGGAAGAGAGCTGGATACAGAGATGCTTAATCCTATTCTGGTGGAGTTGGATTATCATCTGACAAGGTTGAGAGTCAAGTAAAATGTATCTCTGAGATTTCTATGGAGATAAAATGAAGTATAAGAGAAAAAGCATCTGAATTTGGCCTGTGTAGATGGACCATTAAGATAGTGCAAACACAAATATCTTATTTATCTCAATAGCAGGTTGAAAAAGTAACATTTATTTGAAAAATTCCCCCAATTCTCATTTTTTCTGTCAGGCAGCTCACTTTGTACAGAGTGCTATTTTAAGTCCTATGGAAAATAATAAAGACATAGGAAACACAACTTTTGCCCTTAGAACTTATTAGATGGAAGAAGGATATTATAAGAGAAATACACAAAACAAAGATTAAAAACGTGCCTATATTGAATGGATAAAGAAAATTGGTATATACATACAATGGGATATTATTCAGCCTTTAAAAAAGAAGGAAATTCTGCCATTTGTGACAGTATGGATGGGTCTGGAGGACATTAGACTGAGATAGGCCAGATGCAGAAAGACAAATACTGTATGATCTCAATAATAATTAGAATCTAAATAGTCAAACTGATAAAAGCAGCAAGTAGAATGGAAATTGCCAGGAGCCAGGAGGAGGGGGATAGAAGAAGGTGGTGGTCAAATGATACAAAGTTTCCTGAAGGATGAGTAAGTTCTAGAGTTCCACTATACAGCATAGTGCCTATAGCGAATAGTACTGTACTGCATACTCAAACTTTGCCAAGAGGATGATCTTATATCAAATGTTCTATTTTTAAAAAAGATTTTATTTATTAGTAAGAGAGACAGAGAGAGCACAAGCAGAGGGAGGGGCAGGCAGAGAGAGAAGCAGGCGCCCACTGAGCAAGGAGCCTGATGTGGAACTGGATCCCAGGACCCCGAGATCATGAACTTAGCCAAAGGCAGACACTTAACCAACTGAGCCACCCAGGCATCCGATATGTTAAGTGTTCTTATCACATAATTATAACAATAACGACAACAACAATAACAATAGTAATGAATGAGAGGAAACTTTGGGAGGTGATGCATGTGTTTACATCCTTGATCTTGATGATGATTTTCACAGATGTATTACCTACCCCCAAACTCAAGTCATATACATTAAATGTGTATAGCTTTTTACAAGTCGATCATATCTCAATAAAGTGGTTTTTAAATTAAATAAATAAAAATCAATTTAAAAAACCATGCCCACACACCTGTGTAGCTCAGTCAGTTAAGTGTCGGCCCTCAGTTCAGTTCATTATCCTGGAGTCCTGGATTGAGCCCTGTGTCCTGCTCCCTGCTCATCAGACAGCCTGCCTCTCCTTCTGCCCCTCCCCTTGCTCTTGTTCTCTCTGTCTCTTTCTGTCTCCACAAGTCTCTCTCTCTCAAATAAAAAAATAAAATCTTAAAAAAAAAAACAAAAAAAAAAAAACCATGGGCGCCTGGGTGGCTCAGTGGGTTAAAGCCTCTGCCTTCGGCTCAGGTCATGTTCCCAGGGTTCTGGGATCGAGCCCTGCATCGGGCTCTCTGCTCAGCGGGAAGCCAGCTTCCCCCTCTCTCTGCCTACTTGTGATCTCTGTCTGTCAAATAAATAAGTAAAATCTTAAAAAAAAAAATCTTGGAACACTGAAAAAATAAAAAATAATTTTTTTTAAAGTTACGTATCACTGTACTTTAAAAAAAAAAAGTCCATAGGTATTACACATATTCTAAGATATGACTTTGTGTAAAGAAAAGGGACAGCCTATTAAGGGGAGTAGAACAGACAGGATTAGTCCAGGAAGAGGAAGTAGAAAGCTGTGGTTGAATTGTTGAATTATGGCTGTGAAGAAAATATTTCCAGATGCAGAGAAACCTGCCTTTTCCTGCTAAAGACAGAGTATTTGAATCAATAGGAGACAGGAGTATGGTAGAGGTTAGAGGCAAACTTTGAGGATAACTTTTTTTTGGTTGAAGAGGGCAGCATAGGCCACTGGGCCCAAGGTTATGAGAGTAATTGGTGTCATGATGATAAACATCTTTGAAGTATTTGGTCAGATAATCAGGGTTGATTCAAGAGTGCTATGAGCCCTAGAGATTCTGAGAAGCAGGAAAGAAGTTCTGTTAGAGCCCAAAGTATTATGAAAGCTATGATTAAGGGTGCAGACTCCTGCTGAAGACCAAACTAGGTGGGATGTCACAGAATAGGGGCTGGTCAGTTTAAGCAACAAAACTCAGAAGCCCAGAGGCTCAGAAAAGGGATGAGGCCTTTGGATTTTTGCCAAAGAATATCATTGGTGGTTTAATAAAAGTAGTTTCTCCAAGGCAAAGACCAAGGCAGGAAAATCTATTAAGGAAAGGAACCATGCTCTAATATATCTTTGTATTTCCCCAAAATACCGAACTCAGAATATCATCTTCGAATTTTGACAATGAAGTTCTATATTTCCCTGCCAAGAGCTTCAACTCAAACCAGATTGCAAGCAACCCAGAAAAAAACATATATGTGAAAATAGGAGTAATTTGCATCAAAGATGTGTTTAAGAAATGAACTTAGTAGTAAGAAGGAAGAAAATGGAGGGCTGGCATAGATTGAGGGATTGAGTAAAAGTGGAGGTCAAGAGATACTGTCACAGCATTTGACATAAATCAACATGGTCAGTGAATCTTAATATGTGTTGCTGAGATAAACATTTTTTAAGAATATTCAGTTGCTTTTTAGAAAGACTGTTTATTTCAGCCATACAGATGTTTTTTCATAAAGTATCATTTATTATTTATTATTTATTTTTTATTTAAAATTCAATTAACCAAGGTATAGTACATCATTAGCTTTTATATAATATTCGGTGATTCATTAGTTGAATATAACACCACAATGTTCATCATATCTCATGCCCTCTTTAATTCCCATCACCCAGTTACCCCATTCCCCCACCCACCTCCTTTTCTGCAACCCTCAGTTTATTTCTCAGAGTCAAGGGTCTCATATGGTTTGTCTTTGATCTCATTTAAATGGGTATGAATTTTCTCTTTTTAGTGATCATTTGCTTATTTATTCAGAAAACACTGATTAAGTACCTAATATGGGTGGAAATTGTTCTATGCACTGGCTATGCCAATCAGCAAGAGCATCAAAGTCCTTATCTTCATGGGGCTCACGCTTTAGTAAGCTCAGATAAGCCATCAACAATGTCAACAAATGTTGGCGAGGATGTAGAGAAAGGGGAACCCTCTTACTGTTGATGGGAATGCAAGCTGGTAGAGCTACTCAAGAAAACAGTATGGAGGTTCCTCAAGATGTTAAAAATATAGCTACCCTGAGCACCTGGGTGGCTCAGTGGGTTAAGCCGCTGCCTTCGGCTCAGGTCATGATCTCAGGGTCCTGGGATCGAGGCCCGCATCGGGCTCTCTGCTCAGCAGGGAGCCTGCTTCCCTCTCTCTCTCTGCCTGCCTCTCCATCTACTTGTGATTTCTCTCTGTCAAATAAATAAATAAAATCTTTAAAAATATATATATATATATAGCTACCCTATGACTCAGCAATTGCACTACTAAGTGTTTACTCCAAAAGTACAGATGTAGTAAACAAGGGGGGGGCACCTTTACCCCCTTGTTCATAGCAGCAGTGTCCACAATAGCCAAACTATGAAGGGAACCAAGATGCCCTTCAACAGATGAATGGATAAAGAGGATGTGGTTCATATATATAATGGAATAGAACTTAACCATCAGAAAGGATAACTACCCACCATTTGCATCAACATGGATGGAACTGGAGAGGATTGTGCTAAGTGAAATAAGTTAAGCAGAGAAAGACATTAATCATATGTTTTCACTCATATGTGGGACATAAGGAATAGCACAGAGGACCATAGGGGAAGAGAGGGAAAACAGAAGGATGAGAAATCAGAGAGGGAGATGAACCATAAGAGACTCTGGACTCTGGGAAACAAATTGAGGGTTTCAGAGGGTTTCAGGTGGGGAGATGGGGTAGGCAGGTGATGGTTATCAAGAGGGCACGTGTTGTGATGAGCACTAGCTGTTATACGCAACTGATGAATCATTGAACGCTACATCAAAAACTAACAGTGTACTATACAGTGGCTAACTGACATAATATAAATAGGTAAGTAACTAAGTTAGTAAGTGAATAAATACATAAATAAAATCTTAACCTAAGGGGAAGCTGGATGAAAGGTATATGGGAACTCTCTGTACTATTTTTTGCAACTCTTCTGTTAAATCTAAAATAAAAATTTTTTTTTAAAAAGTCAAGTTACAGAAGTAGATTGTGAAGAGCCACGTGGGAAGATTAGGCAGGATTAGGCAAGTGTTGGCTTGGAGAGTTCCCCTGCCTGGTGGTCTTTGAATAAACACCTGATGAAAAGCAGAGAGCAGACACAGATGAGTGCAAAGAACTTTCCAGACAGAGAGGTTATTAATGAAGCTGAACATTTGTTTCAATATTAATTATTTTGAGCTCATTTCATAATGAGGAATGTGGCTGAGGGCTGTCCTCATTGTTCAGTTCTTTCTGTTGACATCAGACACCTCTAATAACCACATATATCTCAATGTGTCCATCTCTAAAAATGGGATCATAATGTCTGCTTCACTTCTCCATCAGGTTGTAGTGAAACATGATTGAGGAATCGGTGGAAAAAAAAAAAACAAATAAAAACAAAAAACTACACGTAGTAAGCTGTAGACCAGGTGTTAGGTCGGCTTCTTTGTAGTTTATCACGGAACACTGATCCCCACAGTCCACCTAGACCATGCAAACAGGTCCCTGACTAAATGCTTGGCTCCCAGACACCCTCATTCCAGGGCACGGCAGAAAAGTTTCATGTTTCAAAAACAGTTTGAGAGAAGAATCCTCCTAAAAGTCACAGTAATCATAGGAAGCTCCCTCATCTTCCCTCCTTTGCCTGCTCACACTTGGCACCTGTTTTCCTTCTTTCCCTCACAACTCCCAACAAGTCTGCTCTGACTAGACATGGCATAGAGCAGTATTACCTTCCAGGACAAAGGAACCTACAGCAGCCTTTAAAGGAAGTTACCTTGGGTCGTTCCCACCCAGAGCCACTCCACAGCCACACTGAATGAAACCTCCTTGGAGGGAAGTGATCAGCATCCATGGTCAGAGGAAACCTAGTTCCTCCTGACCTCCCACTGCCCCCAACCTTACAAGTTTGGGGCAGGCAAATAGAGAAGCCTGCTCTTAACTGAAATATCCACTATGTTTAAGATAGTTAACGAGTCCTCCGCTATCTCCCTGTCTGCCAGTAGGCCATATATGCCTTATCCCCTACCTAACCAGCTTCCAAAGTTGAATTCCAACCACTTTTTATAGCACAATCAGCCCAAACATCGTTCTGGTGCCTCAAGCCCAAATTCCCAAGACAGAATTAACATCCTCCATCCTAAATGTCACTCCTTTGTCATCATTTCCTGTTCCTCGTTCTCAGTATGTCTGGTGTCTCCCTCTCTTGCCACACCTCAGAGTCATGACTGCTCCAGTGCCTCCTTCTCTGTGACCTTTTTGGTCCCCAGGGTGTGCCCCAGACCCAGAAATACCTAGACCTTCCACCTGCATGCTCTTGTACCTGCAATCCATGCTGTACCCACTGCAAAGTTGTGTGTCTGAAACTTGAGTTGGGTTGTGACACTTCCTGCTCCAAAACTATTAATGTACCTCCCTGCTGCTATATGTTGTCTAAAGTCTTTTGGTCCTGGGACCTCTGAATCAAAATTTCCATTGTCTGATGGAAATGCAGATTCCTCGTCCTACTGACTGAGTCTGAATCTCTAGGATCACAGTGATGATAAAGAACCAACATTCTGCCAACAAAATAGTTGGTTTCAAGGCCTTCCATGGTCTCCCTTGATGGGCTTCATGTGTCCTTTCTGACCCCTTTACCCTGAACACTCACCTCTACCCTGGACTATACTCTTCTACCAATATCCCCTCTGTCATACTTCAGGACTTTGTCCATTTTGGTCTCAGCCTAGAGTATGGTATTGAAACCGTGTGATTTCAAGGTTCAGGTCAAATGCCATTTTCATGAGGCTCTCTAGATCCCTCAATTGCTCTTCTCTTTTTCCATTTTGTCATAATTATATTTCATTCTGCTTTGTGTTTCCTACTGTGGGTAAATTGTATATGCATGATCCAGGTCCATAGTGTGGTAGGCTCCATGTAATGGTTATCCTTATGTCTTCCTTGGTGCCTTGTGCTATTCCTAATAAAAGTACCCTATCTGAAATAAATGAGAGTCTTAGAAGAAAATCAGGATTTGTTGAGAATCAGGATGTAATTCCAGCTTGAAAGGGTACAAGAGAAATGTTGTGTCCTTGCTGCCAATTCCAGGACTCTGCTTTAGCAAGCTGCCTCCCGAGAAGAGGGAGGGAACCTGCAGCAGAATGTCTTATTGAGAGAGAATGGGTGCCCTAGACAGTTCACACAACCACTCTGGAGAAGGGACCCGAAAAACACAGTGGAATATTTACTGCCACATGGAAAGAACAGCCCAGGACACTACTGAAGAGGGAATAAATGGTGTGGTAGTTGAGTGGGACTTACAATACCCCAAAATCACATAATGTAGGCACCTGCTTATATTTCTCTAAGAGACCTGGTCTCACAATGGGGTTTGCAGACCCTGGAAAAGTAAGTGCCTCCTGTGGCTATACTTTGGCACATTGAGAACTCTGCAACTGGACAAAGGAAAGTGAACAGAAATCTCTTTCTGACAGCCATGAAGAGCTATGAGGCTGAGAGTGCGGGTGGAATGCACCGCAGCAGAGTTCATGGAGTCTGATCACAAAATAGTAGGGAGACATGTGTCTACAAAACCCATGGTGAGGAGAGTGCTAAAACTCCTGAGATCTGTGCATGGTAATTCAGTATTTCAAGAATAGCCTTTTTTCCTAAAAATTATTTGATAGGTCAATACAAAAATATCACCTACAAAATATACATTTATCTAAAGGGTGTTTTAACATGGGAATCAAAATAAACATATCCTAGAACTCAATTTTACTGATGGACCCTAAACTTGATTTTCAAAATGAAGAAACATTGAAGGAGGTGGGAAATTTCCATTAAAAAAAAAAGAATATTGATTTCAGATTTATAAAGATGGTGGCAAAAAAGGATGTACTGGGGGGACTTTTGTTACAAATGCTACAAAAAGAAGCCAATAAAAAGTAAAAGTTTACCCAAACAAGGTACAGCATATTAATTTATAAAGAGTTCATATATATCACAGACTCACAAAATACAGCATGTTAAGCCTCCCAAAAGTTCTGTGTAGGTCACCCAGGATGAACACACCCAAGTACAACATTTAAGAATTCATTTATGAACTGTGACTACATTGTCAGGGACTAGAGTGACACATTAATTGTTCAAGATAAAAGAAAAGTACATCTGCCAAAGAAGCTTAATTGAAATGTTCACAGAATAACCCCTCTGAGGCCTTATCTTTTATAGAAGTTGGTTCCTTTTTACACTTGACAGATGAGACTAAAAAACAGAGAATCAAATTTGGTGAGCAGAAAAGGACAGATGAATCCATGGGATTATTCAAAATGTACTGCCTACTGGCTTTGAATAATATTTTGTAAAGAGTTGAAGAAAAAAGAAAAACACTACATTTAGAGGAAAGGGGGAATTTTTGAAGGGAGTTTCAAAACCACAATTTCAGTTTGAACTGGAAGGACACAGGTTAGTTCACTTACCTAGGTTGGTTCTGAGAGTTGGATGCCTGGGAGGTATTGCAGGAGAACAAAGATAGCCTGAATAGCCAGGATGGGGCTAACACAAAGGACCCAGATGGGTGGGAGGAGAGAAGGGCTGGTGAGGCACTCACAGGGTCAGCAGGGAGGAGTGCAGGCACTTCTGAGCAGAATCAGTCTCTTAAAGCCCTCTGCTGTTCATAAAAAGTGCCCTTTTCTGGTGCTATGGGGTAAGCATTATGGAAACAACTTATAACAACAAATGCCTTTCAAAGAATGCCCAAACATTTTGTGCAACTGTACCGTGTCAGTTGAATGCCACCAACATGAGTCCCTTCACAAGTCTTACTACCCTGTTCACACATACCCTTTCAAAACTTTGAAAGTTTGAGGTGAAATGGCTAGGCAGAGTCCAAACATACATCTTACCAAGCACTTGGACCTGACTGCAATGCTCGGAGGGAAACAGAACTGGCATCATGGTTCTGCCTCCAGTTATTACTTAATTCACTCATCTAGCCGTATCAACATGTTCTAAGTGGAAGCAGAAACTCCCTCTGGACAGGAAGATAAGGTGGAAGGGAAGCTCTCTGGGCAGTCCCACCTTCTGCCTCATCTTCTCTGTGGGGAGGGGCGTGGGGGTGAGGGGCAAGTGGGGCAAAATCATGCAGCACTCTGCACTGTGAGGAGTAAGTTAGCAAGAAAAAGCAGAAGCCAAAAGCCAAGCCTGCAGGACTACCAAAATACAAGAAAGGCCAAGTCTGAGTGGCTTTGTTTCCTCAGGACCACCCTGAGGAGAGAAAGCAAGACTGGCAGAATGGCGGGTGCAAATTCAGAGGTCAGGGGGTTGTGGACATTAGCGAGCCATGTGGCCAAGGGCTTTCTTTGCTGCCCAGTTCCTTCTGTTGACAGGGATACCTCTAAAAACCCCTTGATCTCAAATGTTCCTCTCTGAAGTAGAATAGTAATGCCTGCTTTACTTCTCCATTGGATTATAGTGAAAAATTATTGAGACTATATTCAAATATGTCACAAGCCTCTCTGAAGTATCAGAAATGGGGCTCGGCATTGCCAACAGGCTGACACTGGTGGACAAGAGTCTAAAGGGAAAATTCCAAGCTGCACCAGTGAGTTTGAAAGGGCAGAAGTTCTAATCTAATCCCGTTTGGGGAGTGGGATGGACTTCCAAACCAGATGGGGGAGGCCTGGTGCTGCCCTCTGTGCTCCCCCCAAATATCCAGACTTGAATGAGTGTGTGGCCTCGTGGGCATGTGCCTTGCTACACTGTCTTAGGGGAATACCCACTCACCCCCCAGGCAGACTCAGAAGGCCCTTGGAGGGCCAGCCCTTTATTCTAGCTCAAGATCCAAAGCAGGGATCCCACATCAAACATCCAAAGATGTCTATTCCAAGCTGTTTGGTGGCTTTATAGGATAGGTGGAGAATGTATCAAAACCACTGCCCAAATCCAATTTCCACTTGACTTAGCCTGGGTAGCCCTCTCACACTTCTAGAACAGGACAAATCAGCTGCCTTTATTAATGCCTTGGAACATTAAAAAGAAAATATGTTCAGATTTTTTAAGCTAAACATGTGTGGAGGAGTGTTGAAAAGAGGATTTTTTGAGTTTCCTAATACCCAAGTTAAAATAAACTTAGTCACTCTTGCTAAAAAATCACTTAATGTGTGTAAAGCCCTTAAACTCCTGTGTGACAGAGGCCATTCTAGTATATAAAGTATGGAGCAAAGGAGGAACTAACAATTTCTCACTCTAAAACACCCTCTGTGAATCCTCCCCAAACGGCCAGAATGTCTTTCCTCTCCCACCCACTCCTCTTCCACCTGCTCCAGGTGCCAAACCTCCCTCTAGTTCCTACACCAAAGCTCGGGTTCCCTAGCCTGTTGGTCATTGTCCACAGTTCCCCTACCTGTAATGTACCTCCACCCTATCCTGCCTGGGAAACCCCAGCTCTCCCAGCAAAGTTCGGCTTTAAGATCGCTTCTTCCATTAAACCTCTCTGCAGCATTGGCTGAGGCCTTTCTGGCAGACATTGCCTCTTAGCTTCTCTTCCTGCCCCGTCCTTCTTCCTTCTCCTGACTCCATAGGTATTTCGCCTATAGGTTTTTACTCCCTAACTCCTGTAAGTCCCACAAGCTAACCTCCCTGTACAGGTCTGCTGCTGTTTCACCAGAGACTCCTCAGTCTTTAAGTGAGGATCCCATTGTATTCTTGTCGCCCAGAGCATCCCCTTAAAGGCAAAAGAACATTCATTTTTAGAGCTCATTGCTACAAGGCACTCAGCACATTTAGATACTATGGTTCAAAGGTGAGCAAGGAATAATTCTATGTTTTCAAATGCTAAGGGATCAAAGGGACAGTGACCCCAAAGGAACTACAGCACCTACCTAGATCAGCCTGGATGTTGGGCTGTCATTTCAAATGTCCCCTGTCTAGTCTCCCATGAACCTTTTCCTCCTTCAGATTTCTTTATTTAGGTTCTTGGTCATATCATTCCCCCAATCTGTGAGCCTGGAAAATCTCCAGTTATCTCTGACCTTGTTATACCATATCCACAGAACCCCTTATGTATTCTTCTTTCCCTTTAATTACCTCTCCATCTGCCCCTGTCTGAGAACTTGTCATTCACCTGGGTCCTCCTAGGACTCCTAGGCCATTCCTCTCTCCTACCTTATAGATGCTACTTCCGGGCAGTTCTTCCTTTAGTGTAGTTCTTACCTCATAATGGGAACATGAGTCCTGGTGATATAAAGCTTAAAAAATCAGTTTGTGTTTTTACCTGTATTATTTCTCTATGCTATGTGACCAAAGCATATTCTCAGAGTAGTGATAACCAGCCAGCAAATAACTCATGTAAACAAGTAGTAATCCTGCTTAGTAGTAAGCCCCTGAGATTTCAGGGACTTGCTGTCAGAGCATAATCTAACCTTTCCTGAAGATATACTCTATCTCCCAAAATGCCCTTAAATCTCAGAAGCAGAACTTTATTTAAAAATAATGGTGTGTCGTTTCACAATATTCAGCTGAAAAACAGCTGATGATGAACCAACATTATGAACTGCTACAAATGGGTGGAATTAGATAAACCTGTTTGGTTTCACCTATTGCTTCAATTTTCAGAAAAGACCCAGAGTTATTGCATTTGAATTTTTGTTGTCTTGGTGAAGGGAATTGGCAGTATCAAGTGGTCTCTTGTTAAAAACCATGTCATTATTTATGTAGAGGCATAACAAGTCAGAGAGAAAAGAAATGTCACAAAGAGACTTCTTGGAATACTGGCAAGAAGAGGAGACGAAAAAGGAACAGTTGTTTATAAACAAAGGGAAAGGAGACCACATTGTCTTAACCTCTTTGACTTTGTGACTTTTTATTGCATAATTGATAAAAATGACCAGTACAATTTCCTGTAAGCCTGAAAGTGGGTTATACTCTGCCTAAGAAAAGCCACATATATTAGTTCTGTGGCCTAAGAGTTCACAAACTAGTCCTGAACAGCTTGTGTTCTGGAAATGCTTATGATGGAACTCTGCAAAGTTCTTTCACTGAAGAAATTCAGAGGACTTTGCAAATTAAATTAGGAAAGTGTGCGCTACTCTGTGTAAAAAAAAAAAAATCATGTTTACCTACCATATTGGTATTCAGATTTATCACTTTACAAAGAAAGATCAAATCAATTCCTTTAAACCGGGTGTTCAGTCAAAGCATTTAACATATAAGTTCATTTCCAGTGTATTCCATCTCCTGTTTAAGTTGCTTATAAGATTAGTTTTTTTTTTTTTTTCAAAGGATTAAAGACTTGAGAGTAGTGGCTGAGAAGCAGTACTTTTTTCCTCCAGTTTCCTCAAAGTGAATATGACTTCACAAAGAGTGAAGACCAGTGGTTAGGTCAGTTACTTAAAAAAACAAAAAACAAAAAACAAAGCACAGCTTTTCTTACTTGGAATTTACCAAAACCAAAAGGCCACTGGAATATCATTAATGGTTTCAAGTTAAAGCAGAAAAAAAAAATGTATTTAGGGTTGGAAGAAGGTTCAGTGATTGCCTGCTGCCAACCTCCTCTTCACAGACAAGGAGAACAAGGTCAGGAAGACTATATCTTACCCAAGTTGTCCTAACCAGTGAGTGCCCAACTGGAATGAACATGCCACCTCCAGACTGACGGGCCTGTATTCATAGGCTGGTTCTGAAATATCAATGCAACAAGAAGCCAAATGCCTATAGACTATGAGAAAGAACTATTGGCCAGAATGTGTCCCTTGGCAAACTATTTGGACCTCAGCAGACCTCGTTCCTTATCTGTACAATGGGGCTGAATATTGCCTGCCCTGCCCTCTAGGCAGATTTGATTGGAAGATCAAATGAGATAAAGTCTATGAAACTTCCTTAAATATTGAAACACAACCTGAATAATAATAGTCCCAATTTGTTGAACACTTGGGACATGTCACGCATTGGGCTAAGCATCATTTCATTATCACAGCACACATTATCACAAGCAAGAAAGTCATTACTTTCTTTGCATATATGAAGGTAAGACTTTGGTTAAATAGTTCACCCAAAACCTCATGGATTTAGACCAGATCTAGTGGCCCCTCATACTTGAGTATTTAATTATCAATAGTCTCATACAATAATCATGCTATAATATTATATAATGTAATACAATAATACTATATTAGTATAATATATTGAATAGGAGAGCAATATATAGTGCATATTACTCTATTACTGTAGCATATTGTATAACTATACTATAGTATATGGTATACTATTATGTAATACCATTAGTACTACATATAATACATATAATATTACTAAGAGATAGGTAGTGCCACCCCCTTTAAAAAATGAATTAGGGAGAAAATGGCTTTAGCAAAAACAAAACAAGATTTCAGGGCTCCTGGGTGGCTCAGTTGGTTAAGCATCTGCCTTCCATTCAGGTCATGATCCTTGAGTCCTGGGATCCAGCCCCAAGTTCAGCCAGGAGTCTGTTTTTCCCACTCCCTCTGCCCTTCTCTTGCTTGTGCTCTCTCTCACTCTCTCAAATAAATAAATAAATAAATCTTAAAAAAAAAAAAAAAAAAAGAAAGAAAGGAAAAAACCCCAAGACTTCCATAATTCATTTTTTGTGTATAGTATGGGTTTTTTTTTTTAAGATTTTATTTATTTATTTGACAGAGAGAGATCACAAGTAGTCAGAGAGGCAGGCAGAAGAGAGAAGAGGAAGCAGGCTTCCCGCTGAGCAGAGAGCCCGATGCGGGGCTCTATCCCAGAACCCTGGGATCATGACCCGAGCGGAAGGTAGATGCTTAACCCACTGAGCCACCCAGGCGCCCCTAGTATGGGTTTTTAAAAACACTTTTCTTGGGGCATTTGGGTGGCTCAGTTGGTTAAGATCCCTTTGGTTCTGATCACAAACCCCAGAGTCCTGGGACATGATCTGGGGTCCTGGGATTGAGTCTCACATGCTCAGTAAGGAGCTTGCTTCTCCATTTCCATCTGTCCCTCCTGCTGCTTATGCTCTCTCTCACAGGTTCTCTCTCTCTCAAATAAATAAAATTAAAAAGAAATTTTTTTCTTGCATGTGAATTTTAAGAGATTAACTTGTTAACATATTGAATTTAAGTAAATGTAACCTGTCTAACAGTCTTTTTATGGTCATGTAAATTGAAAATTACAATGCTCCATTCAGATTAGGCTCCATTTACAACTTCTGGACAACTCACTGAAATAACCTCTTCACAGAATGTAATGATCAGCTTCTGTTTGAGATAGACACTCAATTTACTGATTTCCTATTTGTTTCCACTTTTTAACAAGTTGTGACATTTGACTATAAATGTCTAGTCTTTTACGGTTACTGAAGAACCCTTTGGTTTACTCAAGTGTATGTACTGGGGAGGAGGGGAGGAGAATGCTCAACTTTAAAAACTTTTGTCACTTTTGTTTCAACTATGACTAAATTGTAAGTCTTTGGTGAGTAACTGGCAACTCCTACCTGGGTAGGAGTAGGGGTAATGAGGACATCAAGAGTTTTAGTGTTTAAAATGTATTATTCTTTGTATTCCCCTCATCATTAAAACAAAACAAAAATCGCTTCTAGCAGATCAACATGACAAATGAGTAAACCAGAAGATGGCGTTGAAGATTAGCAGTCACATTTTAAAGCAAGGTAGAAAGTTTCACACAGTCAGTGACTGTTGTTTTGCACTTCGATAAGTAGATGAGTGAAAAAAATGTTGAAACTAAACCTGGTGCAGAAGACACGTGGAGGAAAGTGCAAAAAGCTCATTTGCCATTCTTGTTCTTAGCAATTTCTTTCTGTCTGTTGAGAACACTTTTGGAAAAAGTAATACACTGATTAAAATGTAATCAACATGAAGTCAGTGGTCTTTGTTGTGTTCAATTAAGTATTCCAAGTACCTACAACAGTTTATGACATGTGGCATGTGCTCAAAAAAATATTTGTTGAATGAATGAATCTGTGAAAGGAAAAGAAAGGAGGAAAAACAGGTTGTGACCAGAATTTTCTTTGAACAAAACTCTGTTGTTTATTACATAGACTCTGAGAATGGAAAACTTGCTTGAGTGAATAAAAATATGGCATCCTGTTAATTTCTGAGAAAGTCCGTTAGTTTTAGGAAAAGCATACCTAATCGGTGCCTCACTACCTCTTTTGCTCTAGCTTAAATTTAGTTTTTTCTTTGGATAGGAGTCATTAAGCCAAGATGTAAGCTTAAAAGAGAAAAAATGAGAAGTAAGTGAAATCAAAAGCTTTTCAAAAGTTGCAAGTTGACCTAGGGTGATGGTGGTCTAAAATCATATAGAAACCAGTGATCTGACGGTTTACCTGAAATTGCTAAGTACATAAACATGCTGGCAGCATCCAAGATGCTCTAGTGAAAACTTAGTGGGCAGGCACACAGGGAGTTAATTTTAGTATTAAGGCCATTTTGGAAAATTAAGTAAAATCGCAGGTCCTTTTAAATATTATTTCTATTCTGAACATTTATATCCCAGTAAAAATTTGCTTCCTACCAGACTGTTAAAACTATGTCATTTTAAAGTGAACTGAAGTCCAGAAGCAATTAAGCCTTTTGATACTTCGTGACCCCTCCCCTCAACTCTTTAGTGTTGTCCAAATTGAAATTTTAGGGGCGATGCACTGTTTTTCTGAGTAAACTCAATTCACCAGTTCAATAGATCCAAAAGTGTGTATGCATTTTAAACATACCGACAGAGAGTATTTGAGCCACAGTTTATAGCTAGCTTAAAGTATCTGAGCCATGCTTTTTCTTCTTTTTATTTTTAATGGTAGGAAGTTCTCTAACCACCTAGGAGAGCAGGCTTTCAGCGACAGCTGCGATTCCAAGAGTGCCGCCATCCACCCACAATTCTACGATGTGGACAATTCCTCCGTTTTTGGTTACACGCTCTTCAAGTGAAGTCCCCTGCACTCCAGATTCCCGCTCCCGCACGCCCCCACTTCCCGTCCTAACCACATCGCAGTTGTTTAACTGTTATTATCAACCGGGCTCCCGTAGGACCTAGCGCTCAGGCGAGGTCCCCATTTCGCGCCTTCCCCTTGGCAGGAAACCTCCACACATTAGGGTCCCCGTAGCTGCGCACGCCCGACTGGAGGTGCGCTCGCCACGCGCAACGCGAGGTGGATCGCAGGGGGCTCTAAGGCCCCAAGCCTGGCGGCAGCTCAGACCCCTCAACACATGCTTCTTCTAGTCTTGGCCTCGGGATTCTCCCGCGGCGCCCCAGTCTCTGCTCACAGCGGCCCTCCACCCCCCTACCCGGCTCCAACCCGGCAGGCGCTTTCGTACCCGCCCAGCCCCGCCCCAGGCTCCGCCCCAGCGGGCTTTTACGCTGTATAAGTTCCTCTTTCCCACCTCCGATACTTAGTTTCACCAGTTGAACTTGGGACCCACTACTGCCCTCAGCTCCGAGTTGGGGGCGAGGTAAGGCTTGGGGTCGGGAAGGAGAATGGATGTGAGGCTGGCACTACAGAGAACCGGGAGCGCGAGACTCGAGGTCCCGGAATCCATCTCGAGGGCAGCTCAGGGGCCCCCAGTTTAGGACCCGAGAGGGAGCATGCCTCTCGAAGGAGCCCCGATTCTCACTTCGTCTGCTTTGGGCCCCGGGACTTTTGTGTGGGCTCTGTTGAAGGCCACCTGGGACAATGCCCAAGCATTGCTCTCACCACTTTGTGGTTCGGCCCTGCCCAGACCCGGGGGAGACCAAGCGCTGGACGGAATGGGATAAAGAGGCTGTCAGGGCCCCAGGAGAGGCCAAGGCGGGGCCATTCAAAGGACCTACACAGCACTGCAGGCTTTCTTGAGGAAGGACAGCCTCTTACTCCAGAGGCTTCAATCCGGGACTCCTTATTCTGCGGCCCTTAAGGGCTCAAACTTACCTTGGCCTCTGGCGCATTGCTCCCCGACTGGTGGTGGTGGAGGAGGAGCTCGGAATTTGGGCCACTTGGGGCCCTGCGCTCTGCTGCCTCAACCCGTGCCCTCTGAGAACCTCCTGGCTCCCTCTCTGCCTCCGCTCTCTCGCGCGGGCCTCCTGGGTCTGGCTGACACTCTGCGCGCCAGAATCTCCCGCTATTTGGCTGCGCTCCTTGCCTTGGACCGGGTCTCAGCCGCGAGTTGCTCCCAGTGCCCACTTAGTCCTTGCTAGCTGCTAAATGCTTGGGGATTCTCTTGGAGCAGAGAGTGCAGGTATGGAAGGAGAAAGCCCTGGCAGGAGGTGCTGGTGCTGAGCACCTGGAATGTCCATTCAGCAGGCTTTCTTTCCCACGTGCGAGATTCTTGGCGCGCGGGGCCCACCAAAGGAGTGTGAATGGTGGAGTGGGCAAGAGTGGTAACTGAAAATGAAGGGAGAAATGGACTGGCAACGGTTTGGAAATAGGCAAAGAAGAGCGGGAATTGAGTGAGCACGGAAACGGTGCCAGAGGGGTGGCGGCTGGATTTCGCAGTGTGCGCAAAGGCAAGACTTGTGTTGCCCGGGCAGGGTTTGGTCTGTGGGGTGTGTAAAAAGAATGGAGAATCCAGAAGGTGGGGTAGCAGGATGAACTCCGCGGGAAGCACGCTTAGGAGACTGAGGACCGGGAATGCCAAGGGGATGAGACCGGGCCAACTGATAAGGTACTTTCTCTCAGGGGCCTTTGGTGACACCGACTTTTGCAGTGTGCTCCTAGCTATTTCGGAGACTCCAGGGCCTCCTGGTCGTTGTCAGAAGGTTTGAGAAGGTGCTCCGAGCGCTGTGCCTGGGTGGCTAACGGCTGGCCCTCCTCTCTGCCGCGCAGAGTGAGTGCAGGAGGCGGATCCTGGGCGCGTGAGGGCGACAGTCGGAGTGCGGGGCATGAACCTGGAGGGCAGCGGCCGAGGAGGAGAGTTCGGAATGAGCTCGGTGAGCTGCGGCAATGGGAAACTCCGCCAGTGGCTGATCGACCAGATCGACAGCGGCAAGTACCCAGGGCTAGTGTGGGAGAACGAGGAGAAGAGCATCTTCCGCATCCCCTGGAAGCACGCGGGCAAGCAAGACTACAACCGCGAGGAGGACGCCGCCCTCTTCAAGGTTACTAGCACGAGGGGAGCCCAGCCAAGGTGGGGGGGTGGGGTGGAGGGAAGGCCCCAGAGAGCCGAGTGGATCCCCAACCGAGACTCCGTGGCGATCCCAGTGGGCGCCTGGAGGTTCTTAGAGGAGAGGGGACGGCGCGGGAAGGACGGGATGGGATGAGCCCCGCAGGGCGGGCGGTCCGGGAGCATCAGGTGGCAATCCGCAGAAGCTAGGAAAGAAGAAGAGAGTTTTCAACCTTTGCAGTGTTTTTAGAAACGGGGGTACCAATCCAGAACGTGTGGCATGAGCCCCCAAGGGGGTCGGATGGCTCTAGCAGCAGGGAAATAAATGTCTGGCGGCTCAGCCCCCGGGAGAGCAGCGCTGACTTGAGGGTTCCTGTTTGCATTTATGTGGGTTCCTTTGCCTCCATCGGAGCCTCTTTCTGTACTGTCAACGTGTGTCTCTTTTTGTCTCCCTGTTTCTTTTCTGTGAGCACATGTTGCCTCATGTTGTGTGCTTGAGTCTGTCTCTGTTTTCCTGTCCATCTACTAGTCTGTCTTTCTCTGTTTCACAGTTTTTCTCTGCAGGTCTCTCTCTCTGGATTTTTTTTTTTTTTTCTTTAGTTCCCTCTTTATCGGTCTCTCTAACTTTCTAGCTCTCTTTGGTTCTTCCATATGTGTTTCTGTCTGATTCCCTCTTTCCAAGTCTTTAAACATTTTTCTCTAGGCGTGTGTGTGTGTGTGTGTGTGTGTGTGTGATGATTGTTTGCCCCTACAGCAGTTTACCCAATGAACTGTGCCTTAGGACCCAGCCCCACGACCTGCAGGCAGAACAGGCGCAGGGGACTTCCTCTGGAATTTGCTCTCAGAGTATCTGACCATTCAGATGTACTCAATGTATACCAGCTCATCCCTAGTTCCAGGGGAACTCACTTCAGACACTGAGGGGAGAGGGTGACTAGGGCCCCTTTCCAGGGACCCTCCACATCTCACCTACCTCTTTTAAATACATAGAGAATGCTCAAACCGTTTGTCTTCAATTCAGCAAAGAGTCCAAGGGGGAAAGTAGTTTACCTGGAGGAGACCTGTTGTATTTCTGTCCCATGTTTTGAGCAACAGTAGAAATCTGAGGCAACTAAGCATTGTTTTTTCCTTTAGAAATATTATGCTCGGGTTTTTTTTTTTTTTTTTTTTTAGACCTATATTTTAACTTTCTTCCCCCTCTTCTTTCCCACAAGGCTTGGGCACTATTTAAAGGAAAGTTTCGAGAAGGCATAGATAAGCCAGACCCTCCTACCTGGAAGACACGTTTGCGGTGTGCTTTGAACAAGAGCAATGACTTTGAGGAACTTGTGGAGAGGAGTCAGCTGGACATCTCAGACCCCTACAAAGTATACAGGATTGTTCCTGAGGGTGCAAAAAAAGGTAGGGCTTCCTGGATTGGGGTCACAGAATATAGGCAGCCTGACAATTTTCAGTTTTCAGGCCTTATTTCATTCTGAGGGTCTGTTTTTCTTTTTTTTTCTTTTATACCCTTCCTTCCTCCTGCCTCATGTTCAAGCCCAAGAGGCTCTTTGCCCAAGTTCTCACGGTCATAAATTGAAATTCTTGTGGTATTGGTATAGGTTGATTTCTCAGATTCCAACTCTCTACCTGTGGGTGTATGCACATGCATGTGTGTGCATGTGTTTTTCAGTTAGTTCTATTGGTGTAAGATATGGTCCAAATTTTTCAAACAAAATATGGAAAACTTGTTCAGAGTTTTATCTCTACTTATCAGTGTTTCATGATTAACCATTCTGTAGAAAGGAAGTGTACATATATCCATATATTGTTATTATTTATAGTAATGAAAATGTCATTATTGAGTGTACTCTGATAGGCTGGGAGCCTTATTGAAATTCAGATCCTCTCTTTCCAAGTTTCTGACCAGTGTGTCAGAGTAGAGCCCAAGAATCTGCATTTTAAGCAGTCCATACAGATGACTTCACTTGTGAAGCATCTTGCTGGTGGGGCCCTTTATATGACATTGTGTGCATTCACACACAACATTTCATCGCCTTCTCTACCTGTCTTATATAGGTCAGACCTTGTAGAAATCAGTTTAATAACCTGAACAAGTAATTGCCCATGGGAATTACTAAAAAAGTACCTTATTTGTCAACACCATTATGCATTCTAGGAATTAAACTCTCAGGTGTTTTCTAAGATTTCACTTTTAGTTATGACAGTTCCTTTTTTTCACACTTTGCCATTTGCCTTTTGCCCAAACACATAGGAGCAAAGCAGCTCACCCTGGAGGACCCACAGATGACCATGAGCCACCCCTACACCATGACGACTCCTTATACCTCACTCCCAGCTCAGGTATGGTGGAGGACATAGGGCTTCTAGAAGGGAAGGCTGGGTATGGGTGAGGCCACATGAGCCAGCTAGAGCCACATGCCAGGAAAAATACACAAACAAAACTGCAGCACTTTGTTTTTGTTATTAGTCAGTCAGCCAACCCAAATCCCCAATCATTGGATGAATGTCTCACTTTCTGCCTGGTGTTACTATAGGTGTTTGTTTTAAGGAGTGGAGAAGTGGATGTGTCTGCCTGTTAGCATGGACCTATGCTACTGATTCTGAAATCTGGGAAACAGATCTTTTGTGGAAGATGAAAATTTTGGAAGTAGTGCTTTATCATGTGAAACCACAGGGCAGCTGATGTCTTCAGACTTTTCTCATGTGAATTACAGCTCTGTTTTATTCACTTTGGTGGGTAGAAGAAAGCAAATTTTCCTGCAGTACTTTTGGTGCCAGGTTTAACCATATGATGAAGCTTTACACAAATCATTACTTTATAACACTGTCTTCATTGTGCTTTTTGATTCTTTATGGCTACTTTCCACCTAGTGTGATGAGCTATTCATTCCAAAGTCTTTTGAGATGGTAAAATTATTTGGGTCTCAGCCAAATTAGAGATTCTGTGAGGAGTCTGACTTTGAGAGAATCTGCCCCCTCCCCTTTCCCAGTGCCAAGCAACTGAACTTTGCCCTGCTGGTTGCCTTTCATCTCAGCTGCTCCCTCATATTCCTTTAGCAGGTTCATAACTACATGATGCCACCCCATGACCGAAGCTGGAGGGAATATGTCCCTGATCAGCCCCACCCAGAAATCCCATATCAATGTCCTGTGACGTTTGGATCCCGCAGCCACCACTGGCAAGGCCCGGCTTGTGAAAATGGTAAGGAGTGGTGGGGCACCTGGGTGGCTCAGTGGGTTAAAGCCTCTGCCTTCGGCTCAGGTCTTGATCCCAGGGTCCTGGGATTGAGCCCCCGCATCGGGCTCTCTGCTCAGCGGGGAGCCTGCTTCCATTCCTCTCTCTCTGCCTGCCTCTCTGCCTACATGTGATCTCTGTCTGTCGAATAAATAAATAAAAATATTTAAAAAAAAAAAGAAAATGGTAAGGAGTGGAAGAGATTATGCTGAGTAAAATAATCAAGCAGAGAGAGTCAATTATCATATGGTTTCACTTACCTGTGGAGCATAAGGAATAACATGGAGGACATGGGGAGAAGGAGAGGACAAGTGAGTTGGGGGAAGTCGGACGGGGAGACTGTGGACTCTGAGAAACAAACTGAGGGTTTTGGAGGGGATGGGGTGAGGGGTTAGGTGAGCCTGGTAATAGGTATTAAGGAGGGCGCGTATTGCATGGAGCACTGGGTGTGGTGCATAAACAATGAATCTTGGAACACTAAAAAAATTAAATTAAATTAAATTTTAAAAAGAAAGAAAAAAAAAAGAAAATGGTAAGGAGTTTGCTGGGGCTGGTTTTTAGGCCTGTGGATCACCCAATAGAACAAACCTGGCCAAAGGGCCCTGATCTCTCGTGATCTGTCCTCCTCAGAGCTGCTAGGAAAGACCTCATGTACAGTGAAGGAGAGAGTTAAAGTCCTCAGGGGAAGGACTCCAATGTTTACTGACACCTGGCCTACTTGTGCCAGGACCTATGCTGGGAACTGACTTACATGAGATCTTATTTAAACATCACAGAAAAAGGTACCTGGGTGGCTCAGACAGTTAAGTGTCTGCCTTTGGCTCAGGTTATGCTTCCCAGAAACCACCAGGGATCCCCCAGGGTCCTGGGATTGAGAATCAGGCTCCCTGCTCAGTGGCGAGTCTGCTTCTCCCCATCCCTCTGCAACCCATCCCCCCACTTATGTGCTCTCTCTTTTGCTCTCTCTGTCTCAAGTAAATGAATTAAAATCTTTAAAAAAAATAAAAAATAAACATCACAGAAAAAAAATAAAGGGGACACTAATCTCAAAATAGGTAAATAAATAAAAATAATAAACATCACAGAGATCCATCCCAGGCAGCTAAAAACTGCCCCCCCCCACTTTTAAGGGAAATTCACAGAATGTAAGTAATGCTGAAAGTTATCCAGTGTAAGTGAGGGGCTGGAGTTTAACCTCAGATCTATTTCATTTAAGACAGAGGGTCTCAGATGTCAAACTGGTTGGCCATATTTTTTTTAATTATCGGTTTGATAGGTTAATATTTTTCATTTCCCTGAATAATCTTTGACAAAAAGTTACAGATTTTGTCAGTCTTCCCTCCTCGATTGTCTCTTAATGTTGACAGGGCCAATAATCTCACTGGTCTGTTTCTTTCTATACATCTGCAAAATGGGCATACATAGCTGTGCCCAAGCCTTTCCTCTATTGGGACGTCAGCAAATTATTGAGCTAGTGTATTCTCTTAAACAGTAGTGTGCCCAGCGGGTACCTGGTTGTCTTAGTTGGTAGAGGATGCCACTCTTGATCTTGGGGTCGTGAGTCTGAGCCCCACATGGGGGTAGAGTTTACTTTAAAAAAATAGTGTGCCTATCATAGTTATTTTTGGGATTAGAAGTGATAGTAAGAATGGAATGAATAAATACTAAGAAAAGAAAACAGTCACCATAAGGTGACTAGTGTTGGTGTTGGGGTCCAAAGAACTTTGTTCACTCTGGATTAGATGTGGTCCCATGCTCATAGGAGTTTCCCAGACATCAAAATGAGATCACTCAGTGGAAGCATTAATTAGCTAAGTGCAGAGAAGACTTCACACAGTGTATCGAATACAGGAAAACACAAACTTCTAGGACTTTTGAGTTAGATATTTATATAGATACCCTGAGATGGGTCAAGACTCAGATCCTTCAGTATTCGTAGGAATATTTGGTTCTTCACTATTTGGTCAGTTCCTGTCTTTTTAATCATGTTCGGGTCACTTTTGGCTTTAGGGGATTGATGAAGTATATTATCATTTAAAATTTGTTTTTAGTGGCATGTTTACAAAAAAGCTCAGAATTTGATTTTATTAGCTTTTCAAGAGTGATTTGCAGCAAAGGTTGCTTTCCATTCCATCGTGGAGGAGTTAGCTAACATTAAACTGATGTTTCTGAAATTCAGACTTGAGTCTAATGCATTAGGCTATATGGAACTAAAACTTATTAATAAGGCCTTGCCTCAAACTGTACAAAAATATGGAATATGTAGATATATTTTGAAGCATAGTTGGCATTAAATGAAGAATCACCAAAATTTTGTTCTATCACATATTCTTTCTCTATTACTGTTGTAATAACTGTGATACACAGCTATTATGCTGCCAAGACCTATGGTTCAATTTTCTTCCTGAAGCCAGAAATAGAAAGCTAAATAAATGTGTAGTAAACAATTTGTAAGTTTGTAATTGGACTCTTTGGCATCAGGACTCAGTAGACCTGAGCTCTACTGTGAACTTGCAGTGTGAACAAGGATGACTCTCTCTGAGCCTAAGTTATCCTGTTTATCAGATAACATAGAGGGATGTTGCTCAAAGGGTACAAACTTCCAATTAAAGATGAATAAGTTCTGGAGATCTAAACATAACATGGTGACTATAGTTAGCAATTCTCTATTGTGTTTAAAACTGCTAAGAGAGTAGATCTAAATATTCCCACTATATAGCGGGGAATATACACACACACACAATGGTAATTATGTGAAGTGATTAAGCTGTTAATCAACTTAACAGTTGATTTAAAAAAAAGAAACTTAAAAAAGAAGAAAATTATTGAGGGACTATTCCAAGTTTCCATCCAAAGCTCCTTCTTCTTTCAATCTTGTTATTTATGATTGGACTTCAACTTGTCTTTGTCACTTGAGAATGTCACTGGTCAGTTCTAGAGGGCACTTGGCCCCTCCCTCCCAGGGTTGGTGCACCCCCAGGGAGAGGAGACCTTCCTATGCGTCGTGGGACTGACTCTGTTTAGACATCATCTGATTCTTATTTACAAATGCAGGTTGCCAGGTGACAGGAACCTTTTATGCTTGTGCCCCGCCTGAGTCCCAGGCCCCTGGAATCCCCATAGAGCCAAGCATAAGGTCTGCTGAAGCCTTGGCGCTCTCAGGTGAGTGCAGTGTTCCCTTCCAGAGGCCCCCCGCAGGAGGCTGGCTTCTGCTATGGATCAGCCCTCACCTTTGGGTATATTTGACTGGGGAGGGGAGTATTCCTGAGCATAGACCGTGCACATTGGCTTTCTTCCATCTGGGGACTAGAGAGGGTATGAACATAATCTGACTCTCAACTTCCATCAATGAGGAACATCATTAGAAAATTTAGCACTAGGAAGCTAGCTTTTGATTCTGATGCCAATTCTAAATGCTGGTTTGAACTGAGTCATTTTAAGGTTTCCACTGACATTTATCTGAATTTCCAAGAATGTGAACACCTCAGATTTATATACCACGGATCCACCCCCCCTTCAGCCAACATCCTCACAATGTAGCATAATTTCTTAGAAGAATATACAAAGGTTTCTCATTTTAAAAAGTTGATAATCCTTCCAGGTTTAGCTACAAATAGTTCTTCCTCTCTGGAATCCTGAGAACATGAGTTCTGACTCCTTTCTCTTTATTACATTCATATGCCTAAAAGTTGTGAGCCTTGCAGTCATTCTTCCTCTGAAATTCGATAGGTTTTGCAAAAAATTGGATTAGAGCTGATTTTTAAAGATTCATTTCTAAAAGAATCTCTGCAAGCTCAAAGATCTTACCTGTTTTAAGGAACGCACCTCAAGGTTTACTAAGCATATGTGGTGTGTATATAGTTATTTTTTAGATAGTATTTTGAGTTGTTTTAAAATGAGATTTGTAATTACATTAAAAATGAAGACCTTAAGTTAGCCTCAGAATTCTCACCTTTCCCCTTGGGCTTTTTAAAAATCAATGATAGAAAAGTATGAAGTAAATTGTGAAGGTTTCAGAAAGTTGTGGGCACCTTTCTTGCTTCCAGGTTCTTTTCAGTTCTGAAGTTCTGAATGAGGCTGCTGCCTTTCTTCTTAGATGCTCCTAAATGATGGAGGGGAGATATTTTTAAATGGAAATCTCGTGTTTAATTTTAGAAATTTTCTAACCCTTCTCTTAAGCACTGAAGACCTATGTGGGTGCCTGGAAAGTAGGAAATAAATAGCTATTTATGTTACTGTGACCTCATGATTTCTGATGACATTAAATGAAATGAAACCTGCCCTATAAGTCACCTCAAATGGCCAACACTCACTGTCATCAAAGTATACTGTCTGTGCTCGCTCTCCACTAGTGTGTTTACAGCAGCAGAAACTGAAGTGGAGAATTGAGATAGTGATGTGGATTAAGTCTCAAAACCATTGAGGAGTTTTGTGGGTTTCTTTTTTTGGAGTGCATAATGCAAATTAATTATGGACCTTGAGCATATTTGTTGGAGAACTGTAATTCCCATTTATTTTTAAATCCCATACAGTTATGGATGGGTAGCTATTGCCTATACATGAAGCCCTTTTGCATTTCAGTTAAGGGACTGACAGTTAAGGGACATTTTGCAGACCTACCTTTGTTGTCCTTTCAGTTTGTCGGTCCTATTCTGAAGAAAAATTTCATAAGTGAACTCATCAAGTTAAATGTTTTAAAAAGCACAGTTATTTTCAAGGCAGATTTTGAAAGCCTAGTGGGACTTTAGCCTTAGAACATTTTTTTCATTGATTCTTTTCTTTCCACATGAATTAATTTTATTACACAAGTAGTACATACATACACAGCATAGAAACTAATGTGACAATCAGAAAAGAAAAGGTGGAGAATAAAACATCATATTCCTACCACACAGAAATCACCACTGTGCACTTATATGTATAATTTTTTTTATGTAAGTGACATCATATTGATATTTTAGGGTAGTTTCTTAGGTAAGCATTTTTGTTAATTTTTTGAAACATCATTATATTCTTTTAACTAATAGAAATTAGACTTAGGGTTTACTTCCTCCAAAATCAAAACTGATTGCCATACTTAAAGATGAATTTTGTTCAGTAGTACATGACTTATTATTTTAGACATAATTTTGTCATCACCACTATCATCATCACCAAAACAATGATGCAGAAAGTTCTTAACCAGTGGTGCTCTCTAATATGCGTCAAATATATTGTGCAGAAAATTAATGTAAGGTGTGATCCCCCTCCACAAAAAAAATGTGTGGTCACACAAATGTGGAAAATGTTGAGTTAGACAACATTAAATAAATTTCTTTCAGGATTTCCTTAATATCTTTTACTGTTTGTGACTCCCAGAGGGAGATGGGGGTGTGCAGCATTTCCTACACTTCCTTGACCCTGGAACTTTCTGCTTTTAATGGAGTATCTTGGGACACCAGTGTCCCATCAAATACACATGCTCTGGTTGAATAGCTTGGCATCCTGATGTATATCTAATGCTCCTTGGTCCCTTAGCACTGACCTTGAAATCTCTGTGTTTACAGACTGTCGACTCCACATTTGTTTGTACTACCGGGAGATCCTGGTGAAAGAGCTGACCACATCTAGCCCAGAAGGCTGTCGGATCTCCCATGGGCATACCTATGATGCCAGTAACCTGGACCAGGTCCTTTTCCCCTACCCAGAAGACAATGGCCAGAGGAAAAACATCGAGAAACTTCTGAGCCACCTGGAAAGGGGTGTGGTCCTCTGGATGGCCCCCGACGGTCTGTATGCCAAAAGACTGTGCCAGAGCAGGATCTACTGGGATGGGCCTCTGGCACTCTGCAGTGACCGACCCAATAAACTGGAGAGGGACCAGACTTGCAAGCTCTTTGACACACAGCAGTTTTTAGCAGGTAATGCACCAAATGATCTATTAGAAAGGAGCATCCACACCTGTGAGCCTAAGAGACAGAATGGAGGGGGTGACACTATGCCTGCCACATGGTCCAAACAGAAGGTCACTCCCATTCCAGACAGAAGTCTTCCTTCTATTAATCCCTGAGCTGACCTGGCATGATCTGAGAATAGGTTTCTTGTTTGTTCGTCTCTCACCTCTGCCTCTGCCACCTGGTCCTCTCCATCAACAAAGGGGTGTGAAGAGGAGAGAGATTGGTCAAGGGGATTGTGGTTCAGGCTGATATCTTGAAATTTGGTATTCAACAAATAGTCACAGACTGAAAATGTTCACACTTTATTGGCAGTATGATCTCAGCAAACATGGCTGCTGATAGTTCAGCTTTTTTAGGGTTCCTAGGAAAATCATAAAGGTTAGAAGTGTATTGTTAACTTTCTTGGTTATGTGATGTGTTACCCCTATGCATATGCCCTCCAGCAGGTGGGACTAAGTATAGAGTATGTGGAACCGATTTTGCAAAGGGGAAATTTTTGAAAAAACTCTGAGTTATCTCTATATGTTTCAAATAATATTTTCTAAAACCAGTAAGTTTTGTTTATTTAGTTTTGATTTCATGACAATTAAATTAGCCCCAGACTGGCTTTTATGAAACCATGGCCACAGTATTGTTGCAGCTTCATCCAGAATATTAATTTAGCTATCTATATTGATGATGCCTCTTTGGAGGGAGAAAGATATTCTGTCAGCTAACTGCCAACTCTTTCTGTCCCTACTCTGTACCTTATCCTTAAGCTATTCTTTATAAGTGCCCCTTCAATAACACCCTGTGTTTTTGGGTTTTCATGTGCCTCTCCTTTCCCTGAATATGCTTCCTGATTCAGTTTATTTAAAATAAAAATATGAAGCATCTATGTGCTTTGACATTGTTGACATTTGCTTAGCCTTTTGGGTTTAAGTTGCCCAAATTCATGTAGGCACACCCAAATTCTCTTTTGATGCCCCCAAACAAATATGTCCCTACATGACTAACCCTTGACTAAGATGTATAACAAGAGGAAGAGGGAGAACTGAGCCTCTGGTTCCCCATGGCAGCACCAGAGTGAGAAAGGCAATTGGGCCTGAACACCCCTTTCTCCCTCTGAGCTGCAAAACTGCCTCCAAATCTGTGCCACGACTGTTTTGTCCATCCTGGGGTCCAGTATGGAGTCATGGTAGGAACCCAAGGAAGAGTCTCAGGAGCTACTGAGGGACATCTTGTCTGCACCTCTTAAGTATGCAAAAGGGTCTGAAAGAGTCAATGTGGTGGAGGGCGGCGGGGCTTGGTTGGATCAGCTCACAGACTGTGAATCTTGGTCTCTTTGGATTCAGAGCCACAGGGCTAGGGCTTTAGTTAAGATATCCAAGAGGAATGACACTTGCTTCTGTGAGTTTTTCTCACCATGTATGTTTTAGGAAGTTCAAATCCTACCATTCTAAGTAGGCTATAAGTACACTTTTGAGTCACAGTCACTGAGAGCTGGGTACAAGCAAGAAGCAGAAAGGCATGATGCATAAGCTGTGAACATCTGTATGTTGTGAATTCACTTGCCTAGAATTTAATATTTATCTTTGAGCAAGAGTGTTTTTTTTCTTCCTCTGTAACCATGCGCTGTGCTTTTTGCTCATTGCCACCTCTTACCTTGAAGTATTCACTGAGGTTCAAGGAGGAACCTGTGAACTTAAAAATTGCTGCTGTGTAGACCAGCTTCTGCATAATCAAGGATTCCCACAGAATGTTCTTATGTTATCAAGCATTTAAGACATGACTTTTTTGGAGAATTGTGCCAACTTGCCACTCTGATTAGCTTGTGTAGGTGTAGTCTCAGACCTCAGTAGTGTGAATGCCTTTTACACATTCTGACTAAGTCAGTTAGGTTTGATTTGAATTCTGGAAGGAAAAAAAAAAGAAGCAGGAAGTCAAACAGTCCAGTGAGTTAGTTAGAAACTTGTCTTCGGTTGAAGAGAACAGTGAAGATCTTTGATATCTCCCCATTCAGAATTTGCAAACTACTAGGGACAGCCCCTAAAGGCAAAGCCCATGGGTGCATATCTGATCAAGATGCATGTGCACACTGTTCTGCAGAAGTTGTAGCAACAACCATGTGTGTTTCTCTTGGGGACACGGCATTTAACTCTGGTGGAAAGGAAAGAATAGGAGCAGCTAAGGGGCTTAAGAGTCATCTTGAATATGGGCAAAGCAACATGGATCAATGTCAGGGATTGCATATCTGTCTTTCCAACAGTTTGTTCTGCATCCTTAGAGTAGGAGTGGTGTCTTCAGGATATACATATACACAAAAGTGGGGCCCTTAGTGTCTCATCACTACATTTTTCTTTTCAAATCTGTCCCAAAAGACGGGCAAGAAGTCAGCTCAAAGTCCCAGAGTTTAAGCCTAGTGCTAAGGAGGAGACAGCTGCCCATCACTGGTGCTCAGTCCCCAGGATAACAGTAAAGCATTTTTAGAGATGCCTGAATCATGGAGAGGTCCTGAGTAGTATAGATATTGGATTATGAGGGCTCAGCAGTTTGGGGATTACATTTTCGAATAATCAGAAAATTTTTATTTTTTAAATAAATACAATTTCTCCTTTGTATAAATTATTCTTTTGCCTCAACATGGCTACATTTCTTTTCCTTTTTCTTCATCCTTCACTCCTTTCTGCTACCCTTTGCACTCTCATGGGTCCAGTGCTGCAAATGAAGGTTTCTTAATCTGCAGGCCATATTTCCCTTAAAGATTCAAGTGAGGGGCTCCTGGGTGGCTCAGTTGTTTAAGCATCTGCCTTCAATTTAGGTCTCAGGATTGAGCCCTGTGTCAGCCTCCCTGCTTAGCGGGGAGCCTGCTTCTCCTTCTCTTTCTCCCTGCTTGAGCTTTCTCTCTCATTCTCACTCTCTCTCAAATAAATACATAAAATTTAAGGGAAAAAAAAGAATCAAGTGAAACCTGGAGCTCTCTCAGGAAAAGCATACCTATGAACACGTACATGCAATTCCATATCTGGGGTCTATAAATTATGGACCCAACTGAGAGAAATAAAAAATACTCACTCCTATTTTAGTTTTGCTTCCTCTTTAACCTGGCATGTTCAATGATGGTTTCTGATCAGTTTTTTTGTTTGTTTGTGGTTTTTTTTTTTTTTTCTGGGGCTTCTCCAGAGTTGCAAGCTTTCGCTCACCATGGCCGTCCCCTGCCAAGATTCCAGGTAACTCTGTGCTTCGGAGAAGAGTTTCCAGATCCTCAGAGGCAAAGGAAGCTCATCACTGCTCACGTGGGTATTTAGTCACATTCAAATGATTAGCTTTCCCTGTTTTTCAACAACGGCAGTGTCCCAGTTAGAAAAGTCTCAAATGAAAACTATATGTCAATAGTGACAGGAAAATTGTGAGGGAAAAAGCATGGCCCAGTGAATGGTGCAGGAAGCACAGCCCAGGGAATCACATGTTTTTCCCAGTCCTAGAGGTTTACTCATCACAAACCTGCAATCATGGGTTTCCTTCTTCCGATCTTGTGTATCAATCAAGATATTGTCCTATTCCCATTTTATGAGGATTTAAAAGGACTGGCGATAAAAAGTTTCCCTTTAAAATTCTCCATGTTTAATATTGTTTTTAAAATGCTGTCTAGCTGATCTTTACTTGATGGAGAAACTTTTCCCAAATGGAAAGCTGTCCATTGACTTACATATTTTGCAGTCCCCTCCAATTTTTTCCAAATCCTCTTTTATTTCTGGATTTTTAGAAATTATTTAACTAATGGAAACCAGGAATCCTATGTTATTTGGAGGAGGCTAACTCTGTCAATGAATTTAAGTAGATCAGTATTCTCTAGCAGAGTTTATAATAGGGTCATTTGGAATAAATTTGTCATTAAAAACAGAGTTTTGGATACACAAGATTTTGAATTTGAAAACGTTACCTTGCTACATACCTTCAAGAATTATTAATGAGCCCAGACAATAAGCAGTAACAGATAAAAAATATATATATACACCCAATAATAGAAACATTCAGGCCATATTTTAGTTCCCATAATTTTTTTTATTGACAACTGTAATAAAACACTATCTAATTTTAAACACACAGTACCCCCTCTTGATTGTAAAATCAAAACCAACCAACCAATAAAAATATAGTCCTGTGGACTTTAGAGCTTTTTCATGAATTATCTCTAGTAATTAATATAATAATTGATATCTTATTAACAGCTAGGGTTATTAAATGACTAAGTAAACTTGGCATTGATAATGTTTCAAAACCTGGTGAAAACCTCCTGCATCAGTCTGATTTTAAGGGTTTGCTGGGTGCTCTAGCCCTCCACTGGGTTAGGCAGCTATGTGTTCCTGCAGCAAGTGTCCCTGGAATTAGTTGTCTGGAATGGAAAAGAAAAGTGGGTATGTGTACACCCAAGAATTCCTACTTCTTTTTATTATGGATTTAATTCATTTCAAGTATTTAATATGAATTATGCTTGAAGTTTTTATACATCAAATAACAGCGGCTCAATTTAATAGCAGAATTGATTAACAAAGTATTCAATTTTATTAGATGCTGTAAATTAAGGAAAATTCTGAAAGCTGAATTGTTTTAGTGAATATGCCAAACTGGAAGAATTAACATCTTTCCCCATAATAACAGTGTTTTGTTTGTATAGATTTTGCTCCTTTCTTTTTTCCTTTATCTTATACAGATTATCTAGGTCATCCAAGAATTGTAACTTGTTCAGGATTTATACCCTCATCCTTATCAAACTGTGGTTATGGAAAAATTTATTGGCCTAAATTATTCTGAGTTACCTCAAACTTCATTAATCACCTCAAACTTTCTTTTAATTTTGTCATTTTACCTGCTTTGCTCATGCTTAGTTAGACATAGGTTTTAAGCAAAGCAAAGTTGAAAGCACCACCTTTGACTTTAACTGGAGTAAAAACTCAGAATTAAGTAGGTCTATTTCTAGGTTATGGTGTATGTAAGGGTTAACAAAATATTACTTCTTCAGAATGTTTTGATTTGTGTAGCACCTAATTTTGGATTTAACTTTACCTTATCTTTAGATACTGAGTTATTTAATGATGAGCCAATTACAGGATGTTAAAAAGAATATTTCAATAATATCTTTTTAAAATCTCTTATTAAAGGTCGAACCTCTACTAGCCAGACAACTATATTATTTTGCTCAGCAAAACAGTGGACATTTCCTAAGGGGCTATGATTTACCTGAACACATTAACAGTCCAGAGGATTATCACAGATCTATTCGCCACTCGTCCATTCAAGAATGAAAATGTCAAGACAAGTGATTTTGTTTCATTGTAAATATCTGACTTTGACAGGAAAAGCTGATTGAAATCCCTCTTTTTCTTTTGAGAAACTTGGAAATTGGGGCTTCAATTCAACACTTGAGGAGAACTTCAGCAAGAATGGGTGTAAAAAGGCCTGCTCCATCTAATTGACAGATGAGTTTATACAAAAAGGAAGAACGGTTTTCAGGGTCTTCCGTAGACTGCCATCTTTGATGATTACTGTGAAAATTGACCAAAGGGTGTGTTTACATTTACTTAAATGCTATCTTTAATTTGATGTGGATTATTTTTTGCTTGAAAACTGAGAAAACTTGTGTTTCAGTATTGACCACTAACTAAAAGCACGTAAGTGTTGTCCTATTTCTCAGGGAAATAATATCTAAATTTGAAGTGACTCTGCCCACAAAAGAAATGTATTAATGCACATAGAAGATGTTGCTTTTGTAGAAAATGCTTGCTGTTAGAAAGAGAATCTTTGACTGAGGTGGCCTCAGTCAGTGCCTTCAGCTTTAGGGTGGCTGATCATCCCGCCCCTGGCCTGGGTCTCACCGGAGCATGGACTTCCCTGCCCTGTCTCTCACTGCCCCCCATTTGCTGTCTCTCCTTGGGTGACCCTGGAGCCAGTTGTATTTTCTGGAACCAAAAAGCATTAGGGCTACCCTTGATTGGTGTATTTTTGTCAGTTCTACAATCTTGTAATGACTGCTTAAGATATTTTTTGTTTCTCATTCTGTAGGAAATATTGCTAAAGATTTTTTCTTTAGAAAAAAAAAAAGATCAACAATCCAAGTACTAAAGATATATTTCTGAAACTCGGTGACATTTCCCCTCTTACCCTGTTTGTTTTGTTTGGCTATCAGTTAGTTATCCATGACAACACTAAAGAGGAGGAGCCGATGCTTTTCAATTTGGTGAACTCTGTTAGGAAAGATGATGACAGGATTTCACTGATTGCATAACTGCAGACTCAGTGCGCTGTTTTTGCTTATTTTGTATATTATATGCTTCCTCATGCCAATATGGTTTGACAGGACCTTGAAATTACTGGGCTTTTTCCAAATACATCTTTTTATAGAATCACTAAGATCTCCACATGCTTAAGTAAATCCGATCACTTCCTTGTTGATTGTTTTGGAAAAGTACAGATGTTGAGACTGATGCTGGCAACTGATATTTTTATCATACTACAAAAAAAACTGCTATTAGTTTCAGGCACAGCAAAAGACTTAGTAGTTCTCAAATATATGCCACTCTTCTTCTAATCTATATTTTTAAATTCATTCAACAAACAGTATCCCTTGCATTAGACAGATTATATTTAGCCTTTATCCAGTTTAGTAAGCAATTAAGCATGGAAATGTCATTTTTTTAACTTTTAAAAGGAGGGGTATTTTTCCCAAAGATTTAATTTATTTACTTGAGAGAGAGAGAGTGCGCACGCAAATGAGAGAGAGAGAGAGAGAGAGCATGAGCAGGGAGGAGGGGCAGAGGGAAAAGGAGAAGCAGAATCCCTGCTGAGCAGGGAGTCCAATGTGGGACTGATCCCAGGACCCCAGGATCATGACCTGAGCCCAAGGCAGATGCTTAACCAACTGAGCCACCCAGGCACCCCAAAGATTTTTTAATAACATAATACATATTAACTACAGAAAATGTAAATATAGACAGGCAAAAATGAAGAAACATCCTCTTTCTTTTTCCCAGCCCAAAATATCCACAAGAACAGTTTGACTTATTCTTCCAATACACTTCACTTCTCTATAGATATACATCAGCTCAAAAAACCTTATAGGATCATCTTGCAACCCTTTTATGCAGTGCTCTCTTAACCTAACAACACAGATTTACCTCACTCTTTTTAGAAGCATTTTCGTTACAGAATTCCACCACCATGCAGTCCATAGCACAGTTTAAGGAATTTCATCAGCAGCTAAAAGGGAATACACATGGACAGCAGATTATATTTTGTGAATTGCAGTAATTTATACATCTTATAGATGCAAAGTATTTTAGGATATATTATCCTAAGGGGGAATTGAAAACAAAATTAGGAACAACTGTGACACAGGCCCCAGTGTATGTGGCCCTCTTCCGTGGAGAATATTTAACCCCCTACCAGTGCTTCAGAGAAGTTCTCTGGTGTCATTCCCAGGGGTGCTGTGTCTTCTGAATTCTCAAAGTAGATGATTTGATGCTTGATTTCTATTGTTGCGAATTCTTTTCTTCTTTCTTTCTTAATATTAATCTGCTTTACCACTGGAGTTATATTTTCTGGAAAATAGTCTTGACTTGGGCCACTTTCCACTTTCTCTTCTTTAGTCCCATCTACTTTGACTTTTTTTTTTTTTTTTAATTTGGAGAAATCCAGACTGTGTGCTAATGAATGAATTATTAAATAATCAGGGTAAAGGATCCTGACAGTTGTCTCAGGACTTTGAAAATGAATGATTTCCTCATTCCTTAACTTGATAAAGTAGAATTTAGCTTGTAGTAATGGAAGATACTATAGAGGACTTTAGGCATTTATTATGCTAAAAAGCTTCAGATGACAAGGTTAAAAAATGTTTAAGTCTCACAGGTGCATGTTCTAATGTTTTATTTCTTGTTCTGTGTATTTAATAAACAGTGGGCAGTAGTTGATGTCTTCTGGAACACTGTAAAAACCAGGGTGACCAACCCATTTCAAACCCAAACCTTGGAACCCCCTCAGTTCCGGGCAAAACCGGAGTGTTTGGAGCCCTATTGAGAGCCCAGCAAGACTGTTGCCTTTAAGCTAGGAAGACTCTGCTCCACTGGGACATATAGTTTAAAATTCTGCATGGAATGAACAACACGACAACATGGTTATCACCAAAGCACAGATATGCCAGGTTTGTGTTTATAAAAAGGCACACACTGGGCTAGGGTATGAGCAAGGTTTTCTTTGCATGTCACTGTGTGTAGGAGTCTTGGTGCAGGGTCTGGCATGGGCTTTTGCCTGAGAGGGAAACAACAGGTGCACATGCATCCCAAGAGAAGCCTTGCTCCTGTGTTGGCTATACCAGTGACCATCAAATTTTTTTTTCATATATATACATATATATACATATATATATCTATGTTTTTTTTTTTTTTTTTTTTTTTTTTTTTTGCCAAACCACTTTTCATTCCTCTTTGATCACATTTCCCCTTTCTCCACAGGTACATGTTTTTCTAGAAGTGGTGAGCTTCTTTAAAGTCTATATTTTTACTATATATCCCTAGTTTATAGCGGACAGGCATCTATTCAAATGTTGCATTAGGGCTATCCTGCCATATGCATTGTTCTGCAACTTACTTTTCTCATAGCTCCATCTTTGAGATTGATCCATGTCAATGTAGGTGGATCTCATCCATCTCTTGTTAACTGGTGTCAAATAGCTTGTCACATGAACACAGTATTCCTGGTATTTATTTTCACTGCTTTCAGGAGAGAATGTAGGTGAAGTGTAGTTGAAGTGAGGGAAAAGAAAGATAGGATGTGGACAAAAACCAAAAAGTGCAGCAGGCCTCCTCCAATATAAACTCCTGTTTTGCTTTACACTCTGAGATGGAAGGAACTTAATGGGTAGTGGGATTCATTTCCTGCACCCCATCTAGATAAGTGGCTAGGACCAGGCAGCTTCCTTGGCTTCAATCCATAGCTATGCTGGCTCCCTCTTGCTGCTAGGTCTCCCAGACAAGGATGTCTAGAGAACCAGGCAGATCATTCTGTGGAAAATGATTGTACATAATGTCATGAATTTTTGCTGTAAATTGCTTTTCAAAACAGATTGACATTCGTGATAATCTGGTGTTTTATGTAGTTGTTAAATAAAGACTTTTTTAAAAAAGTAATTTGTTATGAGCTGTGTGTGTGTTATTAAACACTCATCTTGATAGCTTTTAAAATACTTCCTCCTTCTGTTGTGTTCTTTCAGAGAAGCTGCTTCGGCAGCCTGCTTCCTTCCTGGTTGTCATATGCGTCTGTAAAATCAGATCTCAAAGTGCTCTGCTAGTTTAAAAAAAAAAAAAAAAAAAGCAAAACTTGTCCCAGCATAGGGCAGTTTCTCAGTGCATGGAAACACGTCTAAGGAGAGTATTGAACAATCCTTTCCTTCTTCTCCCTTGTGTGTTTTAAAAGGCCTAGTAGACCCAAGGAAATTGTTAATGTTTCCTTTTATATTCATAGTTTCTTTGATTTTGTCACTGCTGTTAAAGAGGAGGGGATGTAGGTTAACCAGCATCCGGAATGTGAAATATAACATAAAACTGTGTAGTAAAAGAGCCTATCAACTGCTCACAAGTCTAGTGGGAACACTAGAAAGATAGGGTTGCAGGTTGTGATGTTAAAAAACCTTGCAGCCAAGATTTTGTGGAACTGTCAGAAGTGTTTGTAACCTGTGTCTAGGGGCCCCAGAATATTAGCTTAGAATAATTTCGAATTTTTTAGGTGGTAATCAAATAGATCTAGTGGGAATATAAACTATCGTACTGTTTTTTGGGTCTCTATCTGCTCAACAAGTAAGGATGAACTTGAGTCAGTATTTATAAACAAACTTTTCCAAGTAGTATATCAAGTCCTTATGTTTAAAAAAGAATTTCAAAGAGATTTTGAGCCCTTAAATTTGTTTAAGTAATTTCACACCTCCCTCAGGTACCAGTGTTTACAAGCCTTTCTTTTTACACAGTGGAAGTTTGACTGTATGGGGTTCAGTTTCCTCAAAGCAAGTATTACTTTGGCAAATAAATACTTTTACATAAAGTTCTCTGACAGTGTTTATTGATGCCAGAAAAAAACATCATCAAGTTCTACATCATCTCTCTGGAAAGACACTCCAAGGGTCATAATATCTCTCTCTCTTTCTCTCTTTTTTTTTTTTTCTAGGACAGTCCATGCCTAAGTTAACTCAGGCAGATAGATATCTTCTAGATTAGCAGAGAGTTATGAATTATAGGGTGCTGTAGGTATCCTTCAGTGACCTTCAGGTCAACTTCAGTGACCCCTGCTACTGCTAGGTTGACAGTATGTTGTGGCAGATGGCTGTCTTTAAATATTTCCTCTGCCATCTTTGTTTAGACCATCTGTCTGCCATAATTGATTGTAAAGTTCATTTTATCCTCGTCCTTGAGTGACTGTTCAAAAGTTTCGAATCGGTGTAGTTCCAATTATGAACATTTTATTAACTTCGCTGATTCTCTACTTTAGGTAAATTATAATTCTCAGTTCTTCCCCCACCCCACCTTTTTTTTTTTTTCATGGGCTTAGACATGATGGTGGCTTTAAAGAGAATCCTTCCAGCAAATATAATTTCCTTTGCCTTTGTTTTCCCTCTCCTTCTGAGTCAGGTTTCCATAGCAATCTTTATCTGGAAGAAAATCAACAAACACATCTGAAACCTCTACCTTTATTTCTTGCCATCCCCCATTCTGATTTCACATTCCAGTTCTGTGAACTATTACAGTGCCCAAAGGCACCTCTCTTCTCTCTCCCAGAAGACTTCTCCTGCTGCTGCCTGGGCACCTGGCTAACATCTTTTTTCTCTACTAAGTTTTAACCATGATGTCTTCTTTCTGGAAGCATTTCTTCAACTTCCATGACTGGGTTAGGAAGCTTTTTTATTTGTACCTTCTATTGGCTCTTTAAAGGAACGTGTTGTTGGAGTATTGAGAAAAATGTTCCCCACTATGTATACTCTCCCCCCTTGATTAGTCCCAAGCAGTTAGGCCATCACTGCTGCAGAGCAGAAAGAAAATAACCTGGTTGTCTGCTCCTGGCATTTGTCTTCTAAAGATACTGTTTGTATCTTTACAAACAGGGCGGGGGGTGCTCAAGGAAGCTGGGTATTTAAGCAAGATAAGCCCTTTCACCCTTTCTGGTCTCCCACCCAGATTAGAGAAAAATGTTCAGAACATCAGCAAAGAAGAATAGGAAATGAATGTAGGAACTTCAGCAGCTCCCTGATAAAGGAGAACTATCCACTGGCTCCTGGAGAAAGCCGTTAGGGAATAGTAATCCTGAGAAAAGTCTGTTGAAAGAAGAGTGAGGAAACACAGGTTATGGAATGGTGGTGGGTGCAGGGGGCAGACAGAGGATAGCTCCATGGTAACCTGTTTTGGCCAATGACCATCAGACTGGATGGTGTGCATCCCAGGATGAGTTTGACCAGAAATCACTCTGAGGACCAGAGACCCTCCTCACTTTCTCCCCCTACCACTTGCCTGGGTGTCAAAGAAGCAGTGCCAAATTTAGTACCAACTCAAGGAAAGAGGAGAGATACAAAATGAATTGACATTGAATTTTTATTGTCCTAGTGGAATAAAAGCTAAAATGAAAATTACATTGTTAAAGAAAATATGAATTAGAGTTCTTAAAAATTTTCACTATGTACTTAGATTTGTACTTGCTGTATATATAGTACAACACTGGCCATTCTTCTTTGTAATTGCCTGTTTATTAATTTTTCTTCCCTAACATAAACTCCTTGAAGATAGACCCTGGGTTTATCATTGTATATACCCAGTACCTGAAACAGCACCTGGCCCTTAGTAGGTACCAGACGCATGAACTCACATGCATCTGCCTAATATGTCCAGCAGTGCCCAAAGGGGTATTACCTAAATGATGGGCATCTATGGAATGAAATGTTATACAACCATTTAAAAATTTGTATGGCACACAAGTACTTTATAACAGAAAATGTATGTTACTTTGTTAAGTGAAAAGAAAGGAGGTTTCCAAACAATAGGATAGATTTTTTTTTTTTAATGGTGGAGTGATGGCAATTTTAAATTTTTTAAAAAATTTATTTATTTATTTTTTCCATTTCTTTTCAGTGTCCCAGAATTCATTGTTTATGCAACACACCCAGTACTCCATGCAATGCATGACCTCCACAATACCCACCACCAGGCTCACCCAACCTCCCACCCTCCTCCCCTCCAAAACCCTCAGATTATTTCTGAGTCCACAGTTTCTCATGGTTCGTCTCTCCCTCCAGTTTCCCCCAACTCCCTTCTCTCCTGCTCCCCATGTCCTCAGTGTTATTCCTTATGCTCCACAAATAAGCGAAACCATATGATAATTGACTCTCTCTGCTTGACTTATTTCACTCAGCATAATCTCTTCTAGTCCCATCCATGTTGATCCTTTCTGATGGAGGCATAATACTCCATAGTATATATGGACCACATCTTCCTTTTAAATTTTCTTGTGTCTCTTCTATATTTTCCAAAATTCCTTAAATGGTCATTTATTTTGTTATTGGAAGAAAAAAAAGCACAAAATTAAATTCTTCTAAGTTTTTTGTTTCTTTAAACGTGTGTATGTGTGCCTGTGTGTGTATTTCCTTTCTTACACTTCTGTGTGGGGTTCCCAGTGGATCCCATAGGCTCATTGTCTTTCCAGGGGACAAAGTATTTGAGTGAACCTTCTCTGCCATAGGAAGCTCCTCCCTGGCTTGGGAGGGGATAAGAGGAGAGAACTCTTTCTTCCTTACCACTCTCTGGGGTTCAGTTCTTTTGCCTATTTCCACTTGGATGTCCTTTCCCTCCCACTCAACTTCTCTCCAAGATGAATGGTATGTCCCGTCCTGCTATAGTATTGAAGATGAATCCTTTCTTGGCTTCCTGGCTGTGGCTGTGGCCCTCTCTCACCTCCATCCCCACCCTTTCTGGGGAGACTGCCCCCCATCACCCCATCCTATTTACTCCTCTAGGCCCTACACTTTGCCTTTGGCTCCACTGCTTACCTTCATATGAATGGCAAGGCTTGGGGTTTTTTGAAAAGAAGGAAAAGAAAACTTCATTCATTCATTCATTCCAATATAGTTAACATACAGTGTTTTGTTACTTTCAGGTGTACAATATAACAAGTCAACAATTCTATACATTTCTCAGTGCTCATCAAGATAAGTGTACTTTTAATCTTTACCCCACCTTCTCCTCCTCCTCTCTGGTAACCAACAGTTTGTTCCTTGTATTTGAGTCTTCTTTTTTTGTTGGTCTGGTTTCTTTCTTGATTTGGTCATTGATTTTGTTTCTTAAATTCTACATGAGTGAAATCATATGGTATTTGTCTTCCTCTGACTTATTTCACTTATTTCACTAACCCTAACTTAACTAACCCTCTAGACCCATCCATGTCATTGCTAATGACAAGATTTCATTCTTTTTCATGACTGAATAATATTTATTAATATATAATTTTCAATAATATCTATAATGGAATATATATATCACAATTTCTTTATCCATTCCTCTATCCATGGATACTTGAATTATTTTTATATCTTGGCTAATATAATGTAATTGATGCTGGAATATACATAGGTATGCATATATCTTTTCAAATTAGCCTTTTTGTTTTCTTTGGGTAGATATCCATTATGGAATTACTGGATTGTATGGTAATTCCATTGTTAATTTTTTGAAGAAACTTCATCCTGTTTTCCACAGTGGTTACATAATTTGCATTCCCACCAATAGTGTACCAGTATTCCTTTTTCTCTACATCCTCATTAACACTTGTTTTTTCTTGTGTTTTTGACTTTAGCCATTCTGATAGGTGTAAAATGATATCCCATTGCAGTTTTAATTTGCATTTTCCTGATGATCAGTGTTGCTGAATATTTTTTGATGTATCTACTAGCCATCTATATGTATTCTTTGGGAAAAAAAGTGTATTCAGGTCTTCTGCCCATTTTTAATTGGATTATTTGGGGGGGGTTGTTGGTGTTGAGTTGTATAATTTTTTTATATATTTTGGGTATTAACCTCTTATCAGTTGTATCATTTGCAAATATCATCTCTCATTCAATAGGTTGCCTTTTTGTTTCCTTTGTTGTATGAAAGTTTTTTATTTGGGTGTAGTCCCAATAGTTTAATTTTGCTTTTGTTTCTCTTGCCAGAGCTTGATATACATTTTTAATGGTGGTAAAATTCACAAAAAATAAATGTTCCATTTTCAAGTGTACAATTCAATGGTACTAAGTACATAGACATTATTGTGCAACCACCACCACAGAACCCTTTTCATCTTATAAAATTGAAACTCTGCACTCATTAAATATTCCTTTCCCATCCCCCCAACATCGAGTAACCCCTATTCTACTTTCTGTCTCTGAATTTGACTATTCTAGGTACCTCGTATAAGTGGAATCATACGGTTTTTGTCCTTTTGTGACTGGCTTATTTCACTGAGCATAATGTCCTCAAGGTTCATCCATGTTGTAGCATATGTCAGGCTTTCCTTGCTTTAAGGTTAAATATTGCTTTGCATGTATATACCACATTTTGTTTATAATTCACCCTTCTATGGGTGGACATTTGGGTTATTCCCAACTTTTGGCCAATGTGAATGATGCTGCTATGAACATGAGGGTACAAATATCTGTTCAAGACCCTGCTTTCAATTCTTTGGGATATATGTGGAATTACTAAATCAACTCTTTGTTTAAATTTTGTGAAGACCCTATATACTTTCAACAGTGGCTGCATCACTTCACATTCCTACAAACAGTTCAAAAGGGTTCCAATTTTTCTACATCCTCTCCAACACTTGTTACTTTCTGAAGAACATTTTTTAAAAAAAATTTATTAATTCAACAAATATCTCCCGAAGATCCACCATCCACCAAAACTGCCTTCTTCTGGTTCCCAGGGATACACAACTTCAACAGGACAACATCCTGGCCTTGAGGGTGTCATGGGATAGGAGGTGGAGCATACTACATAGGTGCTGTTAGCAGGGCATATTCATCAGCTAGGGGTGTGAGAGGTCAGTGATGACCTCTGAGAAGGAATTATTTTCATCCCCATTTTCAGGTGAAGAAACTGAGGCTCAGAAACCTGAAGTTATTAGCCTAATGTTGAACAACTGCTTAGAAGAAAAGCCAGGATTCTGATCCAGAACTTTCTTATTTCAAAACCTCAACTGTCAATTCTGATGCCAAGCTGTAGTTGAGGGACTGAGTCAGAGAGATGACAGTTTACCCAGTTCACATGGCTGGTGGAGCTTCCTACCAACATCAAACCTTTCTAAGACCTTTGACCTTTCTTCACCAAAAGGAGTCCCACAGATGGAAGCCCATCCCTTTACATGGGGAAAAAGACCAGAAGCAAAGACAACACCAAGACTTCCAGGAAGAGAAAAATCCAAGGATTTGAGATTGTGCATTATGATCTAACTATTCCCCCTTTAAAATATCTTTAAATTATCATTTATTGGGTACTAAGTGCTTTAACATGTCTCAGCTCATGTGATCTTTGAAGTAATCTTAGAGGATAGACATTGTATTTATCATCCTATCAAAGGAGAAACTGAAGGCCAGGAGGTAAGTACCTTGTTAAAGTTTCATGGCTAACAGGTGTCAGGGAAAACACACAAACCCAGCACATCCTATGTCAGGTACTCCACCTTCCTGCTATACCACTATCTGTCTTTCAGTTTATTCTGTAAAATAAGCAAAGTGCCAAGAATAATGTCTGTGGCATAGTTAGTGCTATGGAACTATTAACTATTATTATTATTTTAAGCTTGGTATTTATTATAAGCTCCTTTAAGAGTAGAGAAGGAGCTTATTTCAGTGTTTCCTAAGTTATAGTCACATATTACATTCAAAATTTTATGATTTTTTATATATTACCTAATTAAAATTTATGACAAATATTATTTATTCATTCAATATCTATTTAAAATTTGACTTCTCAAAATGTGTTTTTAAATTTGAAAAGTTATTTTCTTAAAATTTTTAAGTAAACTCACTTTTCAAATTTAAATGTCTACGTTAGCATCATCGCAATCAATAAAAATCCGCAAAAGACAGAGTTGGTGTGCTTGTTGTAAATCCATTTTCCAATATCCATTTAAATTAAATAATAAAGATTGATGGGATACCTAGGTGGCTCGGTTGGTTGAGCCTCTGCCTTTGGCTCAGGTCATGATCCCAGCCTGGTATAGAGTCTGGCGTCAGACTACCTGCTCAGCAAGGAGCCTGTTCCTCCCTCTGCCTGACACTCCCCCCAGCTTGGACTCCCTCTCTCTCTCTCTAACAAATAAATAAATAATTTTAAAAAATAAAGTAAATAATAATGATTGAAATAAAAATCCGCATCACTGCACCATCTAAAACACTCCTCACACTACCTGTGGGACACACCATTCATTGGGGAGATACCAAATACCTCTGTCTCATCATCCCCCTCAGCACCTGGTGTGGTGCTTTGTGGCAAATTGTTTACCAAATGAATGGCATATTTAATTAATTAAGAAGATTAACTTCCTGATTGATTATTGACTTCATGGGAGATTTTCCGTCATTTACCCTGTAACCTCAATCAATTATATCTTATATTAATGAAAATAGTATAATACATTTAAGGTTTTGTTTTTTTTTTTCCAAAGACAGTTCAAGGGTTAAATTTGCAAAACTGGAGCAGTGCAGGCCCTAAAGAAAATCCACTCCCCACCCCCAAATGACTAAGCACCTTCTGAACACCGGAATCTAGAGTGAGTGCTAATTCCCTCCATCTTCCATCATCTGATGGTCAGATTATATAGACTAGAAGGGAGCATTTACTCTTTAGAAAACATTTTCTCTGACCAACCATAAATCTCAAGCATATAAGCAAGTTCTTCTTTGAAACCTAGCTGGATCCCTTTGTTCAATTCCAGTCTTGCTGAGAAGTATGGAGATGTGATTTAGCCCAGGGCTCCAATGCTGCCTTTCTTCTGGATAAGAACCCTAACTAAATGCTGATGGTTAGTCTCATGTACTGACTTACATCTTTTTCATGTTGCTAAAACATTACTCTTCTCTGTAAATGATGACATCTTCTAGACTCTTCCTGGCAAAAACACCAAGAAATGCAAACATTAAAGCTGAGAAATTAAATTAAGAAGCGTGCAAACATTTCAGTCATTCTTGTCACTATGTTGCTTGGGCAATCTCACCCTGGGTCTTACTCACCACTCTGTGATTTCGTTATCGCATCACTCCTGCCAGTGCTTCAATGATTCCTATAATGCAGCTAAATGGTCTGCTTTCCATTATATTAAAAAACAGTAAGGAAAAATTCAAAGTTTTCCAACATTTAGGATCCTAGTCATCATAGACAACATTAAGCTTAAAAAAAAAAAAGTTTAGGTTCGGATGAAAGTATTATTTTATCTTCTACTTTTGAAGAAAAAGTGGGGGAGGAAGCAGAGTGAGTGTTCTCTGTGTGAACTTTGCCCTCAGCTGTGGCAGGGCTTGATGGAACCTTCCAGTCACTTTTCTCTGTTTCTTCTATAATAGGCCAGCTGTCCTTCCTTCCAGCTAGAACATGGCTCTAGTTCATGAGACCCTTGTCTCCACAATGACCAAAATGGGATACAAGGGGAGAAGATTTCTCAGAAGAGTTCCTTCCTGCCTGAGAAACTTGGAATGGGGAGAAAAGACTCATGTACTGGGAAAAGTGGGTTCATGGTTGGCCTGAGCAGGCCTCTCTGCATGTTGGCTGCTCTCCTCAAACATGGGTCTGACCCCAAGGGGTGGGCAGGGTGTGAGGAGCAGAGGAATGCCCTCCTTACTTCCTAATTCCAGGTTCTTTCTTCAGTTCTGAGAGACTACAGGCAGGTTATGTTGCCACCTACTCTTTAGGATAGGGTCCCATTGGAAATGCAGAAAAGCCAGCTGTTTAGCACAGTTATTTAGAGAGTAGAAAGAGATTTGTGGTATCAGATATTCTGAATGAGATTTGGGTTATCCTGAGCAAAGTGGACAGAAGTTTCAGCCTGAGAGATATTGGGGAGGAATACTGCCTGTGAAGGATGGGCACGGCCAAAATGGAAAAGAGAGTGGAGAACAGTATAGAGGGGCACACCAAGGTCACGATTTGGGGTAGAAGCATGGGGACTCCAAAAGCAAACTTGGGCCTTCAATCAATTTCATGTACTGAGTTAAAAGGAACCTTCAACATTTTCCATTGGCACAGAGTTGGAGAGATCTGGCAACAGCCAGGTGATAGTTAAGATGCTGGCAGGCTCCACACCCTCACTAGCCCTACTCCACATGTCAGCCCATCAGTGGACAGCAAAGATCAGAAAGGAGTCATGAGAGTGCTTAATGGTATTTGTGAAGGGCATAACATACAGTTCGTATGAAATTATATGCAATTTGCTTTCTTTTCCTAGGTACAGGACAAAAAGAGTCTCTCAGGACCCTATCTTGCTATAGGCCTGAGCAAGTGCAAGAAACCTGGCCAGCCTATTCCTGGTAAGCCCAGCAAATTCCCCACCAGTCCAGAATGATGAATAACTTCTTTGTAATTAAAGCACAACACTAGCAACAGAAGCAAAACCTCTGGTCAGGGGAAAAACAAACCTTTACTCATCTGACAACTGAGATCTTGGGGCTCTCCTGGTGCCACCAGAATGTGCTCCCACATAGCTCTGCATCCCTGGGGCCACCACTTGTCAGGCTGCCATAGGCCCCATTGTGGGGACTGGTGAGTTCTGGAGCAAGACATACCCCCTGCCCTTGCCAGTTGACTAGCATGTCCCCCAAATCAAGGGACTATTGATTTTTTCATCCCACTGCTGCCACTTTCCAGCTCTGGGTCTTTGCCAGGTGTCTGGATGTCAACTCTCTCCCTAGGAAGTAGAAAGGTGCTGGAGGTCTGTGGAAGCTTGCAGGATTTCTCAAACCATATGTCTTCCCATGGTGGTAGCTCTGGTGTCTATTCCCTAGGCGGGAAAACCCTCACAGCTGAAAGGCTGGGAGCTCCCGTGGGGCAGAAAGGCAGAGGGGAGCTGCAGCCTGCATGGGGTGGGCCTGAGAGGACAAAGACAGGGCCTGTAGAGAAGGCAAAGGCAGCTACAGAGAAGGACAAAATCCTGAGGTGGGTTAAAAAGGAGCAGAGATCTGAGGGGCAGCAGTTGGGCACCTGCTGGGAGGGCTGCCTTACGATTACTGGGCAAAGGCCTGGATAGAGATGGACTTTCAGAGTCAAGGCCTGTGGAAGCCAGTCTGGGAGCCAACATGTGGAAGCTCTCACAACATGTCAGGCTGAACAGAAACCAAAAACCTCTCAGATCTACTTCCTCAGGTACATGTTTGCATGTTCCCTACTGCCATTGTTGCCTCCTTACAGGGAGGAGATAGCGGTAACTGCAAAGTGGGGTTTATTGTGAATCTCTTGTGTTCTCTCTGCCCTGAGAAATAGCCCCTTAGTTCTGCACTTTGTGTAAGAGATGAAGAGCACAGAGGAGGAAGGTGGTCAAACGGGGTGCCTTACATTGACATGCTGAGCATCACTGACACACCTTCTGCCTCCTCCCTTGTCCCCTGGCTGGGCTGTGATGTACTGGAGCTGGCTCAAGCTGGCTTTCAATAGCCAAGTGTCTGCTTTTTAGTGGTTATCAAACAAAGCCATGATTGGAAACTAAACTGTTTAAATGTATAATAAATTATATTAAACACAAAGGTAACAAATCCTCAAAATACTCATTACTTCCAAATTCTTTGACTAAACTTACTATTATCTCTGCCTTGCACATTATTTTATATTTTGTATTTGTATGGTGCTACTGAACACTTTTGCCAACTCCACTTCTCTGGCATCATGTTGTAGCTTGAAACTGACCTGGTGGGAGTGTTTATACAAATCAGGGCTTCCCCTCCACATTCCCCTCCAGCCTGTTGTAAACTATGTAAACCATTTACTAGCACACCACTGGGAGGAGTTTGGTTTGCTCTTTCACTCTCTGCTTCCCCCATATCTGGGTTGAGCTACTTTAGAGGGTATTAGAGGTGAGAGCAAGGATAGAAGATAGCTGTGAGAGAAGGGTCCACAGGACACTGGACACTCTTCCTCATATTTCTCTTGGAGAATTGAACATTGTGAACACATTCCCACAGGGCCAGAAGCCCCTGGGAAGAGGTGATGCAAGCTGACATCTGACTATGGAATATCTCTGATGGGCCCCATGGCCCCAGGGGAGGTCAGGCAGCAGAAGAGACTTGCTGTGATTCCATGTGCTGAGTTACCCGCTAACCTAGTTAAATGTGGTCAGCTGAGCCCAGCAGAGCCCTTCTCATCACAACAGCCTTCAAACACTTGGCCCCCACTCTTCTGTACTGGTTGAGCCTTCTTTTCTCCAAATCTAACAAGATAGGGAAGAGGGTATGAATTTAAAAAAAAGTTTTTTTCAAGGGAAAGGTAGCCAAAATGGTGGGATACATCCTACCTCCCTCTTTGGTCATTGCCATTATATCATCCACTAATTCTCTTTCACCTGGTTTGTGTATGTTGTCTATTCCCAAAATAGTCAACGTCAAACATGGTTCTACAGGTGTTAACTGAGCACCACAGAACAAGGAAGGACTATCACTTTGCTGTTTCTAGATACCATATTTATACCAAGGCAGCTAAAATTATATGCAAGTTACTATGTAAATGGAAAGTGCCTATTTCAGAAAGTATGTCTCTGGAATCAAATGGAAAGTGTTGCAATGGGTATGTTTTTCTACTTCTTTATTCTAATGATGTTATTCTGTTAATTGAGACATCTTAAATTCAACTTCATGTCCACACCACTGTTATGTCATTATTAGTAATTCTAATTTCTTGTTTAATTTCCATGCAAGATAGGGCTTGCCTGTAAAATCTATTGACAGAGACAGTGTTCTATATTTAGTGAGAGAGATGTTATCTATAAATTACAGGGAAATGATTGCATCAAGGTCCTCTATTGATGAAATAAACCACAAGAAAGAAATAAGTGTATGAGAGGAACAACATCCTAAAAGTCACTAAGAACCAAAGCTGCATGACTTTTTTGTATCTGAAGATTCCTTCGCCCACAAGTATCCTCCAGGTGAATGAGCAGAATGTTCTTTGTGCCCTTGGTGGGAACAGGAGGGAGGTTAAAAGAACAGCAACAGTGTTAATAACATTTCCTTTACATCCTGAGAAAATTATCTTCTCTATCAGATGGTTATGTATCTAAACCACAAAACCACAGGGTAATTGGATGTGTTTCAAGGCAGGATAAGATGCATGGTGCAAATCCCTTTAGCTTCCATAAAACTTAGAGTTGAGAGAGTTTTCCGCCACCTATCCTGGCCATTTTTTCACTTTTCTAAATAAGGAAACTGAGGCACAGAATGGGATAGGGGCTTGCCTAGGACCAGATTTCTGACTGAGCTGGGACTATACCAAGTCTTCAGCCTCCCTGTCCCATTCTTCCCATCAAAGAAAATGAACTCTCTTAGTTTCTCTTAGCAATCAGGGCTGTCCAGTAGACACACAATGCAAAGTCCATTGTGCTAGCCAGTAAATTATAATAGAACCTACAAAAGTGAATCACTCACATAATTTTAGATTTCCTGAAAAAGTAAAAAAGTATTTTTATAAAAGTATAAAAAGAAACAGAGGGAATACGTTTTAATAATATAGTCTATATAAAATCCTGTCTATCCAACATTATCCTTCTAATGTACTCAATATGAAACAGTTGTTAATGAGACATTTTACATTCTTTACTTTTTTAAAAATTTTATTTATTTTTTAAAAGATTTTAGTTATTTATTTGACAGACAGAAATTACAAGCAAGCAGAGGCAGACAGAGAGAGGAGGAAGCAGGCTCCCTGCCAAGCAGAGAGCCCAATGCGGGGCTTGATCCCAGGACCCTGGGATCATGACCTGAGCTGAAGGCAGAGGCCTTAACCCACTGAGCCACCCAGGTGCCCCTACATTCTTTTCTGAATATCTCAGTGCAGGCTAACCACATTTCAAGTGCTTCATGGTCACATGTGGCCAGTGGCTATTGTACTAGGCTGTGAACACATAGACAGAGACTTGGCCCAGGGCTTGTGAACCCTGATTTCCCATTCTGGTGCTGCCACTTTCTACGTGTGCAATTTTAGACAATTTCCTAATCCCCTTGAACTAAGGTCTCCTCAAGTATAAAATGAGGAAATGAGCCAACCAAGTCCAAGATATCCAGGAAGCAGCTTCTTAGGTCCTGGGACCTAGTAGCATGCCCAAATCTATAAAACTATCACTAAAGCTAGTATTCTCATTAGGTAAAGTTCCTATCATTCAGGTAATTCAAGACCATACTCTGGTAAAGATTACTGGTGTTGAGTATCTTCATTCAATTTTTTAAAATTTTTATTTGTTTTTTTTTAATTTCTTTTCAGTGTTCCAGAATTCAACATTTATGCACCACACCAAGTGCTCCATGCAATACATGCCCTCCATAATACCCACCACCAGGCTCACCCAAACTCCCACTCCCCCTCCCCTCCAAAATCCTCAGTTAGTTCCTCAATTTTTAAAATAAAAACTTGTGTTGAAAACCTGTGTTACAGACCTTGGGCTTGGATACGGGAGCTTGATGCTTAAAAAGGCAAAGTTCCCCTATAAGGGATAGGGTGGGGGGAAGGCAACATTTAAGAACTTTCTGTACCATCTGTGTAATTTTTCTGTAAACCAAACCTGCTCTAAAAAATAAAGCCTATGTATTAAAAAGAAAACAAGGACGTTGCCATTTAGTTGATTACAATCAGCACCATTGTCAACCTGATTTGACCTTTGTGCAAATTAGAGGCATACTTTCTTAAAGGATTTTATTGCCAACAAACAGAAAGTTGTGCTAACAAATACGTAAATATTATATATGTATTTATAAATACATCTTCATTAACTATGAGATGAATGGTGCTTTTAAGAGTTGTGCTGTGTAAAATCTTCACAACAGTGCACAGAGGTCCTGCTTTACCATTAGTCCACTGGGGAAGGTAGACAAATTAGTTACTAGACTAAAATGATAAAACAAGTCCAATAAGAGGGAAAAGATCAAACAATGGGAAGGCAGAGGATAAAGAGGTTACAGGTCTAGGGAGACAACTGGAAGGTCAGGAAAGAAACGGGGGGAGTAGATGATTGAAATAGTCATCTGTGCTAGATTCCAGCTAAATGCTTTGGCCCACTGTGACTCATCCATGATTCTGTTATCACTGTTTTGTGCAAGTTGTGTATCTGTTTATGGGTTCCTGAGCCTCTCTCTGAGGACTGAGGTTGCCTCACTTGTACCACAAAGCCAAGTGAAAATGAGACCCACCTAATAACTCTCCTAGGACAACATTTATAATGGGAAATGATTCTTCTCTCCTCTGGGTGTCACCACCACCTAAAAGAGGCCTTGAAACATGCTGGGCTCCCACAAAGGCTAAAACCTTGACCTACTAGCACTAGGGCTTGAGCAAAATTATTTTCCCAGTGATGAGTGACTTTGGGCTCTTTCATCCATGTCTTTTTGCCCAGATGCCCATGGAAACATATTTTGCAGCTAGCCGACTTCTGGTTGGTACCTATTGGTGCCATGGCATTACCCTTATTCACTAGATAAATCCATTAAATCAGCCTCAGCTCCATGGAGAATTGCCACCACAATCCATTTCCATATGAGTCTTTCCTAATGGGTTACAAAAGTTCAAGCGTGAGGCAAGGACTCATGCCTATGGTAAAGGTGAAAGGGGAGTGTGGAGCCCTGACATCTACATCCTGCTGCAGTGCAGTGCAGTAGGAGAAGCAGAGTTCCAGAGAACTTTGCCTCTAGCATTCATACAGTTAGGGTCAAATCCAGTAGCTACCTCAAACCACAACCTCATAGGAACAGTCATGGCCTTGCAAAGAACTGAGAAGAGACAGTTTGGTGAGACCACATCCACCAGAGGTTATGCTCACATCCTAGCCACCATGCAAACAATCAAACTATGAGAGAAAAATCAGAGCTGTTAAACAACAGAATAGACATAGCCTTTCCAATCTCACAGAGGCTGTCAGAAGACATGGGTTTGAAGAGGTCATCTTTAAAATGGGTAGCAATCTCCATTTCCATTGTATTTTTCCAGAAATAACCCATTTTCATTCTACTGCCCCAGCAAATTGTTTGTGGGTATCTACAAAAATAGTAAGTGAACAAAAATATTGATGGGAATTATACATAGCAACTTCAGAGCAGTAACTAGCTCTCATAGAGGTTAGTGGTGGCTAGGCAGAGGGACATCTGTTCTATTAGTATCTGTATGTTTAAAGTATTTCATTAATAACCTTTCACCGAAGAAGATATATGGATGGCAAATAAGCACTACAAAGATGTTCAAGATAATCAGTCATCAGAGAAATTAAAATTCAAACTACAAAGGATTCCATATACCTATTAGAATGTCTAAAACAAGAAAGAAAAAAACCTAACAAAAATAACGTTGGCAAGGATGTAGAGCAACCAAAACCCCCATATGTTGTTGGTAAGAAGACAAAATGCTACAGCCACTTTGGAAAACAGTTTGCTGGTTTTTTATAGAGTTAAACATGCACTTAATATATGATCAAAATAACCTACTTCCAGGCATTTAACCAAAAAAACTGAAAACTTATTTTCACATACACATGAATTAACCTTAAATGAATTTTTTTTAAGTAAAAGAAGTGAGACTCAAAAGCTACTTACTGGATGATTTCACTTACATGACATTCTGAAAAAGGCAACAAACTCTCAAGACAGAGAAGAAATCAGTGGATGCTGGGGGTGAGAATAGGGGGGGAAGTTTTGGGGAATGATGGGACTGTCCAGAATCCTAACTGGTGGTGGTTACCCAATTCTACACCAGAAAGAGTGAATTTTATGAATTTTATGCATGTAAGGTTTTTTTTTTTTTTTATTAATCTACATCAAAGGTAGTTAATTCTGGTGGCTTCAGATCTCAGAAAAATAATTTTCCCTTCTGAAGAATGTCATAGAATTCTATTTTTCTAGTAGCTAATATTCCTAGAAGAACCAAATTTAAATTAAAAAAAAAAAACAAAGGAAAAGATAGAAGTTGCTGTCACTAACAATTTTTGCAGAGCTTCTACATTTCGAGGTCAAGAAATAATCAGAAAACAGAAGCAAACTTCTAATCAGGCCATGGCAGAGTACCTTGAGCAGTTTACATTGGAAGGCACCTCAAAGATCAAATGTTAGTTTGCTTGTTCTTTATAGATGTGGAAGGGGAGACCACATTTGAACAGCATAAAGTTGGGCCTGGACATGAGCTCTTTTTTTTTTTTTCTTTAAAGATTTTATTCATCCATTCCACAGAGAGAGATCACAAGTAGGCAGAGAGGCAGGCAGAGAGAGAGAGAGAGAGGAGGAAGCAGGCTCTCCGCTGAGCAGAGAGCCCGATGTGGGACTCGATCCCAGGACCCTGAGATCATGACCTGAGCCGAAGGCAGAGGCTTAACCCACTGAGCCACCCAGGCGCCCCTGGACATCAGCTCTTTGAGACCATGACTGCCAACTAATGTGCTGTGGGATGGGGTGGGGCAGAGAAAGGAAGGAGGAAAGTGGATTGCAGGGGACAAGTGCTGTTTTGCATCCATCATCAAACCCTCATGTTCCTTTCTCCTTCCTTGGCATTTCTATCTTGCTGAACAAAGTTCAAAATGCCAGAACCCAGTAAATCTTCAGCAGCTCCAGCCAGGTATTCTCAAGAAAAGTCAAAATTCCACATTTTCCTTGGCCCACTTACCTGCTGGCTTCCCCAAGGAGTTTAGAAACAGAGCTTTGGTTTGAAGATGTGGTGAGGACCCTAGCCATTTAACATTTTCTTTCCACTTTTATAGTTGGAGCTGCTGCTGGTATGGCCTTGTCTTCTCCATTCTATATCCTCAGCCACCAACAAATGGTGTGAGATACCACTGATGATCAATAAAGATTGGCAGAGAAACTGGGCTTGCAGTGCTGTACTTGGCTCTGCCCCACAAGTGAAGGCGGGGAGGAGATTCCAGAGATATTAAAAGATGACATCTTTTGGGGGAGAGGTAACTAATCTTAGATGGATTATTTGTGCAGGACCTCAGGTCACATGCACTCAGAATCTTTTAAGGTTAAAATGAGAATTCCCTTAATTGTGGAATGAGCAAAATGATTTCTAAAGAGACTTAATTCAATTCACTTTGGCCATCAAGAATACACAGAGACCCTTTCTTTGCTGTTCTGTATCTGCTATTCCTTATGCCAGTGGGGTTGTCTATGAGATCCTCCTAGTTGTGCAAAGCAACAAGGCAACAAGGACCAATGAAGTGGTAGCTATCCCATAGCCAATGTGAGTGGTCAGAGATCAGTGACTCATTCCTCCACCAATGATCATTTTTCATGAAGACTTGATCAGCCGTCTGCTTTTACAGGGAAAACGCCCAGGTCAAACACAGTTCTTCAGTTATTAGAAATGCTGTGTGGTTTCCCCAAAATCCTTGGCCTTATTCATTGGCATAAGCTGAAATGCAAGAGGCAATTTGCCCATATGCTGGCCTCATTTGTTTTTGATTAACATTTACTTTGGGTTAGAAAGGGAAAGAAACAAATTTTTATGAATACAAGGAATTACGGCCCATGTTCAGGTTTGCAAAGTTGCAGAGGCAGGACTTCTAACTCCAGAGTTTCAGATGGAGTAAAGCCAGTAGGCATTGGATGCCACCTTGAGAATCATAGAATTAAATTTTGCATATAGGATTGGGAAGCCCTCCAGGAAAGAGCCCGTGCTCTTTGACCTCTGGGACCCAGTCAGGGCCTGGTCGTGGGCTCCTGGCTCAGGAAACACTTGTTCCATGAATGGAACTGCAAACACTTGGTGGTGGTAACACATGTGAGCATCTGCTTCTGGGCTCCACAGTTATATCAGTTTGTTGCCACACATGACTTCTGAACAAAACACTCTCTGCTGATTTGACCCCGAGTAATATTTGGCTGTTTCTTCAAATCAATTTCATTGGCAACTACCATGAATATTCAAAAGAACATGCTAAATTCTGCTCTGGAAAGCATTCCAAAGGAGGATATCAGGCTCTGAGCCAGGTACAGAGTATAGGGATATGAAAGAAACTTGGACTTTAATTTTTTTTTTAATACACATAGCATAAAATTTACCATTTACCATTTTCAACTGTATAGTTCAGTGGTATTAAGTACATTCACATTGTTATAAAACCTACACCGCAGAAGTCTTCTCATCCTACAGAACTGAAACTCTGTTCCCACTAAATCTTTATCCTTCGCCCCACCCCCACCCCCTGGCAACAACTATTCTACTTCCTGTGTCTATGACTGTGACTACTTTAGGTACCTCATGTGAGTGGAATCATACAGTTTCTGTCCTTTTGTGTTTGGCTTATTTCATTGAGCACAATATCTTTAAAGTTCACGCATGTTGTAGCATATGTCAGAATTTCCTTCTTTGTTAAGATGGAATACTATTCCATTATATGCATGTATCACATTATGTTTATCCATTTATCCTACAGTGGATAGACATTTGGGTTGCTTCATGTTTTACTATTGTGAATAATGCTGCTATGAACATGGGGACACAAATATCCCTTCAAGGTTCTGCTTTCGTATCATTTGGCTATATATCCAGAAGTGGAATTGCTCAATCATATGTTAATTCTATGTGTAATTTTTTGAGGGACCACCATACTGTTTTCCACACTAACTATACTGTTCTAAAGTTCCACTCTGTCTTAGTTCATTTGGGCTGGTATAACAAAATACCACAGACTAGGTAGCTTACGAACAACAAACATGTATTTTCTCACAGTTCTGAAGGCTGGGAAGTCCAAGATAATGATGCTGGCAGATTTGGTGCTGTGTAAGATAAAAAAAAAAAAAAAAAATGGAGTCATTTATGTCAAAGAGTTTTAAAATGGAGCTGGGAAGCCATAAAGGAGATGAGCCTTATACATGTGCTCCCAGGAGGAGCCATGAGCTTCTGACCTGGGCCAAACTGCAAGTATTCCAAGGACTCAGCCCAAAATTTACACCTGTAACTTTCTACAGTAGGAAACTTTGCTTAGTGACAGCCTTAGCAACCAATTATATTCAGTCAAGATTAGTTTTTTGCAGTCAACACCAATCCAAATTCTTTGTAAATAACCTCAGCCATAGCAACTTCTTACTAGACACGTCACCAGAGACAAGGGAAACAAAAGCAAAAATGAATTTTGGAACTTCATCAAGATAAAAAGCTTAGCTTCTGCACAATGAAGGAAATAATCAACAAAACTAAAAGGAAGCCTATGGAATGGGAGAAGATATTGGCAAATGACATATCCTATAAAGAGTTAGTATCCAAAATCTACAAAGAACTTATCAACTCAATACCCAAAAAATAAATAATCCAGTTAAGAAATGGACAGAAGACATGAATAGATATTTTTCCAAGAAAGATATCCAGATGGCTTACAGACACATGAAAAAATGTTCAACATCACTCATCATCAGGGAAACACAAATTAAAGTCACACTGAGATATCATCTCACGTCTGTCAGAATGGCTTAAATTAACAATGCAAGGAACAACAGGTATTGGCAAGGAGGTGGAGAAAGGGGCACCCTCTTGCACTGTTGGTGGGAATGCAAACTAGTGCAACCACTTCCTCAAAAAGTTAAAAATAGAATTACCCTATAATCCAGCAATTGCACTATTAGGTATTTATCCAAAGACTACAAAAATACAGACTTGAAGGGGCACATGCACCCTGATGTTTATAGCAGTATTATCAACAATAGCCTAACTATGGAAAGATTCCAAATGTCCATTATGGACATGATGTGGTGTATATATACAATGGAATGTTACTCAGCCATTAGGAAGAATGAAATCTTGTCATTTGCAATGACATGGATGGAGCTAGGATGTATCATGCTAAACAAAATAAGTCAGCCAGAGAAAAACAAATACTGTATGACTTCACTCACATGTGGCATTTAAGAAATAATGCAAATGAACATATGGGAGGGGGATTAAAAGAGAGAGGGAAACAAACCATAACAAACTCTTAAAAGTAGAGAAAAATTGAAGGTTTCTAGAGGGGAGGTGGGCAGGGGGATGGGTTAGATGGATGATGGATATTAAAGAAGCACTTGCTATTATGAGCACAGGGTGTTGTTTGTAAGGGATGAGTCAGTCAATTCTACTCCTGAAACCAATATTGCACTGTATGTTAACTGGAATTTAAGTAAAAACTTGAAGAAAACCAACAAAACAGAGCAAGACAAAAACTCAACAAATTATTTGTAAATAATGTATACTAGTACTCCCCTGTGTCTTTAAAAACCCTTAACTTTGGGGCACCTGGGTGGCTCAGTGGGTTAAAGCCTCTGCCTTCAGCTCGGGTCATGATCCCGGGGTCCTGGGATCGAGCCCCGCATTGGGCTCTCTGCTCAGCAGGGAACCTGCTTTCTCCCCTCTCTCTGCCTGCCTCTCTGCCTACTTGTGATCTCTGTCTGTCAAATAAATCAACAAAAATTAAAAACAAAAAACAAAAACCCTTAACTTTATTCCCCAAGGGGTCACTCTGTGGGTTACTGTCCAAATCTGGTTCGTAATTGCAATTCTGAGATCCCAATCATTGCTTTATTTTTATTTTAGCTCTGCTTCTTTTCTTGGAGACATTGCCTAGTGTGAGCTTCCTGCTTCATAGACAGCTGTCTACTTGCTGTGTCCTTACATGGTAGAAGGGTAGAGGGTGCTCTCTGGGGTCTCTTTTACAGGGACACTAAGCAGGGTGGAGACCTCATGACCTAATCAAAGGCCCCACCTCCTCACACCATCACTTGGGGATTAGGGTTTCAGCATATGAATTTGGGGGGGAACCAGGCATTTTTCCTGTAACACACCAGGATTTTATTTTCTTTAAGTTAGAGACAGACAGATATAAGATGCGATTTTAACCAAATAGAGTTCTTGGAAAGGAGGGGTGTGTGCAGTGACAGCAGGAGCCCAGAGTCAATGCACCAGTCTGCAGACATTTTCAGGGCAGGCTTCATCAAAGACAATGTGTCCTTAGTCACATTTTGTAGGAGAGCACATTGGCAGGAGACAGTGGTGAAAACAAACACACTGCATGGACCTCCCCAGAGTTGTGTCCAGAGAGGGACCCCTGCATTTTTGTCTCAGAGAGCCCCAGCAGCCAGTGGTTGCCATTCTTAGGTGATGTCAGGAGAATCCCATTATATGAAATCTCCAGCAGCTTGAACCCGGCAAGAGTTAGAGAGTTCAATATTCCTTTTGGACAGATTGGCTTTGGGTGGGGGGAGGTCAAGGAAAGTAGATCTAGGAAAGTTAACTAAAAGGATACTGATTGCACTCTGCTGTTGTCAGCACTCTGCTGATGTGAATTCAGGCTGCTTTGAGGATAATAAACATAGCAACATATAAAAAGCAAGTATTTACAGGTATTAGCTTATCAGTTCATGAAAACAACTCTGTGGAGTTACTATCATCATCCCATTTTACAGATGGGATGATCAACCTATTTTACCGATGGCCAGAGAGAGGTCAGATAAATTACCTAAGTTCAAACAGTTTTTAAAGAGGAACTCAGATTCAACTCCAGGCAGTCTGGCCCCAAAGCCTATGGTCCTCTTGTCCTCTCTGCAGAAAAAAAGAGTATTAAACAACCAGACAATTGCCATCAAGGTACTTGCAATGTAGTTGGGGATATAGATAATGAAGAAACAAATAAATAAGTAGCTATGATATATATATATATATATATATATATATATATAATATATAATATCACATATAATATAATATATATAACATATGATATACATATTATATATATCATAATATGATATATTATGATATATATTGATATGATATATTATATATATTATGATATATATTATATATTATATATATTATATATATGATATATATTATATATATTATATATATTATATATATGATATATATATATATATATATATATTATATATATATATAATATATATTATATATATTATATATATATATAATATATATTATATATTATATATATTATGATATATATTGATATGATATATTATGATATATATAATATGTATATCATATGTTATATATATTATTATATATATATTATATATATTATGATATATATATTATATATTATAATATACATATCACGATATTGTATATTCCACATAGGGTGGCAAATGTTTTCTATAACATTTCAGATAGTAAATATTTTAGGTTTTGTGGGCCAAGATGGAAAACTAAGGGTATTATGTAAGTCTCTGTCGCAGGTACTCAAAGGCACTTTTGGAGTGTGAAAGCAACCACAAATATACATGAAATTGAGAGAGCATGGCTCCAACTGAACTTTATTAGTGGATGTTAAATTTTCTATGTTTTATGAGGCTGGGCACCAGAATGGGGCTGCTATGCTGACTGGAGGTGACTCAAACCTTCATTTTTGTCTTAGATTTGTCTCTATGTGATATTATATAAAAAGTCTGCAAACTTCAGCTCATGGGTCAAATTCAGGCCATAGGATATGATTATTGTTTTCAACAATTTAAAAAACATGAAAACTATTTTTAGTCCCTTAGTATTGGACTTCATTAATCACTGTTCATTACCAACAGTGGCACCAGGAATTGCCTTAAAAGAACCTATCTGCTCAAAGTGTCAACACAATGACTTTTAAATCATTTATTATATTTCAAGCATATATTGCCATAGAGAGGATAGTACAGTGAGCCTATGAACTCACTACCAGCTCCAATAATTCTCTAATCATAGCCAGTCTTGTTCCATTTGTGAGCATCCCACTGACTCCCAGCCCCAGGATTGTTTTGAAATAAATCCCTGTCATCTCACTGAGAAATAAGTTAATTTTAGGAGCATGTAATTCCTCAGGGCACCTGGGTGGCTCATTCTGTTAAGCATCTGCTTTCCGCTCAGGGTCCTGGGAAGGAGCCCTGTTTCTGTCTCCTTGCTCAGAGATGGTTCTCCTTCTCCCTCTGCCTTCCAGTTGCTCGTGCTCTCTCTCACGCACTCACTCTCTCTCTCAAATAAATAAATAAAATCTTAAACACACACACACACACAAACCTCTGAAAAATCTTTTATTTAACATAAATACATCATAAAAACAAATTGAAGATTATATTAAAAATCTATCAGTTTGCATTGTTTAGATTCATCTGGGTTTACCAGAAAAAACATAACCTTAATATTCCCTGATATAAATACACCAATACATTCTGCTGATCTAGTTGCATTGAAAATCAGATTCTAGTGCATATTCATTTTCTAAAAATATGGCCAAAAAGAGCATCACGCAATATTAGAAAACATAGGAAATTTAATTTCCCAGGAGAGCTCTATTTATCTGCTGATAGGGGTGTAACAAAACCACTCCCTGCCAAAGTTGGTTGTGCAAACTGAAAGAAACTCAAGGAAAGAGTGTTTGGAGCAGCTCTTCTGAAAAGACAGTTAAAACAAGATGGACTCAATATAGCCACCAGGCAGTGTAGTTGAGATCAAAATTTTCTGTAATAATTAGCACTTTTTAACCTGTAAACCATGACTTGGGTAATAATGACGTATCTAAAATTTGTCCCAAACATTTCACCCAGCAAAGCACTTTTACTTTTACTGCAAATATTTATTTCTATCCCTTGGGGTTCACAAGAGGAATCTTGTATCAAAACATAGGTGCAGTTCAGATCACAGCACATTCTTTCAAACTACCAATCTGGGCACATACCCAGACATGGGGAGCAGGCTTCCATTTTGCAGGTGCCTTGAGAAGCTGGGTTGCTGGTAAGGCTGTGGACATCCTGCCATTTATGGTTTGGAAGCATTGCCCTCACATTGCTTAAGACAAAATTAACTTCCTCTCATGGAAATCATTCAGGCTGTTGACAAATGCTTTGGTTCTTCACCTTGCAAGCACCAGGTAAGACTGTACTCCCTTGCTATCTTTACAGATTAGCACAACCATATTCCTTACTTTGATGGATGAGGTGTGAGAACAAGTGATACATGTTACCTCCAGGTAGGCCAAGAACTAATATGCAGTAGCCACAGTCTCCTTTCCCTAAACAAGAGGATCCTGGAAATTTGTGTGTAGACAAGGGCTTCTCCCACCTGTCCCACCAGTGGCCATCATAGCCAAGTTCTGCTGCCAGCTGCCTTGGGATTCCTTCCTCTGATCCTATTGCCCTTCCAGCCAAGCAACCCATGTCCTGCTCCTGTCCTCAAGCTGTAGAGAGCTGCCCGGTTGAGCTCCAAACATGTGGGGTTTTTTTGTTTTGTTTTTTGGTTTTTTGCTTTTTGTTTTACCTCTTATATACTTAGGGAGGAGATTAAATGAGTCCATCAGACAGGGTGGTTTGAGGAGGGCAGACAGGGCTGAGTGATAGTTAGCCCCAGACCTGCCTGCCCTTAGTGCACCAGGGAGGGGATGCATTTGCTGTCCTTCCCTCTGATGCTTGAAATGAATCTGCTGGTTTGGTTTCCATTCTTTGTTAGTACTTCCCCCACACCAAGACATGCCACCACTACGATCTCTCATAGATGTAGGGTGGCCAACACCCCATACTGCCCAGGACTGACTGAGAAGGTTCTGGGACTCAGGAATTTCTATTTTGTTTGTTTTGTTTTGTTTTGAGATTTACTTATTTATTTTAGAGAGAGAGTGAGAGAGAAAGAGAGATGAGTGGAAGGGGTAGAGGGAGAGGGGTTCTCAAGCAGACTCTGCACTGATCACAGAGTCTAACTCGGGGCTTGATCTCAAGATCCTGAGATCATGACCTGAACCAAAACCAAGAGTCAAACGCTTCACTGACTACCATCCAGGTAATCCAAGAATTTCTGTTGTAAAAATGGGAAGGTCCCAGGCCAATCAGAACTAGTCAGTCACTCTTTTCTTGTGTTTATGGCCCCCATCACTGCATTTGTCATAGGCATAATTAACTATTTCAACCTTCATATTCCTTTTCTTCCCCCTTTAATATGCCATTTTCTTTGCTTCTTTACTTGCTCCCAGATTGTGGTTATGCAATAGGAAAAATGGGAAGAATAAATGCTAATTGACCTTCTCAGGTAGCTTATATTCAAGGAGTCAGAGAAATTCAGGGCAAGATCAGCCATGTTCTAGAACTTTCTAACAGGTGAAAGTTTGGTAGAAGTGCTACTTGGGAGGGAAGACTTCTCAAATTCACTGAATTACAGTAAAGCGCCCTGGGAAGGGTTTCATTCTCTGACAGTACCATGTCCATACTAGAATATACCACAACTAGGATTTCCTCAATTGTGCAGGATGACCTATCCCACTTTGCCCAAGACTGAAGGACTTCCTGAGACATACTCTGTCCTGCCATAAATCCTTTCCTCCAATCTCTTTCAATCCTCTACTCTCAAGAATGACCTCTTCATTGTCCAGCATCCACTATTCTGGTGGCAGAACCAGCCTCTCCAAATGGTGTGGCCCACTATCACATCCTGTTTGCAAATGTTTGGAGTGCAGGTGGGAGGCAGGTTCAGAGTAGACTAAGGAGGTATGGGCCATGTGTGCCTGGCTGCCTTCTGGGAGAGGCCCAGGTCTGAGGACAGGCAATGAGTTTAGCAGGCAGGAGCAGGTGTTTCTGATTTTCCCCTTAGTGACTCCCTTGGGGCAGGTTATCGCAGCTCTTTCCAGATGTGTCCATCAGCAAAAGTGCATGATGAAGTCAATGCATGGAAGAAGATGGAATTTACTTCAGGGAAACTCTAACCCGTACCACTACCACCGGCTGAAAAATACCAGTGAGAAGTACTCAAGCCTGTGGACCTAGAGTGCTGCCCTAAACAGGCAGCTTCCCAGCTTAGGACTCCACTAGGCAAAGGTCTGGCCTAATTCCCAAAGATGTAGGACCACCCTTTGTTCTATCCCCATTCAAGCTCAGGGACTCTCCTCTTAGCTGTGGGGTCCTGCCCATCTCTTCCATGTACTCCCCATCAGCTTCTGACCTAAGATCCACCTGTATGCAGGAAGACAAAAAGGGAACCCCCAGGCCACAGCATGTGGGAATGGAGAACAGATGCCCTAACTTCCTTGCCTTCATTGATAGGGTGGATTCTGATACTGCCAACTACTTCAGTGTCCAACACCTACCTCCACAACTGACCTCCTCCCTTCCTCCTTTGCCTCGCTCTCCATTCCCCATCCTACATCACCTCCCAGACACTTGCTCATGATTCTTGTCTCAGTGTCATTATCTGGGGACAACAGGCCCTCCCTCAGTCATCATGGATGAGTCTATCATTGGGTCAGTGTATATAAAGTTTTGAGAACCTATTTTGTTTTGTTTTGTTTTTTTTTTTTAAAGATTTTATTTATTTATTTGACAGAGAGAGTTCACAGTAGACAGAGAGAGAGAGAGAGGGAAACAGGATCCCTGCTGAGCAGAGATCCCGATGCGGGACTCGATCCCAGAATCCTGAGATCATGACCTGAGCCGAAGGCAGCGGCTTAACCCACTGAGCCACCCAGGAGCCCCCTATTTTGTTTTTTATTTTTAAAAATTTTATTTGTTAATCTGACAGAGAGGGAAAGAGAATGCATACAAGGAGAGGGAGCAGCAGGCAGAGTGAGAAGTAGACTTACTCCACTGAACAGAGAACCCAACATGGGGCTTGATTACAGGACCCTGGGATCATGACCTGAGCCAAAGGTAGACTCTTAACTGATTGAACCACACAGGTAACCCTGAAAATGTACTTGTATATTCATATTTCAGAACTCTTGGAAAATAAGGTTCATAATTTCACTGCATTATTTGTGAAATACTCTATTCTAAGTCTGTCTCTTCCAGCCTTCATCCCCACCGTCACCTCCTAATTGCAAGGACAGCCATTCTTGCCTTCATGTTCCCTCATCAGAAGCTTAGTTCATTTGAGCTGCTATAACACAATTACCACATATTGGAGGGTTTAAAAATTAAATATTTATTTATCACATTTCTAGATGCTGGTAGTTTAAGACCAAGGTGCTAACTGACCTGGTATCTGGCCCCACTCCCTCTTTTGTAGACAGCTCTTTTCCCACTGTCTTCAAATGTATCCTCAAAAACTTCTTTGAAGGGCACTAATCCCACTCATGAAGGCCCCAATGACCTGATCACCTCTCAAAGACCCCATCTCCTAATGCAATCACATTGGGGGTTAAGGCTTCACCATAGAAATTGGGGGGGGGGCAAATTCACTCCATAGCAAAGACTATTTATTCCTCTTTTGGGAGGGTGGGGGAACCAGGTGGTGGGTATTAGAGGGGGCACGGATTGCATGGAGCACTGGGTGCGGTGCAAAAACAACGAATACTGTTACGATAAAAATAAATAAAAAAAATTTTTTTTAAGTTTTTGTGAAGAAAATGCCATGGCATCCTCATCCTTTCTCTTGAAGTTCTTAGCACAATTACAGTGGCGTTAAAACTGTGTTACTAGGGGTGCCTGGATGTCTCAGTCATTGGGCGTCTGCCTTCTGTTCAGGTCATGGTCCCAGTGTCCTGGGATCGAGCCCCACATTGGGCTCCCTGCTTGGTGGGAGAATGCTTCTCCCTCTCCCAGTCCCTCTGCTTGTGTTCCCTTTCTCACTGTGTCTCTATCAAATAATAATAATTTTAAAAACTGCATTACTAAACCCTGAGACCCAGGAGTGCAGGGCTATTTCTGTTGGCCCACATAGTGCTTGGTACAGCATGGGGACTTAAATGGTTTTTGAATAGAGAAATGAATGAAAATTTAGAACACAATCTCCCATTATATACTTTCTAACACAATAAACTTTCTTTATACTTTCTTTATACCTTTCCCTTCATTGTCCATATTCATGCATTTTTCCATAGCTGGAATTATAATATAAATCATAACTATAATTTTATTGTCTGCTTCTAATATAATAAACATTTTCCATTTTGCTACAGTATTCATAAAATGTTATAGTGATATTAAATACACAATCTCCCATATTTCATTACTTAGTTCTCTATTTAACATCTATATTAGCTCTGTTAGATATATTCTTGTATATCAATATTTATTTCCAAAAGAATACATTTTCACAAGTGTAATGATGGGTCAAAGGCATGCCCGTTGGAGTGATTATATATACATATTGAGGCTTTGCTTTCCCCAGGGGTAGGATGTCTTCTCTGAGACCATCACCTGACCTGAGGAAGACCTGAGGATTTCTTTTCTTAAACCTGTCCTATGCTCACTCACTTTCTCCTATTGTTGCCCCTCTATTTCTAGTTCTTTTACTGGTTATCTCTCTAACTTTAAAAAATACACTTGTATTTCTCTTTCACTGAGCTTGGGAAGGAAGACTTCATCCTCTCCTTTGCAGCAGGCAGAGATCCCCTCCAGCTCCTCTGTAAGCTGCATTGTTATTTTATGTGGGTAAATCAAATGCTATACCACCAAATCTGTTCAGTCACCATAATTAACTCCTGGCGCCTCAGTTGACAGAGCCATGGTGAGGACCACTCTTGCAAGCCATGTTAGGTGCTTTCTTGTTCAGATTTTGGTTTTCTTAGAATTTCTAGCTGACTAACTGGGAGCCCAAACTGAAGCAGACAAAGTGGGGGAAAGGAGAGGGGGGAAGGGGAAAAGACTTTTAAAACACCAGTCTTGTATTTCATCTCCCTGGGGATCCTTAGAGATGAGCAATAATGGAGCATGTTATTGAGAACAGAGCAAGTTAAGGTCCAGTTGCATGCTGTGTGAGGAGGGCAGGCCCGGCTTGCTGGGGTCTCAAGCCCTGAGAAGTGGACAAAGCCACATCTCAGACCCATACTTCTGCACCCAGAGAATGCAAGAAATCTACAGGTAGGAAGCAGTTTTCCCCTAATGCTGAGGGATCAAGGGGAGAAGTATGTATTATTATGAGAAGCATTTACAAGTGAAATGACACGGCTTTTTGAACTTCAGTTAATAATAGTAATGATGGGAATAGGGACATTCTACAAAAATGTCAAAGTCATGAAGACAAAAGACATACAGAACTTTCTGAGTTTAGAAAAGGCTTAAGACAGGTGATAATGCCTATGAGATCCTCGATTGTACTCTGGGCCAGAAAAAATGATTTTCTTTCTTTCTTTAAAGAACATTAGTGAGATCATTGCTGAAATTGGAAGATTGTCTAGAGTTAAGATTATAAGATATTAGTTCCTGATGTGGATAATTATACTGTGGTTATGTAGAGAATGTCTTTGTATGTATTACATGGAGCACTGGGTATGATGCATAAACAATGAATTTTGGAACACTGAAAAAAAGTAAATTTAATTTAAAAAATAAAAGAAATTTTAAAAATTTAAAAATTAAAAAAAGACAGTAAAAATTTCTTAAAAATTAAAAAAAATAAAAATATATTTTAAAGGGGAGTAAGGATGAGACAGGAATGACAACACTTTGATCATTATTAAGGCAAGGTGATGGGTACACAGAAGTTCATTGTATTATTTCTAGGTGTTTTCAAGTATGTTTCAAATTTTTCCATAATACAAAGATTCAGAATTTTAAAGATTTGGGTGTGTTTGGCTTTATCAAGAGTATCACTATGTGCTGTTAAGGAAAAGAAAGAATGCTTTTCTGGTGATGCTTTTGGAAAGAGTGAGGTTGAGGTCACCGGATGTTTTGGAGCCCATCTCTAAAATGGGTATGTCAACCACTGCCCTACACAGAGGTCCAGGAAAGCAGCGGGCTACAAGCATCCAAGAAAGTGGTTTCAGTTCAAGGGTGGGGAAGACTGTCTAACACAAACTATCAGTGCAGAACCTGCCATCCATCACATATGGAAGTAGTGAGGGAGGTGCCAAATCCACCCCAAAAGAAAAGCCAGGAAGTGAAATGGGTCTTGATGGAAATGTTTTGGCCAGAATTATGAAAATTGGAAACTAATGTCAAGTGTAGATATATGAAAGTCAGTGCTAGAGAGACCAGGAGGGAGAAAAAAAATCGTGCCTATTTTTTTTTTTTAAATGACCAACTTGATCAAGAATGCGATGGAAGAAAACAAAAAGCAGAAAATAGAGGAAAGAATGGTAGGGAAAAGGAGTGTGGAGATGAAGGTTCTCAGGGCCCCAGCACTGCCAAGGCCCTTGTGACCACAACCTTCTAACAAAGCTGAATCCGTACCTGGAGATAATAGCCATGTTGGGAGCTGTGAGGCAAAGCAGAGCCTGAGACATCACATGACAACCTCAGTGTACCAGAGCAGGAACGCTGGCTATCACACTACCATCATTAATCCCCAAAAGCAGAAGTGAGACAGAAGGGTGGGGGTCAGGAGGTAGCTTGCACTGCCCAGGACTTGCCCAGCAGCAGCACCAGCTTGGTGAACGAGGGGACAGTCTCAGGAGAACCCTGTGGGGGCAATAATGGTGTAGGGCTGGAGGGGCTGGGAAAATAGGTAGGAGCTGTGAAGTCCAGTGACCCTTAAAATACCAGAGACATCATAGAAGGTAGAAGGGATGGTTATATGGATGGTTATGGTTATATGGATGAAATTTGTCTGACCTAGACCCTCAGTGTAGCATCCCTGTCCAGGGACCATTCACCCTCATTCACCGTCATTCACTTTTTCTTCAGAAAGGGCACATATTCCACCTGGGACAACCCTCTTTTCATTCAAGGATTCAGATTGTCAGAGTGTTTCCTTTTCTTGAGCTATCTCTTTCCTATACTTTCAATCCACTGGACTAGAGTCATTTACTCCCTCTACCATGAAATACTCCCCAATTACACAGCCCATAATATTACCTTAGAAACCAAAACCAAATGCTCTTCTTGGCTCTTGGAACCCCCACCAGGATTGGTAGCTTTTATTTAGCCTCTGTGGCATTTGACTTTTCTTGGGTGGTTCTCATGTCCCCCACTTTGAGGTAAGGTTTATATTTGTATTGTCTATTGTATTGTATTCTGCCATTGATTAGCAGAGTGCCTGTAATAAGCAAGTTAGCCTTGCTGTGCCTCAGTTTCCATCATCCAGTAAATAGAGGTGATAGATAGCTCATGACTCACAGAGCAGTTGTGATTTATCCCAGGCTATAGCAAGTGCTTATAAATGGCAAGTTCCATGAGCAGCAGCACAACATGCTTTCATCCACTGAATAAACAGGGCCCAAGACATGACCATAGCCAGTTTCTGCTCTCTCAGCCCCCATCTTGGAGGAAGACTGGAATCTTCAGGGCAGTGTGGTGAGCCACAGAGGGACCCAGGAGCTCAGATGGACATGGCACAGCAGATTTTCAGTAGGTGTTTAGTGAATTGATGTGATAACATGCTCATCAGAATTTTGCTGAATGAATGTTGAATGAATTTGAAATCAAAGACCAAACCACAACACCCATGAAGAGGAAATGAGAGGATGGTTCTAGAGAGAGTGAGGGTTACATTGTAGAGAAACAATGGAAAAGCAGCCAGTGCTCCAGGCGGGGCTCAGAAACCCCAGACTGAGTGAAGTGTGCTTAGAGTTGTTTTTGTTTTTCTCCTTTCAGATGACAGTAGTGACCTTTTTTTCCTTTTTCTGATTTTTCAGAGTTTCAAGCAATAAATTAGGGGATTCATAAGAATCACTGTAAATAAACAAAATGGAGCACATCTTCATGCCTGCTAGCTGGTAAAGTTGTTTCTGTGGTTTTTAACTTTGGTGTTATGAAATAGAGTCTCTGGAATAAAACAGGTATGAGGGTTAAAGAGTCTCACCCAGGACCTCAGGTTCAGGCCTTTCCAGAAGCCACCAAAGGAACTGTTCTAGGAAATGATTTAAAAGAAAAATGGCAAAAAAATGAATGAACAATGACAATCATATCTTATCCTTAACACAGTCTAGCATTGTATTAAACTTGGAGATTCAGATAGAAAAACTGCAGGGACAGTCAGTCCTTCAGGGAGCAGTGAACATGGTCTGGATCCTGCTTTGTCTCTGGCAGTCAGGAAAGTCCCCTCCAGATCTGTGGCCCTCTGGCTTGGAGTCATCAAGCATTTAGGGAAGTCTGGAACTTTGAGACTCAAGACTAACAGCTGGATATGGGTACTGGCACATCCACCCCTCCAGGAGGGGACATTAGGAATTTCTAATTGGAGCAATGACAGCAAAGGGATTTGGGGCACAGGGGAATGGGGGAGATGTTCACTGTACATGTCGGTAGTGTGAAAGTACTGGGGTCACCATGGGCTTTCAGAAGCTAAAGTGTGGACAGGTTGGAAGAAGAGTGGTCTGGGTGCAAGGAATGAGGCATGATTGCTCACTGCACAGCTGGGAGAGGGAATGAAGGCAGTAGCCCAGGCAGGGCCACTCAGAGCTGCTTCCCTTGCAAGGGAGCTTCCTATTTAGGCCAGATGGGCCAACTTTTCTACCTGTGGGCTCCCACTGCCTCCATTCAGGAAGCCCATCTGCCAGGGGACCTAGCTCAATTCCAGGTGGCATTTTTTATGGAAATATTTGGAAACTGTTTCATAGACTCCTACCTACATTTTTAATGGAAACATTTGGAACCTGTTTCTTAGACCCCTACTCCTACAAAAAATTCCTGTTTTCCCAGACTCCTGGGCTTCTGAAACCTTACTGATCTCATTTCTAGGACTTGGCCATATGTTTGCGTGGCCAGTGCTACAGCCTTCTAGGTGGGACCTCTGCCTGCCTGAATGAGCTCCTCATCCTTTCCCCAGCCCAGCCTGCCCTGGCTCACTGCCACACAAGTCCCTGCAAGGCAGATGCTGTTTGGAAGGATGGAGAGTGTAGATACCTTCTGCTGGGGATGGGGGAGGGGGCATAAAGATAGAGGATGCTCTTGGTATATATCATCTATGTACAGGCAGTGTGAGAACACTGAAAGGCTCTGAGAGGGGAGCCAACATGGGAGAAATTCTTGTGGCTACAGCACCTAGAATGTTACAGAACAGATAGAATTTAGTAATAAGGAGGACATGCAGATACAAATTATAATAATGAGAAGTCTCAACCTGGCCATGGACTCCACTTTCATCATCACTTTAGGATGCATTATTCTGTCCCCAAGCTCCAGCCACTCCCTTTCTCTGTGTCCTTGACCATTCTTGGCTCATGTTAAACTTGCTAACTTAGGTTGAGACATCCACATGCAGGCATCAGCTGGGCAGTGAGCCTCAGTGGGGAAACATTTACTATGTTAGGCATGTGGTCAGTGGATAAGAACACCCATTACCTCTTTTCACTTATCTAGTGACTTAAACAATCTTTAAAAAAAAAAAACACATGTACACACACACACACACACACACACACATACACACACACACACACACACCCCAATGCCCAGCCTTTTGAATGGTCGAGTTCCACTGGGAGAGTAAAAAGTTTTAGTGGAAATAATGATATAGCATTCATGTTTCACTGGCGTTAAGCAGCTGCTGCAAGCCAGGTGCCCGGAGAGAAGGGGACTGCGTCTGAGCCTGACTCAGTGGCAGGAAGTGGTGTGTTTCCATTGCAGAGCTCAAAAACAAGGTGGTTTGAGGAAAGGCTTGCGTGTCACTGGCATTTCCCTGTTGTGTTTATGAAATAATGTGGGAATAAAGCTTTGGGGTTACTCTAATCTTGTCTTTTACAAGAAACCAAGAAGCCCCCAGTGGAACACCGGTAGGGGGCTGTGGCAGCCCCGGGAGGTACTGGGGAAACCCAAAGGCACCTGGCTAGGGAGGGAGTGGGGCACCACAGTATGCAGTAATCTGAAGCCCTATTTTAGGGATGAAGACAGGGGAACCTCTTTGTCTGGTTGTTTCCTTCTCTAGATGGGCAGTGTGGATGCAAACAGCAGGCACTCTGTGGATGACACTGAGTGTCCAGGCCAGGGAGAGGCATTGGGGCCTCAGGGAGGCATCTTAGAAGATGTATATGCATACATCAAATGTGGGAGATGCCAGTGTTCCTTGAAACATACTGACTACCTGGAGTACGCCATTCTGTGTACACTGGTGTCATGACAAGACTCTTACTGAAGTTGGCAATTTTGCCAGAAACCAGCTCTTTATTCCAGAGGTCAGTTCATAATTTATACTACATGGGGAGACAACTGCATCGAAAAGAGCTTTCAGGCATCCAACAATGAGAAGGACTGACCCAGTGATGGTCTGGATGGTTTCCATACCAGTGAGAGTTCCATACCAGTAAGTTTCCATACCAGGGCTGTGAGGCAGTCCTCCTCTCCCTGGATGGCAACCTTCACCAGAATCTCCTAGTCCAAGCAGCCCCAGAAACTAAACTGCCTTTGAAGTGCCATGTCAGGGGTTCATTTCTATATTTAAACCAGAGAGAAAGACAATGAGCCAGATGAAAGGGTGCCTGAAAACAACAAACACAGAGGAAGCGACAGTGCCTGCTAGTCATGCGTCTGTGGCCAAGCCCTGATGTTCCACTCACCTGTTTGGGTTGTGATCAGGCAGCAAAACAATGGGAGAAAAAAATCCCCACATTTTCACAAGGAGGTTTACTGGAAAATCTTCTAACAAACAGAGTCAGAAGTATAAGCACAGCAATCTTGAAACTACCTTCTCATCATTCAAATGTTTTCAAAATCGTCTCTCTCCTTGGCTACTGTCTTGGAGGACTTACCATTGAGACTTGGGCACTAAGTCCCCTCCAGAAGCCACACAATGTGCCTCAAGTGCTTTGGATTGAATTGTGTACCCCCTGCCAAATTCATACATCAACCCCGTAATCCCCAGGACTTCAGAATGTGACTGTGTTTGAAGGTAGACTTTTTATACAGGTGATTAGATTAAAATGAGGTCATACGGGTAGGCCCTAGCCCAACAGGACTGATGTCTTTATAAGAGGAAATTTGGGAAACAGACACACACAAGGGAAGACCATGTGAAGACACATGGAGAAGATAGCCAGCTATAAGCCAAGGAGAGTGGCTCTTAAGAGAAACCAAACCTGCCAGCACTTTGATCTTGTACTTCTAGCCAAGGAACTGTGAGAAAATAAACTTCTGTTGTATGAGGTACTCAGTCTGTAGTCCTTTATTATGGCAAACCTAGCAAATTAATACATTGCCTTTCTAGACAGTCTTTTAAAAAATAAAAGAATCGTGGAAATCAGTGAGACCCCTTACTTTATTAATGAGGGAACCAAGGTTATATCACACAGGGCAGGTTGAGTTTTCCCCAGGCCCAGAAGATGAGCACTGTTCAGTTTAAACCAGTTGCAGAGATCTGTCTTCTTACTTAGACATGGCCTAACTGTAGTCTTGTCTTCTTCTGAGAATGCCTCACTCAAATAAAGACATATGAGATATAACGTTCAATGATTCATTAGTTGAGCATAACACCCAGTGCTCATCATGTCACACTATATCAAAAACTAATGATGTACCAGATGTTGGCTATTGAATTTAAATTAAAAGTAAAGACATATGAGACACAAATGTTCTCTTCTTTTTCTTGTCCCTACATTCTCCCTTTGTTTATAACAGGTGTTCTGGGCACCTGAGGGACCATTTTAAGAGGAAAAGCTACATGTTGAGAATGACAGTAACCTGGGTCCTTAATATTGTCACTGGGTCACTTATAATCAACCCTAGAGTTGCCACCGACAGGCTTCTCATTAAGTGAAATAATAAATGCCATTGCTTTTTCTATGCATCATATAGCATCTGGGGTTTTTTAAATTTGCTTTTGGTAAACAAGCATAGCAGTCTTAAACTCAGCTGAGACAAATCTGTACTGGTTCCATAGCCAGCTATTGGTAGTTCTGGAGTAATCAACCCACAGGAGTGTGAATGAGACCAAAACCTGACACACACTCCAGTGACTTGAGCTGAAGGCATAAGGCAGCCCTGAATTATGTGATCAGAGTGTGTCATTGGTGCAGGGGTTTGTATGACATCTTCTCGGTCCCTTCAGTAGGACTTTGGGAAAATCACTTAAATTCTCTGTGCCTTGGTTTCCTCTAATATGAAATAGAGGTTCCAATATTACCTGCCTTATAGAGTTCTTGGGAGGATTAAATGAATTCATATGTGTTAAGCAGTTTAAGTAGTGCCTGCTCTATACTAAGTGCTATTATGTTGGCTATTAATTGGCTCTTTGCTGTTGGCCATTTTTTTCTATTGTAAGAAATAATTAAAGATAAACAGAGCAGAAATTTACTGGACAACAATTATGGTCCAGACACCATACAATGTGCTCTATAAATTGTAATCTCATTAACCCAACCTGGTCGTTATTCTCTGAGGCCTGCTTTTAACCTTGAACCACCCAAGAGTCTTTGTCTTTGGGTCAGTTTCCCCAAAGACTCCAACCATGTCTCTGAAAGAAAAATGGAAGTGTCACCTAACTCAGCTTTGACAAATGTGCAAATGCTTCAGACAATATCTCAGAGACTCCTGCCTGTGGCCATTTGGACACCTCATGGGGATAATCCAAACCTTCTCCCATGCCCTTACACCTCACCCTGAAGTGGAAGGAGTAGGGCAAAGGACTCTAAATCCAAAAGAGGGCCAGAGTGGGGCAGAAATATCATCCATCAGATTGGAGGGGCAGTACCTGCTTTGGGTGCACTCTTTGAGTCCACCTCATCCTTCCATGTGGCCAGAGAAAATGACCCAAAGGGGATTTCCCTTGTTTGTCTAAAGGGGAGACCCCTCCCTTGAAGAGTCAAACAAGCTGTGCAAGGAAACACAACAGGGTGTCTTAGCCTGCAAATATTAAAGGCCATGCATGGTCCTGGCCAAATCCAAGGAAACCTGGAAATGTTCTTTACTACAAGGTACATTTTCTGGTATAGCATTCCTTGGCAAATTCCAGGACCTCATCATGCCAGGCTCTTCACAGAGTTACATCTGACACCTATACAATTCAGATTTCCAATAACAACTCCAAACACTTCTGTGGTCATGTCACTGCTCTGCTTAGAAACCTCGAAGTGCTCCCTGTGGCTCAGTGAATTAAGTCCAGCCTCCCACAGGATTTTGAAATGGCTGAGGCAGAATTTCTGGCAAGGGGTCAGACATGCTGTGCACTGTCCTCTGTACACGGAGCCCACATGAAGAGACCTCATCCTATAATGCCTGCTATCTATGGCCTCAGAGCAAGACAGCTCCCCTCAGGGCCAACCGAGAAAGCTGCTGCTGTTTCTGTCAGGAGGTCAGCCCCACTGGCTCAATGAATGGAGAACACTGATAAGTGCTGACCCTTCTTGCTTCCAAGGTCCTCATGTAGTAATCCCATCACCAGTTCTCAAACCAAGGCAAGGCACTGGGGGAAGAATGCACTCTGAGCACTTCATAGATGCCTTCACTAATCATTACTCCAATAGCATGAGGGTGGAATTATTCTATGCAGTGTATAGGTCAGGCTACTCAATAATGTTATTTGTCAAGGGCCATGTGAGGAGCAGAAATGGAATTTGAGCTGAGGTTTGACTCCAAAGCTAGTATACTTCTGCATCTACTGAAATGATCATACAGTTATCCTTTTTTGCCTTTTGATAAGATGAACAACACTGACTACTTTTCAGATATTGAACCAAGCTCTCATTTCTGGTATAAACGCCTCTTGGTCATATTTTATCCTTTTTATATTCAGCTGACCTTGAACAACATAGATTTGCATTATGTGGATTCTCTTACATGTGGATTTTTCAATAAATACAGTATGCTGTAAATGTATTTTCCTTATGATTTTCTTAATAAGATTTTCTTTTCTCAAGCTTACTTTATTGTAAGAATACAGTATATAATACATAGAACATACAAAATATGTGCCATTGACTTTGTATGTTATTAGAAGGGCTTCTGATCAAGAGTTGGCTATTAGTGATTGGGTTTGGGGGAAGCCAACATCATATGCAGATTTTCAATTTGCATGGTGCCCCCAAAGCCCATATTATTCAAGGGTCAAATGTATTGCTGGATTCAATTTGCCAAACTTGTATTAAGGATCTTAGGGTCAATGTTCATGAAGAATATTGGTTAGAAGTTTTCTTCTCTTGTAATGTCTTTTTTTTTTTTTCAGATTTTTTATTTTATTTTAATTTTTTTAAAAATTTAAATCTTAGTTAACATACAGTACAATATGAGTTTCTGGAGTAGAACTCGGTGACTCATCACTTACACACAACACCGCATGCTCATCATAGCAAGTGCCCTCCTCCTTCATATCTGTCACCTGCCTAGACCATCCCCCACCGACCCCCTCCACCAACCCTCAGTTTGTTCTCCTTAATTTGGCTATTGTTGATAATACTGCTATAAACATCAAAGTGCCTTTGAATTTGCATTTTTGTATTCTTTGGGGTAAATACCAAGTAGTGCAATTATTGGAATTCCTCAAAAATTGCAAAGTAGAATTTTTCACTTGCATTCCCATCAACAGTGCAACAAGGTAGGGAAGTTCAGATTTTTAAAAATACTTGGGTACTTGCTACCCCTTTCATTTTCTTTTTTTTTTTTTAAATGAAACATTTTTTTTTAATTTTTAATTTTTAATTTTTTATAAACATATATTTTTATCCCCAGGGGTACAGGTCTGTGAATCACCAGGTTTACACACTTCACAGCACTCACCAAAGCACATGCCCTCCCCAATGTCCATAATCCCACCCCCTTCTCCCAAGCCTCATCCCCCCAGCAACCCTCAGTTTGTTTTGTGAGATTAAGAGTCACTTATGGTTTGTCTCCCTCCCAATCCCATCTTGTTTCATTGATTCTTCTCGTACCCACTTAAGCCCCCATGTTGCATCACCACTTCCTCATATCAGGGAGATCATATGATAGTTGTCTTTCTCCACTTGACTTATTTCGCTAAGCATGATACGCTCTAGTTCCATCCACGTTGTCGCAAATGGCAAGATTTCATTTCTTTTGATGGCTGCATAGTATTCCATTGTGTATATATACCACATCTTCTTGATCCATTCATCTGTTGATGGACATCTAGGTTCTTTCCATAGTTTGGCTATTGTGGACATTGCTGCTATAAACATTCGGGTGCACGTGCCCCTTTGGATCACTATGTTTGTATCTTTAGGGTAAACACCCAATAGTGCAATTGCTGGGTCATAGGGCAGTTCTATTTTCAACATTTTGAGGAACCTACATGCTGTTTTCCAGAGTGGCTGCACCAGCTTGCATTCCCACCAACAGTGTAGGAGGGTTCCCCTTTCTCCGCATCCTTGCCAGCATCTGTCATTTCCTGACTTGTTAATTTTAGCCATTCTGACTGGTGTGAGGTGATATCGCATTGTGGTTTTGATTTGTATTTCCCTGATGCTGAGTGATATGGAGCACTTTTTCATGTGTCTGTTGGCCATGTGGATGTCTTCTTTGCAGAAATGTCTGTTCATGTCCTCTGCCCATTTCTTGATTGGATTATTTGTTCTTTGGGTGTTGAGTTTGCTAAGTTCTTTATAGATCTTGGACACTAGTCCTTTATCTGATATGTCGTTTCCAAATATCTTCTCCCATTCTGTCAGTTGTCTTTTGATTTTGTTAACTGTTTCCTTTGCTGTGCAAAAGCTTTTGATCTTGATGAAATCCCAATAGTTCATTTTTGCCCTTGCTTCCCTTGCCTTTGGCGTTGTTCCTAGGAAGATGTTGCTGCGGCTGAGGTCGAAGAGGTTGCTGCCTGTGTTCTCCTCAAGGATTTTGATGGATTCCTTTCTCACATTGAGGTCCTTCATCCATTTTGAGTCTATTTTTGTGTGTGGTGTAAGGAAATGGTCCAATTTCATTTTTCTGCATGTGGCTGTCCAATTTTCCCAGCACCATTTATTGAAGAGGCTGTCTTTTCCATTGGACATTCTTTCCTGCTTTGTCGAAGATTAGTTGACCATAGAGTTGAGGGTCTATTTCTGGGCTCTCTATTCTGTTCCATTGATCTATGTGTCTGTTTTTGTGCCAGTACCGTGCTGTCTTGATGATGACAGCTTTGTAATAGAGCTTGAAGTCCGGAATTGTGATGCCACCAACTTTGGCTTTCTTTTTCAATATCCCTTTGGCTATTCGAGGTCTTTTCTGGTTCCATATAAATTTTAGAATTATTTGTTCCATTTCTTTGAAAAAGATGGATGGTACTTTGATAGGAATTGCATTAAATGTGTAGATTGCTTTAGGTAGCATAGACATTTTCACAATATTTATGCTTCCAATCCAGGAGCATGGAACATTTTTCCATTTCTTTGCGTCTTCCTCAATTTCTTTAATGAGTACTTTATAGTTTTCTGAGTATAGATTCTGTGTCTCTTTGGTTAGGTTTATTCCTAGGTATCTTATGGTTTTGGGTGCAATTGTAAATGGGATTGACTCCTTAATTTCTCTTTCTTCTGTCTTGTTCTTGGTGTAGAGAAATGCAACTGATTTCTGTGCATTGATTTTATATCCTGACACTTTACTGAATTCCTGTATAAGTTCTAGCAGTTTTGGAGTGGAGTCTTTTGGGTTTTCCACATATAGTATCATATCATCTGCGAAGAGTGATAATTTGACTTCTTCTTTGCCGATTTGGATGCCTTTAATTTCCTTTTGTTGTCTGATTGCTGAGGCTAGGACCTCTAGTACTATGTTGAATAGCAGTGGTGATAATGGACATCCCTGCCGTGTTCCTGACCTTAGCGGAAAAGCTTTCAGTTTTTCTCCATTGAGAATGATATTTGCGGTGGGTTTTTCATAGATGGCTTTGATGATATTGAGGTATGTGCCCTCTATCCCTACACTTTGAAGAGTTTTGATCAGGAAGGGATGCTGTACTTTGTCAAATGCTTTTTCAGTATCTATTGAGAGTATCCTATAGTTCTTGTTCTTTCTTTTATTGATGTGTTGTATCACATTGACTGATTTGCGGATGTTGAACCAACCTTGCAGCCCTGGAATAAATCCCACTTGGTCATGGTGAATAATCTTTTTAATGTATTGTTGAATCCTATTGGCTAGTATTTTGTTGAGTATTTTCGCATCTGTGTTCATCAAGGATATTGGTCTATAACTCTCTTTTTTGGTGGGATCCTTGTCTGGTTTTGGGATCAAGGTGATGCTGGCCTCATAAAATGAGTTTGGAAGTTTTCCTTCCATTTCTATTTTTTGGAACAGTTTCAGGAGAATAGGAATTAGTTCTTCTTTAAATGTTTGGTAGAATTCCCCCGGGAAGCCGTCTGGCCCTGGGCTTTTGTTTGTTTGGAGATTTTTAATGACTGTTTCAATCTCCTTACTGGTTATGGGTCTGTTCAGGCTTTCTATTTCTTCCTGGTTCAGTTGTGGTAGTTTATATGTTGCTAGGAAACATATAAGTTTATATGTTTCTTCCAGATTGTCAAATTTATTGCCGTAGAGTTGCTCATAGTATGTTCTTATAATAGTTTGTATTTCTTTGGTGTTAGTTGTGATCTCTCCTCTTTCATTCATGATTTTATTTATTTGGGTCCTTTCTCTTTTCTTTTTGATAAGTCGGGCCCGGGGTTTATCAATTTTATTAATTCTTTCAAAGAACCAGGTCCTAGTTTCGTTGATTTGTTCTATTGTTTTTTTGGTTTCTATTTCATTGATTTCTGCTCTGATCTTTATGATTTCTCTTCTCCTGATGGGATTAGGGTTTCTTTCTTGCTCTTTCTCCAGCTCCTTTAGGTGTAGGGTTAGGTTGTGTACCTGAGACCTTTCTTGTTTCTTGAGAAAGGCTTGTACCGCTATATATTTTCCTCTCAGGACTGCCTTTGTTGTGTCCCACAGATTTTGAACCGTTGTATTTTCATTATCATTTGTTTCCATGATTTTTTTCAATTCTTCTTTAATTTCCCGGTTGACCCATTCATTCTTTAGAAGGATGCTGTTTAGTCTCCATGTATTTGGGTTCTTTCCAAACTTCCTTTTGTGGTTGAGTTCTAGCTTTAGAGCATTGTGGTCTGAAAATATGCAGGGAATGATCCCAATCTTCTGATACCGGTTGAGTCCTGATTTAGGACCGAGGATGTGATCTATTCTGGAGAATGTTCCATGTGCACTAGAGAAGAATGTGTATTCTGTTGCTTTGGGATGAAATGTTCTGAATATATCTGTGATGTCCATCTGGTCCAGTGTGTCGTTTAAGGCCTTTATTTCCTTGCTGATCTTTTGCTTGGATGATCTGTCCATTTCAGTGAGGGGAGTGTTCAAGTCCCCTACTATTATTGTATTATTGTTGATGTGTTTCTTTGATTTTGTTATTAATTGGTTTATATAGTTGGCTGCTCCCACGTTGGGATCATAGATACTTAAAATTGTTAAATCTTCTTGTTGGACAGACCCTTTGAGTATGATATAGTGTCCTTCCTCATCTCTTATTATAGTTTTTGGCTTAAAATCTAATTGGTCTGATATAAGGATTGCCACTCCTGCTTTCTTCTGATGTCCATTAGCATGGTAAATTCTTTTCCACCCCCTCACTTTAAATCTGGAGGTGTCTTCGGGCTTAAAATGAGTTTCTTGGAGGCAACATATAGATGGGTTTTGTTTTTTTATCCATTCTGATAGCCTGTGTCTTTTGACAGGGGCATTTAGCCCATTAACATTCAGGGTAACTATTGAGAGATATGAATTTAGGGCCATTGTATTGCCTGTAAGGTGACTGTTACTGTATATGGTCTCTGTTCCTTTCTGATCTACCACTTGTAGGCTCTCTCTTTGCTTAGAGGACCCCTTTCAAGATTTCCTGTAGAGCTGGTTTGGTATTTGCAAATTCTTTCAGTTTGTGTTTGTCCTGGAAGCTTTTAATCTCTCCTTCTATTTTCAATGATAGCCTAGCTGGATATAGTATTCTTGGCTGTATGTTTTTCTCGTTTAGTGCTCTGAAAATATCATGCCAGCTCTTTCTGGCCTGCCAGGTCTCTGTGGATAAGTCAGCTGTCAATCTAATATTTTTACCATTGTATGTTACAGACTTCTTTTCCCGGGCTGCTTTCAGGATTTTCTCTTTGTCACTGAGACTTGTAAATTTTACTATTAGGTGAAGGGGTGTGGGCCTATTCTTATTGACTTTGAGGGGCATTCTCTGAACCTCCTGAATTTTGATGCTCGTTCCCTTTGCCATATTGGGGAAATTCTCCCCAATAATTCTCTCCAGTATACCTTCTGCTCCCCTCTCTCTTTCTTCTTCTTCTGGAATCCCAATTATTCTAATGTTGTTTCGTCTTATGGTGTCACTTATCTCTCGAATTCTCCCCTCGTGGTCCAGTAGCTGTTTGTCCCTCTTTTGCTCAGCTTCTTTATTCTCTGTCATTTGGTCTTCTATATCACTAATTCTTTCTTCTGCCTCATTTATCCTAGCAGTGAGAGCCTCCATTTTTTATTGCACCTCATTAACAGCTTTTTTTTATTTCAACTTGGTTAGATTTTAGTTCTTTTATTTCTCCAGAAAGGGCTTTTATATCTCCCGAGAGGGTTTCTCTCATATCTTCCATGCCTTTTTCGAGCCCGGCTAGAACCTTGAGAATTGTCATTCTGAACTCTAGATCTGACATATTAGCAATGTCTGTATTGATTAGGTCCCTAGCCTTCAGTACTGCCTCTTGTTCTTTTTTTTTGTGTTGAATTTTTCCGTCTTGTCATTTTGTCCAGATAAGAGTATATGAAGGGGCAAGTAAAATACTAAAAGGGTGGCAACACCCCCAGGAAAATATGTTTTAACCAAATTAGAAGAGATCCAAAATCGTGAGGGGGGAGAAAGGGGATAAAAAAAGTTCAAAAAGGAAGAAAGAAAGGAAAAAAAAAAAAAGAAAAAAAATTAAAAAAAAGAAAACACCTAAGAAAAATATAAAAAAGAAAAAATATATATATTAGATAAACTAGAAAAAAATCATTAAAAAAGAAAAAGGTAACAGTTTAAAAAAAAATTTTACCCAAAGGCGAGAAAAAAAAACAAAAAATGAAAAAGAAAAAAATTAAATTAACTGCAAGACTAAAAAAAATCACAGGGAAAAAGCCATGAGTTCCGTGCTTGGCTTTCTCCTCCTCTGGAATTCTGCTGCTCTCCTTGGTATTGAAACCGCACTCCTTGGTAGGTGAACTTGGTCTCGCCTGGATTTCTTGTTGATCTTCTGGGGGAGGGGCCTGTTGTAGTGATTCTCAAGTGTCTGCCCCAGGCGGAATTACACCGCCCTTACCCAGGGCCGGGGTGAGTAATCCGCTGGGGTTTGCTTTCAGGAGCTTTTGTTCCCTGAGCACTTTCCGTAGAGTTCCGGAGGACGGGAATACAAATGGCGGCCTCCTGGTCTCCAGCCTGGAGTAGCCGAGAGCCCAGGGCCCCACTCCTCAGTGCGCCCTCAGAGAACAGCGCCCAGTTACTCCCGTCTGCCTGACCTCCGGCCGCACTCCGAGCTCACCGAGCCTGCGACCGGTTCAAGGTAACACCGAGCTGTGAGCTTACTGTCGGCTCTGTCTCTGTAGCCGGCTTTCCCGTTCCAATATCCACAAGCTCTGCGACACTCAGACACCCCCGATCCTTCTGTGACCCTGCGGGACCTGAGGCCACGCTGACCCCGCGTGGGCTTCACCCCGGTTTAGCCTCTGGAGCGATGTCCCTCAGTGGAACAGACTTTTAAAAGTCCTGATTTTGTGTGCCGTTGCTCCGCCGCTTGCCGGGAGCCGGCCCCTCCCCCCGGGGTCTATCTTCCCGTCGCTTTGGATTCACTTCTCCGCCGGTCCTACCTTTCAGAAAGTGGTTGTTTCTCTGTTTCCAGAATTGCTGTTCTTCTTCTCTTCGATCTGCCGATGGATTTTCAGGTGTTTGCAATCTTTAGATAAGCTATCTAGCTGATCTCTGGCTAGCTGAAGTAGTCTCAGCCTGCTACTTCTATGCCAGCTTGACTCCTCCTCCTTCTCTTGTAATGTCTTTATCTGGTTTTGGTTTCAGGGTAACATGGGTATTATAAAATGAATTGGGAAATGTTCTCTTCTATATTTTGAATGGGTTTTACATTCCAAAAGAATTTAATTCTTTAAATGTTTTATAGAATTCACCAGTGAATTCAACTCTCAACTTGGAGGTGTCTTTGGGTGGGAGGATTTTAAACTGTGAATTCAAATTCTTTGATAGATGTAGATCTACTTAGGTTATCTAATTCTTCATGAGTGAACTTTGATAGTTTGTTTTGCAACAAATTTACTCATTTCATTCATGATATCAAATGCATTGGCATAAAACTGTTCATAATATTCCTTATTACCCTCTTAATGACTGTAGAATCAGGGGAATATCTCCACTTTCATCCCTGACATTGGTAATTTGTGTCTTCTCTCTCTTTTCTTTACCATTCTGGCTATAGATTTATTAATTTTATTGATGTTTTTTTCAAACAACTACATTTTGATTTTATTAATTTTTCTATTACTTTTGTTGTTTTAAATTTTATTCATTTTGGCTTTCATATTGATGGTTTCCTTCCGCATGTTTGCTTCAGATTTCATATGCTCTTCTTTTCTGTTTTCTTAAAGTGAAAGCTTAGAATATGGATTTGAGACCTTTCCTGTTTTCTTATATAAGCACTTAATGCTATTCGTTTCCATTTAAGCTCTACTTTAAATGTGCCCCACAAATTCTGATACAACATATTTTCTTAATTAAAAATATTTTTTTCAGTTACCTTGTTTTTTCTCTTTGACTATATGGGATATTTAGAAGTGTGTTGTTTAGTGTTTTATATTTTATCTTGGTGAATGTTCCATGTGCACTTGAAAATAATGTATATTATGCTGTTGTTTGGCAAAGTGTTCTAAAAATGTCAATAATATGAAGTTCGTTGATAGTATTATTCTGGTTCTCTCTATCTTTATTGATTTTCTGTCTATTCTGTCACTTATTGAGAGACAAATGTTGGAATATCCAATTACAACTATAGATTTATTTTTCCTCTCAGTTTTAACCCTTCTGTTTTATATTAATCAAAAATTTTATTAGGTACATACACATATAAGATTACTTTGTCTTCTTGATGAATTGATCCTTTGGTCATTAAATAATGTTCCCACTCATAATTGGTAATAGTTTTTGTTTCAAAGATTACTTTGCCTGATATTAATATAATCATTCTAGATATCTTTTGATTAGTGTTTGTAAGTATACCTTTATTTTATACTTTTGAGTATCAATGTCTTTATATATTTTTTTTATTTTAAAGATTTTATTCATTTATTTGACAGAGAGAGATCATAAGTTGGCAAAGAGGCAGGCAGAGAGAGAGAGAGAGAGAGAGGGAGAAGCAGGCTCCCCACTGAGGGGAGAGCCTGGTGTGGGGCTTGATCCCAGGACCATGGGATCATGACCTGAGCCGAAGGCAGAGGTTAACCCACTGAGCCCCCCAGGTGCCCCTCAATGTCTTTATATTTTAAAGTGAGTTTTTTATACACAGAATATAATTGGGCCTTTCTTTCTTTCCTTCTCTCTCTCTCTTTCTTCCATCAGCAATTTGTTTTTTTAATCAGGGCTTTTGCATTTATTATAATTATTGATTATGGTTGGATTTAAATCTTACCAATTGTTACTATTTGTTTCATTTGCTCTCTGTTCATTTTTTTCCCTTTTTTCCCTGCCTTCTTTTGGATTGAGCATTTATTATTCTACTAAAAAAATCTCCACTGTTGGTTTATTAATATCTTTTAAAAGTTCTTTGTTAGTGGTTACTTTAGTGTTTATAATATTAACATATTCAATTTTGCATGGTCTATCTTCAAATAATTTATCACTTACATATAATGTAGGATTTACATTATATATTTTATACATATACATAAGATATTTATAATAAGATATTGTTCCTTTTTTGGGGTTTAGACATCTTTTAAAGCAATTAAAAATAAGAAAAGTGGGATTTGGGGGGAGATGGCAGAGTAGGAGGATCCTAAGCTCAGATAAAAATAGAAAACACCCATAGCAGTGTAAATAATCCAGACAATGACCCAAAAACTGGCAAAACAAAGTCTCCACAGCTAAATGTAGAGAAGAGGCCACATCAAAGAGGACAGGAAGGGCAGAGATAGGGTCAAGGGCTAAATAGACACATGGGGCTTTACATGGGAGGGAGGAATGCTACAGGTTCAGGGAGGAGAAAGAAATAAATCCTCACACTGAGCACCCCAGGCATGGAGAAGATGAATTCACAAAACATTTGGCTTTGAAAACAAGAAGGCCACAATAATCGGTGGGGCTTAACACCTGAAACTTTGAAAATCAGTGGGTTCAGCTCCAGAAGAACTGGGAGAGTAGACTCTCTAACCTTAAAGAGACAGCATAACAAAGAGCCCACAGAGATACAGCATAGAAGCAGCATTAGAAAAACATCTGGGCATACAAGAGGGAGAGTGATTTACTCACCTTAGAGCATGTGCTGGGGGGGGGGGGCAGGGATCATTGGGAGACTTTCTCAAGAACAAAGGAACTCATGGGTGCCATTTCTTTCTCTTGCTTCCTAGATACACAGACACCTGTGGGAACCAGGACACCAATACTCTCCATCTAGTGTGCTAGCAGTGTGCCTTACCCTGATGTACATCTGAAGATCCACCCCTCCAACATGATACACCTCAGGAGGAGTTTTGGGCTGCTATACATTCCCTCCCACAGTGGCCTGGTATGGAACTTGCTGGCACAGCACAACCCATGTTCTCCTGCAGACTTGCCCACTTGAGTACACCCTTCACTAGAACCCATCAAAGCAGTGCCACAAGCCTAGCAGTGCACAACAAACCCTGATAGGGCCCAGAACCATATCAAAATAACACCTCCCCTGGAGATAATGGAAGATAACCATACACACCAGTCCAGCTACAGCCTCAGGAGGAGGCTGGGAGAAGATATCTGGTCTGACTGCAGGCTCTGACCACCAATGAAAGCTTCTAGGGGACAACACTGGGAATGCATCCTGCAGTTTGGTGCTACTGCATCTCTGGAAAATGCCTGGTCTGACTCAACTCAGTCCCAAGGCAACTCCGGACTGGCCCAGTAACAACAGAGGGACCAAACCCCACAACATGCAAAGACAACCATTGCAGAGAACTGGATTAAGGCAAACATGGCTCAACCACAATAGTACAGTGCACTCAACACACATAGGAGATACCCCTGAAGTGCCAGGTTCTAATGAAAAGGGGACTTTACACTGCAGGGCATTACAGGACCTCTTCTTCATAAGGCTGCCACTTTCAAGGTAAGAAGACTTTTTTTTTTAAGATTTTATTTATTTATTGACAGACAGAGATCACAAATAGATAGGGGGGGGGGGAAGCAAGCTCCCTGCTGAGCAGAGAGCCCAATGTGGGGCTCGATCCCAGGACCTGAGATCATGACCTGAGCTGAAGGCAGAGGCTTGAACCCACTGAGCCACCCAGGTGCCCCTAAGAAGACCTTCTTAACACATAGAAATAGACATAGAGAGTTAGACAAAACGAGAAGAGAGAAGAATATGTCCCAAAATGAAAGCACAGGACAAAATGACAGCAAGAGACCTAAATGAAAAGGAGATTAATATGTCTCATAAAGAATTTAAGAAGATGTGGTATATATACACAATGGAATACTATGCAGCCATCAAAAGAAATGAAATCTTGCCATTTGCGACAACGTGGATGGAACTAGAGCGTATCATGCTTAGCGAAATAAGTCAAGCAGAGAAAGACAACTATCATATGATCTCCCTGATATGAGGAAGTGGTGATGCAACATGGGGGCTTAAGTGGGTAGGAGAAGAATAAATGAAACAAGATGGGATTGGGAGGGAGACAAACCATAAGTGACTCTTAATCTCACAAAACAAACTGAGGGTTGCTGGGGGGAGGGGGTTTGGGAGAAGGGGGTGGGATTATGGACATTGGGGAGGGTATGTGCTTTGGTGAGTGCTGTGAAGTGTGTAAACCTGGTGATTCACAGACTGTACCCCTGGGGATAAGAATATATGTTTATAAAAAATTAAAAATTAAAAAAAATACACTAGAGGGAATAAATAGTAGACTAGAGGAAGCAGAAGAACAGAGCAGATACCTGAAAGACAGAGTAATGGAAAGCAATCAAGCTGCACAGGAGACAGAAAAAAGTTTTAATAACAAATGAAAATAGAATTCAGCAACATTATTAAGCATAGTAACATTAAGTTTATAAGGGTCCCAGAAAGAGAAAAAAAAAGGGGGGCAAAAAATTTATTTGAAGAAATAATAGGCAAATGCTTCCTGAATCTGGGAAGGAAACAGAAATCCATATCAAGGAAGCACAGAGATTCCCCCCAAAAAACCAACCAAAAGAGATCGAAACCAAGACACAGATTAATCAAAATGTCATATTAATAAAAATGTCATAAAGTAGTGATAAAGAATTTTAAGAGCACAAAAGAGGACAAGGGAAACCCATAAGTCTATCAGTTGATTCCTTAGCAGAAACACTACAGGCCAGAAGGAAATGGCATGATACAATCAAAAAAGAAAAAAACTGAAGCCAAGATACTCTGTTCTCAAGGATATCATTCAGAACAGAAGAAAAGATAAAAAAAATCTCCCAAACAAAAGTTAAAGGAAATCATGACTCCTAAATCAGGCTTATATGAAATATTAAAGGAGACTCTTCAAATGAAAGATAAATAGGAGTAAGAAAAGTAGGAAGCCAGAAAGCCATAAAATTAAGTATAAAACCCACTTAATTAACTTAAAATTAACTATAAAAACCAATTAAGGGATTTACAAAATAAAAGAATGTAAAGTATGGCAACATAACCTAAAACTTGGTGAGAGGGTAAAGACTTGTTTCAAACATAAGGAACCACATAATATAGATTACTTATATCTACTTAATATAGATGACTAAATGCAAAAGATGTTCCATACAAACCAATGGTAACCACAAATCAAGAACTGGCAATACATACACAAAACAAAGAGAAAGGAAAACAAGCATATCATAAAGGGAGCTAGTAAACCATGAGAGGTAGCAACAAGAGAAGTAAGGAACAAAGAACTATAAAAACAACTATAAAACAAGTAATAAGCTGGCAATAAGGACATACCTATCATGAAAACCACAATGAGATACCCCCTTGCACCTGTCAGAATGGCTAAAATTAACAAGACAGGAAAAAACAAATGTTCACAAGGATACAGAGAAAGGGGAACCCTCTTGTACACTGTTGGGGGGAATGCACACTGGTACAGCCAGCCACTCTGGAAAACAGTATGGAGTTTGCTCAAGATGATAAAAATAGAGCTACCCTGCAACCCAACAATTACACTACGAGGTATTTACCCCAAAGATACAAATGCAGTGACCTGAAGGGGCATCTGCACCCTAATGTTCATAGCAGCAGTGTCCACAATAGCCAAACTCTGGAAAGAGCTGAGATGTCCTCCAACAGATGAATGTATAAAGAAGATGTGGTTCATATATACAGTGGAATATTACCTAGACATCATAAAGATGAATATCTACCATTTGCATTGACTTGGATGGAACTGGAAGGGTTTATGTTGAGCAAAATAAGTCAATTAGAGAATGAGAATCATCATATGGTTTCACTCATATGGAATATAAGAAATAAAACAGAGGATCATAGGGGGAAGAAATGAATGGGAAGAAATCAGAGAGGGAGACAAACCATGAGAGACTCTTAACTATAGGGAAAAAAAAAAAAAACAACTGAGGGTTGCTAAAGGGGAAATGGATAGAGGAATTGGGTAATTGGGTGATGGGCATTAAGGAGGACATTTGATGTGATGAACACTGGGTGTTATATGCAACTGATAAATTATTGAACTTTACATTTGAAACTAATGATGTACTCTATGTTGGCTAATTTAATTTAAATTACAAAGAAAAGAACACACCTATCAATAATTACTTGTAACATAAATGGACTAAATACTTTAATTAAAAAAAAAAACAGGGTGAAGGAAGGATAAAAAAACAAGATCCATCTTTATGATGCCTACAAGAGACTCATTTCACACCTAAAGGCACATGCATATTGGAAGTGAGGGGATGGAAAAGCATTTATCATGTAAATGGAAGTGAGAAGAAAGCTGGGGTAGTGATGCTTATGTTGAACAAAACAGACTTTAAAACTAAGAATACAACAGAAGACAAAGAAGAATACTACCTAATCATAAAGAGAACAATCCAGCAAAAGATGTAACAATTGTAAATATTTATAAACCAATCATGGGAGCTAATAACAAACATAAAGGAACTAATTGATAGTAATACAATAGTAGTAAGGGACTTTAACATCCTATTTACACTAATGGATAGATGGTCCAAACAGAAAATCAATTATGAAATAGTGGTTTTGAATGACACACTGGACAGATGGATCTAACAAATACATTCAATACATTCTAGCCTAAAACAGCAAAATACGCATTATTTTCAAGGGCACATGGAACATTCTCTAGAATAGATTCATGTGTTACACCACAACACAAGTCTCAAAAAATTATAAAAGACTTAAGTCATAGATATATGTGTCTGTTTTTGTGCCAGTACCATATTATCTTAATGATTATAGTTATGAGATACAGCTTGAAGTCCAGAACTGTGATGCCTCCAGCTTTGGTTTTCTTTTTCAACAGTACTTTGGCTATTTGGGATTTTTTCTGGTTCCATATGAATTTTAGAACTGTACAGAATAGAGAACCCAGAAATGGACCCGTAAGTATGTTGTCAACCAATCTTTGACAAGGTGAGAAATAATATCCAATGGAAAAGACAGCTTTTTTCAGCAAATGATATTGGAAAAATTGCAGATGTAATCATCTACATGTAAAACATGTATTATAGAGGGCACGGATTGCATGGAGCACTGGGTGTGGTGAAAAAATAATGAATACTGTTTTTCTGAAAATAAATAAATTGAAAAAATTAAAAAAATATATATATGTAGGCTTACTCCAGACTAATATAAAATTATTCAGACATGTTTTTGTAGCCATTGGCTTCTGTGTATTCACTACTCCAAACTAATATAAAGTTATTGAGACATGTTTTTGTAGCCATCAGAAAAAAAAAAAAAAAGAATGACACTGGGCCACTTTCTTACATCATACACAAAAATAAATTCCAAATGGATGAGGGACCTAAATGTGAGAGAGGAATCCATCAAAATCCTAGAGGAGAACAAAAGCAGCAACCTCTTTGATCTTGGCCACATCAATTACTTATAAGACATGTCTCCAGAAACGAGGGAAAAAAAAGCAAAAATGAACTATTGGGACTTCATCAAGAAAAAACTTCTGCACAACAAAGGAAATATGTATATACACATATACACAGACTATTATTCAGCCATCAAAAAGAATAAAATCTTGCCATTTGCAAAAACATGGATGGAGCTAGAGCATATTATGCTAAGCAAAATAAGTCAGTAAGAGAAAGACAAATACCATATGATTTCACTCTCACGTGGAATTGAAGAAACAAAACAAATGAATATAGGGGATGATATGGAAGTGATGAATCACTAAATTCTATCCCTGAAAGTAATACTACACTATATGTTAACTAACTTGAATGTAAATAAAATCTTGAAAGTTGAAAAAAAAAAAGATTGAAATTATAGAATGCAGCCAGCCTTAGACTGATATCAAAAACCAGATTAAAAACACAACAAATAAGAGAGCTACAGGCTAATATCCCTGATGAACATAGATGCAAAAATCCTCCACAAAATATTAGCAAACCAAATCCAACAATGTATTTTTAAAAAATCATTCATCATAATCAAGTGGGATTTCCTGGGATGCACATGTGGTTCAATATTTGCAAGTCAATCGACATGATACATCACATCAACAAGAGAAAGGATAAAAACCATGTGATCATTTAAAAAGTATTTGACAAAGTACAACATCAATTTATGTTAAAAAGAAACCTCAACAAAGTAGGTTTAAAGGGAACAAACCTCAGCATAATAAAGACAATATATGGCAAACCCACAGCTAACATCATACTCAATAGGGAAATCTGAGTGCTTTTCCCCTAAGGTCAGGAACAAGACAAAGATGTCCACTCTCACTACTTTGATTCAACATTGTTAGGCCAAGCAATGAGAAAGGAAAAAGATATAAAAGGCATTCAAAATGGTAAGGAAGAAGTAAAATTTTCATCATTTGCATATGACAAGAAACTACATAGAGAAAACAGTAAAGACTCCACCAAAACCCTACTAGAACTGATAAATGAATTTAGTAAAGTCACAAGATACAAAATCAATGTACTTCCATATGAAATACATGGTATTTCTATACACTAGTAATGAAGTAGCAGAAAAAGAAATTAAGTAATCAATCCCCTTTGCAATTGCAGAAAAAATATGAACATACCTAGAAGTAAACTTAACCAAAGAGGTGAAAGACATGTATTCTGAAAACTATAAAACACTGATGAAAGAAATTGAATATGACACAGTGAAATGGAAAGATATTCCATGCTCATGGATAGAATATTATTAAAATGTCTAAGCTATCCAAAGTGATCTGCACATTTAATGCAAGGCCTACCAAAACATGAACAGTGTATAGAAATGCAACTGATTTCTGTGCATTGATTTTGTATCCTACCATGCTGCTGAACTGTTGTATGAGTTCTAGCAATTTTGGGGTGGAGTCTTTTGGGTTTTCCACATAAATTATCATGATATCTGTGAAGAGTGAGAGTTTGCAGGATGCAAAATCAATGCACAGAAATCAGTTGCATTTCTATACACTAACAAAGTGACTGAAGAAAGAGAACTTAAGAAATCAATCCCACTTACAATAACACCAAAATCCATAAAATACTTAGGAATAACCAAAGAGGTAAAGGAACTGTACTCCAGAAACCAGAGAACACTTATGAAAGAAATTGAGGAAGACACAAAGAGATGGAAAAACATCCCATGTTCATGCGTTGGAATAATAAACATTGTTAAAATGTCTATGCTATCTATGGCAATCTACATATTCAATACAATCCCATCAAAATCCCATATCAAAATACCATCAACACTTTTCACAGAGCTGGAACAAACAATCTTAAATTTGTATGGAACCAGAAAAGACCCTGAATAGCCAGGAGAATGTTGAAAAAGAAAACTAAAGTTGGGGGGCATCATTTTGCCTGACCTCAAGCTATATTACAAAGCTGCAATCATCAAGTCATCAAGTGTTGGCATAAAAACTGACACATAGATTAATGGAAAAGAATAGAGACCCGAGAAATGGACCCTCAACTCTATGGTCAACTAATCTTTGATAAATCAGGGGAAAATACCCAATTGGGAAAAAAAAAAAACAGTTTTTTCAATAAATGGTGCTGGGAAAATTGGACAGCCACATGCAGAAGAATGAAAGGTGACCATTCACTTACACCATACATAAAGATAAACTAAAAATGGATGAAAGACCTAATGTGTGACAGGAATCATCAAAGAACACAAGCAGTAAACTCTTTGATGTTGGCTGCAGGAACTTCTTGAAGACACATCTCTAAAGCAAGGGAAACAAAGGTAAAAATGAATGATTTGGACTTCATCAAGATAAAAAGCTTCTGCACAGCAAAGGAAACAGACAACAAAACTAAAAAGCAACCTACATAATGGGAGAAGATATTTGCAAATGACATAACAGATAAAGGACTGATTTCCAAGATCTATGAAGAACTTCTCAAACTCAACACCTGAAAAACAAATAATCCAGTCAAGAAATGGGCAGAAGACATGAGCAGACACTTCTCTATAGAAAACATACAAATGGCCAACAGACACATGAAAAAATGTTCCATCTTACTTATCATCAGGGAAATACAAATCAAAACCACAATGACATATCACCTTACACCAGTTAGAATGGCCAAAATTAACGAGACAGGGACAACAAATGTTGGCAAGTATGTGGAGAAAGGGGAGCCCTCTTGCACTGCTGGTAGGAATGTAAGCTGATACAGCCACCCTGGAAAACAGTAGAAGTTCCTCAGCAAGTTAAAAAGTATAGCTACCCTATAATCCAGCAATTGCACTTTTGGGTATTTACCCCAAAGATACAAATGTAGTGACCTAAAGGGGCACCTGCACCCCAATGTTCATAGCAGCTATGTCCACAACAGCCAAACTGTAGAAGAAGCTGAGATTTCCTTCAGCAGATGAATAAATAAAGATGTGGTTACACACATATATATATACAATAGAATATTACTCAGATATCAAAAAGGATGAACGCCTACCATTAACATCTACATGAATGGAACTGGAGGGGATTATGCTGAGCAAAATAAGTCAGTTAGAGAAAGACAATCATCATATGGTTTCACTCATATGTGGACTATAAGAAACTGAATGGGAAGAAATCAGAGAGGCAAACAAACCATGAAAAACTCTTGACTCTGGGAAACAAACTGAGGGTTGTGGAAAGTGAAGAGAGTGGGGGATGGTAACTGGGTGATGGGCATTAAGGGGGGCATGTAATGTGATGGGCACTGGGTGTTATATGCAACTAATGAATCATTGAACACTACATCAAAAAATAATGATGTATTATAACAAAATAAAATAAAATAAAATAAGTAAAGCAAAAAAAAAAAAATGGACAGCACTTTCTCAGAATTCGAACAAATAACCTTAAAATTTATATGGAACTACAAAATATCTCAAGTAGCCAAAGTAGTCTTAAAAAGAATAAGACAAGGATGCCCACTCTCACCACTCTTGTTCAAAATAGTATTAGAAGTCCTAGCAACAGCAATCAGACAACAAAGAGAAATAAAAGTTATCCAAATTGGCAATGAAGAAGTCAAATTCTCTCTCTTTGCAGATGACATGATTCTTTATATGTAAAACCCAAAAGACTCCACCCCCAAACTACTAGAACTCATACAGCAATTCAGCAACGTGGCCGGATACAAAGTCAATGTGCAGAAATCGGTGGCTTTTTTATACACTAACAATGAAAACACAGAAAGGGAAATTAGAGAATCAATTCCATTTACTATAGCACCAAGAACCATAAGATACCTGGGAATAAACCTAACCAAAGAGGTAAAGGATCTGTATTCGAGGAACTACAGAACACTCATGAAGGAAATAGAAGAAGACACAAAAAGATGGAAGACCATTCCATGCTCTTGGATCAGAAGAATAAACATTGTTAAAATGTCTATACTGCCTAGAGCAATCTATACTTTTAATGTCATTCCGATCAAAATTCCACTGGTATTCTTCAAAGAGCTGGAGCAAATAATCCGGAAATTTGTATGGAATCAGAAGAGACCCCGAATCGCTAAGGAAATGTTGAAAAACAAAAATAAAACTGGGGCATCACGTTACCTGATTTCAAGCTTTATTACAAAGCTGTGGTCACCAAGACAGCATGGTACTGGCATAAAAACAGACACATAGACCAGTGGAACAGAGTAGAAAGCCCATACATGGACCCTCAACTCTATGGTCAATTAATTTTTGACAAAACAGGAAAAAATATACAGTGGAAAAAAGATAGTCTCTTCAATAAATGGTGCTGGGAAAACTGGACAGCTATATGTAGAAGAATGAAACTCAACCATTCTCTTACACCATACACAAAGATAAACTCAAAATGGATAAAAGACCTCAGCATGAGACAGGAATCCATTAGAATCCTAGAGGAGAACATAGGCAGTAACCTCTTCAATATCAGCCACAGCAACTTCTTTCAAGATATGTCTCCAAAGGCAAAGGAAACAAAAGCGAAAATGAACTTTTGGGACTTCATCAAAATCAAAAGCTTCTGCACAGCGAAGGAAACAGTCAAGAAAACAAAGAGGCAACCCACGGAATGGGAGAAGATATTTGCAAATGACAGTACAGACAAAAGGTTAATATCCAGGATCTATAATGAACTCCTCAAACTCAACACACACAAAACAGGCAATCATATAACAAAATGGGCAGAAGATATGAACAGAGACTTCTCCAATGAAGACATACAAATGGCTATCAGACATATGAAAAAATGTTCATCATCACTAGCCCTCAGGGAGATTCAAATTAAAACCACATTGAGATATCACCATACACCAGTTAGAATGGCCAAAATTAACAAGACAGGAAACAACATGTGTTGGAGAGATGTGGAGAAAGGGGAACCCTCTTACACTGTTGGTGGGAATGCAGGTTGGTGCAGCCTCTTTGGAGAACAGTGTGGAGATTCCTCAAGAAATTAAAAATAGAACTCCCCTATGATCCTACAGTTGCACTCCTGGGTATTTACCCCAAAGATACAGATGTCGTGAAAAGAAGGGCCATCTGTACCCCAATGTTTATAGCACCAATGGCCACGGTCGCCAAACTGTGGAAAGAACCAAGATGCCCTTCAACGGATGAATGGATAAGGAAGATGTGGTCCATATACACTATGGAATATTATGCCTCCATCAGAAAGGATGAATACCCAACTTTTGTAGCAACATGGACGGGACTGGAAGAGATTATGCTAAGTGAAATAAGTCAAGCAGAGAGTGTCAATTATCATATGGTTTCACTTATCTGTGGAGCATAACAAATAGCATGGAGGACATGGGGAGTTAGAGAGGAGAAGGGAGTTGGGGTAAATTGGAAGGGGAGGTGAATCATGAGAGACTATGGACTCTGAAAAACAATCTGAGGGGTTTGAAGTGGTAGGTGGGTGGGAGGTTGGAGGTCCAGGTGGTGGGTATTATAGAGGGCACAGATTGCATGGAGCACTGGGTGTGGTGAAAAAATAATGAATACTGTTATGCTGAAAATAAATAAATTTAATTTTAAAAATATATATAATAAATTTTTAAAAATTGGTCCAGTCCAAAAAAAAAAAAAAGAATAAAACTGGAGGTATCACAATTCCAGAAACCCAGATATACTACGAAGGTGTAGTAATCAAAACAGTATGGTACTGGCACAAATATTGATTGATAGATCAACGGAACAGAATAAAAACCCAGAAATAAACCTGTGAATATATAGTCAATTTATTGGCCACAAAGCAGGAAAGAATATGCAATAGGAAAAAGGCAGTCTCTTCAACAGATAGTGTTGAGAAAACTGACAGCTGCATGCAAAAGAATAAAACTGGGCCACTCTCTTACTCCATACACAAAAATAAATTCAACGTAGATTAAAGACTGAAATGTGAGACCTGAAACCATAAAAATCCTGGAAGGGTGCAGGCAGTAATTTCTCTGACATCAGCCAAAATAACATTTTTTTAGATATGTCTCCTGAGGCAAAGGAAATAAAAGTAAAAATAAACTATTGAGACTACACCAGAATAAAAACCTTCTCTGCAGCAAAGGGAACAATCAACAAAACTGAAAGACAACTTACTAAATGGTAGAAGATATTTGCTAATGATATATCTGATAAAGGGTGAGTATTCAGAAATATGAAGAACTTATAAAACTCAATAAAAACAAAAACAAATAACCCAATTAAAAGTTGACAAAAGACATAAACACTTTCCAAAGCAGACATACAGATAGCAAACAGACACATGAAAAGATGCTCAACATTATTCATCATCAAGGAAATGGAAATGAAAACCACAATGAGATATTACCTCACACCAGTCAGGATGGTAAAAATCAACAACACAAGAAACAACTGGAGGATGTAGAGAAAAAAGAACCCTTTTGTATTGTTGGTAGGAATGCAAACTGGAGCAGCCACTGTAGAAAACAGTATGGAGGTTTCTAAAAAAGTAAAAATAGAATGACCATATGATCCAGGAATTCCACTATTGGGTATTCACCCCAAGAATATGAACACACTAATTCAGAAAGACACATGTACTCCTATTTTATTGCAGCATTATTTACAATAGCTAAATTATGGAAGCAACACAAGTTTCCACTGTCCATCTATAGAGGAATGGATAAAAAAGAAGTGATGTGTGTGTCTGTGTGTTTATGTATGTGAAATATTATTCAGCCATAAAAAGGAATTAAATTTTGCAATTTCCAACAACACAGATGCACCTAGAGTGTATAATAATAAGTGAAATAAATCAGCCAGAGAAAGACAAATACCATATGACATTCATATATGGAGTTAAAGGCATAAAACAAATGAACAAATTTAAAAAACAAACAAACCAAAACTTTGACTCTCAACTATGGAGAACAAACTGATGGTTACCAGAGGGGATTTTTGTGGTGGGTGGGAATGGGTGAAATAGGTGAAGGAGATTAAGAGTACACTTATCATGATGGGCAGTGAGTGAGTATTCATTGTTTTTGCACCACATCCAGTGAGCTGTTGAATCACTATAGTGCACATCTGAAACTATATAACACTGTATGTTAACTATGCTGGAATTAAAACTTTAAAACAAAAAAGAAATTTAAAATGTTAAAAAATAAGAAAAGTGTCCATATATATTCTCATTTTTTCAATATGCAGTGTTCTCTCTATGTGTGTATATGTGTAGATATGAATTTCCATGTAGTGTCACAGTCCTTTTGATTTAAAAACTTCCTTTACAGGAAGCTGGCTGGCTTAGCCAGTAAAGCATGCAACTCTTGATCTCAGGGTTGTGAGTTTAAGCCCCACATTGGGCATGAAGCCTGCTTTAAAAAAAAGAGAGAGAAAGAGAGAGGTGTGTGGATGGCTCAATTAGTTAAGCATCCAACTCTTGGTTTCAGTTCAGGTAAAGGTATTAGGGCTGTGAGATCAAGTTCTGCATGGGGCTTCATGCTGTGCACAGAGCCTACTTAAGATACTCTCCCTCTCCCCCTATGTCTCTTCCTGTCTCTCTTTCTCTCTCTCTTTCTCCCTCTCTAAAAAGAGTATTAAAAAGGACATTTCTCATAGAGGGTTAGTATCCAAAATCTATAAAGAACTCATCAAATTCAATACCCAAAAAACAAATAATCCAGTCAAGAAACGCGCAGAAGACATTAATAGACATTTTTCTAAAGAAGACATCCAAATGGCCAACAGACACATGAAAAGATGCTCAACATCAAAACCAGGATGAGATATCACCTTACACCTGTCAGAATAGCTAAAATTAACAACACAAGAAGCAACAGTTATTGGCAAGGATGCAGAGAAAAGGGAACCCTCTTGCACTGCTGGTGGAAATGCAAACTGGTGCAGCCACTATGGAGAACAGTGTGAAGGGTCCTCAAAAAGTTGAAAATAGAACTACCCTATAATCCAGCAATTGTACTTAAATTGTAATTTGGGTAAATTGTATTTACCCAAAGGATAAAAAATTTATATATTTGAGGGGGTACATGTATCCTGATGTTTATAGCAGCATTATCAACAATAGCCAAACCATGGAGAGAGTCCAAATGTCCATCAACTGATGAATGGATAAACATGTAGAATATTACTCAACCATTAAAAAAGAATGGTATAGAATTCTGGTAGGCAATTTTTCTTTCAGTGCTAAAGACGTTTATCCATTGTCATTGTCATGAATAGTTTTGGATAAGAAGTCTTTGTAATTGTATATATAGTATTTCTTTTTTCTTTTTTTAAAATTTTTAATAAAGCTTTTAGTTTGATTCCAGTTACTTAACATGCAGTGTTATATTAGTTTCAGGTGTACAATATACTGATTCAACAATTTTATATATCACTCAGTGCTTATCACGACAAGTGGACTTCTTAATACCCAGCACCTATTTCTCCCATTCCCCCCACTTCCCACCCCTCTGGTAATCATCAGTTTATAATTAAGGGTCTATTGGCTTGATTTGTCTCCCTTTCCCTCCCTTTCCCTTTGCTCCTTTATTTTGTTTCTTAAATTTCATGTAGGAATGAAATCATATGGTATTTGTCTTTCTCTGAATTATTTTGCTTAGCATTATACTCTCTAACTCCATCCATGTTATTGTAAATGGAAGAGTTCCTTCTTTTTTATGACATATATATGTGTGTGTGTGTGTATATATATATATATATATATACACTCACATACATAGGTATGTGCATATATATAATTATATATTATATAATATAATTATATATTATATTATATATTATATTAAATATTATATTTTATTTTCTGATTGCTGTTGCTAGGACTTCTAGTACTATGTTATAAAAGTGGTGAGAGTGCACATCCTTGTGGCAAAACCCTTCAGTTTTTCCCCCTTGGGGATCATGTTAACTGTGAGTTTTTCATATATGACCTTTATTATGTTGAGATATATTCCTTCTAAACCTACCTTATTGAGGGTTTTTATCATGAATGGATGTTATACATTGCCAAATTTTTTTTTCCTGCATCCTTTGAAATTATCAAATCATTCTTATCCTTTCTTTTATTGATGTGATGTATTACATTGATTGATTTGTGAATATTGAACCATACTTGCAACAAAGGAATAAATCCCATTTGATTGTGGTGAATGATTTTTTAAATATATTGTTTGATTCTGTTTGCTAGTATTTTACTGAGGATTTTTGCATCTATATTTGCCAGGGATATTGACCTCAAGTCTCTTTTTTGTGGTGTCTTTATCTGATTTTGGTATCAGTATAATGGTGGCTTCATAGTATGAATTTGGAAGATTTCTTCCTCTTTTTTGTTGAATAGTTTGAGAAGAATAAGTATTAACTCTTCTTTATATGTTTGGTAGAATTCACCTATGAAGCAATCTGTCCTGGGTTTTTCTTGGGAATTTTTGATTATTGATAAAATTTCTTTGCTGGTTTTCAGTGTGTTCAAATTTTCTATTTCTTCCTCTTTCAGTTTTGGTAGTTCATATGTTTCTAGGAATTTATCCATTTCTTCCAGATTGTCCAATTTGTTGGCATATAGTTTTTCATAATATTCTCTTATAATCATTTGTACTTCCGTGATGTTGATTATTTCCCCTCTGTCATTTGTGATTTTATTTATTTAAGTCATTTTTTGTTGTTCATAAGTCTGGCTAGAAGCTTAGGTCGTTTATTTGAGATTTTTCTTCTTTCTTAAGGTAGGCCTGTTTACTGCATACTTTCCTCTTATAACCACTTTTGCTGCATCCCAAAGATTTTGGCTCATTATGCTGTCATTTTCATTTGTTTCCATGTACTTTTTTATTTCTTCTTTTATTTCCTGGTTGATCTGGTCATTACTTAGTAACATATTATCTACTCTGGAAGGGGTAGATAATGTAGCATGTATATGTTGTCCTTCCAGATTTTTCTGCTCCCATGTTGGGTGCATAAATATATAGAGTAGCATGTATATGTTGTCCTTCCAGATTTTTTTCTTTTTGTTGTCTTCTAGTTTCATAGCATGGTTAGAAAAGATGCATGGTAATGACTTAGATATTCTTGAATTTGTTGAGACTTGTTTTATGGGGTAATATGTGATTTATTCTAGAGGATAATTCATGTGCTCTCAAAAACAATCTGTATTCTTCTGCTTTAGGATGGATTCTTCTGAATGTATCTATTAAATCTACCTGGTCCAGTGTGTCATTCAAAGCTATTGTTTATTTTTTCTTAAGATTTTATTTATTTATTTGAGAAAGAGAGTGAGAGAGAGCATGAGAGGGGAGAAGGTCAGACAGAGAAACAGACTCCCCATGGAGCTTGGAGCCTGGTGTGGGACTTGATCCTGGGACTCCGGGATAATGACCAGAGCTGAAGGTAGTTGCTTAACCAACTGAGCCTCCCAGGCATCCTAAAGCCATTGTTTATTTATTGATTTTCTGTTTATTTATTTTTTTAAAAGATTTTATTTATTTATTTGACAGAGAGAGAGATCACAAGTAGGCAGAGAGGCAGGCAGAGAGGAGGAAGCAGTCTCCTCGCTGAGCAGAGAGCCCGATGTGGGACTCGATCCCAGGACCCTGAGATCATGACCTGAGCTGAAGGCAGAGGCTTTAACCCACTGAACCACCCAGGCACCCCTATTGATTTTCTGTTTAGATAATCTGCCCATTGATATAAGTAGGATATTAAAGTCCCCTACCTATTATTATATTATTAATTAATTGCTTTATGTTTGTTATTAATCATCTTATGTATTTGGGTGCTCCCATGTTGGGTGCATAAATATATAGAATTATTATGTCTTCTTGTTGTATTGTCTCCTCTATTATTATATAATATCCTTCTTTGGCTGTTGTTACAGTCTTTGTTTTAAAGTCTATTTTATTCAGTTATAAATATTACTACTCTGACTTTTTTTTATATCCATATGCATGACAGGTATTTCTCCATCCTCTCACTTTAAATATACAAGTGTCTTTAGGTCTAAAATATATCTCCTATAGACAGCATATAGATGGGTCTTGTTTTTTAATCCATTATGTCACCTTATTTATGTCTTTTTATTGGAGCTTTAGTCCATTTACATTGAAAGTGGTTATTGATAAGTGTACATTTTATTGACATTTTACTACTTGTTTTGTGGTTGTTTCTAAAGATTTTTTCTGATCCTTTTTTTATCTTTCATGTTTTGCTAATTTTCTCTAGTGATTTATTTGGATCACTTTCTCTTTTTTGGCATATTTATTAGTGTTTTCTGATACATCATTACTATTAGATTTGTACATAACATCTTATGCATGTAGCAGTCTGTATGAACTGGATGGTCATGCAAGTTTGAACCCATTCTTTTCTCCACTCCTCTTCACATTTTAGGTATATGTTATTATATTTTATATCTTTTCTGTGTGAGTTCCTTGACTAATTCTTTACAGGAATATTCATTTTTACTGCTTTTGTGTTTCCTACCTTCAGACATTCACTTTTGGTCTCTCCTTTCCACTTAAAGTATCCCTTTTAATATTTTTTGCAGAGCTAACTTAGTGGTCATGAACTCCTTTGGTTTTTCTTTGTCTGGGAAGCTTTTCATCTCTTCTTTTATTCTGAGTGATAGTCTTGCTGTATGGAGTATTTGTGGCTGTAGATTTTTCCTATTTAGCACGTTGAATATATCATGCCCTTTGGGCTTTCAAAGTTTCTGTTGAAAAATCTTCTAGCCTTATGGGATTTCCCTTGTAAGTTACCTCTTTTGTCTTGGTGCTTTAATTTTTTAATCATTGTATCTTTTTTTTTACTTGCTTTTTAAAATTATGTTCAGTTGGTTACTGAATAGTACATCCTTAGTTTTTGATGTAGTGTTCAATGATTCATTAGTTACATATAACACCCAGTGCACATCACAATGCTTGCCCTTCTAAATACCCAACACTCTCTTACCCCTTCCTCCCAAACCCCTCCCATCTAAAACCCTTGGTTTGTTTCCCAGGGTCCATAGACTCTCACGGTTCTTCTCCCTCTCTTATTTCTTCTCCTTTGGATTTCCCTCCCTTTCCCTATGGTCCTCTATGCTATTGCTTATGTTCCACATATGAGTGAAAACGTATGATAATTGTCTTTTTCTGCTTGACTTACTTCACTTAGCATAATCCCCTCCAGTTCCACGTATGTCAATGCAAAGGGTGGGTATTCATCCTTTCCGATGGCTGAATAATGTTCCATTGTATATATGTACAACAACTTCTTTATCCATTCATCTGTTGAAGGGCATCCTGGTTCCTTCCACAGTTTGGCTATTATTGACATAGTTGTTATGAACAGTGGGGTGCATGTGTCCCTTCTTTTCATTATATCTATATCTATGTGGTAAATACATAGTAGTGCAATTGCTGGGTCATAGGGTAGCTCTATTTTTAACATCTTGGGGAACCTCCATACTGTTCCAGAGTGGCTTTATGAGCTTGCATTCCCACCAACAGTGTATATTTTGCAAATTTAATTACACGTTTTGGTGTAGGTCTGCTTTTGTTGATTTTTTCTATATTTTTTTAATTTTTTAAATTTATTTTCAGCGTAACAGTATTCATTGTTTTTGCACCACACCCAGTGCTCTATGCAATCTGTGCCCTCTATAATACCCAACACCTGGTTCCCCCAACCTCCCACCCCCCGCCCTTTCAAAACCCTCAAATTGTTTTTCAGAGTCCATAGTCTCTCATGGTTCACCTCCCCTTCAAATTTCCCTCAACTCCCTTCTCCTCTCTAACTCCCCTTGTTCTCCATGCTTTTTGTTATGCTCCACAAATAAGTGAAACCATATGATAATTGACTCTGCTTGACTTATTTCACTCAGCATAATCTCTTCCAGTCCTGTCCATGTTGCTATGAAAGTTAGGTATTCATCCTTTCTGATGGAGGCATAATACTCCATAGTGTATATGGACCACGTCTTCCTTATCCATTCATCCGTTGAAGGGCATCTTGGTTCTTTCCACAGTTTGGCGACCGTGGCCATTGGTGCTATAAACATTGGGGTACAGATGGTCCTTCTTTTCACTACATCTGTATCTAAATACCCAGTAGTGCAATTGCAGGGTCATAGGGAAGCTCTATTTTTAATTTCTTAAGGAATCTCCACACTGTTTTCCAAAGTGGCTGCACCAACTTGCATTCCCACCAAGTGTAAGAGGGTTCCCCTTTCTCCACATCCCCTCCAACACATGTTGTTTCCTATCTTGCTAATTTGGGTCATTCTAAGTGGTGTAAGGTGGTATCTCAATGCTTTTGTTGATTTTGATGGGAGTTCTCTAAGTCTTCTGGATATGGGTATCTGTTTCCTTCCCCAGATTACAGAAATTTCCAGCTATTATTTCTTTAAGTAAATTTTTGCCCATTTCTCTCTCCTCTTGTTCTTCTTGGAGTCCTATGGTACAAGTTTTATTATGTTTGATGGAGTCCCTGCATTCCCTAAGTATATTCTCATTTTCATAATTCTTTTCTTCCTTTTGTTCAGCCTTAATTACTATCTATTACTCTGTATAATAGGTCACTAATTTGTTCCTCTGCCTTTTCCATCCTGTTATTTATTCCATCATGCATGTTTCTCGCTTCATTTTGAGCTCCTTATCTCTGTTATGCTATTCCTTGTCTGTGTGTTAAGGGTCTCACTGATGATTTCTTCTCTTTTCTCAAGTCCAGTGAGTATCTTTATTATCATTGCCTTGAATTCTTTATTAGGCATGTGATTATATCTTAGATCTCTGATCATAGCATCTTCCTGTTCTTCCCTTTGGGATAAATTTCTCTGTCTCCTCATTTTGTCTGCCTCTCTGTTTTTCTGTTAAGAAAGTCCGCTATGTCCCCTGCATAGGGCTCTCTGCTCATTGGGGAGCCTGCTCCCTCCCTTCTCTCTCTCTCTCTGCCCGCCTCTCTGCCTACTAGTGATCTGTCAAATAAATAATTAAAAATAAAATAAAGAAAGTCAGCTATGTCTTCTTCTGTTTAAAGTAGTGACTGTATAAAAAAAAAAGTTTCTGGAGTGCCTTGCAGTGCAGTATCCCTTTTTCATCAGACTGGGCACCTCAGGAGAATATCCTGTATGTTGCTTATGCTATGCTGTTGTGTCAGAGTAAATTTTTCCTTTCAGTGCAGTTGACTGTGGGCTGTGCTAGCTCTGTGTTAGTGGGACCCAGGCAGGCCATGCCTGAGGGTATGTGCCCACCAGGGAACTTGGGAGCCAGAGAAGGGTTGGTTTTAGCAAAATTTGCACAAAGGATTCTAGTCCTATGCTAGATCCCCTCAACCACTGCAGTGGCTGGGGACCTTGAGCTGGGGTGACTAAGGGCACGAGGCTGGGCTTGAAATGCAATGTTCACTAGGGACAAAAGGGGCCAGCACGAAAAGGCACCTGGTGGCACATGGGGTGTGTGACAGTAACTGGGTATGGCACAAGGTGGTGGCTGTGCACCCAGAAACTGGGTGCAGTGCACTGTAGTGGCTGTGCATGGTGTGGCAGCTGGCCATGGCTTGACAGCTAGGTATGGCATGCAGGGTCAGCTTTGCACCCAGTGACTGGGCAGGTCATGCACTCTAACAAAATTTGTCCTGAGCCCAGGGCCAAGGCTAGCAGGCTTGGGTGGGTGAGTTCTCAGGAGAACTCATGGGTATGACACACTGCTAGCCAGTTGTGTAGTTTGTGTCTGCACAGTGCCACCTCCTATAGGTAGCTGTGTTTATGCTGGGGTTGGGCAGGGGAAGAAATTGGCACCTGCCAGATTCCTCATTTTTTAAATCCCTCAACATGCTCTGAAATAAGTATAAACAAATCTGTCTCCTGTTTGCCCCCAGAGTTGTGTAAACTGCCATTTTTATGTTGCTTCTCCACACAGTTCATTGTCTTTTTAAGAGCAGTGACCCACCTGCTCTCCCAGCTTGCCTAATGCTGAGCCTGCTGACTTTTAAAGCTCCAGACTCCAAGTCCCACAGTTTTAGAAGCTCACAGAATTCAGCTCCTCTGCTTTTCAAAGTCAGACATTATGGGGATTAATCTTCCTCATGTGAGCTCCCTGGTAAGAGGGCTCATTTCTCTTCCCTCTCCATGCACCCAAATCCCTCTTCCTTGCCAGCAGCTTCCCTCCACCTTTCTGACCTTCCTAACTTTTCAGATGCAGATTCCTCTCTATATTTAGTTGTGGAGTTTGTTCTGCCAGTTTCTGGATTGCTGTCTGGTTTATTGACTTGTATATGGAGGATATCTAGTTGTAAACACAGAATGAAAAGAGAGAGCTCAGGGTCCTCCTACTCTGCCATCTTCCCAAGGTCCTGAAAACATATATAGTATTTCTTTTTCTCTGACTGCCTAGAAGATTTTCTCTAAACTTTGGAATATACTACTTTATATATCTAGGTGTATGTGTGTGTGTGTGTGTGTGTGTGTATTTATCATGTTTCATGTTCTCAGAGTTTATTGGATTTTAGGTTTTTGTTTTCATTAATTTTGGAAAATTTTCACCCATTATCTTTTAAAATATTTTTGTTCCATTCTGTCTCTCTTCTAGAGGCCCAAAAAGGATGTGTTAGACCATTGGATATTGACCCATATCTTTTGGATGCACTGTTCAATTTTCTTTCCCAATTCTCTTATTTACATTTAGGTCATTTCTATTGACTTTCCCCTTGGTTCATCTGCTAAAAGCTCACTGAAAAATTCCTCATTTTTAATACTGTGTTTAAATTTCTAGCATTTCCACTTGACTCTTTTTATTATTTGTTTCCCTGCTGAAATTTCCCATCTGTGCCTGAATGTTATTTATCTTTCATACTAGTTCTTGAGGAATAATCATAGTTTTTAAAAGTCCTATGTGATATTTCTAACATATGGGTCATCTCTGTGTATGCTCTTGCTGAGTTCTTGACAATTTTCAAAAATCTTTTTTGTATTTCAATATTTTTTAAATTTCTTTTTTTTAAAATTTTTTATTATTTATAAACATATATTTTTATCCCCAGGGGTACAGGTCTGTGAATCACCAGGTTTACACACTTCACAGCACTCACCAAAGCACATACCCTCCCCAATGTCCATAATCCCACCCTCTTCTCCCAAACCCCCTTCCCCCAGCAACCCTCAGTTTGTTTTGTGAGATTAAGAGTCACTTATGGTTTGTCTCCCTCCCAATCCCATCTTGTTTCATTGATTCTTCTCCTACCCACTTAAGCCCCCATGTTGCATCACCACTTCCTCATATCAGGGAGATCATATGGATGGAACTAGAGTGTATTTCAATTTTTGACTAATGATAAACATCATGTGTAGAAAAGTAGGGACTGAGATAAACAGTATATATACAGTCCCCTTTTTAGTCATACAATTAATGTGGAGGGTGGAATCAATCTGGACAATAGTTGAACTGGATTTGGGTCTTGTGTTTGCTTTCATTATCTTTAGTACCTATAATCTTCCAAATTCTCTAGTAATGGCTTCTGTTACTCTGTGCTTAGTGGGAGCCCGAGTGCAGGGGGGTCCACCCTCAGTTTCCAGTCATTCCTGCATGCCTGTGCCATAAATGGTATCTATTGTCATGTTCATGTTCCTCTTCCAGAGGTAGACTGATGTGTTACTTGATGTGGGAGTGATTCTTAGTTCTTCTAGGTTCAGCAGCAAACTCAGGTAGGACTAATGAAACTGGTCCATAAGACTCAGTCCTTCCCAGTATGCTCCCCCCCCCCCCCACTGTACTGTCTCTATTAGATTTCAAAAATGATCTTTATTAAAGATTTATTTAACCCTTAAAATTATAAATTCTAAGGCCTAATGGAGATCTTTGTCCATCCAGTTCAACTACTCATCCAAATTCTCTAGCCACCTAATTGCTCAGGCCCTGTATTTATATAACCTAGGATTAATAGTAATCTAACATTCAGTTAGACTGTTCTATTTCTGGAGAGCTCTGATTGCTTAGATCGCTCTACACAGCTCTGATTGGTATTCCTATAATTCCCACTCATTAAACATATATGTTGAAACTCAGTATAAGTTCAATACATCTTCTATATCATAGTTTTTCAAATATTTAAGGTTGGGTGGCAGACAAAGGGAGTAGACAACTTGGTGTTGATGAGATCCAGGAATTCAGAAATTGGTATTTGGTGGATTTTTAAGAACAGTAAATGGCAGAAATTGAGTAGATAAGGTGATGCTAATCCATGGAAATCTACCTGTCTGATATCCTTTCAAGAAAGGAAGTAAAGCATGACAGAGTTTGTTTGTTGGGTTCATAAGCATATCAAGTGTGTGGTAGAAATGAATACATATTCACCAAACCTGCTTTTTTTCCTGTTCAGGGCACATGGCCTGACTCCATTTGCTAGCCTTTGGTTTAGTTAGGAGGGGCCATAGGGTTAAGTGCTGACCAATGGCATTGAGTAGGAGTCATACATTTGGCCTGGCCCTCAGAAGCCCTTACTGGGCAAGTCTCTACATTTCCCACTTCCATATGATGCCTGCATGGGAAGAACTTCAAAGAACAAGGAGGGCAGAAATACAAAACTAAAGCAGTCCTCACTTGGAAGAGAGCCTCCCAAAGGGGTTACTTGACCAGAAAATCACATTGGACTTCTCTGTGAGCACAAAACAAACCTTTATTGTGTTGAGTCACCAAAATTTTCATGCTGATAGAGTACTTAGACTTTTTTGTTATTTTTCTTTTCATTTTTAATGTTTTTATTTGCTTTATTTTCAGTGGTTATGTCCTTACAATGATATGTTTTTACTATTATACTCTTATTAATCAAGTTGAGAGACTGCTTATCATTGACTTCTTGTTTTGATTGGTGAGGATTTATCACTTTTGGAACACTCACCTTCTCTCCTCCATTCTTCCCAGTAGTGATAAATTATGAATTTAAGTGATCAGAAACCAGCATTTTGTATGAATATACTGATTATTGTATAGTTTAAGATTTTTCTAGGTACTCTTCTTTTGCCCAAATTCCATCTACATGCCTTTAATTTTTCTAAATGTTCTATCATATTTGGTATTCAGTAGTCTTCTTCATCTTTATTCCTTGAGGGCCTTGGAGTTAATTTGGGGTCCTGTCTCTCTTTGCTCTTGACTGCTGGACTGACTGTTCTGCAGACCTGTTATTTAGCTGCCATTTGGGATCTCCTTCACCATTTATTTTTTTTAAAGTTGAATTTACTCTCCTTTAGAATGTAATTCTTCCTAGGGCAGGCTAATGAGATGGTGATGGGTGGGTAGAATACAAGAAACCCTGTGTAGCAAGGATGGGTAGACAAGTACTCATCAAGGAAGAGAATGAAGATGAAAGGAAATTAAAGAAAATTTCAAGAAAAGACTGGTAAATCTTTGAAAAATGATGGCATTGACAGCAAAAAGAGAAAGATAAAAAGAGGAGCAAAACTGATTTGTGTTTGAAGACCCTGGCTTTGAAATTCAAAATGTTAAGTTCTGGTTGACACTTAATATACCAGGAACCACCTGGAGAAAGAAGTTAAGAGGATAATTTAATCTAGCATTTATTCACTTGCTTATTCACTGAGGGACCAAAGTTCTCTAAGTCACAGGGAAGTGCCTGTGGTCACCAGGATGTGGGAAAGACACCAGAATGAACACTGAAATCTGCCCAAGCTGTTAGAAATCTATGAGAAATGGGTTGGTTATTAGTTCTGGAATAGACTTTTACTTCAGACTAGCATGACACTTTACATAGAGTGGGTACTGAAAATAGTCATTGCAAAAAATGAATAAAAGAAGGAATAAATATGAATCCTCTAAAAGTTTTGGAGGTATTCCTTCTGGTAAAATTATGACTCAGGGCACAGTATGTGTACATGGGAAGAGCCTATTTGTAGCCCGTCATAGAGTCTGCAATGTCCTGACACCAGTACCATTTGGAGACCATCAAAGCAGTGACAACAAGAGAAAAAATTGTAAAGAGTGGAGACTGGAGAACTTGAATAGGGGTACATTTTTTTTAGTGAAGTTCCTAGAGCTGATTGGAAGCAGTATGAGCAAATGTTTTGTTTTGACTACCTTTCCAAACTACTTCTCTTGCTCGTTATTCCCTCTAAATCTCTTCAGGTGGCAAGGGAAGAGTTGTTGGCCATTATTCACTTAAACTTCTAACAGGTTTAGAAAGTAGTCCTCAGTTTTTTTTCCCAACTGAAGGAAATTATTTTGAAATAATTTTAAAATTACAGAAGAGTGGCAAAGATAGTACAGAGAGTGTCCATATACAGGTTCACCTAGTTTCCCCTAATGTGGTAAATTATATAAATATAGTACAATTATAAGACTTATAAGGAAGTCGGAATTAGGTATACAGAGGGAGGGACATTTCAGGCCTAAATACAGTACAATTATACTACACATATATATCTAAATATAGTACAATTGTGAGAACTAAGACATTATTACTGTGAAAATACAATTTTTTTTTCATATTTGACTTGCTTCAAGGAAAGAAATTATGCACCATTTTCAGGGACTCAATTTCTTTCACTGCCAATAGCAAGAGCTAATCTAATACACAACTATTTCCAAATGACAGTGCAGTTTTCAACTCTTAAAATTCAGGTTGCAGATAAGCGGAATGGAGAGAGGAGATGGAAGGCCTTGTAATTACCACAGGGGAAAAAGCTTTAAGGAGTACTGAGAAAGGGTGGCAAATGGTTGAAAGAGGCAGCTGGAAAAGGGCAGAGCTGGGACCCTAAAGGGAGCAGGATCAGGGAGTGGTGGTAAGGATGGTCTTCTATCACTAGATATCTTGACTCCCTTGCCTCACTCATCTCCTTATCTGAAAGGGTGAAAGTACTAGCAGCCCAATTCTGTGGTGGGTTATTGTGGGAAGAGACAAGCTACCTGATAGAAAGAGAGATAATGGTTGTGGAGCTCTTTACAGTTTACAAACTTTTTCACAAAATGACTAATGAATGTCCAAAATCTGAGTCTGACTAACAATAGGTTAGTCTTAGAGTGTGAGGAGCTTCAGAAAGGATCTAGCCCAAAGAAAAGGCACTCGGGCCCAGAGCTAATATGAATGGCTTCTGTTGTGTCACAGTTGAGGGAGGGCAGCCCAGCTTCTGATTTCTCATCCCATTTTTGTTTTACTAGATATTTTCACTTAAATCTCCAGAATACACAACTTGGGTAGTAAAACTCACAACTAAGAAAACAGAAATGACATGACTTGTTCTTGATAGTCTTTTCAGTTTGGATCATAAGGTTGGTGCAGAGAATCAGAGACTTTCCGTCAAGGAGGTCTTTCAATGCAGATGCTAAGAAGAAGAGAAAATTCTTGAGTCAGTGAGGAAGAGTTAAGAAATTGCTGGCTTGGGAATATGGAATTTTAACTCTTCTACATTATTCTAAGTCCATATGCTCAGAAAAGCCGATGTACTGTTTTCTAAAACCCTGAACTTCCATGGGAAATTTTTGTACCTAATGACTTTCTGGTCACTTGTTTTTGTTGTTGTTGTAGTTGTTGTTTTTTGTTTGTTTTGTTTTTGTTTTCCCATGTTCTTTAAATGAGTACCTTTATATTTTAAAAATATCTCAAAATATTTGAGTTTCATGTGTGAGGTGAGTTATCAAATGTATTATCTATTTTTGTAAAGAAACATGTTGTTGTTTTACTGAAAAAGTATTTATAGGATTTTTTCTTTTTTAACAAATGAAACAGCACTGAGGTTTCCTGAAATGAAGTGGAATAAGGTCTCACTCTGGTCTGGCCTTCATGAAGCATGCATGGGAGCCTCTTTCTCCTTCTCAAAAGTGACAATATGGCCTTTGTAGCCACTTCTCTTTCAGCATCTGCCTGTGATACAGGGAGAAGTTTGGGGCCTTTAGAGGAGTTTTGACTAGGGTTTCTGTTGGGTCCCTAAAAACACATCTCCCAAACCTCTCTGCCCCGCATTAGGGAACATAGACTGGGCAAGAGATACAAACCTGTGCTCAGAGCAAAGAAGAAAACAGGTGTGTGGCCCTCTATGTATGAGACTTCCGGGGTGATGTCAACAACCTCGTGACTGATGCTTGGCTAGTGCATGACCTTTTACTCTAGAGGGTTTAATTGGAGAAGGTACTGCACACAAAGGCAGACTGGGAGGTTTTCATTGAACTATAATATTTTTAAGCAGACTCACACCAGTAGGAGAGAGTCTCTTTGGGTTGACTTGAAGCTCGCAGGCAGGTCTCTCACACTGGCTTAATTAAAGCTGCTTCCATCTTCTATCGATAGAGCTGATTTGAACTGCTAATCAAGCAGACAGTACTTGCAAAAAAGAAACTTTTTAGTATACAGTAACTCCTTGAAAAGTGAAAAAATAAAATCTACTATCTTAGCAAATTCTGCCCCCCCCTTAAAAAAAGAAAATACTAGGAATGAGAGGAAGAAAGGGAGAAGGAAAGTTGTCCCCATTCGTGCTTCTTGTCAGCATAAGATCAGATTCTTATTTCAGAACTGTTAGATGCTGTGATGATACTCTTTAGGACATCTCATTTTCCTACTCTTTCCAGGCACCCTCTGCTGACATCTTGTTCATTGCCATATGTGCTTAATAAGATAAGCCTTCATCTCAGAGGCAGGGGCTAGCCGCCTACCTATGGTAGATCTTATCTTCCATGAGATGTTCTACTATTCTTAACCGTACCCATGGTTGTCCCACTCAGTTCCCAGCACAGCCATTTTGGGCCCCACACAGCAAACTCTAGGCAGTGGTAGCTGGGAGGAAAGAATTCAAATCACCTTCAATTTCTATAAAATTTATTACAGAAGCCTGGGTGGAGTCATTTGGTTTCATCAAGATTTGAGACTAACATTTGGCCATGGAATTTAATAAAGCTTTTTAAGGTTCTTTCACAGAGAGATACAATATAGAAGGAGGTTCTTTTAAGGTAATAGGTATGTGGAAATAGTATAGTTGTTCAGAGCCAACACTGGAGAATGGGTTTAGTGACCTAGCCAGGTAATTTCATTTTAAATGCAAGTGAGTGTGACTCAGTTTCGTTGTGGTTCATAAAATTGATTCTGAGGGCATTCCTGAAAATTAAAAAACAAAAACAATAAAAAAACATTCAGGCAGCAGAGCTGTTGTCTATTCTATACTCAGGCTGTATCATTTATCTGCATAAAGTTAACACTGCCATATTGTTGTTGAAGCAGAGCATAAGCCCCAGGATATTTTCCACCCATGAATACCAGCATGAGGTTTAGAAGACCATTTCCTTACACAAGTATAATTCATCATCATACCTACCAAAACTAACTTCTAAATATCATCCAAACCAAACCATATTTAAACTTCCTCTGATCATCCTTAAAATGTTTTTATATGTTTGGTTTACCAACTATTATATTGAAATAATATATTACAAATTACATTGAGAATTTGTTTGGATGTGCAAGTTCTGATAGGGGTTGAAGCCATTTCTTTTAAGTACCACTCTCTCTCTCTCTAAAAAAACAAACAAACAAATAAAAAACCAGTCCTTTTTCTTAAGGAAAGACCTCAAATTTCCAGGACAATCATTTAGTACTCTGAAGGAAGAAGCCAATCAGAAGAGATATTTCTAGAAAAGCCTAGAAGAAACTATACTTCATTTTTTGAGGTTACACACTGATGGCTTCAACTCCTCATCAGCAAGCTTTAATGCAAAGGGGTTTACACAAAGTGAGATTCAGTGGGTCTTGGTTATAGGCTCTTTCTTAAGCTAGTTTTGTGATCATAGGAAGGCACTAATTTCTTTTAGGATCAGTTTTCTGCTTGGCAAAATCCACATGTAAATATTCTGCTTAATTGACAGGGAGTAAAACATCTTGTACATAAAGGTTCTTGGAAAAGCAGTGTGCTTTTCCCATGAAAGGTAATGCTGTGGATAGAAATGATGGTTAAATATAGGCATGCCTGTATAGACATGTGGCTCATGAGCTGGCCTCTTAGCATATGAGTGTGCATGATGATATCTATATTTTGTTATTTGCACAGATGTATAATTAGCTTTTATATAATGGCAAATAGACTTCACATCACTGGCGTTCATCAAGTGTAACAATATTTTTCCCATAAACTTTAGGAGATATAGTATAAGTGGCATCAGGAGATGAAGTTGGCTTATGGAATTTCCCCCTAAAATATTAGGACACTCATCAATTAAATGACTAAATTTGAACACAATTTTCTAAAATGTAAACTTATATGTAATAGGGTTTTTTTTTTTTTTTTTCTTTCAGCAATGAGCCTCTGTGTACTTCTAGCTCCCTTCTTAGGGAGCCACTCAATCTCTTCCCTTAGGCCACTCAGTCTCTTCTGCAAACATATCTTCAGAGATTTGCCTCTAAGACATGGTGTACTTTGGAGTTTTGACCTGGACCTATCTATCTTCTAATTTACTCCATGGCTTCAGTTAGCATATATGAAGTGACAATGACTCCTTGTGCGCATGGCCATGGGAGTCCAGAATGGTACAATCAATTTCTTCAAAACAAAACAGAAATATCAAGGAGTTGGGGAAAATAATCAAGCTCATCTAGAACTTCTGTCAGCCTATTTTTCATGGGTTAAATATTTTGATCATAAATTTGCCAGAGGTAAGCAATAAGAAGACCAAAACCAGACCTTTTGTTCTTTTGTGCCTATACCTCTCCTTATGTGGAACACAGATTGGGGTCACATGTCTTTTCATTTCTCCAACTAGTTCTACACTCCTTGAGAACAGAACAAAATGTGATTCATCTCTGAAACCTCATGAATCCTGAGAACTACTAACCTATCTAGAGTAACAACTCTTGAGTTGTGACATCTAGCAGATGAGTTTGTATTTTTGCTCTGTGACTTTGTTACTATAAAGAGGCCCTCATTTAGCAATATTTACTGTCATATGGCCAGTGTTTATCAGGCAGTACAGATGGTGGTTAAGTGCACAAGCTCTAGAGCCAGACTCTTTGAGTTATGCTAGACTGTTCCTAATTAGTTATGTAACTTTGGGTGTAATTTGACCTCTTTGTATTTCAGTTTCCTCTTGTGTATAATGGGGATAATAGTATAGATCTGAAAAGTCTGTTGTGAAAATAAAGACTAATACATGTAAATAAATGCTAATACAAGGTCTGCATATTAGAAAAATGTCTAACAAATAGTAAGTCAGTGTTATCAAGGTGCCTAGGGATGTGACATGCTACAGAAGTCATATATAGACTCTAGAACATGCGGATGTTAAAACCCTAAACTGTGTTGTTCAAACCTTGATGTACCTCAGAATCAGCAGACAATTAGGTAAAAATACAGATGCCTGTGTTCTTTGCCCTAACCCTCCAAACCCCCGCTCCAATTGAACCCAATGCAAATTGGTTTGAGAACCAATTTGTAGGAAACTATCAACAAAACTAAAGGCAGTCTATGGAATGGGGAAACGATATTTGCAAAAATAAAGGATTAGCACACAAAATCACTAAAGAACTTATCAAACTCAACACCCCCAAAACCAAACAATCTAGTCAAGAAATGGGCAGAAGACATGAATAGGTATTTTTCCAAAGAAGACATCCAGATTGCTAACAGACACCTGAAAAAATGTTTAATATCCACTTAAGCTTAAGTGGGTAGGAGAAGAATAAATGAAACAAGATGGGATTGGGAGGGAGACAAACCATAAGTGACTCTTAATCTCACAAAACAAACTGAGGGTTGCTGGGGGGAGGGGGTTTGGGAGAAGGGGGTGGGATTATGGACATTGGGGAGGGTATGTGCTTTGGTGAGTGCTGTGAAGTGTGTAAACCTGGTGATTCACAGACCTGTACCCCTGGGGATAAAAATATATGTTTATAAAAAATAAAAAATTTAAAAATTTAAAAAAAATGTTTAATATCACTCAGCATCAGGGAAATACAAATTAAAACAAGATGACATATCATCTCACAACTGTCAGAATGGCTAAAATCAACCCAAGAAACAACAGGTGTTGGCAAGGATGTGGAGAAAGGGGAAACCTCTTGCACTGTTGGTGGGGATGCAAACTGGTACAGCTGCTCTGGAAAACAGTATGGAGTTTCCCCAGAAAGTTAAAGATAGAACCACCAGAACTACCCTATAATTCCACAATTACACTACCAAGTATTTACCCAAAGGATACAAAAATACTGATTCAAGGGGTATATGCACCCCAATGTTTATAGAAGCATTATCAATAATAGCCAAACTATGGAGAAAGCCAAAATGTCCATCCACTAATGAATGGATTAAGAAGGTGTGGTATATATATACACACAATGGAATATTAGCCCTCAGAAAGAATGGACTTTTACCATCTGCAGCAATGGGATGGAATGCATCATGGTAAGTGAAAAAGTCAGAGAAAGACAAATACCATATGATTCCACTCATATGGGGAATTTAAGAAGACATGCACATATAGGAAGGGGGAAAAGAAAAAAAGGAGAGAGGGCAATAAACCATAAAAGACTCTTGAAGATAGAGAATAAACTGAGCATTGATGGAGGGAGGTGGGTGGGTGATGGGTTAGATGATTGATGGGTATTAAGGAGGGCACTTTGCAATGAGCACTGGGTTTTGTATGTAAATAATGAGGGTAAGTCAGAAATCACTGAATTCTATTCCAGAAACGAATATTGCACTGTATGTTAACTAACTAGAATTTTAAAAATTGGAAGAAAAAATAAGAACCACTCTGTAGACAAAACTGGATTATTCCTTTTTACAAAAGAAAAACTTTGAAAAGCAAAGCAAAGCCAGGGAAATTTAGGCACTTCTTGTTCCTAAATTCTTTTATTTAGTGTAAGTTAGTGGAGGAGTGTTCAATGATGAAGGCTGACTTCCTACAATAGCAGTGTAGGAAGTAAAATGCAGGCTGGGACAGGAAGTAAAATGCAGCTGCAGTACAGCTGTGAACATTATCATTAACAGGTAATTAACAGGTGGCAAATTAACAGTTGTATTCTTAAAAACAGTGGCAGTTTTCAAAGATTCTGATTAGGAATCTGCAGTTTCAAAACCCATTTGTCTTTGAAACTGTCATTGTGGATAATATATCACCCATTGGCTTATATATAATAGAATTTTGTGTTGTGACTTGGTTCTGTCAAACATAGAATAATAAACCTTCAAAAATTATATATGTTAGTTTTCTCCTCAAAAGAATCTTTCTTCTGATGAGGGTATGTTTTCAACTCTGTGTTAAGTGATTGACAGGACTGAGGTGGGATGGTGGAAGGGCTCACTCAGACTAGAGAAGCTTTTCCCATCTGGTTAGGATCCCTAGCGTTGTTCTTAGGAGGTGATGAGGAAAGGCTATCTTACTGGATCCTTCACTCCCCACTGGTCATCAGACTGAGGGCTAGGCCCTCAGCTTGCTATGTTCAGGAGCTCAGTTTGATCACAGAATCATCTTACTTTTTAAAAGTAGTATTTTATTTTATATAGTATTTTGTTATTTTCTCCAAATACTTCCCTCCTAATATTTGTGCTACCTCTTTTTTTTTTTTTTTTTTTTGATCAATCAGCCAGGTTTTGTTTCCATTCCCTTTTACATTTGTCAGAGAACCAACTTTCAGCTTTGTTGGTTTCATCGTCTCTAAGTGTATCTGTGTTTAGTACTTCTTTCATTTCTGTTTTTTTTTTTTATTATTTCCTTCCTTTTTTTTTTTTTTTTAAACTTTTGTGTTTGAGGCTTACCTCATGTTCAATCTCCCCTGCTCTTGAAATATTTCTTTAGCTGTAGCTCACATTTTGATGTGAAATCTGTCATTACTCTTCAGCTCTCAATTTTTCTAATTTTTGTGATGGTTTCTTTCTTGATCAATATGTTCTTCAGAAATCTGTTCTAAAATTTCCAAACATATATGGGGGTTTAAAAGTTATCTTCTTGTTACTGATTTCTAACAGCATTTTACTGTGGTGAGAGAACTTGATAGTGATTCTTTATTATTTCTTGATCCTTGGTTTGTGACTAGTATGCGGTCAGTCCTCTAATGACTATAGGGTTCTGTATATTCCTGACGGATTTTTTGTGTTTTTTATATTTTCTTCAAACTTGATAATTATTTTGTAGGCTTAATCCATTAATACTGAGAAAGAAATGTGTTTAAAACACACAAAGTATGGGGTGCCTGGGTGGCTCAGTGGGTTAAAGCCTCTGCCTTTGGCCCAGGTCATGATCCCAGGGTCCTGGGATCGAGCCCCGCATAGGGCTCTCTGCTCAGCATGGAGCCTGCTTCCTCCTCTCTCTGACTGCCTTTCTGCCTACTTGTAATCTCTGTCTGTCAAATAAATAAATAAAATCTTTAAAAAAAACACACACACAAAGTGTGAGTTGTGAATTCCACCAATTTTAAAATTACATATGGAGATTGTATTATTGAGTGTACCTAAACTTCCTGGCAAATTGTTACTTTTATCAGTATATGGGAGTCATTTTTATTCTTAAATACATTTGGTTTTAACGTATGCTTTATTTGACATCAAATCAGCAACAAATCAGCTTTCTTTTCATGAATATTTTCCTGACATACATTTTTTTTAAGCCTGCTATTCTTTTGTTTTTAATCTTTATGAGTATATTTCAGGACCTAGAAATAACATATATTTTAAAGTACCATTTAGTGGTTTTGTTAAAATCTGAAGATATATTTAAAATAAAAATTAGTTCTTGGGGCGCCTGGGTGGCTCAGTGGGTTAAAGCCTCTGCCTTCGGCTCAGGTCATGATCCCAATGTCCTGGAATTGAGTCCTGCATCGGGCTCTCTGCTCAGTGGGGAGCCTGCTTCTTTCTCTCTCTCTCTGCCTGCCTCTCTGCCTACTCATGATCTCTGTCTGTCAGATAAATAAAATCTTAAAAAAAATTAGTTCTTGACATTGTGTTAATTTAAAAATATTTTTACCTTTGTCATTTGCATTTTCTATTCCCTCTCTTTGTGCTTCAATCCCCCATATTTAGTTACTTCTGTTGGTTTAGTTTTCTTAAAAATTCCTCACCAACATACACTGATTTAAATGTTTCTATATCTTTACTTTAAAAAAAATCAAAATACATCTTTCTGTTATAAAGTAATTTAAGACTTACAAAAAACAGTTTCAAGCATTCTGTATTCATTCTCTTCACCTAGCTTTTCTAAATATCAAAATCTTACAAAGACATAGTACAATGGCCACAACCAACAAGTTAATGTTAATACAACTTATTATTAACTGATTTACAGGTCTTATTCAAACTTCACCAATTGTATCACTGATGTCTTTTTTTCCTGGTTCAGGAACCAATCCAGGATCATACATTGCATTTAACTGTAACATCTCCAATCTGGGACAGGCTTCAGTCTTTGTCTTCCATGACTTGACACTTCTGAAGAATATTAGGTATTTTGTAGAATGTTCCTTAGTTGTGCTTGTTTAATGTGTCTGATTAAATTTAAGTTACAAGCGTGACTTCTCTGCTATTTTTACTAGAAATGTACTATTAATGCTGCCTGTTGGTGAGTTGGAGATGTCCAGTGCCAGTATGGTTTTTCCTCCAGTTATTATGCTCATCACATCCTGATTTTCTATCTCATACCCCATACTCATACTTCATATCCCATACCTCATACTTCACAGACAGAAGAATACCAAGATCCATACACTCAGCCCACTAAATTTCAAGACATAATCCTGGGCCAAAATCAGCGACAAGCCAAAAGGAAGACCCCTTTAACAGTTGCTGGTATAGCTGAATATGAGGACTCTTGGGAACTGGTCTGAAGAACATGTAATTTGAGACTATGTCCAATACTAATTAGGAGGAAGAGTAATTTGTTCCCTTTAAAGTCTCAAGATTTCAGTAGTACATTTCTTTCTGGACATTAAAGTCATATTCTAAATTGATATCTTAAGAATCCAATATTTTCAGAAAAAAATCTCATTTAATGAGAGCTAAGAGAAAAATCAAGGATGATTCTTTGTAGCAGTCTTACCAGAATTTATTTTGAGGCAGAAAATATTTGGCTTTGTTGAATGTCTGATTAAATCTTACAAATAATACAGACAACTCATATGGGAAAATAGACCCACAGAACAAAGACAATAATTTCCCAAGAGTCTCAGGAGCAAGTCAAACAGAAATCAAGCCTGGGATCTCTAATCTCTGGTTGCAGTCCAACTACTTGCACATGTTCACTTTTAGCTGAGTTGAAAGTCTAGTGTTTGATACAGAACAACATTGTATTTGTGTGTTTTTGTGTGCCGTGCCTATTGTCCATGGTATATAATCCTTTGAGTATTAAGATGCAAATTAGTCAATGTTATAGATTATAAAAATAGATCCTTGGAAAAGTGGTCATAGCCTGAGGCTTCATTTATCCAACATATTTACTGAACAACTGTTAGCACATGCTTATTTTTAGAATTCCATTTTTTTTTAAGTAACTGAAACAAAGTCTATCAAATTGCCATTGCAAATCAACTAATTCAGTGTTTTCTTTGTAAGATTTTATTTATTTATTTGACAGACAAAAATCACAAGTAGGCAGAGAGACAGGCAGAGAGAGAAGGGGAAGCAGGCTACCTGCTAGCAGGGAGCCGGATGTGGGGCTCGATCCCAGGACCCTGGGATCATGACCTGAGTCGAAGGCAGAGGCTTAACCCACTGAGCCTCCCAGGTGCCCCCTAGAATTCCATTATTATTGCTCTTTCACCTCTGTGAGCACCTAAAAATCTGGAGCATTTTGTGTATATAAGTCCAACTTCCGTTATTATATAGATGAGTAAACAGATGCATTGAAAGGTGATGCATTTCCCAGTGTTGTGCAGAGTTGACAGAGCTGAGGGAGAAACCAGCTTGGAACCTTTTGATTTCATTTTCTCTATTGCTTATGCTTTTTCTATTTCATTGATTTGTGCCCTTCATTATTTCCCTCATTCCACTTGCTTGGGGTTTAATTTACTCTTCTGAAGTTTCTTAACATGGAGCCTTAGATCATTGATTTATATGTTTTCTTATCTAAATAAGCATTTAAGGTTTATAAATTCCTCTCTAAGCACTCTTTTAGCTGCACCCCTCAAATTTTGATGATGTATGTTTCATTCAGCTAATTTATTTTCATTCAGTTCAAACTATTTTTTAAATTCTCTGGTGATTTACTCTACTTGGATTACTTAGAAGCATGTTAACTTTCAAATATTTAAGGTTTTTTTTTTTTTAAGATATTTTGTTATTGATTCTTAATTTGATTCCACTGTGATCAGGGAGTAAATGGTATGATCTGAATATTTTTTTTGAAGTTTATTTTATGGCCCAGCGTATGATCTGAATATTTTTTTGAAGTTTATTTTATGGCCCAGCATATGGTCTATGCTGATGAATGTGCTATGCAACTTTAAAAAGCACCTTCATTTGTTGGGTGTAGTGGTTTATAAATATCAACCAGGTCAAGGTAGTACTGCTCAGAACCCATGTCTCTACTGATTTGTCTAGTTGTTCTAGCAATTGCTGTGGAGTTTTAAAACTCTCTGAATATAAGAATGATGCAATTGCCCATCTTCCCCTTTAGTTGTATCAATTCGTTTCATTGTTTTTTGTTTATTTTTCCCCTAGAGGTTTGTACTTCTAATCCCCTTCACCTATTTCACTCATTATAGCTACTGCTGTTTTTTTTTTTTTTTTTTTTTTTTTTAGAATTTTATTTATTTGACAGAGAGAGATTACAAGTAGGCAGAGAGGCAGGCAGAGAGAGAGGAGGAAGCAGGCTCCCCGCTGGGCTCGATCCCAGGACCCTGGGATCATGACCTGAGCCGAAGGCAGAGGCTTTAACCCACTGAGCCACCCAGGCGCCCCTACTGCTGTATTTTATTTTAATGCTGTACATGTTGTTTTATTAGACCATGTATGATTATATCTTACTGACTCACCATTTTATGGTTATGAAAAGTTCTTCCTTATCTCTTGGTTTTTTTTTTTGTCAGAAAATCTACTTTATATTAATACAGCCACTCCAGCCTTCTTTATACTTGCTGTTTGCATGGTATGTTCTCTTCCATACAGTTATTTATTTCTGTGTTTTTAAATATAAAGTGCATGTCTTGTATACAGTATATAGTTAGGTCAAGCTTTTTAAAATCTATTTTGATTACTCTGCCTTTTAATTGAAATGTTTGATTAATAGCTAATAAAATTAATGCTGTGGTTGTGTTTGGGTGTAACATTCCATTGCTTGTTTTCTATTTGTTCACTTTGCTTTCTCTTCTTTCCTTCATGTCCTTTAAGCATTATTTTAATAATATTTAATATTTAAGTTATTAAAAAATTCAGTTACAATTTTCTTATTGGTTTTCAGTTATACTTCTCTACATTATTATTTTAGTGATTGTTCTGGGAATTAAAATATATGTCTTTAATTTTTCACAGTCCATTTGCAGTTATACATTGCACCTCATTAAATGTAGAAATCTGGGCGCCTGGGTGGCTCAGTGGGTTAAGCCGCTGCCTTCGGCTCAGGTCATGATCTCAGGGTCCTGGGATCGAGGCCCGCATCGGGCTCTCTGCTCAGCGGGGAGCCTGCTTCCCTCTCTCTCTCTCTCTCTGCCTGCCTCTCTGCTGCTTGTGATCTCTCTCTCTGTCAAATAAATAAATAAAATCTTAAAAAAAAAAAATAAATGTAGAAATCTTGCAAACATGTAGGTCCGTTTTCCCCTTATTTTGTGGTACACACGTAAATGTTTTAAACCATGACAATGCTATAATTTTTCTCTAAACAGTCATGCATATAATATGTATTATATGTCATATATATTATAAATATCTTAAGAGAAGAAAAAGACAAAAAAAAAACCCACCCCATAAGTTTTGTATTTACTCAGCTATTTATCATTCATGATGCTCTTCATTACTTTCTGAGGATCTGAGGTTCCATCAGATATCTCCTTTCAGTTTCAAGAACTTCCTTTAGCATTTCTTATAACGTAGGTCTGCTGGCAACTAGTTCTCTTATTTTTATCTGAAAATTTCCTTATTTTGCTTTCACTCTTGAAGAATATTTTTACTTGATATAGAATTCTGGATTGACAGGTTTTTTTTTTGTCTTTTCAAACATGATTATTTCATCCTGTTCTGATCTCCATGGTTTCTTATGTAACGTTAGAAATGAATTCAAATGTTGTTCCATTGCATGTAATATGTTGTTTTTCTACTGAGGCTTACTAGATTTGCTTATTTGGCTTTAACAGTTTGCTACAGGTTGGCAATCTTTGTGTTTATCCTTTTTTGCTGTTTGTTGAATGTCTTGAATCAATAAATTTATATTTTTCATTAAATTTGGGAAATTGTTAGCTATTTTTTTTTTTTTTGCCTCATTCTCTATTTGTTTTTCTTCTAGGACTCCAATTACATGTGGAAAGAGCATTATAATAAAGCATCATTTACTAGAAGCCAGAATCAACAATTATCAACTCATGGCCCCTCTTATTTAATCTATAGCCTACCCCCTACCTCTGTTCTCCACTGACACCTCACCTGGGATCTTTCTGTAGCAAATTCCAGACATTTTACCATATTATTTGTAATGAGTGAATAATCACACACATTAAATAGATTATATTTTAGAGCAGTTTTGGTTCACAACAAGACTGAGCACAAGTACAGATTTCCCATACGTTCCCTGCCCCCACACACTCATAGCTCCCTGCATTGTCAACACTCCCACCATGGGGTACATCTGCTACAACAAATGAAACTACATTGCCACATTATTATTATGCAAAGTCCAGAGTTTATACTAGGGTTCACTCTAGGTGTTGTATGGTTTTGAACAAATATATAAAGATAGGTATTCCCCAGTATAGCATCACACTGAATAGTTTCACTGCCTTTAAAATCCTTTGTGCTCTGCCTATTCTTCCCCCTACTCCTTCCTCCAACGCCTGATATTTTTACTATCTCTATAGTTTTCCCTTTTTCACAATGTCACATAGTTGAAACTGTACAGTATGGGGCCTTTTCACATTGACTTCTCTCACTTAGTAATACTCATTAAAACTCCCTCCATGTCTTTTCATAACTTGATATGTCCTTTTTTTTTTTTAAAGTACTGAATAATGTTTTCCTGAATGACTATTCCAGTTTATTTATCCATTTACCTACTAAAAGGCATCTTGGTTGCTTCCAAAGTGCTGGCAACTAGAAATAATTGTTGTATCTGAAGTCATCACCCAACCCAAGGTTATCTACATTTTTTTTCTTACATTACTAGGAGTTTTATAGTTTTGCATTTTATATTTTGGTCCGTGATCCATTTTGAGTTAATTTTTGTAAAATTATTAGTAATGTCTAGATTCATTACTCTGCATATGTCCAGTTGTTCCAGCATCATTTATGAAAAGCCTATCTTCTCTCCATTGTATTACCTTTGCTCCTCTGTCAAAGGTCAGTTGACTGTATTTGTTTGGGTCTTGTTCTGGGCTATGTATTCTATTAATTATCTATTTATGCATTCTTTTGGCAATACCAATTTTGGTTACTATAGCTTTACACTGACATCTCATATGGCATGTTATCATGTCATTTATAAAGAGTTAAAGGATAATGACTTTTTAAAGATTTTATTTATTTATTTGATAGATCATAAGTAGGCAGAGAGGCAGGCAGAGAGAGAGGAGGAAGCAGGCTCCCCGCTGAGCAGAGAGTCCGAGGTGGAGCACGATCCCAGAACCTGAGATCATGACCCGAGCTTAAGGCAGAGGCTTTAACCCACTGAGCCACCCAGGTGCCCCAGATAATGACTTTTTAAACTATCAACAGTGTTTAATAATTGAAGTCATTATGAATGCATGTTTGCCTGGGACAATCGGGGTTATTCCCTCTCTTTTTTTTTTAATTTTAATTTTTTAAATTTCTTTTCAGTGTTCCAGAATTCATTGTTTATGCACCACACCCAGTGCTCCATGCAATACATGCCCTCCATAATACCCACCACCAGGCTCACCAAACCTCCCAACCCCCTTCAAAACCCTCAGTTTGTTTTTCAGAGTCCACAGTCTCTCATGGTTCATGTCCCTCTCCAATTTCCTCCAACTCAAGGATAATGCTTTTTGAAAATTACAACCATATATAATACAACATATAAAATAGCAATAATAATTCTTTAATATAATATTGTTTAAATATTATTAGAACAACAGTGTTTAACATTTTTCCAAATGTCTAATTTTCTAAACACAATTTGTTGGTTCAACTCGGGATATAAATAACATCTGTACAATGCAATTAGATACATCTCTGAAATATCTTTTATTATGTAGAATGCCCTCTGTACTCTCCCTCTCTTTAATTTTCTCTGAAATTCTGTTACTGAAGAAATGGGGTTGTTTGCTATAATTTCCAGCAATACTGGTTTTACTGATTATCCATTGATTATGTTCTTCTATCCCCTATATTTCCTATAAATTGTTAAGCAGATCTAGACATTCAAGTTTGACTTTTTGGCAAGAATACATCATTGGTGTACTGTAAGACTTGTTTCTAAGTAAATAAAAAATAGCTTCTGCATGATAAGCTTGATTTGGTACCTGTAGCACCCAAGGATGGGGAATGGGGTCATCAGAATAGAAAGTTCCTTTCAATGTTTATAAGTTGTTATAAAAAATATCTTATGTGGGAAACAGAAGATGGCGGAGAAGTAGCAGGCTGAGACTACTTCAGCTAGCAGGAGATCAGCTAGATAGCTTATCTAAAGATTGCAAACACCTGCAAATCCATCGGCAGATAGAAGAGAAGAAAAACAGCAATTCTAGAAAAAGAAAAACAACCACTTTCTGAAAGGTAGGACTGGTGGAGAAGTGAATCCAAAGCGATGGGAAGATAGACCCTGGGGGGAGGGGCTGGCTCCCGGCAAGCAGCGGAGCAACGGCGCACAAAATCGGGACTTTTAAAAGTCTGTTCTGCTGAGGGACATCACTCCAGAGGCTAAACTGGGGTGAAGCCCACGCGGGGTCAGTGTGGCCTCAGGTCCCACAGGGTCACAGAAGGATCGGGGGTGTCTGAGTGTCGCAGAGCTTGTGGGTATTGGAACGGGAAAGCCGGCTACAGAGACAGAGCCAGCAGTAAGCTCACAGCTCGGGGTTACCTTGAACCGGTCAAAGGCTCGGTGAGCTCGGAGCGCAGCTGGACGTCAGGCAGACGGGAGTTACTGGGCGCTGTTCTCTGAGGGCGCACTGAGGAGTGGGGCTCCGGGCGCTCGGCTCCTCTGGTCCGGAGACCAGGAAGCCGCCATTTGTATGCCTGTCCTCTGGAACTCTACGGAAAGGACTCAGGGAACAAAAAGCTCCTGAAAGCAAGTCCGAGCAGATTACTCAGCCCAGCCCCTGGTAAGGGCGGTGCAATTCCGCCTGGGGCAAAGACACTTGAGAATCATTACGCCAGGCCCCTCCCCCAGAAGATCAACAAGAAATCCAGCCAAGACCAAGTTCACCTACCAAGGAGTGTGGTTTCAATACCAAGGAGAGCAGCAGAATTCCAGAGGAGGAGAAAGCAAAGCACGGAACTCATGGCTTTCTCCCTGTGATTTGTTAGTCTTGCAGTTAATTTAATATTTTTTTTCATTTTTTTCTCTTCTTCTGCTAAAATTTTTTTTAACTTTTACCTTTTTCTTTTTTAAAGTTTTTTAACTAGTTTAATATATATATTTTTTTATTTTTTATACTTTTCTTTATTCGTTTTCTTTTTTTAATTCTTTTTTTTCTTTCTTTCTTTCTTTCTTTTTGAACCTCTTTTTATCCTGTTTCTCCCCCCTCACGATTTGGGATCTCTTCTGATTTGGTTAAAACATATTTTCCTGGGGTTGTTGCCACCCTTTTAGTATTTTACTTGCTCCTTCATATACTCTTATCTGGACAAAATGACAAGGTGGAAAAATTCACCACAAAAAAAAAAGAACAAGAGGAAGTACCGAAGGCTAGGGACCTAATCAATACAGACATCAGTAATATGTCAGATCTAGAGTTCAGAATGACAATTCTCAAGGTTCTAGCCGGGCTCGAAAAAGGCATGGAAGATATGAGAGAAACCCTCTCGGGAGATATAAAAGCCCTTTCTGGAGAAATAAAAGAACTAAAATCTAACCAAGTTGAAATCAAAAAAGCTATTAATGAGGTGCAATCAAAAATGGAGGCTCTCACTGCTAGGATAAATGAGGCAGAAGAAAGAATTAGCGATATAGAAGACCAAATGACAGAGAATAAAGAAGCTGAGCAAAAGAGGGACAAACAGCTACTGGACCATGAGGGCAGAATTCGAGAGATAAGTGACACCATAAGATGAAACAACATTAGAATAATTGGGATTCCAGAAGAAGAAGAAAGAGAGAGGGGAGAAGAAGGTATACTGGAGAGAATTATTGGGGAGAATTTCCCCAATATGGCAAAGGGAACGAGCATCAAAATTCAGGAGGTTCAGAGAATGCCCCTCAAAATCAATAAGAATAGGCCCACACCCTGTCACCTAATAGTAAAATTTACAAGTCTTAGTGACAAAGAGAAAATCCTGAAAGCAGCCAGTGCTGGGCTCTGCTTGGATCAGGACTGAGGCCCAAGTTCATGGCTTGCTCTGAAAACCAAGTATCAGAGCCCCCATCCCCTCTTTTTATTTCACTACTACTACTACTACTACTACTACTACAACTACTACTACTACTACTAACATACTTGTAATAGAAATAAAGTTTGTACTTGGAATTCAAAAAAAAAATATGTTACCATTGTAACATACAATGGTAAAAATATTAGATTGGCAGCTGACTTATCCATAGAGACCTGGCAGGCCAGAAAGAGCTGGCATGATATTTTCAGAGCACTAAACGAGAAAAACATGCAGCCAAGAATACTATATCCAGCTAGGCTATCATTGAAAATAGAAGGAGAGATTAAAAACTTCCAGGACAAACAAAAACTGAAAGAATTTGCAAATACCAAACCAGCTCTACAGGAAATCTTGAAAGGGGTCCTCTAAGCAAAGAGAGAGCCTACAAGTGGTAGATCAGAAAGGAACAGAGACCATATACAGTAACAGTCACCTTACAGGCAATACAATGGCACTAAATTCATATCTCTCAATAGTTACCCTGAATGTTAATGGGCTAAATGCCCCTGTCAAAAGACATAGGGTATCAGAATGGATAAAAAAACAAAACCCATCTATATTTTGCCTACAAGAAACACCTTTTAAGCCCGAAGACACCTCCAGATTTAAAGTGAGGGGGTGGAAAAGAATTTACCATGCTAATGGACATCAGAAGAAAGCAGGAGTGGCAATCCTTATATCAGATCAATTAGATTTTAAGCCAAAGACTATAATAAGAGATGAGGAAGGACACTATATCATACTCAAAGGGTCTGTCCAACAAGAAGATCTAACAATTTTAAATGTCTATGCCCCAAACGTGGGAGCAGCCAACTATATAAACCAATTAATAACAAAATCAAAGAAAAATATCAACAATAATACAATAATAGTAGGGGACTTGAACACTCCCCTCACTGAAATGGACAGATCATCCAAGCAAAAGATCAGCAAGGAAATGAAGGCCTTAAATGACACACTGGACCAGATGGACATCACAGATATATTCAGAACATTTCATCCTAAAGCAACAGAATACACATTCTTCTCTAGTGCACATGGAACATTCTCCAGAATAGATCACATCCTTGGTCCTAAATCAGGACTCAACCGGTATCAAAAGATTGGGATCAACCCTGCATATTTTCAGACCACAATGCTCTGAAGTTAGAACTCAACCACAAGAGGAAGTTTGGAAAGAACCCAAATACATGGAGACTAAACAGCATCCTTCTAAAGAATGAATGGGTCAACCGGGAAATTAAAGAAGAATTGAAAAAAATCATGGAAACAAATGATAATGAAAATACAACGGTTCAAACTCTGTAGGACACAACAAAGGTAGTCCTGAGAGGAAAATATATAGCGGTACAAGCCTTTCTCAAGAAACAAGAAAGGTCTCAGGTACACAACCTAACCATACACCTAAAGGAGCTGGAGAAAGAGCAAGAAAGAAACCCTAAGCCCAGCAGGAGAAGAGAAATCATAAAGCTCAGAGCAGAAATCAATGAAATAGAAACCAAAAAAACAATAGAACAAATCAACGAAACTAGGACCTGGTTCTTTGAAAGAATTAATAAAATTGAAGCCCCTGGCCAGACTTATCAAAAAGAAAAGAGAAAGGACCCAAATAAATAAAATCATGAATGAAAGAGGAGAGATCACAACTAACACCAAAGAAATACAAACTATTATAAGAACATACTATGAGCAACTCTACGGCAATAAATTTGACAATATGGAAGAAATGGATGCATTCCTAGAAACATATAAACTACCACAACTGAACCAGGAAGAAATAGAAAACCTGAACAGACCCATAACCAGTAAGGAGATTGAAACAGTCATTAAAAATCTCCAAACAAACAAAAGCCCAGGGCCAGATGGCTTCCCGGGGGAATTCTACCAAACATTTGAAGAACTAATTCCTGTTTTCCTGAAACTGTCCCAAAAAATAGAAATGGAAGGAAAACTCAAAAGCATTTTTTGAGGCCAGGATCACCTTGATCCCAAAACCAGACAAGGATCCCATCAAAAAAGAGAGCTATAGACCAATATCCTTGATGAACACAGATGCGAAAATTCTCACCAAAATACTAGCCAATAGGATTCAACAGTACATGAAAAGGATTATTCACCATGACCAAGTGGGATGTATTCCAGGGCTGTAAGGTTGGTTCAACATCCGCAAATCAGTCAATGTGATACAACACATCAATAAAAGAAAGAACAAGAACCATATGATACTCTCAATAAATGCTGAAACAGCATTTGACAAAGTACAGCATCCCTTCCTGATCAAAACTCTTCAAACTGTATGGACAGAGGGCACATACCTCAATATCATCAAAGCCATCTATGAAAAACCCACTGCAAATATCATTCTTAATGGAGAAAAACTGAAAGCTTTTCCACTAAGGTCAGGAACACGGCAGGGATGTCCATTATCACCACTGCTATTCAACACAGTACCAGAAGTCCTAGCCTCAGCAATCAGACAACAAAAGGAAATTAAAGGCATCCAAATTGGCAAAGAAGAATTCAAACTATCACTCTTCGCAGATGATATGATACTATATGTGGAAAACCCAAAAGACTCCACTCCAAAACTGCTAGAACTTATACAGGAATTCAGTAAAGTGTCAGGATATAAAATCAATGCACAGAAATCAGTTGCATTTCTCTACACCAAGAACAAGACAGAAGAAAGAGAAATTAAGGAGCCAATCCCATTTACAATTGCACCCCAAACCATAAGATACCTAGGAATAAACCTAACCAAAGAGGCACAGAATCTATACTCAGAAAACTATAAAGTACTCATTAAAGAAATTGAGGAAGACGCAAAGAAATGGAAAAATGTTCCATGCTCCTGGATTGGAAGCATAAATATTGTGAAAATGTCTATGCTACCTAAAGCAATCTACACATTTAATGCAATTCCTATCAAAGTACCATCTATCTTTTTCAAAGAAATGGAACAAATAATGCTAAAATTTATATGGAACCAGAAAAGACCTCGAATAGCCAAAGGGATATTGAAAAAGAAAGCCAACGTTGGTGACATCACAATTCCGGACTTCAAGCTCTATTACAAAGCTGTCATCATCAAGACAGCATGGTACTGGCACAAAAACAGACACATAGATCAATGGAACAGAATAGAGAGCCCAGAAATAGACCCTCAACTCTATGATCAACTAATCTTCGACAAAGCAGGAAAGAATGTCCAATGGAAAAGACAGCCTCTTCAATAAATGGTGTTGGGAAAATTGGACAGCCACATGCAGAAAAATGAAATTGGACCATTTCCTTTCACCACACACGAAAATAGACTCAAAATGGATGAAGGACCTCAATGTGCTAAAGGAATCCATCAAAATCCTTGAGGAGAACACAGGCAGCAACCTCTTCGACCTCAGCCGCAGCAACATCTTCCTAGGAACAACGCCAAAGGCAAGGGAAGCAAGGGCAAAAATGAACTATTGGGATTTCATCAAGATCAAAAGCTTTTGCACAGCAAAGGAAACAGTTAACAAAATCAAAAGACAACTGACAGAATGGGAGAAGATATTTGGAAACGACATATCAGATAAAGGACTAGTGTCCAAGATCTATAAAGAACTTAGCAAACTCAACACCCAAAGAACAAATAATCCAATCAAGAAATGGGCAGAGGACATGAACAGACATTTCTGCAAAGAAGACATCCAGATGGCCAACAGACATATGAAATAGTGCTCCATATCACTCGGCATCAGGGAAATACAAATCAAAACCACAATGAGATATCACCTCACACCAGTCAGAATGGCTAAAATCAACAAGTCAGGAAATGACAGATGCTGGCGAGGATGTGGAGAAAGGGGAACCCTCCTACACTGTTGGTGGGAATGCAAGCTGGTGCAACCACTCTGGAAAACAGCATGGAGGTTCCTCAAAATGTTGAAAATAGAACTGCCCTACGATCCAGCAATTGCACTACTGGGTATTTACCCTAAAGATACAAACATAGTGATCCAAAGGGGCACGTGCACCCGAATGTTATAGCAGCAATGTCCACAATAGCCAAACTATGGAAAGAACCTAGATGTCCATCAGCAGATGAATGGATCAAGAAGATGTGGTATATATACACAATGGAATACTATGCAGCCATCCAAAGAAATGAAATCTTGCCATTTGCGACAACATGGATGGAACTAGAGCATATCATGCTTAGCGAAATAAGTCAAGCAGAGAAAGACAACTATCATATGATCTCCCTGATATGAGGAAGTGCTGATGCAACATGGGGGCTTAAGTAGATAGGAGAAGAATCAATGAAACAAGATGGGATTGGGAGGGAGACAAACCATAAGTGACTCTTAATCTCACAAAACAAACTGAGGGTTGCTGGGGGGAGGGGGCTTGGTAGAAGGTGGGTGGGGTTATGGACATTGGGCAGGGTATGTGCTTTGGTGAGTGCTGTAAGTGTGTAAACCTGGCGATTCACAGACCTGTACCCCTGGGGATAAAAATATGTTTATAAAAAATAAAAATTAAAAAAAAAAACACATTGAGATATCTCCTTACACCAGTTAGAATGCCAAAATTAACAAGACAGGAAACGTGTTGGAAGGGATGTGGAGAAAGGGGAACCCTCTTACACTGTTGGTGGGAATGCAGGTTGGTGCAGTCTCTTTGGAGAACAGTGTGGAGATTCCTCAAGAAATTAAAAATAGAACTTCCCTATGACCCTGCCATTGCACTCCTGGGTATTTACCCCAAAGATACAGATGTCATGAAAAGAAGGGCCATCTGTACCCCAATGTTTATAGCAGCAATGGTCACGGTTGCCAAACTATGGAAAGAACCAAGATGCCCTTCAACGGAAGAATGGATAAGGAAAATGTGGTCCATATATACTATGGAGTATTATGCCTCCATCAGAAAGGACGAATACCCAACTTTTGTAGCAACATGGACAGGACTGGAAGAGATTATGCTGAGTGAAGTAAGTCAAGCAGAGAGAGTCAATTATCATATGGTTTCACTTATTTGTGGAGCATAACACATAGCATGGAGGACATGGGGGAGTTAGAAGGGAGTTGGGGAAAATTGGAATGGGAGGTGAATCATGAGAGACTATGGACTCTGAAAAACAATCTGAGGGGTTTGAAGTTGCGGGGGGGTGGGAGGCTGGGGTACCAGGTGGTGGGTATTATAGGGCACGGATAGCATGGAGCACTGGGTGTGGTGAAAAAATAATGAATACTGTTATCCTGAAAATAAATTTAAATAAAAATATATGAAATATATGCATATATATTTATAAATATATAAATTATATATATAACTATATAAAATAAAGCATATTCTTATATTAATATAAAATTATATAAAATATATAAAACAAAATATATAAAAATTTAGTATTAATATTTATATATAAAATATATTGATTTTATTTTTCAGTGTTCTCAAAAGTTACTTCCCATGTAGTCTTTCCCCAGGAAGTTACTGGAGGTTCAGTTCTATCAAGTGAAGGGAGCAAATCAGGAACGAGGATGTTATGGGACACAAAAGCAGTTGATTCAATACTAATGAAGGGCAGAGAAAAAAATCTACGATGATGATGGGAAGACTCTGAGAAGACAGATGTGAGGCTGACCTAGAGAGCATCCAGTCTAGATGAGATAATGCTGAGAAGCTGTGGGTGAGATTTTTCAAGAAGATAAACTTGATGAAATATCTAAGTGTTTGAATACAATGCAAGGACGTTCTGCATAACTTGGGTGGAAGAGGTTTGGGGATGAGAGAAAACCACATAGAATACATTAAAAATAAAAAAGTACAATAGGAAAAGGATGCTAGTATATTGCTGGCTTACCACTGAAGGCATTTACATAAGTATAACTTGAACAATGAATAATGAGGCAACCAAAGCAAACATATTGAGAGGAAAGGCTAGAGAGGTGTGCTTATATGGTAGAGGTGATGAAGGAGAGTTAAGTTCTCATCTTCTGCTTTAAGGAAGACAGTAGAGACTAAGCAGAAGAAATAAAAAGTAACAGTATAAACCTATTAAGTTAGACACGGTTAAGGTAAATACCAAAAGAATCAGATTAGCTAAAGGAGCTGAAAGTGAATGGTTTTAGGAAGCGGGCAAATGTGAAGGGAGGGTATAGAGGGACTGACTGCTCGTTTTCACAACCAGCTCTGTGGAACCGCTTGACTCTTTATGTATGTAGCTTAAAAAATGTAAAAAGGTAATCTGACACATCTGCTACGATAACTTCATCAATAACATTGAATAAATATTTCCGGAGGGCTTATTTGGTATCAATTGCAGTAACCACACTGAGGCAGCCCAATGGCTGCAGCACATGGAGCTCCTTATGCCATCCAAGGGCTTTGGGGGGGGCGCGCTGAGGGCAGGGCACAGACACAGAGTAGAATGGAAGACAACTCCATGGCCATCTGACATTGGGTGCATGCATACTCAGGTGAGGCCTGGTTCCAGGAACCCCTACAATTTAGCTACAGAAATTTAACAAGCATTTTTAAAGGAAAGCTTTGGAAGAAAGAAAGGGATGGGGATAATTAAGTCCTTTTAAAAGGAAAAGAAGCAGGGGCAGCAGGAATTGATCAGACATCTAGGAAAATAATTTAAAAAGAAAAGGAAGCTTAAAAAAAGTTTTAAAGACTGACCCTTAGGAATTTCACTTTTGTGCTCTGGCAGGATACTTTGTGATCTTTAAGAAAGAGATGGCTTTCTTGATAGCCCTTGTGGGTGACTTAAGAGGAAGTTTCTGATTCCTTCCTCATCGTTTCTCTGGTCATTTATGATTTTCTAAATGTCAAGTCTAGCAAACAGTTCTCAGAATTCATCTGTTGGGACACATTTGCAACATTTGACCTTGCCAATAATCTCTTTATTCGAACATGATTCTTGTTCCCTTTTTAAAGAGATTTAAAAACAATTTTTTAAAATTTATTTTTTCAGTGTTCCAAGACTGCTTATGCATCACACCAGTGCTCCATGCAATACCTGCCCTCCTTAATACCTAACACCAGGCTCACCCATTCCCCCAACTCCCTCCCTTCCAAAACCCTCAGTTTGTTTCTCAGAGTTCACAGTCTCATGGTTCGTCCCTCTCCAATTTCCCCCCATTCACTTTTCCCTTCCTTCTCCTAATGTCCTCCATGTTATTCCTTCTGTTCCACAAGTGAAACCATATGATAATTGACTTTTTCTGCTTGATTTCTTTCACTCAGCATAATCTCCTCCAGTCCCAGCCACATTGATATAAAAGTCAGGTATTTGTCCTTTCTGATGGCTGAGTAATATTCCATATCTTCTTTATCCATCTGTTGAAGGGCATCTTGGCTCTTTCCAGTTTGGGAATTGTGGCCATTGCCGCTATGAACATTGGGGTACATATGGCCCTTCTTTTCACTTCATCTGTATCTTTGGGGTAAATACCCTGTAGTGCAATTGCAGGGTCATAGGGAATTTCCATTTTTAGTTTCTTTTTCTTTTTTTTTTTTAAAGATTTTATTTATTTATTTGACAGAGAGAGAGATCACAAGTAGGCAGAGAGGCAGGCAGAGAGAAGAAGGAAGCAGGCTCCCTGCTGAGCAGAGAGCCCGATGCGGGACTCGATCCCAGGGCCCTGAGATCATGACCTGAGCTGAAGGCAGCGGCTTAACCCACTGAGCCACCCAGGCGCCCCACCATTTTTAGTTTCTTAAGGAATCTCCACACTGTTTTCCAAAGTGGCTGCACCAACTTGCAATCCCACCAACAGTGTAAGAGTGGTCAGTCCCCTTTCTCCACATCCTCTCCAACACTTGTTTACTGTCTTGTTGATTTTGGCCATTCTAACTGGTATAAGGTAGTATCTCAATGTGGTTTTGATTTGAATTTCCCTGATGGCTAATGATGATGAACATTTTTCCATGTGTCTATTAGCATTTGTATGTCTTCTTTGGAGAAGTATCTGTTCATGCCTTCTGCCCATTTTTTGAATTTATTTATTTATTCATTAGAGACAGAGAGAGAAGCAGAGGCAGAGGCAGAGGCAGAGGGAGAAGCAGGATCCTCAAGGAGCAGGGAGCCCAATGTGGGACTCAGTCCCAGGACCCTGGAATCATGACCTGAGCTGAAATCAGACGCTCAATCATATGAACCACCCAGGTGCCCCCTTGTTCTTCCCTTGATTTTTGTGACATGCCCTCCCACCCCATGACTCTTCCCTGGTTCTCTTCCTCCCTCTATGATGAGTCCTTCTGCGGCCTTCCTCAGCAGGTAGTGGTCATGTAATTGTCTTCTCAGGGATCTGTGACTAGCTGAAGAGTTTGTAGGCAGATGGGACAGAACATTACAAGAAAAATGTGATAAAAATAATGAGAACAACCATATCACTATCAACAATGAGTATAGCAACATAGCCAGTGGGACAGGAGTCATGGTTATGATGCTGATGAAGACACTGTAGCCAGCTGCAATGTTAACTGTTGTCTAAGAGTTTATGGGCTAGATGGGAAAAAGGTATTTTGATGTACTGTTGGCTTTTATTAGCTAAATTACCAACAGGTGACCCAAAGACCAGATCCTGTTTATAAAGTATTTATTGTCATGTATTTATAGACTGGCCAGGAACAAAAAGGTTTTCGTGATACATAGGATAAAATTGAATAAATGTGAGTAAACAGAGGCACCTGAGTGGCTCAGTGGTTTTATCTGCCTTCAGCTCAGGTCATGATCCCAAAGTCCTGGAAACAAGTCCCCCAGCTCATGCTCTCTTCCTCTCTCTCTCTCTCAGATGAATGAATAAATAAATAAATAAATAGATAAATAACTGAAAACGAGTAAAAGGAAAAAAGTAAAATACAGTTAACTTTACTTTAGAAACCTAATTTTGGTTTAAAAGCTTGTTGAAATTTATAATAACTTCAGAAAACACGTAACTCTCTTACACAACTAACAATATTCTATAGCACATGATCAAAAAAGAAACACATTACAATTGTGTAGCAAATCCAGAATTAAAGTATCATCTTTTCTATTTATCCCCACTAAGAAAGCTATTTGCAAGGATGCAGAGACAAGAGAGTGCCTCAGAAAGCTTGTCTACAACAATGATGCTTGTCTTGCAATGCCAGAATCATTTCTAGAGCATGCCACTTTCATGGCACACTGATATAGAAAGTCTTAGTAAAACCAAATTATTCCTAATACATTTTTAGCACTGAAGGTGAGGCTGACTTTGCTAACTCATGTGCAGCCAGGCTGACCACATTAATGTGGATGTGCTAAAACCAATGCTACCTGTGTGTGAAAGCACCTTTGAGTATCTTAACTCTTTTTCTTGGCTGTGTTTTTGTAAATTTGCTCCAAGTCCTGGTTTACCTCTCAGCTTTCCTCTAACTTACATTGTATTTAGCTTTCTCCTCTTAACCACTGAATTCTTCTTCTGTACCTCAAGAAGGCCTTGAAATCCCCCTTTCTTCCAAGAAGTCCCCTTGACTTGTTGGAAGAGTAGCCCTTGAACCACCTCATTTGTGTATGGGGTTTTTATGTGCCTACCCTTCATTCTCTCAGCCATAAAAGCACTTACTTGTCCCTATTTTGCTTAAGTTTTATTATCCTCTAGTACTTATATGCTCCCTGAGCTGTGTCACTGATGGAGGGACAGCAGAAAGCATGTTTGGCTGGGAGGAAGAACTGCCATGGGTAATTTAAGGAGTGATGAAGCTAGACAACTCTCAGTGACGCATCCTGCCCTGGTGGTCTTAAAAGCCACCAACCTCTTTCTTAAGCCCCGACCTCCTAATCTGTGAAATGGACGTAATACCTTCTAGCTCATAAGGTTGTCACAAGGCTATTGGGAGGCTAAATGAGGTAATCTGGTATAATGCCTAGCATATGGTAAGCCCCCAACAAGTAGAGAATTAGCAGAACAGCTGATAAGTGCTTTCTGACAATGATTAGACATGTATAAGGTAAACTACAATTTAAGTAATTATTTTGCACATTAAAACTAGACATAAAAAATTATATAGCTAATGAAAATGTAGAAATAAAGACGCTTGAGAAAAAAATGACAACTAAATTACATCTTGTATTAAAGATACATTCTTTATTGGACAAATGCGCTGTAGTAAATATTTAAAATAATACAAACATCCAGGACTGTAGATTTGTAATTTAGTTCATCATCATGTTAGGTGCAATAGTTAACATGCTTAGGAGAGACAATGTTCTGTGTATTACTTAGTAAGTTTTATCAAGCACATTTGTAAAAATTAAACAATGCTCAAAATTAGAACTTCCAGTTACTATGATTTCCCCCATACACCAAATGAATAAACATAACAACACTGACTTATTCCAAATAATGGATACTGTATCTGGCGATTTGTACTCTAAAATTACTTGTATTAGTAAAGATATAATTTCAGCCTTAACAAGGGATTCTATGACACCCACAGAAAAATTTGAGAATCCTAACACACAGCCAATGGGTAAGAGAATTACTCAGTTTTCTGAGTAAATGGTATGGTAAAATTAGGTAGGGAAAGCTGCCTTTGAAAGAGGTCATGGTGCCCTGCGCCTATGCTGGTAAACGAAGTCAGCAGCGAATGTAGGACAAATGGCATGAGTTTCATCAGCAGCTCCTACTGCCTGGTAAGAGAGGAGTGTCTGAATCTTCAGAAAACACAGATTACGCCAGAGCAATGTTCTTTTAGCTACTGAGCAAGATACTTCAAATGGTAAGGAGCAGTGGAGAGAAAAGAAATTGCTGGAGGGGAAGGAGTGAACAGAGGTGGGCAGGAGTGTCAGCTGTCACCAGGGGGCCTGGCTTGTTCTTTAAGAGGCAGTGAAGGCTGCAGCTATTTCCACCAGCATCTATTGGGGTATCTAAGCTCTATCACAGTAACAAATGGGTCCTAAGGGGCAGGCATGCATTGACATGAAAAAAACACTTTAGGAGTGAGTGGGACAAAGAAAACCTACACTGAAAGGTGTTTAATGTTTATTAGCTCAGTGAGAAATAAAAATGAGGCAGCAAGACACAAAGTTAACTCATGGACATCTGGATCACAAATAATTTACACCAAATATAACATTTTCTTAGGCAAACTGCAAATTTTCTAAAATTCCACTTGAATTAGGAGAGTTAGAGGTATTTGTAAAAATGACAAAACAAGTTATTGCTTGGGCATTTCAAACTGGGTCATTTTGGTTGAAATAAAACATACAAACATCTTTCTAAGCCGCCAATTTGGGGAAAAGAGAAAGAGTACAAACCTAATGCTTTGTATGCTAATACCTTTAGGGCACTTAATAAAGTGATAACAATTATTACTTTTTATCTTTCAAATGCCCTTTTTTTTTGGGCGGTATTTATGTTTTCATCATAGTTGAAGAAGCAGCTTGGAAACAGGTGAGCTGCAAGTGCATGCTACTCTTGAACTTGTTCAGCAACTCTTCCAGTAACCTGTAGGGAGGAGAATCTATTTTACAACCTGGCAGAGTGAACGTTGCCTAGCAACTTAAGAAAACATTCAGGGGAGGCAACTGCTCAGCTTGAGCTTCTGCTTGTTGAAGTTATTTACTTATTGATTCTTAATAACAGAAGTAAATTAGTCAAAGGAGCTAGTCAAAAGGATTATGTATTTAAGATTTTTTTTTTTAATTTTTTTTGACAGAGATCACAAGTAGATGGAGAGGCAGAGAGAGAGAGAGAGAGAGAGAGAAAAGCAGGCTCCCTGCTGAGCAGAGAGCCCCATGCGGAACTCGATCCCAGGACCCTGAGATCATGACCTGAGCCTAAGGCAGCGGCTTAACCCACTGAGCCACCCAGGCGCCCAAAAGGATTATGTATTTATATACATATCTATATTTATAATATAAAAATCTCCCACCTATCTCCTTTCCCTAGAGTAATTAGATTTCTTCCTAAAATATCTTAATGCTTGGGCTTGTACTTTTTTACATTCACTTTTTAAAAATTTTAAAATACTAAAATGTACTTTTTGGTATACAGCTCTATGAATACTGATAAACACATATTAGCAACCTAATTGCCATAATAGGGACACAGAATAGTTCTATCACCCTCCAAATCCTCTTGTGCTGCCCCTTTGTGGCCACCTTTCTCCTTTCTCTAACTCGTAGGTAGTTACCGGTCTGTTGTCTAGCTCCTCCTATTTTGCATTTTTGTTTTGAACAAATATTGGGAGAGAGGTAAACTGAAGTGGTGAATTAAGAACCAGAAGAATCAAGGTCAGTTCTAACTCAGTGGGCAAACTATACTAGTACTTAATAACTGTTTTCTTTAACTGGTTTGATGTGTAATTTAACTTTAACTGGTTTGATGTGTAATCTGGTTCAGATGAAGGAAAGAAGTGGGCTTAGTGATACTGGAGTCAAAAGATTATTTCGTGGGTTTAACAATGCTCAAAATTAGAACACTGTCTCCTTGTGACATTTTCCCAGCCTCACGTGTTCTCTCTGACCTCTGAGTTTTCATAACACTCACCTATGCAAAATCACAGAGCCTATACCATGGTTTTCATGTCTGTAGACTAAGCAGCCAAATGCAAAGGCAGGTGGACTTCAGTTATTGTTAGTGGAGAAGCAAAGACCTACAATGTTTCCACTACCTCAGTTGAGGGTAGGTTGAGCTTTTATGAAATTTGCCTGGCCTACATTTTGTCTCAGGTCAGAATTTCCTGTTTTATGAGTAGCAGAGTTTAAATTCTGGTCAAGACTATTAACATAGAGTTAGTGAAACATAAACAATTTCATTTTGTCATGTGTACAAATTTACTTTATGACTTTAAATTATATAAAGGAAAAATGTACATTGCTGGGCTACTCAAAGGAAAAAAATCAAGTCCTGCATTTTACTGGCTTTTTATATTTCTCTTAGTATTACCTTCTTAAAAATGTAGGACAATAACATAGTTTACAGAGTCAAAATAAACTTTCTTAAAATGTTTTCTGTATTAGTCACTTAAAACAAGAACTAATTTCTAAACTGCCGTAAACCGAGAGAAAAGATTTTACCTTATTCTGTCACACTGGAGACAAGCCAGGTACAGCCAACATAATGCATACTATAAAGGGCTATTAAGTAGTGCTTTTCCTTAAGTCCAAATCATCGTCTATTCGAAAAGTACTTTTAGGTAAAAAAAACCTTGAAAACAGCATACAGAACTTACTTTTTATCTGCTCCACTTGAAAGCTGAGGCAGGGCTTCCAAAGCCTGTTTAAAACTAGACCTGGTACACAGAGAAGCAACATTTAAATTAAACATTTTATATTTCTAAGGGGAATAAAGAGCATCATTAAAAATTCTTAAGCATATCTTAAAATATAAAGAAACCAGTATAAGCCAGTGAAGCACGTAGAAATATGTATGAGACAAAGTAAAAGTGAAAAACAATAGAAAAAGTAAAAGTAAAAGTGAGGGTACAGGGTATAGTTCCCAGGCGAAGGCCTTGTAGGAGTAGGGTCAGAAAAAACTCAACTAGGAAATGAAACAGAACTTGAAAAGCTAAAAGAGAGAATGATTTTGACAAAAGGATGCTACTCATGGTACATGAGAGCTTAATGTGACCATGTTCAATTTTGAAAAAGTCTTTTCAAAACAAAACTGAACTATTAAAGCAACTGGTAAGAAAGGAAGGAATGAAGTAGAAATAGGGATGATTTTAATGATCATTAAACAAATGGGGACATTTATAGTATTGAAATATACAGGGCCTGATTTACAGCCAATATCTTATATTAATTAAATATAAATATAGGATTATTATTAGTATATTTAAAATTTGTAGGATAAGTGGAGATTGACTGATTTTAATTTAACATACTTTCTTTTCATGAAAACCTAAAAAGGTGTGAATTTAAAAAGCCCACCAACTTGGTATGCTTAACTTTTTTAAAGTAGGAAGTACCAGAGAAGCTATTGAATCAAATAAAAAGCCTTTTAAGGGAAATTATTTGGTAATAACTTATACTGGTCATTAATGTATAATTTTTTAACTTCTCTTATTCTTTTATAATTTGTTGTCTAAGGGTAAAGAAATAAATGTAATTATTCTTGACTTTAAGGTAGTCTTTGATTTTGTATTATAAAAATGGATCCTCATCAGTATACTAGCAAACATACTTTTGGGCATGTTTCTCAAACAAGGGGCAAATATCACAGCAACAAATAGACTACAAAGTCCCAAATGGATTAAAAAAACTGATAGTGGAAAGCTTTAGTTGTTCCCAGTTAGGACAAGGGATAGGTTATAGGGCATAGCCTAAGTGTGGGCACACTTAGTTTCCTTTCCAATATAAAACTGACTTTCTTCTTTCCTGATGTAGAGCAGAGTCTTTGCTGTTATCTCCCCTATCATCTTAAACCTCTTCTCAATTAATCAAAAGAAATCTAATTCTATTCTTTATTTTTACACTATGACAACAATGATGATCATGAAGATGATATCACTGATTATTTGTAGTGCACCAACAGTTTAGAAGGCAACTTGGCATATCTTCTAATTTACTTCCCCCAAAACTTTGCCTAGAGAGTATTTATTATCTTTCTTTCATGGATGAGGAACTTAGGCTCTGAAAGTTTAAATTAATAGGAATAAATATCCAGGTACTTACACAAAGCATGCACCCATATAAGCTTTGGACTAAGTGGAGTGCCCTCTATCACCCATTATTTAATATTTTATGTAGAAAAATTAAGCATGGGAAAGGTGTGACTAAATAACTAACATGGGAACCATCTAGAAATGGCTTCTTGTCAGCCATCATGAACGGAATAGACTCTAACTTCATTCGTTAGGAAAAAAATTAGAAGTCTCTTCATATGTAATAAACACAGTAAAACTGATGGCATAAGCCATATCATCGAAAGCTGGAAATGAGTAAGTATATCAAACAAAGTGTCCTTAAACATTTTACTTGTATGGTACTTGGATTACCAGGCACATTAGCAATATAACCTAGTATTTCCTAGGTACTTTGACAATAGAGTAAACAATTTTGTATAGGTAAGTAGTTAGTAATATTTTAGTTCACCTACCGATATTCTGATGATAGGAAATCCTGACTTTCATTCAAAACAGCTAAAAATTATCATCAAATTTCCACTACAAAATTTTGTAGAGAAACCACAAGGCTTCCTCTTATGCTGATATTTACAATGCTTAAACTGTCCCTCAGAGTCTGCTATGAATAGATTAAGACTCAATCTTTCTTCTCCTTTTTTCAAGAAGTATGTAATGCTCTGATATATCATTTATGAGATTAAGATTTATTTTACTGAATGAAAAACATAAAATCATATTAAGTCTTTTTTCCTTTACATTATGCTACAAAGAACCAGTATTAGGAATTGTTGGCTTTTTATGCTTTTCAGCTAAAAAATTAATCAAATATAAACTTTATCACATCACAATCATGAGCGTTCAGTCTGATCAGTTAATCCTTACAAAGGATTTAATAGACTAATAAGCTTTATTTTATTTTTATATGTTCAGTTAGCCAGCATATAATATATAAGCATATAAGTTTTTGATGTAGTATTCAACAGTTCTTTAGTTGCATATAATTGTATTTTAATGTATTTTAAGCACTCAAAACAAAACATTTAGCATCTCACTTGCTTTCAGGTGTCAGGTGAACAGCAACAGTATCCCTCAAAGCACAGATTTCAAGGCGTGCCTAAACATGAGAAAAAGATAATGTGACCCTGGGGAACTGCATCAATTATTAAATTGAAACAAGTGATGGATGGACAGTCTCCAGCCTGTTTACTGCAGGGATAGGGTTGACAGATTACCACTGGCATGCAGCTATCCCCCACCTGTCATGGTGACTCTTAGTTATGAACAGACTTTCTAAAACACTCCAAATAAATCAGCTATGACAAAATATTCTTTTGCTGAAAATTAACTTAGAGTCAAATATGACTATGTGAAGGCAGGGAGTCAGATATCTTGTTATAAAAAGGTTCAACCTATGGAAGGATTTTCCAGAAAGCTATATTTACTACCTAACCAGTAATTCTTTCCTTTAGTTTGCCTGTGAGAAGAAGCAAAATTTGAAACACTGTGTCTGGATTATTGTCCATGCAACAGATTTAAGAAAATGCACTGGCTTACTTCCTTATACCTATGCCCTTTTGGGCATACTGACTTTATTCTAAAAGGTTAAAATAAAGTTCTACAGATTTAATACAATGTCTATTAAAATCACAGCTGGCTTTTGTTTCTTTGGTGATTGTTTTTTATGAAAATTGACAAGTTGATCCAAACAGACAAAACCATCTGAAAATGAATAACACAGATAAATGCTTTCTGATATAAACTTTTTATAAATCTATAGTAATTAAGACAGTGTGGCACTGCTAACTGGACAGAAACTGAATAGTAGAACAGAACTGAGTGTCCAGAAATAAGTCTTGCGATCAACAGATTTTGACAAGGGTGCTGAGACCATTCAATGGGGGAAAGAACAATTTCTTCAACAAATAGTGCTGGGACAACTGGATTTCCAAATGAAAAAGACTGTACTTGGATCCCTTCCTTAACACAAAAACCAAACTCAAAATGGATGATAGGCATAAATGTAAGGGATAAAACTATGAAATACATAGAAGAAAACAATAGTAAATCTTTGTGATGTTAGGCTAGGCAAGCCTTCTTAGACATCAAAAGTACAAGCAAAAAAGAAGGAGAGGAAGATGTCAGCAGAGTAGGAGAACCCTAGGCTCACCTTATTCCACGAATACAACAAGGCAACTATTAAATCATCCTAAATACTCAAGAAATTGATCTGAAGACTGGCAGAACGAACTCCAAAAATAAAAGTAGGGAAGAGACCACATTGAAGAAGGTAGGGAGTATGGAGATGTGGTTTGGGAGACAGATTGTGGTCACCATGGCCACAGAGAAAGAAGAGAAACAGGCTAGCACACATGGGAGTGTACAGGGAAAATAAATCTCCATAGCAATTGGCTTGGAAAGTAAGAGGGCCCAAATTTCATGAGCTCTTACAACTAAAGCTTGGAGTGTTAAAGATCATGGGAATTGGAAGACGGCAGCAGAGTAGGAGTACCCTAGGCTTACCTCATCACATGAATGCAACTACATTAACTATCAGATCATCCTAAACACCCCAGAAATTAACCTAATGACTGGCAGAACAAGCTCTACAACTAAAGGTAGGGAAAAGGCCGCACTGAAAGATAAAAAAGAACCAATTAGATGTATTTTTGGAGACACATCTTGGCTGCTTCAGTGGGGAAGGAGCTGCAGTTATAAGTAACTGTATGTCTAACAAGATAATCTGACAAGAAGATATAATAATTCTATATATCGATGCTCCCAAGAAGGATGAGAGATAAGACTAGCTCATATGAGGAAAACAAATCCTACAATAGACAAGATTAGAAACATGCCTGATGGAATGCACAGTAGGCTGGAAAAAGCAGAGGAATTAATGACCAAGAAGACAGAGTAATGGAAAGTAATCAAGCTGAACAAAAAGAGGAAGGGAATTATGCAAAATAAGAATAGACTTAGGGAACTCAGAGATGTCATCAAACATAGTAATATTTGTATTACATGAGACCAAGAAGAAGACAGAGAGAAAAGGGAGCAGAAAATTTATTTGAAGACATAGTAGCTGAAAAATTCCCTAATCTGGGGAGGGAAACAGATATCCGGATCCAGGAAGCATAGACAACCCAAAACAAAATCAACAAAAGAAGACCATGCCAAGATATGCTGTAATTAAACTGGCAAAATACAGTGATAAAGAGAAAACATTTAAAAGCATCAAGACAAAAGAAGACAGTAACATAAAAGGGAAACTCCATAAGGCTAGCAGGGGATTTTTTCAGCAGAAATGAGGCAGGCCTGGGGTGGGGAAGGCAGTTAACTGTCTGCCTTCTGCCCAGGTCATGATCTCAGGGTCCTGGGATTGAGGCCAGTGTTGGGCTCCCTGCTCTGCAGGGAGACTGCTTCTCCTTCTGCCCCTTTCCTCTGCTCATGCTCTCTCTCTCTAATAAATAAATAAAAACTTAAAAGAAGAGAGAGAGAGAAATGTGGCAGGCCAAAAGACAGTGGCATGATATATGCCAAGTGCAAAATAGGAAAAATCTTCAGCCAACAATATTCTACCCAGCAAGGCTATCATTCAGAATAGAAGTAGAGATGTGGAGTTTCCCAGACAAAGAAAAACTGAAGGAGTCCGTAGCCACTAAACCAGCCATGCAAGAAATAGTTAAGGAGACTCTGAATGGAAAGGAGAGACCAAAAATGGCAGTATGAAGGTAGGAAACACGAAAGCAGTAAAAATAAATAATTCTGTAAAAAATGAAGTCAATGAATTCATTAAAAAAAAAAAAAAAAGGATGTGACGTATGACATCATATGCCTAAAATGCGGGGAGGGAAAGAGTAAGGAATAGGTTCAAACTTGAACAACCATCATCTCAGTATAAACTGGTATATGCACAAGATGTTATATAAACATATTGGTAACCACAAACCAAAAAGCACTAATAAATGTGCAAAGAATAAAGAGAAAGAAATCCAATTACATCACTAAAGAAAACCACCAAACCATGAAAGAAAGAAGAAAGGGTCAGATAAAATCTTCAAAAAAACAACCACAAAACAATAAAATGTCAATAAATACATATCTATCAATAATTACTTGAATATAAATGGACTAAATGCTCCAATCAAAAGGTTGATATCCAGAATCTATAAAGAACTCCTCAAACTCAACACACACAAAACAGACAATCATATTAAAAAAATTAAAAATAGAACTTCCCTATGACTCTGCCATTGCACTCCTGGGTATTTACCCCAAAGATACAGATGTCATGAAAAGAAGGGCCATCTGTACCCCAATGTTTATAGCAGCAATGGCCACGGTCACCAAACTGTGGAAAGAACCAAGATGCCCTTCAACTGACGAATGGATAAGGAAAATGTGGTCCATATACACTATGGAGTATTATGCCTCCATCAGAAAGGATGAATACCCAACTTTTGTAGCAGCATGGACGGGACTGGAAGAGATTATGCTGAGTGAAATAAGTCAAGCAGAGAGAGTCAATTATCATATGGTTTCACTAATTTGTGGAGCATAACACATATCATGGAGGACAGGGGGTGTTAGGAGAAGGGAGTTGGGGTAAATTGGAAGGGGAGGTGAATCATGAGAGACTATGGACTCTGAAAAACAATCTGAGGGGTTTGAAGTGGCAGGGGGGTGGGAGGTTGGGGTACCAGGTGTTGGGTATTATAGAGGGAACGGATTGCATGGAGCACTGGGTGTGGTGAAAAAATAATGAATACTTTTTCTGAAAATAAATTAATTAAAAAAAGAAATGTAAAAAAATATATATTTAAACAAAACAAAAAAAAAAAAGGAAAAAAAATGTATTAGAGTGGGAGATGAACCATGAGAGACTGGACTCTGAGAAACAAACTGAGGGTTTTGGAGGGGAGAGGGTGGGGGGTTGGGAGAACCTGGTGGTGGGTATTAAGGAGGGCACATATTGCATGGAACACTGGGTGTGGTGCGTAAACAATTAATCTGGAATACTGAGAAATAAAACAACATTTAAAAATGAAAAAAAAAAAACAGTAACAACAACAGCAAAACAAAAACAAAAACAAACCAACCTATCTACCCTAAAGGAACTAGAAAAAGGACAACAAACAAAACCTAAAACCAGCAGAAGGAAGGAAATAATAAAGACTAGAGCAGAAAAGAATAATATAGAAACTAAAAAAAAAAAAAAGAAAGAAAGAAAATGAACAGGTCAATGACACCAGGAGCTGGTTCTTTGAAAAAAATCAATAAAACAGACTTATAGACAAAAAAAGAGAAAGGACTCAAATAAATAACATCACAAATGAAACAAGAAATAACCAACAGCACAGAAATACAAACAATTATAATGAAATATTATGAAAAAACTATATGCCAACAAATTGGACAACCTTAAAGAAATGGATAAATTCCTAGAAGCAGAAACTACCAAAACTGAAACAACTCCTAAAAAGCAATACCAGTTGGCTTCACAGATGAATTCTACCAAACATTTAAAGAAGAGTTCATACCTATTCTTCTCAGACAATTCTAAAAAACAGAAAAGGAAGGAAATTTCCAAATTCATTTATGAGGCCACCATTACCTTTAAACCAACATAAGATAAAGACATGACTAAGGAGAACTACAGGCCAATATCTCCAATGAACACACATAAAAATCTACAAGAAAATACTGGCAAACAGAATCCAACAATACCTTAAAAAAGTCATTCACGATGATCAAGTGAAATTCATTCCTGGGTTGCCAGGGTGGTTCAGTATTTGCAAATCAATTAACATGATACAAAACATCAATAAGAGAAAGGATAAGAACCAAATAGAAAAAGAACATATAGACATATAAAAAAAGAACATATAGACATATAGAAAAAGCAAGTGACAAAGTGCAATTTCCATTCATGATAAAAACCCTCAACAAAGCAGGTTTACAAGGAACATATCTCAACATAATAAAGGCCATATATGAAAAACCCACAGCTAACATCACCATCAAGGAGGAAAAATTTGAGAACTTTTCCTCTAAGGTCAGGAACAAGACAAAGATGTTGACTCTCACAACTTTCATTCAACATATTACTGGAAGTCCTAGCCAGAGCAATCAGACAACAAAAAGAAATAAAAGTAATTTAAATCTGTAAGGAAGAAATAAAAATTTCACCATTTGCAGATGATACGATACTATATTTAGAAAACCTGAAAAATTTCATCACAAAACTGCTAGAACTCACGAATTCAGTAAAGTGGCAGGGTACAAAATCAAGGAACATAAATCTGTTGCATTTCTATATACTGATAATGAAGCAGCAGAAAGAGAAATTAAATAATTGATACCATTTACAACTGCACCTAAAATAATAAGATACCTAAGAATAAACTTAACCAAAGAGATGAAAGACCTATACTCCTAAAACTATAAAACAATGACATAAGAAACTGAAGATGACACAAAGAAATGGAAATACATTCTATGCTCATTGATTGGAAGAACAAAAATTGTTAAAACATTTATACTATCCAAAGCAATCTTCACATTTAATGCAATCCCTATCAAAATACCAATAGTATTTTTCACAGAGCTAGAACAAACAATCCTAAGATTTGTATGGAATAAAAAAATACCTAAAAAAGTCAAAGCAATCCTTAAAAACAAGAAAGCTGGAGGCATCACAATTCAGGACTTCAAGTTATATTACAAAGCTATAGTGGTCAAAACAGTATGGTACTGGCATAAAAACAGATAATGTAGCTCACAGAACAGAATAAAACACCCAAGAAAAACCCCACATCTATATGGTCTGTTTAATATTCAACAAAGCAGAAAAGAATATCCAATGAGAAAAAGTCTCTTCAACAAATCGTGTTGAGGAAACTGGACAGAAACATGCAAAAGCATAAAAGTGGACCATTTTCTTATACCTTATACAACTTATACAACTCAACAGCCAAATACCAAATAATCTAATTAAAAAATGGGCAAAAGACATGAACATTTTTCCAAAGAAGACATAGATATGGGCAATAGGCACATGAAAACATACTTAACATCACTCATCATCAGGGAAGTAAAAATCAAAACCTCACAATGAGATATCATCTCACACCAGAATAGCTAAAATCAACAACACAAGAAACAACAGATACAGAAAACAAACCTTCTTGCAACGATGGCGAGATTACGGAAAGCAGCAGAGAGGTTCTTCAAAAAGTTAAAAATAGAACTCCCCTATGATCCAGTAATTGCACTATTAGGTATTTACCAAAGAATACAAAGATACTAATAAAAGGATAAGTGTACCCCTATGTTTTTGTGGCATTATTTTAAAAATAGCCAAATTATAGAAGTAGCCAAAGTGTCCACCAATTGACGACAGATAAAAAAGATGTCACACACACACACACACACACTGGAGTATTATTCAGTCATAAAAATGAATGATATCTTGCCATCTGCAATGACATAGGTAGAGCTAGAGAGTATAACACAAAGTGAAATAAGTCAGAGAAAGACAAATGCCATAGGATTTCAATCATATGTGGAATTTAAGAAACAAACAAAGGAGCAAAGAAAATAAAAGAGGAAAAAAAAAAAAAACCAAGAAATAGACTCTTATGTAGAGAGAACAGACTGTTGGTTACCAGAGGGGAGGAGGTGAGGGAAGTTTAAATAGGTGATGGGGATTAAAGAGTGCACTTGTGATCATAAGCAGTGGGCTTTTGTATGGAAGTGCTGAATCACTGCATTGTACATCTGAAACCAATGTAACACTGCATGTTACTATACTGGAATTAAAATAAAAACTTAAAAGCAACAAAAGAAAAAAACTGATAAATTAGACTTCATCAAAATTAAAAACTTTGTATGTGCTGTCACCTATAGCTTCATAAAAGTAAAAAACAACCCAAAGAATGAGATACCACTTCACACACACTAAAATGGCTAGTATCAGTAAGACAGATAGTAACAAGTATTGGTGAGGATGTGGAGAAACTGGAATTTTTATATATGGCTATATATATATAGAAAGTAAAATGGAACAGTCAGTT